>NW_027139907.1:0-606250 GCF_035084215.1 Heptranchias perlo | reverse complement strand
AATTGACAAGAACCACGAAAAGTTCTTGTATTTTAAGATAAAATCTTACTCTGTTAAAGAAAAAACTCCCAGCTCGCTGAAATATGTTCATTTGCTGAAAAACAACAAAACCGCGAAAAGTTCTTGTATTTGAAGATAAAATCTTTTTGCTTTGAAGAAGAAAGATCCAGCTGACTGAAATAAGTTCATTAGATGAAAACCAACAAAAATTGACAAGAACCACGAAAAGTTCTTGTATTTTAAGATAAAATCTTACTCTATTCAGGAAAAAACTTCCAGCTCGCTGAAATATGTTCATTTGCTGAAAACCATCAAAACCACGAAAAGTTCTTGTATTTGAAGATAAAATCTTTTTGCTTTGAAGAAGAAAGATCTAGCTGACTGAAATAAGTTCATTAGATGAAAACCAACAAAAATTGACAAGAACCACGAAAAGTTCTTGTATTTTAAGATAAAATCTTACTCTATTAAAGAAAAAACTCCCAGCTCGCTGAAATATGTTCATTTGCTGAAAACCAACAAAACCACGAAAAGTTCTTGTATTTGAAGATAAAATCTTTTTTCTTTGAAGAAGAAAGATCCAGCTGACTGAAATAAGTTCATGAGATGAAAACCAACAAAAATTGACAAGAACCACGAAAAGTTCTTGTATTTTAAGATAAAATCTTAGGCTATTAAAGAAAAAACTTCCAGCTCGCTGAAATCTGTTCATTTGCTGAAAACCATCAAAACCACGAAAAGTTCTTGTATTTGAAGATAAAATCTTTTTGCTTTGAAGAAGAAAGATCTAGCTGACTGAAATAAGTTCATTAGATGAAAACCAACAAAAATTGACAAGAACCACGAAAAGTTCTTGTATTTTAAGATAAAATCTTACTCTTTTAAGGAAAAAACTTCCAGCTCGCTGAAATATGTTCATTTGCTGAAAAACAACAAAACCGCGAAAAGTTCTTGTATTTGAAGATAAAATCTTTTTTCTTTGAAGAAGAAAGATCAAGCTGACTGAAATAAGTTCATTAGATGAAAACCAACAAAAATTGACAAGAACCACGAAAAGTTCTTGTATTTTAAGATAAAATCTTACTCTGTTAAAGAAAAAGCTCCCAGCTCGCTGAAATATGTTCATTTGCTGAAAAACAACAAAACCGCGAAAAGTTCTTGTATTTGAAGATAAAATCTTTTTGCTTTGAAGAAGAAAGATCTAGCTGACTGAAATAAGTTCATTAGATGAAAACCAACAAAAATTGACAAGAACCACGAAAAGTTCTTGTATTTTAAGATAAAATCTTACTCTGTTAAAGAAAAAACTCCCAGCTCGCTGAAATATGTTCATTTGCTGAAAAACAACAAAACCGCGAAAAGTTCTTGTATTTGAAGATAAAATCTTTTTGCTTTGAAGAAGAAAGATCTAGCTGACTGAAATAATTTCATTAGATGAAAACCAACAAAAATTGACAAGAACCACGAAAAGTTCTTGTATTTTAAGATAAAATCTTACTCTATTCAGGAAAAAACTTCCAGCTCGCTGAAATATGTTCATTTGCTGAAAACCATCAAAACCACGAAAAGTTCTTGTATTTGAAGATAAAATCTTTTTGCTTTGAAGAAGAAAGATCTAGCTGACTGAAATAAGTTCATTAGATGAAAACCAACAAAAATTGACAAGAACCACGAAAAGTTCTTGTATTTTAAGATAAAATCTTACGCTATTAAAGAAAAAACTCCCTGCTCGCTGAAATATGTTCATTTGCTGAAAAACAACAAAACCGCGAAAAGTTCTTGTATTTGAAGATAAAATCTTTTTGCTTTGAAGAAGAAAGATCTAGCTGACTGAAATAAGTTCATTAGATGAAAACCAACAAAAATTGACAAGAACCACGAAAAGTTCTTGTATTTTAAGATAAAATCTTCCTCTATTCAGGAAAAAACTTCCAGCTCGCCGAAATATGTTCATTTGCTGAAAACCATCAAAACCACGAAAAGTTCTTGTATTTGAAGATAAAATCTTTTTGCTTTGAAGAAGAAAGATCTAGCTGACTGAAATAAGTTCATTAGATGAAAAGCAACAAAAATTGACAAGAACCACGAAAAGTTCTTGTATTTTAAGATAAAATCTTACGCTATTAAAGAAAAAACTCCCAGCTCGCTGAAATATGTTCATTTGCTGAAAACCAACAAAACCACGAAAAGTTCTTGTATTTGAAGATAAAATCTTTTTTCTTTGAAGAAGAAAGATCCAGCTGACTGAAATAAGTTCATGAGATGAAAACCAACAAAAATTGACAAGAACCACGAAAAGTTCTTGTATTTTAAGATAAAATCTTAGGCTATTAAAGAAAAAACTTCCAGCTCGCTGAAATCTGTTCATTTGCTGAAAACCATCGAAACCACGAAAAGTTCTTGTATTTGAAGATAAAATCTTTTTGCTTTGAAGAAGAAAGATCTAGCTGACTGAAATAAGTTCATTAGATGAAAACCAACAAAAATTGACAAGAACCACGAAAAGTTCTTGTATTTTAAGATAAAATCTTACGCTATTAAAGAAAAAACTTCCAGCTCGCTGAAATATGTTCATTTGCTGAAAACCATCAAAACCACGAAAAGTTCTTGTATTTGAAGATAAAATCTTTTTGCTTTGAAGAAGAAAGATCTCGCTGACTGAAATAAGTTCATGAGATGAAAACCAACAAAAATTGACAAGAACCACGAAAAGTTCTTGTATTTTAAGATAAAATCTTACTCTGTTAAAGAAAAAACTCCCAGCTCGCTGAAATATGTTCATTTGCTGAAAAACAACAAAACCGCGAAAAGTTCTTGTATTTGAAGATAAAACCTTTTTGCTTTGAAGAAGAAAGATCTAGCTGACTGAAATAAGTTCATTAGATGAAAACCAACAAAAATTGACAAGAACCACGAAAAGTTCTTGTATTTTAAGATAAAATCTTACTCTATTCAGGAAAAAACTTCCAGCTCGCTGAAATATGTTCATTTGCTGAAAAACAACAAAACCGCGAAAGGTTCTTGTATTTGATGATAAAATCTTTTTTCTTTGAAGAAGAAAGATCAAGCTGACTGAAATAAGTTCATTAGATGAAAACCAACAAAAATTGACAAGAACCACGAAAAGTTCTTGTATTTTAAGATAAAATCTTAGGCTATTAAAGAAAAAACTTCCAGCTCGCTGAAATCTGTTCATTTGCTGAAAACCATCAAAACCACGAAAAGTTCTTGTATTTGAAGATAAAATCTTTTTGCTTTGAAGAAGAAAGATCTAGCTGACTGAAATAAGTTCATGAGATGAAAACCAACAAAAATTGACAAGAACCACGAAAAGTTCTTGTATTTTAAGATAAAATCTTACTCGATTCAGGAAAAAACTTCCAGCTCGCTGAAATATGTTCATTTGCTGAAAACCATCAAAACCACGAAAAGTTCTTGTATTTGAAGATAAAATCTTTTTGCTTTGAAGAAGAAAGATGTAGCTGACTGAAATAAGTTCATTAGATGAAAACCAACAAAAATTGACAAGAACCACGAAAAGTTCTTGTATTTTAAGATAAAATCTTACTCTTTTAAGGAAAAAACTTCCAGCTCACTGAAATATGTTCATTTGCTGAAAAACAACAAAACCGCGAAAGGTTCTTGTATTTGAAGATAAAATCTTTTTTCTTTGAAGAAGAAAGATCAAGCTGACTGAAATAAGTTCATTAGATGAAAACCAACAAAAATTGACAAGAACCACGAAAAGTTCTTGTATTTTAAGATAAAATCTTAGGCTATTAAAGAAAAAACTTCCAGCTCGCTGAAATCTGTTCATTTGCTGAAAACCATCAAAACCACGAAAAGTTCTTGTATTTGAAGATAAAATCTTTTTTCTTTGAAGAAGAAAGATCTAGCTGACTGAAATAAGTTCATTAGATGAAAACCAACAAAAATTGACAAGAACCACGAAAAGTTCTTGTATTTTAAGATAAAATCTTACTCTGTTAAAGAAAAAACTCCCAGCTCGCTGAAATATGTTCATTTGCTGAAAAACAACAAAACCGCGAAAAGTTCTTGTATTTGAAGATAAAATCTTTTTGCTTTGAAGAAGAAAGATCCAGCTGACTGAAATAAGTTCATGAGATGAAAACCAACAAAAATTGACAAGAACCACGAAAAGTTCTTGTATTTTAAGATAAAATCTTACTCTATTCAGGAAAAAACTTCCAGCTCGCTGAAATATGTTCATTTGCTGAAAACCATCAAAACCACGAAAAGTTCTTGTATTTGAAGATAAAATCTTTTTGCTTTGAAGAAGAAAGATCTAGCTGACTGAAATAAGTTCATTAGATGAAAACCAACAAAAATTGACAAGAACCACGAAAAGTTCTTGTATTTTAAGATAAAATCTTACGCTATTAAAGAAAAAACTCCCAGCTCGCTGAAATATGTTCATTTGCTGAAAACCAACAAAACCACGAAAAGTTCTTGTATTTGAAGATAAAATCTTTTTTCTTTGAAGAAGAAAGATCCAGCTGACTGAAATAAGTTCATGAGATGAAAACCAACAAAAATTGACAAGAACCACGAAAAGTTCTTGTATTTTAAGATAAAATCTTAGGCTATTAAAGAAAAAACTTCCAGCTCGCTGAAATCTGTTCATTTGCTGAAAACCATCAAAACCACGAAAAGTTCTTGTATTTGAAGATAAAATCTTTTTGCTTTGAAGAAGAAAGATCTAGCTGACTGAAATAAGTTCATTAGATGAAAACCAACAAAAATTGACAAGAACCACGAAAAGTTCTTGTATTTTAAGATAAAATCTTACTCTTTTAAGGAAAAAACTTCCAGCTCGCTGAAATATGTTCATTTGCTGAAAAACAACAAAACCGCGAAAAGTTCTTGTATTTGAAGATAAAATCTTTTTTCTTTGAAGAAGAAAGATCAAGCTGACTGAAATAAGTTCATTAGATGAAAACCAACAAAAATTGACAAGAACCACGAAAAGTTCTTGTATTTTAAGATAAAATCTTACTCTGTTAAAGAAAAAGCTCCCAGCTCGCTGAAATATGTTCATTTGCTGAAAAACAACAAAACCGCGAAAAGTTCTTGTATTTGAAGATAAAATCTTTTTGCTTTGAAGAAGAAAGATCTAGCTGACTGAAATAAGTTCATTAGATGAAAACCAACAAAAATTGACAAGAACCACGAAAAGTTCTTGTATTTTAAGATAAAATCTTACTCTGTTAAAGAAAAAACTCCCAGCTCGCTGAAATATGTTCATTTGCTGAAAAACAACAAAACCGCGAAAAGTTCTTGTATTTGAAGATAAAATCTTTTTGCTTTGAAGAAGAAAGATCTAGCTGACTGAAATAATTTCATTAGATGAAAACCAACAAAAATTGACAAGAACCACGAAAAGTTCTTGTATTTTAAGATAAAATCTTACTCTATTCAGGAAAAAACTTCCAGCTCGCTGAAATATGTTCATTTGCTGAAAACCATCAAAACCACGAAAAGTTCTTGTATTTGAAGATAAAATCTTTTTGCTTTGAAGAAGAAAGATCTAGCTGACTGAAATAAGTTCATTAGATGAAAACCAACAAAAATTGACAAGAACCACGAAAAGTTCTTGTATTTTAAGATAAAATCTTACGCTATTAAAGAAAAAACTCCCTGCTCGCTGAAATATGTTCATTTGCTGAAAAACAACAAAACCGCGAAAAGTTCTTGTATTTGAAGATAAAATCTTTTTGCTTTGAAGAAGAAAGATCTAGCTGACTGAAATAAGTTCATTAGATGAAAACCAACAAAAATTGACAAGAACCACGAAAAGTTCTTGTATTTTAAGATAAAATCTTCCTCTATTCAGGAAAAAACTTCCAGCTCGCTGAAATATGTTCATTTGCTGAAAACCATCAAAACCACGAAAAGTTCTTGTATTTGAAGATAAAATCTTTTTGCTTTGAAGAAGAAAGATCTAGCTGACTGAAATAAGTTCATTAGATGAAAAGCAACAAAAATTGACAAGAACCACGAAAAGTTCTTGTATTTTAAGATAAAATCTTACGCTATTAAAGAAAAAACTCCCAGCTCGCTGAAATATGTTCATTTGCTGAAAACCAACAAAACCACGAAAAGTTCTTGTATTTGAAGATAAAATCTTTTTTCTTTGAAGAAGAAAGATCCAGCTGACTGAAATAAGTTCATGAGATGAAAACCAACAAAAATTGACAAGAACCACGAAAAGTTCTTGTATTTTAAGATAAAATCTTAGGCTATTAAAGAAAAAACTTCCAGCTCGCTGAAATCTGTTCATTTGCTGAAAACCATCAAAACCACGAAAAGTTCTTGTATTTGAAGATAAAATCTTTTTGCTTTGAAGAAGAAAGATCTAGCTGACTGAAATAAGTTCATTAGATGAAAACCAACAAAAATTGACAAGAACCACGAACAGTTCTTGTATTTTAAGATAAAATCTTACTCTATTAAGGAAAAAACTTCCAGCTCGCTGAAATCTGTTCATTTGCTGAAAACCATCAAAACCACGAAAAGTTCTTGTATTTGAAGATAAAATCTTTTTGCTTTGAAGAAGAAAGATCTAGCTGACTGAAATAAGTTCATGAGATGAAAACCAACAAAAATTGACAAGAACCACGAAAAGTTCTTGTATTTTAAGATAAAATCTTACTCTATTCAGGAAAAAACTTCCAGCTCGCTGAAATCTGTTCATTTGCTGAAAACCATCAAAACCACGAAAAGTTCTTGTATTTGAAGATAAAATCTTTTTGCTTTGAAGAAGAAAGATGTAGCCGACTGAAATAAGTTCATGAGATGAAAACCAACAAAAATTGACAAGAACCACGAAAAGTTCTTGTATTTTAAGATAAAATCTTACTCTTTTAAGGAAAAAACTTCCAGCTCGCTGAAATATGTTCATTTGCTGAAAAACAACAAAACCGCGAAAAGTTCTTGTATTTGAAGATAAAATCTTTTTGCTTTGAAGAAGAAAGATCAAGCTGACTGAAATAAGTTCATGAGATGAAAACCAACAAAAATTGACAAGAACCACGAAAAGTTCTTGTATTTTAAGATAAAATCTTAGGCTATTAAAGAAAAAACTTCCAGCTCGCTGAAATCTGTTCATTTGCTGAAAACCATCAAAACCACGAAAAGGTCTTGTATTTGAAGATAAAATCTTTTTTCTTTGAAGAAGAAAGATCTAGCTGACTGAAATAAGTTCATTAGATGAAAACCAACAAAAATTGACAAGAACCACGAAAAGTTCTTGTATTTTAAGATAAAATCTTCCTCTATTCAGGAAAAAACTTCCAGCTCGCTGAAATATGTTCATTTGCTGAAAACCATCAAAACCACGAAAAGTTCTTGTATTTGAAGATAAAATCTTTTTGCTTTGAAGAAGAAAGATCTAGCTGACTGAAATAAGTTCATTAGATGAAAACCAACAAAAATTGACAAGAACCACGAAAAGTTCTTGTATTTTAAGATAAAATCTTACGCTATTAAAGAAAAAACTCCCTGCTCGCTGAAATATGTTCATTTGCTGAAAACCAACAAAACCACGAAAAGTTCTTGTATTTGAAGATAAAATCTTTTTTCTTTGAAGAAGAAAGATCCAGCTGACTGAAATAAGTTCATGAGATGAAAACCAACAAAAATTGACAAGAACCACGAAAAGTTCTTGTATTTTAAGATAAAATCTTAGGCTATTAAAGAAAAAACTTCCAGCTCGCTGAAATCTGTTCATTTGCTGAAAACCATCAAAACCACGAAAAGTTCTTGTATTTGAAGATAAAATCTTTTTGCTTTGAAGAAGAAAGATCTAGCTGACTGAAATAAGTTCATGAGATGAAAACCAACAAAAATTGACAAGAACCACGAAAAGTTCTTGTATTTTAAGATAAAATCTTACTCTATTAAGGAAAAAACTTCCAGCTCGCTGAAATCTGTTCATTTGCTGAAAACCATCAAAACCACGAAAAGTTCTTGTATTTGAAGATAAAATCTTTTTGCTTTGAAGAAGAAAGATCTAGCTGACTGAAATAAGTTCATGAGATGAAAACCAACAAAAATTGACAAGAACCACGAAAAGTTCTTGTATTTTAAGATAAAATCTTACTCTATTCAGGAAAAAACTTCCAGCTCGCTGAAATATGTTCATTTGCTGAAAACCATCAAAACCACGAAAAGTTCTTGTATTTGAAGATAAAATCTTTTTGCTTTGAAGAAGAAAGATGTAGCTGACTGAAATAAGTTCATTAGATGAAAACCAACAAAAATTGACAAGAACCACGAAAAGTTCTTGTATTTTAAGATAAAATCTTACTCTTCTAAGGAAAAAACTTCCAGCTCGCTGAAATATGTTCATTTGCTGAAAAACAACAAAACCGCGAAAAGTTCTTGTATTTGAAGATAAAATCTTTTTTCTTTGAAGAAGAAAGATCAAGCTGACTGAAATAAGTTCATTAGATGAAAACCAACAAAAATTGACAAGAACCACGAAAAGTTCTTGTATTTTAAGATAAAATCTTACTCTGTTAAAGAAAAAGCTCCCAGCTCGCTGAAATATGTTCATTTGCTGAAAAACAACAAAACCGCGAAAAGTTCTTGTATTTGAAGATAAAATCTTTTTGCTTTGAAGAAGAAAGATCTAGCTGACTGAAATAAGTTCATTAGATGAAAACCAACAAAAATTGACAAGAACCACGAAAAGTTCTTGTATTTTAAGATAAAATCTTACGCTATTAAAGAAAAAACTCCCAGCTCGCTGAAATATGTTCATTTGCTGAAAACCAACAAAACCACGAAAAGTTCTTGTATTTGAAGATAAAATCTTTTTTCTTTGAAGAAGAAAGATCAAGCTGACTGAAGTAAGTTCATCAGATGAAAACCAACAAAAATTGACAAGAACCACGAAAAGTTCTTGTATTTTAAGATAAAATCTTAGGCTATTAAAGAAAAAACTTCCAGCTCGCTGAAATCTGTTCATTTGCTGAAAACCATCAAAACCACGAAAAGTTCTTGTATTTGAAGATAAAATCTTTTTGCTTTGAAGAAGAAAGATCTAGCTGACTGAAATAAGTTCATTCGATGAAAACCAACAAAAATTGACAAGAACCACGAAAAGTTCTTGTATTTTAAGATAAAATCTTACTCTATTCAGGAAAAAACTTCCAGCTCGCTGAAATATGTTCATTTGCTGAAAACCATCAAAACCACGAAAAGTTCTTGTATTTGAAGATAAAATCTTTTTGCTTTGAAGAAGAAAGATCTAGCTGACTGAAATAAGTTCATGAGATGAAAACCAACAAAAATTGACAAGAACCACGAAAAGTTCTTGTATTTTAAGATAAAATCTTACGCTATTAAAGAAAAAACTTCCAGCTCGCTGAAATATGTTCATTTGCTGAAAACCATCAAAACCACGAAAAGTTCTTGTATTTGAAGATAAAATCTTTTTTCTTTGAAGAAGAAAGATCTAGCTGACTGAAATAAGTTCATTAGATGAAAACCAACAAAAATTGACAAGAACCACGAAAAGTTCTTGTATTTTAAGATAAAATCTTACTCTATTAAGGAAAAAACTTCCAGCTCGCTGAAATATGTTCATTTGCTGAAAACCATCAAAACCACGAAAAGTTCTTGTATTTGAAGATAAAATCTTTTTGCTTTGAAGAAGAAAGATCTCGCTGACTGAAATAAGTTCATTAGATGAAAACCAACAAAAATTGACAAGAATCACGAAAAGTTCTTGTCTTTTAAGATAAAATCTTACTCTGTTAAAGACAAAACTCCCAGCTCGCTGAAATATGTTCATTTGCTGAAAAACAACAAAACCGCGAAAAGTTCTTGTATTTGAAGATAAAATCTTTTTGCTTTGAAGAAGAAAGATCTAGCTGACTGAAATAAGTTCATTAGATGAAAACCAACAAAAATTGACAAGAACCACGACAAGTTCTTGTATTTTAAGATAAAATCTTACTCTATTCAGGAAAAAACTTCCAGCTCGCTGAAATATGTTCATTTGCTGAAAACCAACAAAACCACGAAAAGTTCTTGTATTTGAAGATAAAATCTTTTTTCTTTGAAGAAGAAAGATCCAGCTGACTGAAATAAGTTCATGAGATGAAAACCAACAAAAATTGACAAGAACCACGAAAAGTTCTTGTATTTTAAGATAAAATCTTAGGCTATTAAAGAAAAAACTTCCAGCTCGCTGAAATATGTTCATTTGCTGAAAACCATCAAAACCACGAAAAGTTCTTGTATTTGAAGATAAAATCTTTTTTCTTTGAAGAAGAAAGATCTAGCTGACTGAAATAAGTTCATTCGATGAAAACCAACAAAAATTGACAAGAACCACGAAAAGTTCTTGTATTTTAAGATAAAATCTTACTCTATTAAGGAAAAAACTTCCAGCTCGCTGAAATCTGTTCATTTGCTGAAAACCATCAAAACCACGAAAAGTTCTTGTATTTGAAGATAAAATCTTTTTGCTTTGAAGAAGAAAGATCTAGCTGACTGAAATAAGTTCATGAGATGAAAACCAACAAAAATTGACAAGAACCACGAAAAGTTCTTGTATTTTAAGATAAAATCTTACTCTATTCAGGAAAAAACTTCCAGCTCGCTGAAATATGTTCATTTGCTGAAAACCATCAAAACCACGAAATGTTCTTGTATTTGAAGATAAAATCTTTTTGCTTTGAAGAAGAAAGATGTAGCTGACTGAAATAAGTTCATTAGATGAAAACCAACAAAAATTGACAAGAACCACGAAAAGTTCTTGTATTTTAAGATAAAATCTTAGGCTATTAAAGAAAAAACTTCCAGCTCGCTGAAATCTGTTCATTTGCTGAAAACCATCAAAACCACGAAAAGTTCTTGTATTTGAAGATAAAATCTTTTTTCTTTGAAGAAGAAAGATCTAGCTGACTGAAATAAGTTCATTAGATGAAAACCAACAAAAATTGACAAGAACCACGAAAAGTTCTTGTATTTTAAGATAAAATCTTAGGCTATGAAAGAAAAAACATCCAGCTCGCTGAAATCTGTTCATTTGCTGAAAACCATCAAAACCACGAAAAGTTCTTGTATTTGAAGATAAAATCTTTTTGCTTTGAAGAAGAAAGATCTAGCTGACTGAAATAAGTTCATGAGATGAAAACCAACAAAAATTGACAAGAACCACGAAAAGTTCTTGTATTTTAAGATAAAATCTTACTCTGTTAAAGAAAAAACTCCCAGCTCGCTGAAATATGTTCATTTGCTGAAAAACAACAAAACCGCGAAAAGTTCTTGTATTTGAAGATAAAATCTTTTTGCTTTGAAGAAGAAAGATCAAGCTGACTGAAATAAGTTCATTAGATGAAAACCAACAAAAATTGACAAGAACCACGAAAAGTTCTTGTATTTTAAGATAAAATCTTCGGCTATTAAAGAAAAAACTTCCAGCTCGCTGAAATCTGTTCATTTGCTGAAAACCATCAAAACCACGAAAAGTTCTTGTATTTGAAGATAAAATCTTACTCGATTCAGAAAAAAACTTCCAGCTCGCTGAAATATGTTCATTTGCTGAAAACCAACAAAACCACGAAAAGTTCTTGTATTTGAAGATAAAATCTTTTTGCTTTGAAGAAGAAAGATCTAGCTGACTGAAATAAGTTCATCAGATGAAAACCAACAAAAATTGACAAGAACCACGAAAAGTTCTTGTATTTTAAGATAAAATCTTACGCTATTAAGGAAAAAACTCGCAGCTCGCTGAAATATGTTCATTTGCTGAAAACCAACAAAACCACGAAAAGTTCTTGTATTTGAAGATAAAATCTTTTTTCTTTGAAGAAGAAAGATCTAGCTGACTGAAATAAGTTCATTAGATGAAAACCAACAAAAATTGACAAGAACCACGAAAAGTTCTTGTATTTTAAGATAAAATCTTACTCTATTAAGGAAAAAACTTCCAGCTCGCTGAAATATGTTCATTTGCTGAAAACCATCAAAACCACGAAAAGTTCTTGTATTTCAAGATAAAATCTTTTTTCTTTGAAGAAGAAAGATCTAGCTGACTGAAATAAGTTCATTAGATGAAAACCAACAAAAATTGACAAGAACCACGAAAAGTTCTTGTATTTTAAGATAAAATCTTAGGCTATGAAAGAAAAAACTTCCAGCTCGCTGAAATCTGTTCATTTGCTGAAAACCATCAAAACCACGAAAAGTTCTTGTATTTGAAGATAAAATCTTTTTGCTTTGAAGAAGAAAGATCTAGCTGACGGAAATAAGTTCATTAGATGAAAACCAACAAAAATTGACAAGAACCACGAAAAGTTCTTGTATTTTAAGATAAAATCTTACTCCATTAAGGAAAAAACTTCCAGCTCGCTGAAATATGTTCATTTGCTGAAAAACAACAAAACCGCGAAAAGTTCTTGTATTTGAAGATAAAATCTTTTTTCTTTGAAGAAGAAAGATCTCGCTGACTGAAATAAGTTCATTAGATGAAAACCAACAAAAATTGACAAGAACCACGAAAAGTTCTTGTATTTTAAGATAAAATCTTACTCTATTCAGGAAAAAACTTCCAGCTCGCTGAAATATGTTCATTTGCTGAAAACCATCAAAACCACGAAAAGTTCTTGTATTTGAAGATAAAATCTTTTTGCTTTGAAGAAGAAAGATCGAGCTGACTGAAATAAGTTCATTGGATGAAAACCAACAAAAATTGACAAGAACCACGAAAAGTTCTTGTAGTTTAAGATAAAATCTTACGCTATTAAAGAAAAAACTCCCAGCTCGCTGAAATATGTTCATTTGCTGAAAACCAACAAAACCACGAAAAGTTCTTGTATTTGAAGATAAAATCTTTTTTCTTTGAAGAAGAAAGATCAAGCTGACTGAAATAATTTCATTAGATGAAAACCAACAAAAATTGACAAGAACCACGAAAAGTTCTTGTATTTTAAGATAAAATCTTAGGCTATTAAAGAAAAAACTTCCAGCTCGCTGAAATCTGTTCATTTGCTGAAAACCATCAAAACCACGAAAAGTTCTTGTATTTGAAGATAAAATCTTTTTGCTTTGAAGAAGAAAGATCTAGCTGACTGAAATAAGTTCATTAGATGAAAACCAACAAAAATTGACAAGAACCACGAAAAGTTCTTGTATTTTAAGATAAAATCTTACTCGATTCAGAAAAAAACTTCCAGATCGCTGAAATATGTTCATTTGCTGAAAACCAACAAAACCACGAAATGTTCTTGTATTTGAAGATAAAATCTTTTTGCTTTGAAGAAGAAAGATCTAGCTGACTGAAATAAGTTCATTAGATGAAAACCAACAAAAATTGACAAGAACCACGAAAAGTTCTTGTATTTTAAGATAAAATCTTACTCTATTAAAGAAAAAACTCCCAGCTCGCTGAAATATGTTCATTTGCTGAAAACCAACAAAACCACGAAAAGTTCTTGTATGTGAAGATAAAATCTTTTTTCTTTGAAGAAGAAAGATCTAGCTGACTGAAATAAGTTCATTAGATGATAACCAACAAAAATTGACAAGAACCACGAAAAGTTCTTGTATTTTAAGATAAAATCTTACTCTATTAAGGAAAAAACTTGCAGCTCGCTGAAATATGTTCATTTGCTGAAAACCATCAAAACCACGAAAAGTTCTTGAATTTGAAGATAAAATCTTTTTGCTTTGAAGAAGAAAGATCTAGCTGACTGAAATAAGTTCATTAGATGAAAACCAACAAAAATTGACAAGAACCACGAAAAGTTCTTGTATTTTAAGATAAAATCTTAGGCTATTAAAGAAAAAACTTGCAGCTCGCTGAAATCTGTTCATTTGCTGAAAACCATCAAAACCACGAAAAGTTCTTGTATTTGAAGATAAAATCTTTTTGCTTTGAAGAAGAAAGATCTAGCTGACTGAAATAAGTTCATTAGATGAAAACCAACAAAAATTGACAAGAACCACGAAAAGTTCTTGTATTTTAAGATAAAATCTTACTCTATTCAGGAAAAAACTTCCAGCTCGCTGAAATATGTTCATTTGCTGAAAACCATCAAAACCACGAAAAGTTCTTGTATTTGAAGATAAAATCTTTTTGCTTTGAAGAAGAAAGATCTAGCTGACTGAAATAAGTTCATTAGATGAAAACCAACAAAAATTGACAAGAACCACGAAAAGTTCTTGTATTTTAAGATAAAATCTTACGCTATTAAAGAAAAAACTCCCAGCTCGCTGAAATATGTTCATTTGCTGAAAACCAACAAAACCACGAAAAGTTCTTGTATTTGAAGATAAAATCTTTTTTCTTTGAAGAAGAAAGATCCAGCTGACTGAAATAAGTTCATGAGATGAAAACCAACAAAAATTGACAAGAACCACGAAAAGTTCTTGTATTTTAAGATAAAATCTTAGGCTATTAAAGAAAAAACTTCCAGCTCGCTGAAATCTGTTCATTTGCTGAAAACCATCAAAACCACGAAAAGTTCTTGTATTTGAAGATAAAATCTTTTTTCTTTGAAGAAGAAAGATCTAGCTGACTGAAATAAGTTCATTAGATGAAAACCAACAAAAATTGACAAGAACCACGAAAAGTTCTTGTATTTTAAGATAAAATCTTACTCTATTAAGGAAAAAACTTCCAGCTCGCTGAAATCTGTTCATTTGCTGAAAACCATCAAAACCACGAAAAGTTCTTGTATTTGAAGATAAAATCTTTTTGCTTTGAAGAAGAAAGATCTAGCTGACTGAAATAAGTTCATGAGATGAAAACCAACAAAAATTGACAAGAACCACGAAAAGTTCTTGTATTTTAAGATAAAATCTTACTCTATTAAGGAAAAAACTTGCAGCTCGCTGAAATATGTTCATTTGCTGAAAACCATCAAAACCACGAAAAGTTCTTGAATTTGAAGATAAAATCTTTTTGCTTTGAAGAAGAAAGATCTAGCTGACTGAAATAAGTTCATTCGATGAAAACCAACAAAAATTGACAAGAACCACGAAAAGTTCTTGTATTTTAAGATAAAATCTTACTCTATTAAGGAAAAAACTTCCAGCTCGCTGAAATATGTTCATTTGCTGAAAACCATCAAAACCACGAAACGTTCTTGTATTTGAAGATAAAATCTTTTTTCTTTGAAGAAGAAAGATCAAGCTGACTGAAATAATTTCATTAGATGAAAACCAACAAAAATTGACAAGAACCACGAAAAGTTCTTGTATTTTAAGATAAAATCTTAGGCTATTAAAGAAAAAACTTCCAGCTCGCTGAAATCTGTTCATTTGCTGAAAACCATCAAAACCACGAAAAGTTCTTGTATTTGAAGATAAAATCTTTTTGCTTTGAAGAAGAAAGATCTAGCTGACTGAAATAAGTTCATTAGATGAAAACCAACAAAAATTGACAAGAACCACGAAAAGTTCTTGTATTTTAAGATAAAATCTTACTCGATTCAGAAAAAAACTTCCAGATCGCTGAAATATGTTCATTTGCTGAAAACCAACAAAACCACGAAATGTTCTTGTATTTGAAGATAAAATCTTTTTGCTTTGAAGAAGAAAGATCTAGCTGACTGAAATAAGTTCATTAGATGAAAACCAACAAAAATTGACAAGAACCACGAAAGGTTCTTGTATTTTAAGATAAAATCTTACTCTATTAAAGAAAAAACTCCCAGCTCGCTGAAATATGTTCATTTGCTGAAAACCAACAAAACCACGAAAAGTTCTTGTATGTGAAGATAAAATCTTTTTTCTTTGAAGAAGAAAGATCTAGCTGACTGAAATAAGTTCATTAGATGAAAACCAACAAAAATTGACAAGAACCACGAAAAGTTCTTGTATTTTAAGATAAAATCTTACTCTATTAAGGAAAAAACTTGCAGCTCGCTGAAATATGTTCATTTGCTGAAAACCATCAAAACCACGAAAAGTTCTTGAATTTGAAGATAAAATCTTTTTGCTTTGAAGAAGAAAGATCTAGCTGACTGAAATAAGTTCATTAGATGAAAACCAACAAAAATTGACAAGAACCACGAAAAGTTCTTGTATTTTAAGATAAAATCTTAGGCTATTAAAGAAAAAACTTGCAGCTCGCTGAAATCTGTTCATTTGCTGAAAACCATCAAAACCACGAAAAGTTCTTGTATTTGAAGATAAAATCTTTTTGCTTTGAAGAAGAAAGATCTAGCTGACTGAAATAAGTTCATGAGATGAAAACCAACAAAAATTGACAAGAACCACGAAAAGTTCTTGTATTTTAAGATAAAATCTTACTCTATTCAGGAAAAAACTTCCAGCTCGCTGAAATATGTTCATTTGCTGAAAACCATCAAAACCACGAAAAGTTCTTGTATTTGAAGATAAAATCTTTTTGCTTTGAAGAAGAAAGATCTAGCTGACTGAAATAAGTTCATTAGATGAAAAGCAACAAAAATTGACAAGAACCACGAAAAGTTCTTGTATTTTAAGATAAAATCTTAGGCTATGAAAGAAAAAACTTCCAGCTCGCTGAAATCTGTTCATTTGCTGAAAACCATCAAAACCACGAAAAGTTCTTGTATTTGAAGATAAAATCTTTTTGCTTTGAAGAAGAAAGATCTAGCTGACGGAAATAAGTTCATTAGATGAAAACCAACAAAAATTGACAAGAACCACGAAAAGTTCTTGTATTTTAAGATAAAATCTTACTCCATTAAGGAAAAAACTTCCAGCTCGCTGAAATATGTTCATTTGCTGAAAAACAACAAAACCGCGAAAAGTTCTTGTATTTGAAGATAAAATCTTTTTTCTTTGAAGAAGAAAGATCTCGCTGACTGAAATAAGTTCATTAGATGAAAACCAACAAAAATTGACAAGAACCACGAAAAGTTCTTGTATTTTAAGATAAAATCTTACTCTATTCAGGAAAAAACTTCCAGCTCGCTGAAATATGTTCATTTGCTGAAAACCATCAAAACCACGAAAAGTTCTTGTATTTGAAGATAAAATCTTTTTGCTTTGAAGAAGAAAGATCGAGCTGACTGAAATAAGTTCATTGGATGAAAACCAACAAAAATTGACAAGAACCACGAAAAGTTCTTGTAGTTTAAGATAAAATCTTACGCTATTAAAGAAAAAACTCCCAGCTCGCTGAAATATGTTCATTTGCTGAAAACCAACAAAACCACGAAAAGTTCTTGTATTTGAAGATAAAATCTTTTTTCTTTGAAGAAGAAAGATCAAGCTGACTGAAATAATTTCATTAGATGAAAACCAACAAAAATTGACAAGAACCACGAAAAGTTCTTGTATTTTAAGATAAAATCTTAGGCTATTAAAGAAAAAACTTCCAGCTCGCTGAAATCTGTTCATTTGCTGAAAACCATCAAAACCACGAAAAGTTCTTGTATTTGAAGATAAAATCTTTTTGCTTTGAAGAAGAAAGATCTAGCTGACTGAAATAAGTTCATTAGATGAAAACCAACAAAAATTGACAAGAACCACGAAAAGTTCTTGTATTTTAAGATAAAATCTTACTCGATTCAGAAAAAAACTTCCAGATCGCTGAAATATGTTCATTTGCTGAAAACCAACAAAACCACGAAATGTTCTTGTATTTGAAGATAAAATCTTTTTGCTTTGAAGAAGAAAGATCTAGCTGACTGAAATAAGTTCATTAGATGAAAACCAACAAAAATTGACAAGAACCACGAAAAGTTCTTGTATTTTAAGATAAAATCTTACTCTATTAAAGAAAAAACTCCCAGCTCGCTGAAATATGTTCATTTGCTGAAAACCAACAAAACCACGAAAAGTTCTTGTATGTGAAGATAAAATCTTTTTTCTTTGAAGAAGAAAGATCTAGCTGACTGAAATAAGTTCATTAGATGATAACCAACAAAAATTGACAAGAACCACGAAAAGTTCTTGTATTTTAAGATAAAATCTTACTCTATTAAGGAAAAAACTTGCAGCTCGCTGAAATATGTTCATTTGCTGAAAACCATCAAAACCACGAAAAGTTCTTGAATTTGAAGATAAAATCTTTTTGCTTTGAAGAAGAAAGATCTAGCTGACTGAAATAAGTTCATTAGATGAAAACCAACAAAAATTGACAAGAACCACGAAAAGTTCTTGTATTTTAAGATAAAATCTTAGGCTATTAAAGAAAAAACTTGCAGCTCGCTGAAATCTGTTCATTTGCTGAAAACCATCAAAACCACGAAAAGTTCTTGTATTTGAAGATAAAATCTTTTTGCTTTGAAGAAGAAAGATCTAGCTGACTGAAATAAGTTCATTAGATGAAAACCAACAAAAATTGACAAGAACCACGAAAAGTTCTTGTATTTTAAGATAAAATCTTACTCTATTCAGGAAAAAACTTCCAGCTCGCTGAAATATGTTCATTTGCTGAAAACCATCAAAACCACGAAAAGTTCTTGTATTTGAAGATAAAATCTTTTTGCTTTGAAGAAGAAAGATCTAGCTGACTGAAATAAGTTCATTAGATGAAAACCAACAAAAATTGACAAGAACCACGAAAAGTTCTTGTATTTTAAGATAAAATCTTACGCTATTAAAGAAAAAACTCCCAGCTCGCTGAAATATGTTCATTTGCTGAAAACCAACAAAACCACGAAAAGTTCTTGTATTTGAAGATAAAATCTTTTTTCTTTGAAGAAGAAAGATCCAGCTGACTGAAATAAGTTCATGAGATGAAAACCAACAAAAATTGACAAGAACCACGAAAAGTTCTTGTATTTTAAGATAAAATCTTAGGCTATTAAAGAAAAAACTTCCAGCTCGCTGAAATCTGTTCATTTGCTGAAAACCATCAAAACCACGAAAAGTTCTTGTATTTGAAGATAAAATCTTTTTTCTTTGAAGAAGAAAGATCTAGCTGACTGAAATAAGTTCATTAGATGAAAACCAACAAAAATTGACAAGAACCACGAAAAGTTCTTGTATTTTAAGATAAAATCTTACTCTATTAAGGAAAAAACTTGCAGCTCGCTGAAATATGTTCATTTGCTGAAAACCATCAAAACCACGAAAAGTTCTTGAATTTGAAGATAAAATCTTTTTGCTTTGAAGAAGAAAGATCTAGCTGACTGAAATAAGTTCATTCGATGAAAACCAACAAAAATTGACAAGAACCACGAAAAGTTCTTGTATTTTAAGATAAAATCTTACTCTATTAAGGAAAAAACTTCCAGCTCGCTGAAATATGTTCATTTGCTGAAAACCATCAAAACCACGAAACGTTCTTGTATTTGAAGATAAAATCTTTTTTCTTTGAAGAAGAAAGATCAAGCTGACTGAAATAATTTCATTAGATGAAAACCAACAAAAATTGACAAGAACCACGAAAAGTTCTTGTATTTTAAGATAAAATCTTAGGCTATTAAAGAAAAAACTTCCAGCTCGCTGAAATCTGTTCATTTGCTGAAAACCATCAAAACCACGAAAAGTTCTTGTATTTGAAGATAAAATCTTTTTGCTTTGAAGAAGAAAGATCTAGCTGACTGAAATAAGTTCATTAGATGAAAACCAACAAAAATTGACAAGAACCACGAAAAGTTCTTGTATTTTAAGATAAAATCTTACTCGATTCAGAAAAAAACTTCCAGATCGCTGAAATATGTTCATTTGCTGAAAACCAACAAAACCACGAAATGTTCTTGTATTTGAAGATAAAATCTTTTTGCTTTGAAGAAGAAAGATCTAGCTGACTGAAATAAGTTCATTAGATGAAAACCAACAAAAATTGACAAGAACCACGAAAGGTTCTTGTATTTTAAGATAAAATCTTACTCTATTAAAGAAAAAACTCCCAGCTCGCTGAAATATGTTCATTTGCTGAAAACCAACAAAACCACGAAAAGTTCTTGTATGTGAAGATAAAATCTTTTTTCTTTGAAGAAGAAAGATCTAGCTGACTGAAATAAGTTCATTAGATGAAAACCAACAAAAATTGACAAGAACCACGAAAAGTTCTTGTATTTTAAGATAAAATCTTACTCTATTAAGGAAAAAACTTGCAGCTCGCTGAAATATGTTCATTTGCTGAAAACCATCAAAACCACGAAAAGTTCTTGAATTTGAAGATAAAATCTTTTTGCTTTGAAGAAGAAAGATCTAGCTGACTGAAATAAGTTCATTAGATGAAAACCAACAAAAATTGACAAGAACCACGAAAAGTTCTTGTATTTTAAGATAAAATCTTAGGCTATTAAAGAAAAAACTTGCAGCTCGCTGAAATCTGTTCATTTGCTGAAAACCATCAAAACCACGAAAAGTTCTTGTATTTGAAGATAAAATCTTTTTGCTTTGAAGAAGAAAGATCTAGCTGACTGAAATAAGTTCATGAGATGAAAACCAACAAAAATTGACAAGAACCACGAAAAGTTCTTGTATTTTAAGATAAAATCTTACTCTATTCAGGAAAAAACTTCCAGCTCGCTGAAATATGTTCATTTGCTGAAAACCATCAAAACCACGAAAAGTTCTTGTATTTGAAGATAAAATCTTTTTGCTTTGAAGAAGAAAGATCTAGCTGACTGAAATAAGTTCATTAGATGAAAAGCAACAAAAATTGACAAGAACCACGAAAAGTTCTTGTATTTTAAGATAAAATCTTACGCTATTAAAGAAAAAACTCCCAGCTCGCTGAAATATGTTCATTTGCTGAAAACCAACAAAACCACGAAAAGTTCTTGTATTTGAAGATAAAATCTTTTTTCTTTGAAGAAGAAAGATCCAGCTGACTGAAATAAGTTCATGAGATGAAAACCAACAAAAATTGACAAGAACCACGAAAAGTTCTTGTATTTTAAGATAAAATCTTAGGCTATTAAAGAAAAAACTTCCAGCTCGCTGAAATCTGTTCATTTGCTGAAAACCATCAAAACCACGAAAAGTTCTTGTATTTGAAGATAAAATCTTTTTTCTTTGAAGAAGAAAGATCTAGCTGACTGAAATAAGTTCATTAGATGAAAACCAACAAAAATTGACAAGAACCACGAAAAGTTCTTGTATTTTAAGATAAAATCTTACTCTATTAAGGAAAAAACTTCCAGCTCGCTGAAATCTGTTCATTTGCGGAAAACCATCAAAACCACGAAAAGTTCTTGTATTTGAAGATAAAATCTTTTTGCTTTGAAGAAGAAAGATCTAGCTGACTGAAATAAGTTCATGAGATGAAAACCAACAAAAATTGACAAGAACCACGAAAAGTTCTTGTATTTTAAGATAAAATCTTACTCTATTCAGGAAAAAACTTCCAGCTCGCTGAAATATGTTCATTTGCTGAAAACCATCAAAACCACGAAATGTTCTTGTATTTGAAGATAAAATCTTTTTGCTTTGAAGAAGAAAGATCTAGCTGACTGAAATAAGTTCATTAGATGAAAACCAACAAAAATTGACAAGAACCACGAAAAGTTCTTGTATTTTAAGATAAAATCTTACTCTTTTAATGAAAAAACTTCCAGCTCGCTGAAATATGTTCATTTGCTGAAAAACAACAAAACCGCGAAAAGTTCTTGTATTTGAAGATAAAATCTTTTTTCTTTGAAGAAGAAAGATCAAGCTGACTGAAATAAGTTCATTAGATGAAAACCAACAAAAATTGACAAGAACCACGATAAGTTCTTGTATTTTAAGATAAAATCTTAGGCTATTAAAGAAAAAACTTCCAGCTCGCTGAAATCTGTTCATTTGCTGAAAACCATCAAAACCACGAAAAGTTCTTGTATTTTAAGATAAAATCTTACTCTATTAAGGAAAAAACTTCCAGCTCGCTGAAATCTGTTCATTTGCTGAAAACCATCAAAACCACGAAAAGTTCTTGTATTTGAAGATAAAATCTTTTTGCTTTGAAGAAGAAAGATCTAGCTGACTGAAATAAGTTCATGAGATGAAAACCAACAAAAATTGACAAGAACCACGAAAAGTTCTTGTATTTTAAGATAAAATCTTACTCTATTAAGGAAAAAACTTGCAGCTCGCTGAAATATGTTCATTTGCTGAAAACCATCAAAACCACGAAAAGTTCTTGAATTTGAAGATAAAATCTTTTTGCTTTGAAGAAGAAAGATCTAGCTGACTGAAATAAGTTCATTCGATGAAAACCAACAAAAATTGACAAGAACCACGAAAAGTTCTTGTATTTTAAGATAAAATCTTACTCTATTAAGGAAAAAACTTCCAGCTCGCTGAAATATGTTCATTTGCTGAAAACCATCAAAACCACGAAACGTTCTTGTATTTGAAGATAAAATCTTTTTTCTTTGAAGAAGAAAGATCAAGCTGACTGAAATAATTTCATTAGATGAAAACCAACAAAAATTGACAAGAACCACGAAAAGTTCTTGTATTTTAAGATAAAATCTTAGGCTATTAAAGAAAAAACTTCCAGCTCGCTGAAATCTGTTCATTTGCTGAAAACCATCAAAACCACGAAAAGTTCTTGTATTTGAAGATAAAATCTTTTTGCTTTGAAGAAGAAAGATCTAGCTGACTGAAATAAGTTCATTAGATGAAAACCAACAAAAATTGACAAGAACCACGAAAAGTTCTTGTATTTTAAGATAAAATCTTACTCGATTCAGAAAAAAACTTCCAGATCGCTGAAATATGTTCATTTGCTGAAAACCAACAAAACCACGAAATGTTCTTGTATTTGAAGATAAAATCTTTTTGCTTTGAAGAAGAAAGATCTAGCTGACTGAAATAAGTTCATTAGATGAAAACCAACAAAAATTGACAAGAACCACGAAAAGTTCTTGTATTTTAAGATAAAATCTTACTCTATTAAAGAAAAAACTCCCAGCTCGCTGAAATATGTTCATTTGCTGAAAACCAACAAAACCACGAAAAGTTCTTATATGTGAAGATAAAATCTTTTTTCTTTGAAGAAGAAAGATCTAGCTGACTGAAATAAGTTCATTAGATGAAAACCAACAAAAATTGACAAGAACCACGAAAAGTTCTTGTATTTTAAGATAAAATCTTACTCTATTAAGGAAAAAACTTGCAGCTCGCTGAAATATGTTCATTTGCTGAAAACCATCAAAACCACGAAAAGTTCTTGAATTTGAAGATAAAATCTTTTTGCTTTGAAGAAGAAAGATCTAGCTGACTGAAATAAGTTCATTAGATGAAAACCAACAAAAATTGACAAGAACCACGAAAAGTTCTTGTATTTTAAGATAAAATCTTAGGCTATTAAAGAAAAAACTTGCAGCTCGCTGAAATCTGTTCATTTGCTGAAAACCATCAAAACCACGAAAAGTTCTTGTATTTGAAGATAAAATCTTTTTTCTTTGAAGAAGAAAGATCTAGCTGACTGAAATAAGTTCATTAGATGAAAACCAACAAAAATTGACAAGAACCACGAAAAGTTCTTGTATTTTAAGATAAAATCTTACTCTATTAAGGAAAAAACTTCCAGCTCGCTGAAATCTGTTCATTTGCGGAAAACCATCAAAACCACGAAAAGTTCTTGTATTTGAAGATAAAATCTTTTTGCTTTGAAGAAGAAAGATCTAGCTGACTGAAATAAGTTCATGAGATGAAAACCAACAAAAATTGACAAGAACCACGAAAAGTTCTTGTATTTTAAGATAAAATCTTACTCTATTCAGGAAAAAACTTCCAGCTCGCTGAAATATGTTCATTTGCTGAAAACCATCAAAACCACGAAATGTTCTTGTATTTGAAGATAAAATCTTTTTGCTTTGAAGAAGAAAGATCTAGCTGACTGAAATAAGTTCATTAGATGAAAACCAACAAAAATTGACAAGAACCACGAAAAGTTCTTGTATTTTAAGATAAAATCTTACTCTTTTAATGAAAAAACTTCCAGCTCGCTGAAATATGTTCATTTGCTGAAAAACAACAAAACCGCGAAAAGTTCTTGTATTTGAAGATAAAATCTTTTTTCTTTGAAGAAGAAAGATCAAGCTGACTGAAATAAGTTCATTAGATGAAAACCAACAAAAATTGACAAGAACCACGATAAGTTCTTGTATTTTAAGATAAAATCTTAGGCTATTAAAGAAAAAACTTCCAGCTCGCTGAAATCTGTTCATTTGCTGAAAACCATCAAAACCACGAAAAGTTCTTGTATTTGAAGATAAAATCTTTTTTCTTTGAAGAAGAAAGATCTAGCTGACTGAAATAAGTTCATTAGATGAAAACCAACAAAAATTGACAAGAACCACGAAAAGTTCTTGTATTTTGAGATAAAATCTTACTCTATTAAGGAAAAAACTTCCAGCTCGCTGAAATATGTTCATTTGCTGAAAACCATCAAAACCACGAAAAGTTCTTGTATTTGAAGATAAAATCTTTTTTCTTTGAAGAAGAAAGATCGAGCTGACTGAAATAAGTTCATTAGATGAAAACCAACAAAAATTGACAAGAACCACGAAAAGTTCTTGTATTTTAAGATAAAATCTTAAGCTATGAAAGAAAAAACTTCCAGCTCGCTGAAATCTGTTCATTTGCTGAAAACCATCAAAACCACGAAAAGTTCTTGTATTTGAAGATAAAATCTTTTTGCTTTGAAGAAGAAAGATCTAGCTGACTGAAATAAGTTCATGAGATGAAAACCAACAAAAATTGACAAGAACCACGAAAAGTTCTTGTATTTTAAGATAAAATCTTACTCTGTTAAAGAAAAAACTCCCAGCTCGCTGAAATATGTTCATTTGCTGAAAAACAACAAAACCGCGAAAAGTTCTTGTATTTGAAGATAAAATCTTTTTGCTTTGAAGAAGAAAGATCTAGCTGACTGAAATAAGTTCATTAGATGAAAACCAACAAAAATTGACAAGAACCACGAAAAGTTCTTGTATTTTAAGATAAAATCTTACTCTATTCAGGAAAAAACTTCCAGCTCGCTGAAATATGTTCATTTGCTGAAAACCATCAAAACCACGAAAAGTTCTTGTATTTGAAGATAAAATCTTTTTGCTTTGAAGAAGAAAGATCTGGGTGACTGAAATAAGTTCATTAGATGAAAACCAACAAAAATTGACAAGAACCACGAAAAGTTCTTGTATTTTAAGATAAAATCTTACGCTATTAAAGAAAAAACTCCCAGCTCGCTGAAATATGTTCATTTGCTGAAAACCAACAAAACCACGAAAAGTTCTTGTATTTGAAGATAAAATCTTTTTTCTTTGAAGAAGAAAGATCTAGCTGACTGAAATAAGTTCATTAGATGAAAACCAACAAAAATTGACAAGAACCACGAAAAGTTCTTGTATTTTAAGATAAAATCTTACTCTATTCAGGAAAAAACTTCCAGCTCGCTGAAATATGTTCATTTGCTGAAAACCATCAAAACCACGAAATGTTCTTGTATTTGAAGATAAAATCTTTTTGCTTTGAAGAAGAAAGATCTAGCTGACTGAAATAAGTTCATTAGATGAAAACCAACAAAAATTGACAAGAACCACGAAAAGTTCTTGTATTTTAAGATAAAATCTTACTCTATTCAGGAAAAAACTTCCAGCTCGCTGAAATATGTTCATTTGCTGAAAACCATCAAAACCACGAAATGTTCTTGTATTTGAAGATAAAATCTTTTTGCTTTGAAGAAGAAAGATCTAGCTGACTGAAATAAGTTCATTAGATGAAAACCAACAAAAATTGACAAGAACCACGAAAAGTTCTTGTATTTTAAGATAAAATCTTACTCTTTTAATGAAAAAACTTCCAGCTCGCTGAAATATGTTCATTTGCTGAAAAACAACAAAACCGCGAAAAGTTCTTGTATTTGAAGATAAAATCTTTTTTCTTTGAAGAAGAAAGATCAAGCTGACTGAAATAAGTTCATTAGATGAAAACCAACAAAAATTGACAAGAACCACGATAAGTTCTTGTATTTTAAGATAAAATCTTAGGCTATTAAAGAAAAAACTTCCAGCTCGCTGAAATCTGTTCATTTGCTGAAAACCATCAAAACCACGAAAAGTTCTTGTATTTGAAGATAAAATCTTTTTTCTTTGAAGAAGAAAGATCTAGCTGACTGAAATAAGTTAATTAGATGAAAACCAACAAAAATTGACAAGAACCACGAAAAGTTCTTGTATTTTGAGATAAAATCTTACTCTATTAAGGAAAAAACTTCCAGCTCGCTGAAATATGTTCATTTGCTGAAAACCATCAAAACCACGAAAAGTTCTTGTATTTGAAGATAAAATCTTTTTTCTTTGAAGAAGAAAGATCCAGCTGACTGAAATAAGTTCATGAGATGAAAACCAACAAAAATTGACAAGAACCACGAAAAGTTCTTGTATTTTGAGATAAAATCTTACTCTATTAAGGAAAAAACTTCCAGCTCGCTGAAATATGTTCATTTGCTGAAAACCATCAAAACCACGAAAAGTTCTTGTATTTGAAGATAAAATCTTTTTTCTTTGAAGAAGAAAGATCGAGCTGACTGAAATAAGTTCATTAGATGAAAACCAACAAAAATTGACAAGAACCACGAAAAGTTCTTGTATTTTAAGATAAAATCTTAGGCTATGAAAGAAAAAACTTCCAGCTCGCTGAAATCTGTTCATTTGCTGAAAACCATCAAAACCACGAAAAGTTCTTGTATTTGAAGATAAAATCTTTTTGCTTTGAAGAAGAAAGATCTAGCTGACTGAAATAAGTTCATGAGATGAAAACCAACAAAAATTGACAAGAACCACGAAAAGTTCTTGTATTTTAAGATAAAATCTTACTCTGTTAAAGAAAAAACTCCCAGCTCGCTGAAATATGTTCATTTGCTGAAAAACAACAAAACCGCGAAAAGTTCTTGTATTTGAAGATAAAATCTTTTTGCTTTGAAGAAGAAAGATCTAGCTGACTGAAATAAGTTCATTAGATGAAAACCAACAAAAATTGACAAGAACCACGAAAAGTTCTTGTATTTTAAGATAAAATCTTACTCTATTCAGGAAAAAACTTCCAGCTCGCTGAAATATGTTCATTTGCTGAAAACCATCAAAACCACGAAAAGTTCTTGTATTTGAAGATAAAATCTTTTTGCTTTGAAGAAGAAAGATCTAGCTGACTGAAATAAGTTCATTAGATGAAAACCAACAAAAATTGACAAGAACCACGAAAAGTTCTTGTATTTTAAGATAAAATCTTACGCTATTAAAGAAAAAACTCCCAGCTCGCTGAAATATGTTCATTTGCTGAAAACCAACAAAACCACGAAAAGTTCTTGTATTTGAAGATAAAATCTTTTTTCTTTGAAGAAGAAAGATCTAGCTGACTGAAATAAGTTCATTAGATGAAAACCAACAAAAATTGACAAGAACCACGAAAAGTTCTTGTATTTTAAGATAAAATCTTACTCTATTCAGGAAAAAACTTCCAGCTCGCTGAAATATGTTCATTTGCTGAAAACCATCAAAACCACGAAATGTTCTTGTATTTGAAGATAAAATCTTTTTGCTTTGAAGAAGAAAGATCTAGCTGACTGAAATAAGTTCATTAGATGAAAACCAACAAAAATTGACAAGAACCACGAAAAGTTCTTGTATTTTAAGATAAAATCTTACTCTATTCAGGAAAAAACTTCCAGCTCGCTGAAATATGTTCATTTGCTGAAAACCATCAAAACCACGAAATGTTCTTGTATTTGAAGATAAAATCTTTTTGCTTTGAAGAAGAAAGATCTAGCTGACTGAAATAAGTTCATTAGATGAAAACCAACAAAAATTGACAAGAACCACGAAAAGTTCTTGTATTTTAAGATAAAATCTTACTCTTTTAATGAAAAAACTTCCAGCTCGCTGAAATATGTTCATTTGCTGAAAAACAACAAAACCGCGAAAAGTTCTTGTATTTGAAGATAAAATCTTTTTTCTTTGAAGAAGAAAGATCAAGCTGACTGAAATAAGTTCATTAGATGAAAACCAACAAAAATTGACAAGAACCACGATAAGTTCTTGTATTTTAAGATAAAATCTTAGGCTATTAAAGAAAAAACTTCCAGCTCGCTGAAATCTGTTCATTTGCTGAAAACCATCAAAACCACGAAAAGTTCTTGTATTTGAAGATAAAATCTTTTTTCTTTGAAGAAGAAAGATCTAGCTGACTGAAATAAGTTCATTAGATGAAAACCAACAAAAATTGACAAGAACCACGAAAAGTTCTTGTATTTTGAGATAAAATCTTACTCTATTAAGGAAAAAACTTCCAGCTCGCTGAAATATGTTCATTTGCTGAAAACCATCAAAACCACGAAAAGTTCTTGTATTTGAAGATGAAATCTTTTTTCTTTGAAGAAGAAAGATCGAGCTGACTGAAATAAGTTCATTAGATGAAAACCAACAAAAATTGACAAGAACCACGAAAAGTTCTTGTATTTTAAGATAAAATCTTAGGCTATGAAAGAAAAAACTTCCAGCTCGCTGAAATCTGTTCATTTGCTGAAAACCATCAAAACCACGAAAAGTTCTTGTATTTGAAGATAAAATCTTTTTGCTTTGAAGAAGAAAGATCTAGCTGACTGAAATAAGTTCATGAGATGAAAACCAACAAAAATTGACAAGAACCACGAAAAGTTCTTGTATTTTAAGATAAAATCTTACTCTGTTAAAGAAAAAACTCCCAGCTCGCTGAAATATGTTCATTTGCTGAAAAACAACAAAACCGCGAAAAGTTCTTGTATTTGAAGATAAAATCTTTTTGCTTTGAAGAAGAAAGATCTAGCTGACTGAAATAAGTTCATTAGATGAAAACCAACAAAAATTGACAAGAACCACGAAAAGTTCTTGTATTTTAAGATAAAATCTTACTCTATTCAGGAAAAAACTTGCAGCTCGCTGAAATATGTTCATTTGCTGAAAACCATCAAAACCACGAAAAGTTCTTGAATTTGAAGATAAAATCTTTTTGCTTTGAAGAAGAAAGATCTAGCTGACTGAAATAAGTTCATTAGATGAAAACCAACAAAAATTGACAAGAACCACGAAAAGTTCTTGTATTTTAAGATAAAATCTTAGGCTATTAAAGAAAAAACTTGCAGCTCGCTGAAATCTGTTCATTTGCTGAAAACCATCAAAACCACGAAAAGTTCTTGTATTTGAAGATAAAATCTTTTTGCTTTGAAGAAGAAAGATCTAGCTGACTGAAATAAGTTCATTAGATGAAAACCAACAAAAATTGACAAGAACCACGAAAAGTTCTTGTATTTTAAGATAAAATCTTAGGCTATTAAAGAAAAAACTTGCAGCTCGCTGAAATCTGTTCATTTGCTGAAAACCATCAAAACCACGAAAAGTTCTTGTATTTGAAGATAAAATCTTTTTGCTTTGAAGAAGAAAGATCTAGCTGACTGAAATAAGTTCATTAGATGAAAACCAACAAAAATTGACAAGAACCACGAAAAGTTCTTGTATTTTAAGATAAAATCTTACTCTATTCAGGAAAAAACTTCCAGCTCGCTGAAATATGTTCATTTGCTGAAAACCATCAAAACCACGAAAAGTTCTTGTATTTGAAGATAAAATCTTTTTGCTTTGAAGAAGAAAGATCTAGCTGACTGAAATAAGTTCATTAGATGAAAAGCAACAAAAATTGACAAGAACCACGAAAAGTTCTTGTATTTTAAGATAAAATCTTACGCTATTAAAGAAAAAACTCCCAGCTCGCTGAAATATGTTCATTTGCTGAAAACCAACAAAACCACGAAAAGTTCTTGTATTTGAAGATAAAATCTTTTTTCTTTGAAGAAGAAAGATCCAGCTGACTGAAATAAGTTCATGAGATGAAAACCAACAAAAATTGACAAGAACCACGAAAAGTTCTTGTATTTTAAGATAAAATCTTAGGCTATTAAAGAAAAAACTTCCAGCTCGCTGAAATCTGTTCATTTGCTGAAAACCATCAAAACCACGAAAAGTTCTTGTATTTGAAGATAAAATCTTTTTTCTTTGAAGAAGAAAGATCTAGCTGACTGAAATAAGTTCATTAGATGAAAACCAACACAAATTGACAAGAACCACGAAAAGTTCTTGTATTTTAAGATAAAATCTTACTCTATTAAGGAAAAAACTTCCAGCTCGCTGAAATCTGTTCATTTGCGGAAAACCATCAAAACCACGAAAAGTTCTTGTATTTGAAGATAAAATCTTTTTGCTTTGAAGAAGAAAGATCTAGCTGACTGAAATAAGTTCATGAGATGAAAACCAACAAAAATTGACAAGAACCACGAAAAGTTCTTGTATTTTAAGATAAAATCTTACTCTATTCAGGAAAAAACTTCCAGCTCGCTGAAATATGTTCATTTGCTGAAAACCATCAAAACCACGAAATGTTCTTGTATTTGAAGATAAAATCTTTTTGCTTTGAAGAAGAAAGATCTAGCTGACTGAAATAAGTTCATTAGATGAAAACCAACAAAAATTGACAAGAACCACGAAAAGTTCTTGTATTTTAAGATAAAATCTTACTCTTTTAATGAAAAAACTTCCAGCTCGCTGAAATATGTTCATTTGCTGAAAAACAACAAAACCGCGAAAAGTTCTTGTATTTGAAGATAAAATCTTTTTTCTTTGAAGAAGAAAGATCAAGCTGACTGAAATAAGTTCATTAGATGAAAACCAACAAAAATTGACAAGAACCACGATAAGTTCTTGTATTTTAAGATAAAATCTTAGGCTATTAAAGAAAAAACTTCCAGCTCGCTGAAATCTGTTCATTTGCTGAAAACCATCAAAACCACGAAAAGTTCTTGTATTTGAAGATAAAATCTTTTTTCTTTGAAGAAGAAAGATCTAGCTGACTGAAATAAGTTCATTAGATGAAAACCAACAAAAATTGACAAGAACCACGAAAAGTTCTTGTATTTTGAGATAAAATCTTACTCTATTAAGGAAAAAACTTCCAGCTCGCTGAAATATGTTCATTTGCTGAAAACCATCAAAACCACGAAAAGTTCTTGTATTTGAAGATAAAATCTTTTTTCTTTGAAGAAGAAAGATCGAGCTGACTGAAATAAGTTCATTAGATGAAAACCAACAAAAATTGACAAGAACCACGAAAAGTTCTTGTATTTTAAGATAAAATCTTAGGCTATGAAAGAAAAAACTTCCAGCTCGCTGAAATCTGTTCATTTGCTGAAAACCATCAAAACCACGAAAAGTTCTTGTATTTGAAGATAAAATCTTTTTGCTTTGAAGAAGAAAGATCTAGCTGACTGAAATAAGTTCATGAGATGAAAACCAACAAAAATTGACAAGAACCACGAAAAGTTCTTGTATTTTAAGATAAAATCTTACTCTGTTAAAGAAAAAACTCCCAGCTCGCTGAAATATGTTCATTTGCTGAAAAACAACAAAACCGCGAAAAGTTCTTGTATTTGAAGATAAAATCTTTTTGCTTTGAAGAAGAAAGATCTAGCTGACTGAAATAAGTTCATTAGATGAAAACCAACAAAAATTGACAAGAACCACGAAAAGTTCTTGTATTTTAAGATAAAATCTTACTCTATTCAGGAAAAAACTTGCAGCTCGCTGAAATATGTTCATTTGCTGAAAACCATCAAAACCACGAAAAGTTCTTGAATTTGAAGATAAAATCTTTTTGCTTTGAAGAAGAAAGATCTAGCTGAGTGAAATAAGTTCATTAGATGAAAACCAACAAAAATTGACAAGAACCACGAAAAGTTCTTGTATTTTAAGATAAAATCTTAGGCTATTAAAGAAAAAACTTGCAGCTCGCTGAAATCTGTTCATTTGTTGAAAACCATCAAAACCACGAAAAGTTCTTGTATTTGAAGATAAAATCTTTTTGCTTTGAAGAAGAAAGATCTAGCTGACTGAAATAAGTTCATGAGATGAAAACCAACAAAAATTGACAAGAACCACGAAAAGTTCTTGTATTTTAAGATAAAATCTTACTCTGTTAAAGAAAAAACTCCCAGCTCGCTGAAATATGTTCATTTGCTGAAAAACAACAAAACCGCGAAAAGTTCTTGTATTTGAAGATAAAATCTTTTTGCTTTGAAGAAGAAAGATCTAGCTGACTGAAATAAGTTCATTAGATGAAAACCAACAAAAATTGACAAGAACCACGAAAAGTTCTTGTATTTTAAGATAAAATCTTACTCTATTCAGGAAAAAACTTCCAGCTCGCTGAAATATGTTCATTTGCTGAAAACCATCAAAACCACGAAAAGTTCTTGTATTTGAAGATAAAATCTTTTTGCTTTGAAGAAGAAAGATCTAGCTGACTGAAATAAGTTCATTAGATGAAAACCAACAAAAATTGACAAGAACCACGAAAAGTTCTTGTATTTTAAGATAAAATCTTACGCTATTAAAGAAAAAACTCCCAGCTCGCTGAAATATGTTCATTTGCTGAAAACCAACAAAACCACGAAAAGTTCTTGTATTTGAAGATAAAATCTTTTTTCTTTGAAGAAGAAAGATCTAGCTGACTGAAATAAGTTCATTAGATGAAAACCAACAAAAATTGACAAGAACCACGAAAAGTTCTTGTATTTTAAGATAAAATCTTACTCTATTCAGGAAAAAACTTCCAGCTCGCTGAAATATGTTCATTTGCTGAAAACCATCAAAACCACGAAATGTTCTTGTATTTGAAGATAAAATCTTTTTGCTTTGAAGAAGAAAGATCTAGCTGACTGAAATAAGTTCATTAGATGAAAACCAACAAAAATTGACAAGAACCACGAAAAGTTCTTGTATTTTAAGATAAAATCTTACTCTATTCAGGAAAAAACTTCCAGCTCGCTGAAATATGTTCATTTGCTGAAAACCATCAAAACCACGAAATGTTCTTGTATTTGAAGATAAAATCTTTTTGCTTTGAAGAAGAAAGATCTAGCTGACTGAAATAAGTTCATTAGATGAAAACCAACAAAAATTGACAAGAACCACGAAAAGTTCTTGTATTTTAAGATAAAATCTTACTCTTTTAATGAAAAAACTTCCAGCTCGCTGAAATATGTTCATTTGCTGAAAAACAACAAAACCGCGAAAAGTTCTTGTATTTGAAGATAAAATCTTTTTTCTTTGAAGAAGAAAGATCAAGCTGACTGAAATAAGTTCATTAGATGAAAACCAACAAAAATTGACAAGAACCACGATAAGTTCTTGTATTTTAAGATAAAATCTTAGGCTATTAAAGAAAAAACTTCCAGCTCGCTGAAATCTGTTCATTTGCTGAAAACCATCAAAACCACGAAAAGTTCTTGTATTTGAAGATAAAATCTTTTTTCTTTGAAGAAGAAAGATCTAGCTGACTGAAATAAGTTCATTAGATGAAAACCAACAAAAATTGACAAGAACCACGAAAAGTTCTTGTATTTTGAGATAAAATCTTACTCTATTAAGGAAAAAACTTCCAGCTCGCTGAAATATGTTCATTTGCTGAAAACCATCAAAACCACGAAAAGTTCTTGTATTTGAAGATAAAATCTTTTTTCTTTGAAGAAGAAAGATCGAGCTGACTGAAATAAGTTCATTAGATGAAAACCAACAAAAATTGACAAGAACCACGAAAAGTTCTTGTATTTTAAGATAAAATCTTAGGCTATGAAAGAAAAAACTTCCAGCTCGCTGAAATCTGTTCATTTGCTGAAAACCATCAAAACCACGAAAAGTTCTTGTATTTGAAGATAAAATCTTTTTGCTTTGAAGAAGAAAGATCTCGCTGACTGAAATAAGTTCATGAGATGAAAACCAACAAAAATTGACAAGAACCACGAAAAGTTCTTGTATTTTAAGATAAAATCTTACTCTGTTAAAGAAAAAACTCCCAGCTCGCTGAAATATGTTCATTTGCTGAAAAACAACAAAACCGCGAAAAGTTCTTGTATTTGAAGATAAAATCTTTTTGCTTTGAAGAAGAAAGATCTAGCTGACTGAAATAAGTTCATTAGATGAAAACCAACAAAAATTGACAAGAACCACGAAAAGTTCTTGTATTTTAAGATAAAATCTTACTCTATTCAGGAAAAAACTTGCAGCTCGCTGAAATATGTTCATTTGCTGAAAACCATCAAAACCACGAAAAGTTCTTGAATTTGAAGATAAAATCTTTTTGCTTTGAAGAAGAAAGATCTAGCTGACTGAAATAAGTTCATTAGATGAAAACCAACAAAAATTGACAAGAACCACGAAAAGTTCTTGTATTTTAAGATAAAATCTTAGGCTATTAAAGAAAAAACTTGCAGCTCGCTGAAATCTGTTCATTTGCTGAAAACCATCAAAACCACGAAAAGTTCTTGTATTTGAAGATAAAATCTTTTTGCTTTGAAGAAGAAAGATCTAGCTGACTGAAATAAGTTCATTAGATGAAAACCAACAAAAATTGACAAGAACCACGAAAAGTTCTTGTATTTTAAGATAAAATCTTACTCTATTCAGGAAAAAACTTCCAGCTCGCTGAAATATGTTCATTTGCTGAAAACCATCAAAACCACGAAAAGTTCTTGTATTTGAAGATAAAATCTTTTTGCTTTGAAGAAGAAAGATCTAGCTGACTGAAATAAGTTCATTAGATGAAAAGCAACAAAAATTGACAAGAACCACGAAAAGTTCTTGTATTTTAAGATAAAATCTTACGCTATTAAAGAAAAAACTCCCAGCTCGCTGAAATATGTTCATTTGCTGAAAACCAACAAAACCACGAAAAGTTCTTGTATTTGAAGATAAAATCTTTTTTCTTTGAAGAAGAAAGATCCAGCTGACTGAAATAAGTTCATGAGATGAAAACCAACAAAAATTGACAAGAACCACGAAAAGTTCTTGTATTTTAAGATAAAATCTTAGGCTATTAAAGAAAAAACTTCCAGCTCGCTGAAATCTGTTCATTTGCTGAAAACCATCAAAACCACGAAAAGTTCTTGTATTTGAAGATAAAATCTTTTTTCTTTGAAGAAGAAAGATCTAGCTGACTGAAATAAGTTCATTAGATGAAAACCAACAAAAATTGACAAGAACCACGAAAAGTTCTTGTATTTTAAGATAAAATCTTACTCTATTAAGGAAAAAACTTCCAGCTCGCTGAAATCTGTTCATTTGCGGAAAACCATCAAAACCACGAAAAGTTCTTGTATTTGAAGATAAAATCTTTTTGCTTTGAAGAAGAAAGATCTAGCTGACTGAAATAAGTTCATGAGATGAAAACCAACAAAAATTGACAAGAACCACGAAAAGTTCTTGTATTTTAAGATAAAATCTTACTCTATTCAGGAAAAAACTTCCAGCTCGCTGAAATATGTTCATTTGCTGAAAACCATCAAAACCACGAAATGTTCTTGTATTTGAAGATAAAATCTTTTTGCTTTGAAGAAGAAAGATCTAGCTGACTGAAATAAGTTCATTAGATGAAAACCAACAAAAATTGACAAGAACCACGAAAAGTTCTTGTATTTTAAGATAAAATCTTACTCTTTTAATGAAAAAACTTCCAGCTCGCTGAAATATGTTCATTTGCTGAAAAACAACAAAACCGCGAAAAGTTCTTGTATTTGAAGATAAAATCTTTTTTCTTTGAAGAAGAAAGATCAAGCTGACTGAAATAAGTTCATTAGATGAAAACCAACAAAAATTGACAAGAACCACGATAAGTTCTTGTATTTTAAGATAAAATCTTAGGCTATTAAAGAAAAAACTTCCAGCTCGCTGAAATCTGTTCATTTGCTGAAAACCATCAAAACCACGAAAAGTTCTTGTATTTGAAGATAAAATCTTTTTTCTTTGAAGAAGAAAGATCTAGCTGACTGAAATAAGTTCATTAGATGAAAACCAACAAAAATTGACAAGAACCACGAAAAGTTCTTGTATTTTGAGATAAAATCTTACTCTATTAAGGAAAAAACTTCCAGCTCGCTGAAATATGTTCATTTGCTGAAAACCATCAAAACCACGAAAAGTTCTTGTATTTGAAGATAAAATCTTTTTTCTTTGAAGAAGAAAGATCGAGCTGACTGAAATAAGTTCATTAGATGAAAACCAACAAAAATTGACAAGAACCACGAAAAGTTCTTGTATTTTAAGATAAAATCTTAGGCTATGAAAGAAAAAACTTCCAGCTCGCTGAAATCTGTTCATTTGCTGAAAAACAACAAAACCGCGAAAAGTTCTTGTATTTGAAGATAAAATCTTTTTGCTTTGAAGAAGAAAGATCCAGCTGACTGAAATAAGTTCATTAGATGAAAACCAACAAAAATTGACAAGAACCACGAAAAGTTCTTGTATTTTAAGATAAAATCTTACTCTATTCAGGAAAAAACTTGCAGCTCGCTGAAATATGTTCATTTGCTGAAAACCATCAAAACCACGAAAAGTTCTTGAATTTGAAGATAAAATCTTTTTGCTTTGAAGAAGAAAGATCTAGCTGAGTGAAATAAGTTCATTAGATGAAAACCAACAAAAATTGACAAGAACCACGAAAAGTTCTTGTATTTTAAGATAAAATCTTAGGCTATTAAAGAAAAAACTTGCAGCTCGCTGAAATCTGTTCATTTGTTGAAAACCATCAAAACCACGAAAAGTTCTTGTATTTGAAGATAAAATCTTTTTGCTTTGAAGAAGAAAGATCTAGCTGACTGAAATAAGTTCATTAGATGAAAACCAACAAAAATTGACAAGAACCACGAAAAGTTCTTGTATTTTAAGATAAAATCTTACTCTATTCAGGAAAAAACTTCCAGCTCGCTGAAATATGTTCATTTGCTGAAAACCATCAAAACCACGAAAAGTTCTTGTATTTGAAGATAAAATCTTTTTGCTTTGAAGAAGAAAGATCTAGCTGACTGAAATAAGTTCATTAGATGAAAAGCAACAAAAATTGACAAGAACCACGAAAAGTTCTTGTATTTTAAGATAAAATCTTACGCTATTAAAGAAAAAACTCCCAGCTCGCTGAAATATGTTCATTTGCTGAAAACCAACAAAACCACGAAAAGTTCTTGTATTTGAAGATAAAATCTTTTTTCTTTGAAGAAGAAAGATCCAGCTGACTGAAATAAGTTCATGAGATGAAAACCAACAAAAATTGACAAGAACCACGAAAAGTTCTTGTATTTTAAGATAAAATCTTAGGCTATTAAAGAAAAAACTTCCAGCTCGCTGAAATCTGTTCATTTGCTGAAAACCATCAAAACCACGAAAAGTTCTTGTATTTGAAGATAAAATCTTTTTTCTTTGAAGAAGAAAGATCTAGCTGACTGAAATAAGTTCATTAGATGAAAACCAACAAAAATTGACAAGAACCACGAAAAGTTCTTGTATTTTAAGATAAAATCTTACTCTATTAAGGAAAAAACTTCCAGCTCGCTGAAATCTGTTCATTTGCGGAAAACCATCAAAACCACGAAAAGTTCTTGTATTTGAAGATAAAATCTTTTTGCTTTGAAGAAGAAAGATCTAGCTGACTGAAATAAGTTCATGAGATGAAAACCAACAAAAATTGACAAGAACCACGAAAAGTTCTTGTATTTTAAGATAAAATCTTACTCTATTCAGGAAAAAACTTCCAGCTCGCTGAAATATGTTCATTTGCTGAAAACCATCAAAACCACGAAATGTTCTTGTATTTGAAGATAAAATCTTTTTGCTTTGAAGAAGAAAGATCTAGCTGACTGAAATAAGTTCATTAGATGAAAACCAACAAAAATTGACAAGAACCACGAAAAGTTCTTGTATTTTAAGATAAAATCTTACTCTTTTAATGAAAAAACTTCCAGCTCGCTGAAATATGTTCATTTGCTGAAAAACAACAAAACCGCGAAAAGTTCTTGTATTTGAAGATAAAATCTTTTTTCTTTGAAGAAGAAAGATCAAGCTGACTGAAATAAGTTCATTAGATGAAAACCAACAAAAATTGACAAGAACCACGATAAGTTCTTGTATTTTAAGATAAAATCTTAGGCTATTAAAGAAAAAACTTCCAGCTCGCTGAAATCTGTTCATTTGCTGAAAACCATCAAAACCACGAAAAGTTCTTGTATTTGAAGATAAAATCTTTTTTCTTTGAAGAAGAAAGATCTAGCTGACTGAAATAAGTTCATTAGATGAAAACCAACAAAAATTGACAAGAACCACGAAAAGTTCTTGTATTTTGAGATAAAATCTTACTCTATTAAGGAAAAAACTTCCAGCTCGCTGAAATATGTTCATTTGCTGAAAACCATCAAAACCACGAAAAGTTCTTGTATTTGAAGATAAAATCTTTTTTCTTTGAAGAAGAAAGATCGAGCTGACTGAAATAAGTTCATTAGATGAAAACCAACAAAAATTGACAAGAACCACGAAAAGTTCTTGTATTTTAAGATAAAATCTTAGGCTATGAAAGAAAAAACTTCCAGCTCGCTGAAATCTGTTCATTTGCTGAAAACCATCAAAACCACGAAAAGTTCTTGTATTTGAAGATAAAATCTTTTTGCTTTGAAGAAGAAAGATCTAGCTGACTGAAATAAGTTCATGAGATGAAAACCAACAAAAATTGACAAGAACCACGAAAAGTTCTTGTATTTTAAGATAAAATCTTACTCTGTTAAAGAAAAAACTCCCAGCTCGCTGAAATATGTTCATTTGCTGAAAAACAACAAAACCGCGAAAAGTTCTTGTATTTGAAGATAAAATCTTTTTGCTTTGAAGAAGAAAGATCTAGCTGACTGAAATAAGTTCATTAGATGAAAACCAACAAAAATTGACAAGAACCACGAAAAGTTCTTGTATTTTAAGATAAAATCTTACTCTATTCAGGAAAAAACTTCCAGCTCGCTGAAATATGTTCATTTGCTGAAAACCATCAAAACCACGAAAAGTTCTTGTATTTGAAGATAAAATCTTTTTGCTTTGAAGAAGAAAGATCTAGCTGACTGAAATAAGTTCATTAGATGAAAACCAACAAAAATTGACAAGAACCACGAAAAGTTCTTGTATTTTAAGATAAAATCTTACGCTATTAAAGAAAAAACTCCCAGCTCGCTGAAATATGTTCATTTGCTGAAAACCAACAAAACCACGAAAAGTTCTTGTATTTGAAGATAAAATCTTTTTTCTTTGAAGAAGAAAGATCTAGCTGACTGAAATAAGTTCATTAGATGAAAACCAACAAAAATTGACAAGAACCACGAAAAGTTCTTGTATTTTAAGATAAAATCTTACTCCATTAAGGAAAAAACTTCCAGCTCGCTGAAATATGTTCATTTGCTGAAAACCATCAAAACCACGAAAAGTTCTTGTATTTGAAGATAAAATCTTTTTGCTTTGAAGAAGAAAGATCTCGCTGACTGAAATAAGTTCATTAGATGAAAACCAACAAAAATTGACAAGAACCACGAAAAGTTCTTGTATTTTAAGATAAAATCTTACTCTGTTAAAGAAAAAACTCCCAGCTCGCTGAAATATGTTCATTTGCTGAAAAACAACAAAACCGCGAAAAGTTCTTGTATTTGAAGATAAAATCTTTTTTCTTTGAAGAAGAAAGATCTAGCTGACTGAAATAAGTTCATTAGATGAAAACCAACAAAAATTGACAAGAACCACGAAAAGTTCTTGTATTTTAAGATAAAATCTTACTCCATTCAGGAAAAAACTTCCAGCTCGCTGAAATATGTTCATTTGCTGAAAACCATCAAAACCACGAAAAGTTCTTGTATTTGAAGATAAAATCTTTTTGCTTTGAAGAAGAAAGATCGAGCTGACTGAAATAAGTTCATGAGATGAAAACCAAAAAAAATTGACAAGAACCACGAAAAGTTCTTGTATTTTAAGATAAAATCTTACGCTATTAAAGAAAAAACTCCCAGCTCGCTGAAATCTGTTCATTTGCTGAAAAACAACAAAACCGCGAAAAGTTCTTGTATTTGAAGATAAAATCTTTTTGCTTTGAAGAAGAAAGATCTAGCTGACTGAAATAAGTTCATTAGATGAAAACCAACAAAAATTGACAAGAACCACGAAAAGTTCTTGTATTTTAAGATAAAATCTTACGCTATTAAAGAAAAAACTCCCAGCTCGCTGAAATATGTTCATTTGCTGAAAACCAACAAAACCACGAAAAGTTCTTGTATTTGAAGATAAAATCTTTTTTCTTTGAAGAAGAAAGATCAAGCTGACTGAAATAAGTTCATTAGATGAAAACCAACAAAAATTGACAAGAACCACGAAAAGTTCTTGTATTTTAAGATAAAATCTTAGGCTATTAAAGAAAAAACTTCCAGCTCGCTGAAATCTGTTCATTTGCTGAAAACCATCAAAACCACGAAAAGTTCTTGTATTTGAAGATAAAATCTTTTTGCTTTGAAGAAGAAAGATCTAGCTGACTGAAATAAGTTCATTAGATGAAAACCAACAAAAATTGACAAGAACCACGAAAGGTTCTTGTATTTTAAGATAAAATCTTACTCTATTAAAGAAAAAACTCCCAGCTCGCTGAAATATGTTCATTTGCTGAAAACCAACAAAACCACGAAAAGTTCTTGTATTTGAAGATAAAATCTTTTTTCTTTGAAGAAGAAAGATCTAGCTGACTGAAATAAGTTCATCAGATGAAAACCAACAAAAATTGACAAGAACCACGAAAAGTTCTTGTATTTTAAGATAAAATCTTACTCTATTAAGGAAAAAACTTGCAGCTCGCTGAAATATGTTCATTTGCTGAAAACCATCAAAACCACGAAAAGTTCTTGAATTTGAAGATAAAATCTTTTTGCTTTGAAGAAGAAAGATCTAGCTGACTGAAATAAGTTCATTAGATGAAAACCAACAAAAATTGACAAGAACCACGAAAAGTTCTTGTATTTTAAGATAAAATCTTAGGCTATTAAAGAAAAAACTTCCAGCTCGCTGAAATCTGTTCATTTGCTGAAAACCATCAAAACCACGAAAAGTTCTTGTATTTGAAGATAAAATCTTTTTGCTTTGAAGAAGAAAGATCTAGCTGACTGAAATAAGTTCATTAGATGAAAAGCAACAAAAATTGACAAGAACCACGAAAAGTTCTTGTATTTTAAGATAAAATCTTACGCTATTAAAGAAAAAACTCCCAGCTCGCTGAAATATGTTCATTTGCTGAAAACCAACAAAACCACGAAAAGTTCTTGTATTTGAAGATAAAATCTTTTTTCTTTGAAGAAGAAAGATCCAGCTGACTGAAATAAGTTCATGAGATGAAAACCAACAAAAATTGACAAGAACCACGAAAAGTTCTTGTATTTTAAGATAAAATCTTAGGCTATTAAAGAAAAAACTTCCAGCTCGCTGAAATCTGTTCATTTGCTGAAAACCATCAAAACCACGAAAAGTTCTTGTATTTGAAGATAAAATCTTTTTTCTTTGAAGAAGAAAGATCTAGCTGACTGAAATAAGTTCATTAGATGAAAACCAACAAAAATTGACAAGAACCACGAAAAGTTCTTGTATTTTAAGATAAAATCTTACTCTATTAAGGAAAAAACTTCCAGCTCGCTGAAATCTGTTCATTTGCTGAAAACCATCAAAACCACGAAAAGTTCTTGTATTTGAAGATAAAATCTTTTTGCTTTGAAGAAGAAAGATCTAGCTGACTGAAATAAGTTCATGAGATGAAAACCAACAAAAATTGACAAGAACCACGAAAAGTTCTTGTATTTTAAGATAAAATCTTACTCTATTCAGGAAAAAACTTCCAGCTCGCTGAAATATGTTCATTTGCTGAAAACCATCAAAACCACGAAATGTTCTTGTATTTGAAGATAAAATCTTTTTGCTTTGAAGAAGAAAGATGTAGCTGACTGAAATAAGTTCATTAGATGAAAACCAACAAAAATTGACAAGAACCACGAAAAGTTCTTGTATTTTAAGATAAAATCTTACTCTTTTAATGAAAAAACTTCCAGCTCGCTGAAATATGTTCATTTGCTGAAAAACAACAAAACCGCGAAAAGTTCTTGTATTTGAAGATAAAATCTTTTTTCTTTGAAGAAGAAAGATCAAGCTGACTGAAATAAGTTCATTAGATGAAAACCAACAAAAATTGACAAGAACCACGAAAAGTTCTTGTATTTTAAGATAAAATCTTAGGCTATTAAAGAAAAAACTTCCAGCTCGCTGAAATCTGTTCATTTGCTGAAAACCATCAAAACCACGAAAAGTCCTTGTATTTGAAGATAAAATCTTTTTTCTTTGAAGAAGAAAGATCTAGCTGACTGAAATAAGTTCATTAGATGAAAACCAACAAAAATTGACAAGAACCACGAAAAGTTCTTGTATTTTGAGATAAAATCTTACTCTATTAAGGAAAAAACTTCCAGCTCGCTGAAATATGTTCATTTGCTGAAAACCATCAAAACCACGAAAAGTTCTTGTATTTGAAGATAAAATCTTTTTTCTTTGAAGAAGAAAGATCTAGCTGACTGAAATAAGTTCATTAGATGAAAACCAACAAAAATTGACAAGAACCACGAAAAGTTCTTGTATTTTAAGATAAAATCTTAGGCTATGAAAGAAAAAACTTCCAGCTCGCTGAAATCTGTTCATTTGCTGAAAACCATCAAAACCACGAAAAGTTCTTGTATTTGAAGATAAAATCTTTTTGCTTTGAAGAAGAAAGATCTAGCTGACTGAAATAAGTTCATGAGATGAAAACCAACAAAAATTAACAAGAACCACGAAAAGTTCTTGTATTTTAAGATAAAATCTTACTCTGTTAAAGAAAAAACTCCCAGCTCGCTGAAATATGTTCATTTGCTGAAAAACAACAAAACCGCGAAAAGTTCTTGTATTTGAAGATAAAATCTTTTTGCTTTGAAGAAGAAAGATCTAGCTGACTGAAATAAGTTCATTAGATGAAAACCAACAAAAATTGACAAGAACCACGAAAAGTTCTTGTATTTTAAGATAAAATCTTACTCTATTCAGGAAAAAACTTCCAGCTCGCTGAAATCTGTTCATTTGCTGAAAACCATCAAAACCACGAAAAGTTCTTGTATTTGAAGATAAAATCTTTTTGCTTTGAAGAAGAAAGATCTAGCTGACTGAAATAAGTTCATTAGATGAAAACCAACAAAAATTGACAAGAACCACGAAAAGTTCTTGTATTTTAAGATAAAATCTTACGCTATTAAAGAAAAAACTCCCAGCTCGCTGAAATATGTTCATTTGCTGAAAACCAACAAAACCACGAAAAGTTCTTGTATTTGAAGATAAAATCTTTTTTCTTTGAAGAAGAAAGATCTAGCTGACTGAAATAAGTTCATTAGATGAAAACCAACAAAAATTGACAAGAACCACGAAAAGTTCTTGTATTTTAAGATAAAATCTTACTCCATTAAGGAAAAAACTTCCAGCTCGCTGAAATATGTTCATTTGCTGAAAACCATCAAAACCACGAAAAGTTCTTGTATTTGAAGATAAAATCTTTTTGCTTTGAAGAAGAAAGATCTCGCTGACTGAAATAAGTTCATTAGATGAAAACCAACAAAAATTGACAAGAACCACGAAAAGTTCTTGTATTTTAAGATAAAATCTTACTCTGTTAAAGAAAAAACTCCCAGCTCGCTGAAATATGTTCATTTGCTGAAAAACAACAAAACCGCGAAAAGTTCTTGTATTTGAAGATAAAATCTTTTTTCTTTGAAGAAGAAAGATCTAGCTGACTGAAATAAGTTCATTAGATGAAAACCAACAAAAATTGACAAGAACCACGAAAAGTTCTTGTATTTTAAGATAAAATCTTACTCTATTCAGGAAAAAACTTCCAGCTCGCTGAAATATGTTCATTTGCTGAAAACCATCAAAACCACGAAAAGTTCTTGTATTTGAAGATAAAATCTTTTTGCTTTGAAGAAGAAAGATCAAGCTGACTGAAATAAGTTCATGAGATGAAAACCAAAAAAAATTGACAAGAACCACGAAAAGTTCTTGTATTTTAAGATAAAATCTTACGCTATTAAAGAAAAAACTCCCAGCTCGCTGAAATCTGTTCATTTGCTGAAAACCAACAAAACCACGAAAAGTTCTTGTATTTGAAGATAAAATCTTTTTTCTTTGAAGAAGAAAGATCAAGCTGACTGAAATATGTTCATTAGATGAAAACCAACAAAAATTGACAAGAACCACGAAAAGTTCTTGTATTTTAAGATAAAATCTTACGCTATTAAAGAAAAAACTCCCAGCTCGCTGAAATATGTTCATTTGCTGAAAACCAACAAAACCACGAAAAGTTCTTGTATTTGAAGATAAAATCTTTTTTCTTTGAAGAAGAAAGATCTAGCTGACTGAAATAAGTTCATTAGATGAAAACCAACAAAAATTGACAAGAACCACGAAAAGTTCTTGTATTTTAAGATAAAATCTTACTCCATTAAGGAAAAAACTTCCAGCTCGCTGAAATATGTTCATTTGCTGAAAACCATCAAAACCACGAAAAGTTCTTGTATTTGAAGATAAAATCTTTTTGCTTTGAAGAAGAAAGATCTCGCTGACTGAAATAAGTTCATTAGATGAAAACCAACAAAAATTGACAAGAACCACGAAAAGTTCTTGTATTTTAAGATAAAATCTTACTCTGTTAAAGAAAAAACTCCCAGCTCGCTGAAATATGTTCATTTGCTGAAAAACAACAAAACCGCGAAAAGTTCTTGTATTTGAAGATAAAATCTTTTTTCTTTGAAGAAGAAAGATCAAGCTGACTGAAATAAGTTCATTAGATGAAAACCAACAAAAATTGACAAGAACCACGAAAAGTTCTTGTATTTTAAGATAAAATCTTACTCTATTCAGGAAAAAACTTCCAGCTCGCTGAAATATGTTCATTTGCTGAAAACCATCAAAACCACGAAAAGTTCTTGTATTTGAAGATAAAATCTTTTTGCTTTGAAGAAGAAAGATCAAGCTGACTGAAATAAGTTCATGAGATGAAAACCAAAAAAAATTGACAAGAACCACGAAAAGTTCTTGTATTTTAAGATAAAATCTTACGCTATTAAAGAAAAAACTCCCAGCTCGCTGAAATCTGTTCATTTGCTGAAAACCAACAAAACCACGAAAAGTTCTTGTATTTGAAGATAAAATCTTTTTTCTTTGAAGAAGAAAGATCAAGCTGACTGAAATATGTTCATTAGATGAAAACCAACAAAAATTGACAAGAACCACGAAAAGTTCTTGTATTTTAAGATAAAATCTTAGGCTATTAAAGAAAAAACTTCCAGCTCGCTGAAATCTGTTCATTTGCTGAAAACCATCAAAACCACGAAAAGTTCTTGTATTTGAAGATAAAATCTTACTCGATTCAGAAAAAAACTTCCAGCTCGCTGAAATATGTTCATTTGCTGAAAACCAACAAAACCACGAAAAGTTCTTGTATTTGAAGATAAAATCTTTTTGCTTTGAAGAAGAAAGATCTAGCTGACTGAAATAAGTTCATTAGATGAAAACCAACAAAAATTGACAAGAACCACGAAAAGTTCTTGTATTTTAAGATAAAATCTTACGCTATTAAGGAAAAAACTCCCAGCTCGCTGAAATATGTTCATTTGCTGAAAACCAACAAAACCACGAAAAGTTCTTGTATTTGAAGATAAAATCTTTTTTCTTTGAAGAAGAAAGATCTAGCTGACTGAAATAAGTTCATTCGATGAAAACCAACAAAAATTGACAAGAACCACGAAAAGTTCTTGTATTTTAAGATAAAATCTTACTCTATTAAGGAAAAAACTTCCAGCTCGCTGAAATATGTTCATTTGCTGAAAACCATCAAAACCACGAAAAGTTCTTGTATTTGAAGATAAAATCTTTTTTCTTTGAAGAAGAAAGATCTAGCTGACTGAAATAAGTTCATTAGATGAAAACCAACAAAAATTTACAAGAACCACGAAAAGTTCTTGTATTTTAAGATAAAATCTTAGGCTATGAAAGAAAAAACTTCCAGCTCGCTGAAATCTGTTCATTTGCTGAAAACCATCAAAACCACGAAAAGTTCTTGTATTTGAAGATAAAATCTTTTTGCTTTGAAGAAGAAAGATCTAGCTGACTGAAATAAGTTCATTCGATGAAAACCAACAAAAATTGACAAGAACCACGAAAAGTTCTTGTATTTTAAGATAAAATCTTACTCTGTTAAAGAAAAAAACTCCCAGCTCGCTGAAATATGTTCATTTGCTGAAAAACAACAAAACCGCGAAAAGTTCTTGTATTTGAAGATAAAATCTTTTTGCTTTGAAGAAGAAAGATCTAGCTGACTGAAATAAGTTCATGAGATGAAAACCAACAAAAATTGACAAGAACCACGAAAAGTTCTTGTATTTTATGATAAAATCTTACTCTATTAAGGAAAAAACTCCCAGCTCGCTGAAATATGTTCATTTGCTGAAAACCATCAAAACCACGAAAGGTTCTTGTATTTGAAGATAAAATATTTTTGCTTTGAAGAAGAAAGATCTTGCTGACTGAAATAAGTTAATTAGATGAAAACCAACAAAAATTGACAAGAACCACGAAAAGTTCTTGTATTTTAAGATAAAATCTTACTCTATTAAGGAAAAAACTTCCAGCTCGCTGAAATCTGTTCATTTGCTGAACACCAACAAAACCACCAAAAGTTCTTGTATTTGAAGATAAAATCTTTTTTCTTTGAAGAAGAAAGATCTAGCTGACTGAAATAAGTTCATTAGATGAAAACCAACAAAAATTGACAAGAACCACGAAAAGTTCTTGTATTTTAAGATAAAATCTTACTCTATTCAGGAAAAAACTTCCAGCTCGCTGAAATATGTTCATTTGCTGAAAACCATCAAAACCACGAAAAGTTCTTGTATTTGAAGATAAAATCTTTTTGCTTTGAAGAAGAAAGATCGAGCTGACTGAAATAAGTTCATGAGATGAAAACCAAAAAAAATTGACAAGAACCACGAAAAGTTCTTGTATTTTAAGATAAAATCTTACGCTATTAAAGAAAAAACTCCCAGCTCGCTGAAATCTGTTCATTTGCTGAAAAACAACAAAACCGCGAAAAGTTCTTGTATTTGAAGATAAAATCTTTTTGCTTTGAAGAAGGAAGATCTAGCTGACTGAAATAAGTTCATTAGATGAAAACCAACAAAAATTGACAAGAACCACGAAAAGTTCTTGTATTTTAAGATAAAATCTTACGCTATGAAAGAAAAAACTCCCAGCTCGCTGAAATATGTTCATTTGCTGAAAACCAACAAAACCACGAAAAGTTCTTGTATTTGAAGATAAAATCTTTTTTCTTTGAAGAAGAAAGATCAAGCTGACTGAAATAAGTTCATTAGATGAAAACCAACAAAAATTGACAAGAACCACGAAAAGTTCTTGTATTTTAAGATAAAATCTTAGGCTATTAAAGAAAAAACTTCCAGCTCGCTGAAATCTGTTCATTTGCTGAAAACCATCAAAACCACGAAAAGTTCTTGTATTTGAAGATAAAATCTTTTTGCTTTGAAGAAGAAAGATCTCGCTGACTGAAATAAGTTCATTAGATGAAAACCAACAAAAATTGACAAGAACCACGAAAAGTTCTTGTATTTTAAGATAAAATCTTACTCTGTTAAAGAAAAAACTCCCAGCTCGCTGAAATATGTTCATTTGCTGAAAAACAACAAAACCGCGAAAAGTTCTTGTATTTGAAGATAAAATATTTTTTCTTTGAAGAAGAAAGATCTAGCTGACTGAAATAAGTTCATTAGATGAAAACCAACAAAAATTGACAAGAACCACGAAAAGTTCTTGTATTTTAAGATAAAATCTTACTCTATTCAGGAAAAAACTTCCAGCTCGCTGAAATATGTTCATTTGCTGAAAACCATCAAAACCACGAAAAGTTCTTGTATTTGAAGATAAAATCTTTTTGCTTTGAAGAAGAAAGATCGAGCTGACTGAAATAAGTTCATGAGATGAAAACCAAAAAAAATTGACAAGAACCACGAAAAGTTCTTGTATTTTAAGATAAAATCTTACGCTATTAAAGAAAAAACTCCCAGCTCGCTGAAATCTGTTCATTTGCTGAAAACCAACAAAACCACGAAAAGTTCTTGTATTTGAAGATAAAATCTTTTTTCTTTGAAGAAGAAAGATCAAGCTGACTGAAATAAGTTCATTAGATGAAAACCAACAAAAATTGACAAGAACCACGAAAAGTTCTTGTATTTTAAGATAAAATCTTAGGCTATTAAAGAAAAAACTTCCAGCTCGCTGAAATCTGTTCATTTGCTGAAAACCATCAAAACCACGAAAAGTTCTTGTATTTGAAGATAAAATCTTACTCGATTCAGAAAAAAACTTCCAGCTCGCTGAAATATGTTCATTTGCTGAAAACCAACAAAACCACGAAAAGTTCTTGTATTTGAAGATAAAATCTTTTTGCTTTGAAGAAGAAAGATCTAGCTGACTGAAATAAGTTCATTAGATGAAAACCAACAAAAATTGACAAGAACCACGAAAAGTTCTTGTATTTTAAGATAAAATCTTACTCTATTCAGGAAAAAACTTCCAGCTCGCTGAAATATGTTCATTTGCTGAAAACCATCAAAACCACGAAAAGTTCTTGTATTTGAAGATAAAATCTTTTTGCTTTGAAGAAGAAAGATCGAGCTGACTGAAATAAGTTCATGAGATGAAAACCAAAAAAAATTGACAAGAACCACGAAAAGTTCTTGTATTTTAAGATAAAATCTTACGCTATTAAAGAAAAAACTCCCAGCTCGCTGAAATCTGTTCATTTGCTGAAAACCAACAAAACCACGAAAAGTTCTTGTATTTGAAGATAAAATCTTTTTTCTTTGAAGAAGAAAGATCAAGCTGACTGAAATAAGTTCATTAGATGAAAACCAACAAAAATTGACAAGAACCACGAAAAGTTCTTGTATTTTAAGATAAAATCTTAGGCTATTAAAGAAAAAACTTCCAGCTCGCTGAAATCTGTTCATTTGCTGAAAACCATCAAAACCACGAAAAGTTCTTGTATTTGAAGATAAAATCTTACTCGATTCAGAAAAAAACTTCCAGCTCGCTGAAATATGTTCATTTGCTGAAAACCAACAAAACCACGAAAAGTTCTTGTATTTGAAGATAAAATCTTTTTGCTTTGAAGAAGAAAGATCTAGCTGACTGAAATAAGTTCATTAGATGAAAACCAACAAAAATTGACAAGAACCACGAAAAGTTCTTGTATTTTAAGATAAAATCTTACGCTATTAAGGAAAAAACTCCCAGCTCGCTGAAATATGTTCATTTGCTGAAAACCAACAAAACCACGAAAAGTTCTTGTATTTGAAGATAAAATCTTTTTTCTTTGAAGAAGAAAGATCTAGCTGACTGAAATAAGTTCATTAGATGAAAACCAACAAAAATTTACAAGAACCACGAAAAGTTCTTGTATTTTAAGATAAAATCTTAGGCTATGAAAGAAAAAACTTCCAGCTCGCTGAAATCTGTTCATTTGCTGAAAACCATCAAAAGCACGAAAAGTTCTTGTATTTGAAGATAAAATCTTTTTGCTTTGAAGAAGAAAGATCTAGCTGACTGAAATAAGTTCATTCGATGAAAACCAACAAAAATTGACAAGAACCACGAAAAGTTCTTGTATTTTAAGATAAAATCTTACTCTGTTAAAGAAAAAAACTCCCAGCTCGCTGAAGTATGTTCATTTGCTGAAAAACAACAAAACCGCGAAAAGTTCTTGTATTTGAAGATAAAATCTTTTTGCTTTGAAGAAGAAAGATCTAGCTGACTGAAATAAGTTCATGAGATGAAAACCAACAAAAATTGACAAGAACCACGAAAAGTTCTTGTATTTTATGATAAAATCTTACTCTATTAAGGAAAAAACTCCCAGCTCGCTGAAATATGTTCATTTGCTGAAAACCATCAAAACCACGAAAGGTTCTTGTATTTGAAGATAAAATATTTTTGCTTTGAAGAAGAAAGATCTTGCTGACTGAAATAAGTTAATTAGATGAAAACCAACAAAAATTGACAAGAACCACGAAAAGTTCTTGTATTTTAAGATAAAATCTTACTCTATTAAGGAAAAAACTTCCAGCTCGCTGAAATCTGTTCATTTGCTGAACACCAACAAAACCACCAAAAGTTCTTGTATTTGAAGATAAAATCTTTTTTCTTTGAAGAAGAAAGATCTAGCTGACTGAAATAAGTTCATTAGATGAAAACCAACAAAAATTGACAAGAACCACGAAAAGTTCTTGTATTTTAAGATAAAATCTTACTCTATTCAGGAAAAAACTTCCAGCTCGCTGAAATATGTTCATTTGCTGAAAACCATCAAAACCACGAAAAGTTCTTGTATTTGAAGATAAAATCTTTTTGCTTTGAAGAAGAAAGATCGAGCTGACTGAAATAAGTTCATGAGATGAAAACCAAAACAAATTGACAAGAACCACGAAAAGTTCTTGTATTTTAAGATAAAATCTTACGCTATTAAAGAAAAAACTCCCAGCTCGCTGAAATCTGTTCATTTGCTGAAAAACAACAAAACCGCGAAAAGTTCTTGTATTTGAAGATAAAATCTTTTTGCTTTGAAGAAGAAAGATCTAGCTGACTGAAATAAGTTCATTAGATGAAAACCAACAAAAATTGACAAGAACCACGAAAAGTTCTTGTATTTTAAGATAAAATCTTACGCTATGAAAGAAAAAACTCCCAGCTCGCTGAAATATGTTCATTTGCTGAAAACCAACAAAACCACGAAAAGTTCTTGTATTTGAAGATAAAATCTTTTTTCTTTGAAGAAGAAAGATCAAGCTGACTGAAATAAGTTCATTAGATGAAAACCAACAAAAATTGACAAGAACCACGAAAAGTTCTTGTATTTTAAGATAAAATCTTACTCTATTCAGGAAAAAACTTCCATCTCGCTGAAATATGTTCATTTGCTGAAAACCATCAAAACCACGAAAAGTTCTTGTATTTGAAGATAAAATCTTTTTGCTTTGAAGAAGAAAGATCGAGCTGACTGAAATAAGTTCATGAGATGAAAACCAAAAAAAATTGACAAGAACCACGAAAAGTTCTTGTATTTTAAGATAAAATCTTACGCTATTAAAGAAAAAACTCCCAGCTCGCTGAAATCTGTTCATTTGCTGAAAACCAACAAAACCACGAAAAGTTCTTGTATTTGAAGATAAAATCTTTTTTCTTTGAAGAAGAAAGATCAAGCTGACTGAAATAAGTTCATTAGATGAAAACCAACAAAAATTGACAAGAACCACGAAAAGTTCTTGTATTTTAAGATAAAATCTTAGGCTATTAAAGAAAAAACTTCCAGCTCGCTGAAATCTGTTCATTTGCTGAAAACCATCAAAACCACGAAAAGTTCTTGTATTTGAAGATAAAATCTTACTCGATTCAGAAAAAAACTTCCAGCTCGCTGAAATATGTTCATTTGCTGAAAACCAACAAAACCACGAAAAGTTCTTGTATTTGAAGATAAAATCTTTTTGCTTTGAAGAAGAAAGATCTAGCTGACTGAAATAAGTTCATTAGATGAAAACCAACAAAAATTGACAAGAACCACGAAAAGTTCTTGTATTTTAAGATAAAATCTTACGCTATTAAGGAAAAAACTCCCAGCTCGCTGAAATATGTTCATTTGCTGAAAACCAACAAAACCACGAAAAGTTCTTGTATTTGAAGATAAAATCTTTTTTCTTTGAAGAAGAAAGATCTAGCTGACTGAAATAACTTCATTAGATGAAAACCAACAAAAATTGACAAGAACCACGAAAAGTTCTTGTATTTTAAGATAAAATCTTACTCTATTCAGGAAAAAACTTCCAGCTCGCTGAAATATGTTCATTTGCTGAAAACCATCAAAACCACGAAAAGTTCTTGTATTTGAAGATAAAATCTTTTTGCTTTGAAGAAGAAAGATCGAGCTGACTGAAATAAGTTCATGAGATGAAAACCAAAAAAAATTGACAAGAACCACGAAAAGTTCTTGTATTTTAAGATAAAATCTTACGCTATTAAAGAAAAAACTCCCAGCTCGCTGAAATCTGTTCATTTGCTGAAAACCAACAAAACCACGAAAAGTTCTTGTATTTGAAGATAAAATCTTTTTTCTTTGAAGAAGAAAGATCAAGCTGACTGAAATAAGTTCATTAGATGAAAACCAACAAAAATTGACAAGAACCACGAAAAGTTCTTGTATTTTAAGATAAAATCTTAGGCTATTAAAGAAAAAACTTCCAGCTCGCTGAAATCTGTTCATTTGCTGAAAACCATCAAAACCACGAAAAGTTCTTGTATTTGAAGATAAAATCTTACTCGATTCAGAAAAAAACTTCCAGCTCGCTGAAATATGTTCATTTGCTGAAAACCAACAAAACCACGAAAAGTTCTTGTATTTGAAGATAAAATCTTTTTGCTTTGAAGAAGAAAGATCTAGCTGACTGAAATAAGTTCATTAGATGAAAACCAACAAAAATTGACAAGAACCACGAAAAGTTCTTGTATTTTAAGATAAAATCTTACGCTATTAAGGAAAAAACTCCCAGCTCGCTGAAATATGTTCATTTGCTGAAAACCAACAAAACCACGAAAAGTTCTTGTATTTGAAGATAAAATCTTTTTTCTTTGAAGAAGAAAGATCTAGCTGACTGAAATAACTTCATTAGATGAAAACCAACAAAAATTGACAAGAACCACGAAAAGTTCTTGTATTTTAAGATAAAATCTTACTCTATTCAGGAAAAAACTTCCAGCTCGCTGAAATATGTTCATTTGCTGAAAACCATCAAAACCACGAAAAGTTCTTGTATTTGAAGATAAAATCTTTTTGCTTTGAAGAAGAAAGATCGAGCTGACTGAAATAAGTTCATGAGATGAAAACCAAAAAAAATTGACAAGAACCACGAAAAGTTCTTGTATTTTAAGATAAAATCTTACGCTTTAAAGAAAAAACTCCCAGCTCGCTGAAATCTGTTCATTTGCTGAAAAACAACAAAACCGCGAAAAGTTCTTGTATTTGAAGATAAAATCTTTTTGCTTTGAAGAAGAAAGATCTAGCTGACTGAAATAAGTTCATTAGATGAAAACCAACAAAAATTGACAAGAACCACGAAAAGTTCTTGTATTTTAAGATAAAATCTTACGCTATGAAAGAAAAAACTCCCAGCTCGCTGAAATATGTTCATTTGCTGAAAACCAACAAAACCACGAAAAGTTCTTGTATTTGAAGATAAAATCTTTTTTCTTTGAAGAAGAAAGATCAAGCTGACTGAAATAAGTTCATTAGATGAAAACCAACAAAAATTGACAAGAACCACGAAAAGTTCTTGTATTTTAAGATAAAATCTTAGGCTATTAAAGAAAAAACTTCCAGCTCGCTGAAATCTGTTCATTTGCTGAAAACCATCAAAACCACGAAAAGTTCTTGTATTTGAAGATAAAATCTTTTTGCTTTGAAGAAGAAAGATCTCGCTGACTGAAATAAGTTCATTAGATGAAAACCAACAAAAATTGACAAGAACCACGAAAAGTTCTTGTATTTTAAGATAAAATCTTACTCTGTTAAAGAAAAAACTCCCAGCTCGCTGAAATATGTTCATTTGCTGAAAAACAACAAAACCGCGAAAAGTTCTTGTATTTGAAGATAAAATCTTTTTTCTTTGAAGAAGAAAGATCTAGCTGACTGAAATAAGTTCATTAGATGAAAACCAACAAAAATTGACAAGAACCACGAAAAGTTCTTGTATTTTAAGATAAAATCTTACTCTATTCAGGAAAAAACTTCCAGCTCGCTGAAATATGTTCATTTGCTGAAAACCATCAAAACCACGAAAAGTTCTTGTATTTGAAGATAAAATCTTTTTGCTTTGAAGAAGAAAGATCGAGCTGACTGAAATAAGTTCATGAGATGAAAACCAAAAAAAATTGACAAGAACCACGAAAAGTTCTTGTATTTTAAGATAAAATCTTACGCTATTAAAGAAAAAACTCCCAGCTCGCTGAAATCTGTTCATTTGCTGAAAACCAACAAAACCACGAAAAGTTCTTGTATTTGAAGATAAAATCTTTTTTCTTTGAAGAAGAAAGATCAAGCTGACTGAAATAAGTTCATTAGATGAAAACCAACAAAAATTGACAAGAACCACGAAAAGTTCTTGTATTTTAAGATAAAATCTTTTTGCTTTGAAGAAGAAAGATCGAGCTGACTGAAATAAGTTCATGAGATGAAAACCAAAACAAATTGACAAGAACCACGAAAAGTTCTTGTATTTTAAGATAAAATCTTACGCTATTAAAGAAAAAACTCCCAGCTCGCTGAAATCTGTTCATTTGCTGAAAAACAACAAAACCGCGAAAAGTTCTTGTATTTGAAGATAAAATCTTTTTGCTTTGAAGAAGAAAGATCTAGCTGACTGAAATAAGTTCATTAGATGAAAACCAACAAAAATTGACAAGAACCACGAAAAGTTCTTGTATTTTAAGATAAAATCTTACGCTATGAAAGAAAAAACTCCCAGCTCGCTGAAATATGTTCATTTGCTGAAAACCAACAAAACCACGAAAAGTTCTTGTATTTGAAGATAAAATCTTTTTTCTTTGAAGAAGAAAGATCAAGCTGACTGAAATAAGTTCATTAGATGAAAACCAACAAAAATTGACAAGAACCACGAAAAGTTCTTGTATTTTAAGATAAAATCTTAGGCTATTAAAGAAAAAACTTCCAGCTCGCTGAAATCTGTTCATTTGCTGAAAACCATCAAAACCACGAAAAGTTCTTGTATTTGAAGATAAAATCTTTTTGCTTTGAAGAAGAAAGATCTCGCTGACTGAAATAAGTTCATTAGATGAAAACCAACAAAAATTGACAAGAACCACGAAAAGTTCTTGTATTTTAAGATAAAATCTTACTCTGTTAAAGAAAAAACTCCCAGCTCGCTGAAATATGTTCATTTGCTGAAAAACAACAAAACCGCGAAAAGCTCTTGTATTTGAAGATAAAATCTTTTTTCTTTGAAGAAGAAAGATCTAGCTGACTGAAATAAGTTCATTAGATGAAAACCAACAAAAATTGACAAGAACCACGAAAAGTTCTTGTATTTTAAGATAAAATCTTACTCTATTCAGGAAAAAACTTCCAGCTCGCTGAAATATGTTCATTTGCTGAAAACCATCAAAACCACGAAAAGTTCTTGTATTTGAAGATAAAATCTTTTTGCTTTGAAGAAGAAAGATCTAGCTGACTGAAATAAGTTCATTAGATGAAAACCAACAAAAATTGACAAGAACCACGAAAAGTTCTTGTATTTTAAGATAAAATCTTACGCTATTAAGGAAAAAACTCCCAGCTCGCTGAAATATGTTCATTTGCTGAAAACCAACAAAACCACGAAAAGTTCTTGTATTTGAAGATTAAATCTTTTTTCTTTGAAGAAGAAAGATCTAGCTGACTGAAATAACTTCATTAGATGAAAACCAACAAAAATTGACAAGAACCACGAAAAGTTCTTGTATTTTAAGATAAAATCTTACTCTATTCAGGAAAAAACTTCCAGCTCGCTGAAATATGTTCATTTGCTGAAAACCATCAAAACCACGAAAAGTTCTTGTATTTGAAGATAAAATCTTTTTGCTTTGAAGAAGAAAGATCGAGCTGACTGAAATAAGTTCATGAGATGAAAACCAAAAAAAATTGACAAGAACCACGAAAAGTTCTTGTATTTTAAGATAAAATCTTACGCTATTAAAGAAAAAACTCCCAGCTCGCTGAAATCTGTTCATTTGCTGAAAACCAACAAAACCACGAAAAGTTCTTGTATTTGAAGATAAAATCTTTTTTCTTTGAAGAAGAAAGATCAAGCTGACTGAAATAAGTTCATTAGATGAAAACCAACAAAAATTGACAAGAACCACGAAAAGTTCTTGTATTTTAAGATAAAATCTTAGGCTATTAAAGAAAAAACTTCCAGCTCGCTGAAATCTGTTCATTTGCTGAAAACCATCAAAACCACGAAAAGTTCTTGTATTTGAAGATAAAATCTTACTCGATTCAGAAAAAAACTTCCAGCTCGCTGAAATATGTTCATTTGCTGAAAACCAACAAAACCACGAAAAGTTCTTGTATTTGAAGATAAAATCTTTTTGCTTTGAAGAAGAAAGATCTAGCTGACTGAAATAAGTTCATTAGATGAAAACCAACAAAAATTGACAAGAACCACGAAAAGTTCTTGTATTTTAAGATAAAATCTTACGCTATTAAGGAAAAAACTCCCAGCTCGCTGAAATATGTTCATTTGCTGAAAACCAACAAAACCACGAAAAGTTCTTGTATTTGAAGATAAAATCTTTTTTCTTTGAAGAAGAAAGATCTAGCTGACTGAAATAACTTCATTAGATGAAAACCAACAAAAATTGACAAGAACCACGAAAAGTTCTTGTATTTTAAGATAAAATCTTACTCTATTCAGGAAAAAACTTCCAGCTCGCTGAAATATGTTCATTTGCTGAAAACCATCAAAACCACGAAAAGTTCTTGTATTTGAAGATAAAATCTTTTTGCTTTGAAGAAGAAAGATCGAGCTGACTGAAATAAGTTCATGAGATGAAAACCAAAAAAAATTGACAAGAACCACGAAAAGTTCTTGTATTTTAAGATAAAATCTTACGCTATTAAAGAAAAAACTCCCAGCTCGCTGAAATCTGTTCATTTGCTGAAAAACAACAAAACCGCGAAAAGTTCTTGTATTTGAAGATAAAATCTTTTTGCTTTGAAGAAGAAAGATCTAGCTGACTGAAATAAGTTCATTAGATGAAAACCAACAAAAATTGACAAGAACCACGAAAAGTTCTTGTATTTTAAGATAAAATCTTACGCTATGAAAGAAAAAACTCCCAGCTCGCTGAAATATGTTCATTTGCTGAAAACCAACAAAACCACGAAAAGTTCTTGTATTTGAAGATAAAATCTTTTTTCTTTGAAGAAGAAAGATCAAGCTGACTGAAATAAGTTCATTAGATGAAAACCAACAAAAATTGACAAGAACCACGAAAAGTTCTTGTATTTTAAGATAAAATCTTAGGCTATTAAAGAAAAAACTTCCAGCTCGCTGAAATCTGTTCATTTGCTGAAAACCATCAAAACCACGAAAAGTTCTTGTATTTGAAGATAAAATCTTTTTGCTTTGAAGAAGAAAGATCTCGCTGACTGAAATAAGTTCATTAGATGAAAACCAACAAAAATTGACAAGAACCACGAAAAGTTCTTGTATTTTAAGATAAAATCTTACTCTGTTAAAGAAAAAACTCCCAGCTCGCTGAAATATGTTCATTTGCTGAAAAACAACAAAACCGCGAAAAGTTCTTGTATTTGAAGATAAAATCTTTTTTCTTTGAAGAAGAAAGATCTAGCTGACTGAAATAAGTTCATTAGATGAAAACCAACAAAAATTGACAAGAACCACGAAAAGTTCTTGTATTTTAAGATAAAATCTTACTCTATTCAGGAAAAAACTTCCAGCTCGCTGAAATATGTTCATTTGCTGAAAACCATCAAAACCACGAAAAGTTCTTGTATTTGAAGATAAAATCTTTTTGCTTTGAAGAAGAAAGATCGAGCTGACTGAAATAAGTTCATGAGATGAAAACCCAAAAAAATTGACAAGAACCACGAAAAGTTCTTGTATTTTAAGATAAAATCTTACGCTATTAAAGAAAAAACTCCCAGCTCGCTGAAATCTGTTCATTTGCTGAAAACCAACAAAACCACGAAAAGTTCTTGTATTTGAAGATAAAATCTTTTTTCTTTGAAGAAGAAAGATCAAGCTGACTGAAATAAGTTCATTAGATGAAAACCAACAAAAATTGACAAGAACCACGAAAAGTTCTTGTATTTTAAGATAAAATCTTAGGCTATTAAAGAAAAAACTTCCAGCTCGCTGAAATCTGTTCATTTGCTGAAAACCATCAAAACCACGAAAAGTTCTTGTATTTGAAGATAAAATCTTACTCGATTCAGAAAAAAACTTCCAGCTCGCTGAAATATGTTCATTTGCTGAAAACCAACAAAACCACGAAAAGTTCTTGTATTTGAAGATAAAATCTTTTTGCTTTGAAGAAGAAAGATCTAGCTGACTGAAATAAGTTCATTAGATGAAAACCAACAAAAATTGACAAGAACCACGAAAAGTTCTTGTATTTTAAGATAAAATCTTACGCTATTAAGGAAAAAACTCCCAGCTCGCTGAAATATGTTCATTTGCTGAAAACCAACAAAACCACGAAAAGTTCTTGTATTTGAAGATAAAATCTTTTTTCTTTGAAGAAGAAAGATCTAGCTGACTGAAATAAGTTCATTCGATGAAAACCAACAAAAATTGACAAGAACCACGAAAAGTTCTTGTATTTTAAGATAAAATCTTACTCTATTAAGGAAAAAACTTCCAGCTCGCTGAAATATGTTCATTTGCTGAAAACCATCAAAACCACGAAAAGTTCTTGTATTTGAAGATAAAATCTTTTTTCTTTGAAGAAGAAAGATCTAGCTGACTGAAATAAGTTCATTAGATGAAAACCAACAAAAATTGACAAGAACCACGAAAAGTTCTTGTATTTTAAGATAAAATCTTAGGCTATGAAAGAAAAAACTTCCAGCTCGCTGAAATCTGTTCATTTGCTGAAAACCATCAAAACCACGAAAAGTTCTTGTATTTGAAGATAAAATCTTTTTGCTTTGAAGAAGAAAGATCTAGCTGACTGAAATAAGTTCATTCGATGAAAACCAACAAAAATTGACAAGAACCACGAAAAGTTCTTGTATTTTAAGATAAAATCTTACTCTGTTAAAGAAAAAACTCCCAGCTCGCTGAAATATGTTCATTTGCTGAAAAACAACAAAACCGCGAAAAGTTCTTGTATTTGAAGATAAAATCTTTTTGCTTTGAAGAAGAAAGATCTAGCTGACTGAAATAAGTTCATGAGATGAAAACCAACAAAAATTGACAAGAACCACGAAAAGTTCTTGTATTTTATGATAAAATCTTACTCTATTAAGGAAAAAACTTCCAGCTCGCTGAAATATGTTCATTTGCTGAAAACCATCAAAACCACGAAAGGTTCTTGTATTTGAAGATAAAATATTTTTGCTTTGAAGAAGAAAGATCTTGCTGACTGAAATAAGTTAATTCGATGAAAACCAACAAAAATTGACAAGAACCACGAAAAGTTCTTGTATTTTAAGATAAAATCTTACTCTATTAAGGAAAAAACTTCCAGCTCGCTGAAATCTGTTCATTTGCTGAACACCAACAAAACCACCAAAAGTTCTTGTATTTGAAGATAAAATCTTTTTTCTTTGAAGAAGAAAGATCTAGCTGACTGAAATAAGTTCATTAGATGAAAACCAACAAAAATTGACAAGAACCACGAAAAGTTCTTGTATTTTAAGATAAAATCTTACTCTATTCAGGAAAAAACTTCCAGCTCGCTGAAATATGTTCATTTGCTGAAAACCATCAAAACCACGAAAAGTTCTTGTATTTGAAGATAAAATCTTTTTGCTTTGAAGAAGAAAGATCGAGCTGACTGAAATAAGTTCATGAGATGAAAACCAAAAAAAATTGACAAGAACCACGAAAAGTTCTTGTATTTTAAGATAAAATCTTACGCTATTAAAGAAAAAACTCCCAGCTCGCTGAAATCTGTTCATTTGCTGAAAAACAACAAAACCGCGAAAAGTTCTTGTATTTGAAGATAAAATCTTTTTGCTTTGAAGAAGAAAGATCTAGCTGACTGAAATAAGTTCATTAGATGAAAACCAACAAAAATTGACAAGAACCACGAAAGGTTCTTGTATTTTAAGATAAAATCTTACGCTATGAAAGAAAAAACTCCCAGCTCGCTGAAATATGTTCATTTGCTGAAAACCAACAAAACCACGAAAAGTTCTTGTATTTGAAGATAAAATCTTTTTTCTTTGAAGAAGAAAGATCAAGCTGACTGAAATAAGTTCATTAGATGAAAACCAACAAAAATTGACAAGAACCACGAAAAGTTCTTGTATTTTAAGATAAAATCTTAGGCTATTAAAGAAAAAACTTCCAGCTCGCTGAAATCTGTTCATTTGCTGAAAACCATCAAAACCACGAAAAGTTCTTGTATTTGAAGATAAAATCTTTTTGCTTTGAAGAAGAAAGATCTCGCTGACTGAAATAAGTTCATTAGATGAAAACCAACAAAAATTGACAAGAACCACGAAAAGTTCTTGTATTTTAAGATAAAATCTTACTCTGTTAAAGAAAAAACTCCCAGCTCGCTGAAATATGTTCATTTGCTGAAAAACAACAAAACCGCGAAAAGTTCTTGTATTTGAAGATAAAATCTTTTTTCTTTGAAGAAGAAAGATCTAGCTGACTGAAATAAGTTCATTAGATGAAAACCAACAAAAATTGACAAGAACCACGAAAAGTTCTTGTATTTTAAGATAAAATCTTACTCTATTCAGGAAAAAACTTCCAGCTCGCTGAAATATGTTCATTTGCTGAAAACCATCAAAACCACGAAAAGTTCTTGTATTTGAAGATAAAATCTTTTTTCTTTGAAGAAGAAAGATCAAGCTGACTGAAATAAGTTCATTAGATGAAAACCAAGAAAAATTGACAAGAACCACGAAAAGTTCTTGTATTTTAAGATAAAATCTTAGGCTATTAAAGAAAAAACTTCCAGCTCGCTGAAATCTGTTCATTTGCTGAAAACCATCAAAACCACGAAAAGTTCTTGTATTTGAAGATAAAATCTTACTCGATTCAGAAAAAAACTTCCAGCTCGCTGAAATATGTTCATTTGCTGAAAACCAACAAAACCACGAAAAGTTCTTGTATTTGAAGATAAAATCTTTTTGCTTTGAAGAAGAAAGATCTAGCTGACTGAAATAAGTTCATTAGATGAAAACCAACAAAAATTGACAAGAACCACGAAAAGTTCTTGTATTTTAAGATAAAATCTTACGCTATTAAGGAAAAAACTCCCAGCTCGCTGAAATATGTTCATTTGCTGAAAACCAACAAAACCACGAAAAGTTCTTGTATTTGAAGATAAAATCTTTTTTCTTTGAAGAAGAAAGATCTAGCTGACTGAAATAAGTTCATTCGATGAAAACCAACAAAAATTGACAAGAACCACGAAAAGTTCTTGTATTTTAAGATAAAATCTTACTCTATTAAGGAAAAAACTTCCAGCTCGCTGAAATATGTTCATTTGCTGAAAACCATCAAAACCACGAAAAGTTCTTGTATTTGAAGATAAAATCTTTTTTCTTTGAAGAAGAAAGATCTAGCTGACTGAAATAAGTTCATTAGATGAAAACCAACAAAAATTGACAAGAACCACGAAAAGTTCTTGTATTTTAAGATAAAATCTTAGGCTATGAAAGAAAAAACTTCCAGCTCGCTGAAATCTGTTCATTTGCTGAAAACCATCAAAACCACGAAAAGTTCTTGTATTTGAAGATAAAATCTTTTTGCTTTGAAGAAGAAAGATCTAGCTGACTGAAATAAGTTCATTCGATGAAAACCAACAAAAATTGACAAGAACCACGAAAAGTTCTTGTATTTTAAGATAAAATCTTACTCTGTTAAAGAAAAAACTCCCAGCTCGCTGAAATATGTTCATTTGCTGAAAAACAACAAAACCGCGAAAAGTTCTTGTATTTGAAGATAAAATCTTTTTGCTTTGAAGAAGAAAGATCTAGCTGACTGAAATAAGTTCATGAGATGAAAACCAACAAAAATTGACAAGAACCACGAAAAGTTCTTGTATTTTATGATAAAATCTTACTCTATTAAGGAAAAAACTTCCAGCTCGCTGAAATATGTTCATTTGCTGAAAACCATCAAAACCACGAAAGGTTCTTGTATTTGAAGATAAAATATTTTTGCTTTGAAGAAGAAAGATCTTGCTGACTGAAATAAGTTAATTCGATGAAAACCAACAAAAATTGACAAGAACCACGAAAAGTTCTTGTATTTTAAGATAAAATCTTACTCTATTAAGGAAAAAACTTCCAGCTCGCTGAAATCTGTTCATTTGCTGAACACCAACAAAACCACCAAAAGTTCTTGTATTTGAAGATAAAATCTTTTTTCTTTGAAGAAGAAAGATCTAGCTGACTGAAATAAGTTCATTAGATGAAAACCAACAAAAATTGACAAGAACCACGAAAAGTTCTTGTATTTTAAGATAAAATCTTACTCTATTCAGGAAAAAACTTCCAGCTCGCTGAAATATGTTCATTTGCTGAAAACCATCAAAACCACGAAAAGTTCTTGTATTTGAAGATAAAATCTTTTTGCTTTGAAGAAGAAAGATCGAGCTGACTGAAATAAGTTCATGAGATGAAAACCAAAAAAAATTGACAAGAACCACGAAAAGTTCTTGTATTTTAAGATAAAATCTTACGCTATTAAAGAAAAAACTCCCAGCTCGCTGAAATCTGTTCATTTGCTGAAAAACAACAAAACCGCGAAAAGTTCTTGTATTTGAAGATAAAATCTTTTTGCTTTGAAGAAGAAAGATCTAGCTGACTGAAATAAGTTCATTAGATGAAAACCAACAAAAATTGACAAGAACCACGAAAAGTTCTTGTATTTTAAGATAAAATCTTACGCTATTAAAGAAAAAACTCCCAGCTCGCTGAAATATGTTCATTTGCTGAAAACCAACAAAACCACGAAAAGTTCTTGTATTTGAAGATAAAATCTTTTTTCTTTGAAGAAGAAAGATCAAGCTGACTGAAATAAGTTCATTAGATGAAAACCAACAAAAATTGACAAGAACCACGAAAAGTTCTTGTATTTTAAGATAAAATCTTAGGCTATTAAAGAAAAAACTTCCAGCTCGCTGAAATCTGTTCATTTGCTGAAAACCATCAAAACCACGAAAAGTTCTTGTATTTGAAGATAAAATCTTACTCGATTCAGAAAAAAACTTCCAGCTCGCTGAAATATGTTCATTTGCTGAAAACCAACAAAACCACGAAAAGTTCTTGTATTTGAAGATAAAATCTTTTTGCTTTGAAGAAGAAAGATCTAGCTGACTGAAATAAGTTCATTAGATGAAAACCAACAAAAATTGACAAGAACCACGAAAAGTTCTTGTATTTGAAGATAAAATCTTTTTTCTTTGAAGAAGAAAGATCTAGCTGACTGAAATAAGTTCATTAGATGAAAACCAACAAAAATTGACAAGAACCACGAAAAGTTCTTGTATTTTAAGATAAAATCTTACTCTGTTAAGGAAAAAACTTCCAGCTCGCTGAAATATGTTCATTTGCTGAAAACCATCAAAACCACGAAAAGTTCTTGTATTTGAAGATAAAATCTTTTTTCTTTGAAGAAGAAAGATCTAGCTGACTGAAATAAGTTCATTAGATGAAAACCAACAAAAATTGACAAGAAACACGAAAAGTTCCTGTATTTTAAGATAAAATCTTAGGCTATGAAAGAAAAAACTTCCAGCTCGCTGAAATCTGTTCATTTGCTGAAAACCATCAAAACCACGAAAAGTTCTTGTATTTGAAGATAAAATCTTTTTGCTTTGAAGAAGAAAGATCTAGCTGACTGAAATAAGTTCATTAGATGAAAACCAACAAAAATTGACAAGAACCACGAAAAGTTCTTGTATTTGAAGATAAAATCTTTTTTCTTTGAAGAAGAAAGATCTAGCTGACTGAAATAAGTTCATTAGATGAAAACCAACAAAAATTGACAAGAACCACGAAAAGTTCTTGTATTTTAAGATAAAATCTTACTCTGTTAAGGAAAAAACTTCCAGCTCGCTGAAATATGTTCATTTGCTGAAAACCATCAAAACCACGAAAAGTTCTTGTATTTGAAGATAAAATCTTTTTTCTTTGAAGAAGAAAGATCTAGCTGACTGAAATAAGTTCATTAGATGAAAACCAACAAAAATTGACAAGAACCACGAAAAGTTCTTGTATTTTAAGATAAAATCTTAGGCTATGAAAGAAAAAACTTCCAGCTCGCTGAAATCTGTTCATTTGCTGAAAACCATCAAAACCACGAAAAGTTCTTGTATTTGAAGATAAAATCTTTTTGCTTTGAAGAAGAAAGATCTAGCTGACTGAAATAAGTTCATTAGATGAAAACCAACAAAAATTGACAAGAACCACGAAAAGTTCTTGTATTTTAAGATAAAATCTTACTCTGTTAAAGAAAAAACTCCCAGCTCGCTGAAATATGTTCATTTGCTGAAAAACAACAAAACCGCGAAAAGTTCTTGTATTTGAAGATAAAATCTTTTTGCTTTGAAGAAGAAAGATCTAGCTGACTGAAATAAGTTCAGTAGATGAAAACCAACAAAAATTGACAAGAACCACGAAAAGTTCTTGTATTTTAAGATAAAATCTTACTCTATTCAGGAAAAAACTTCCAGCTCGCTGAAATATGTTCATTTGCTGAAAACCATCAAAACCACGAAAAGTTCTTGTATTTGAAGATAAAATCTTTTTGCTTTGAAGAAGAAAGATCTAGCTGACTGAAATAAGTTCATTAGATGAAAACCAACAAAAATTGACAAGAACCACGAAAAGTTCTTGTATTTTAAGATAAAATCTTACTCTATTCAGGAAAAAACTTCCAGCTCGCTGAAATATGTTCATTTGCTGAAAACCATCAAAACCACGAAAAGTTCTTGTATTTGAAGATAAAATCTTTTTGCTTTGAAGAAGAAAGATCCAGCTGACTGAAATAAGTTCATCAGATGAAAACCAACAAAAATTGACAAGAACCACTAAAAGTTCTTGTATTTTAAGATAAAATCTTACGCTATTAAAGAAAAAACTCCCAGCTCGCTGAAATATGTTCATTTGCTGAAAACCAACAAAACCACGAAAAGTTCTTGTATTTGAAGATAAAATCTTTTTGCTTTGAAGAAGAAAGATCTAGCTGACTGAAATAAGTTCATGAGATGAAAACCAACAAAAATTGACAAGAACCACGAAAAGTTCTTGTATTTTATGATAAAATCTTACTCTATTAAGGAAAAAACTTCCAGCTCGCTGAAATATGTTCATTTGCTGAAAACCATCAAAACCACGAAAAGTTCTTGTATTTGAAGATAAAATCTTTTTTCTTTGAAGAAGAAAGATCTAGCTGACTGAAATAAGTTCATTCGATGAAAACCAACAAAAATTGACAAGAACCACGAAAAGTTCTTGTATTTTAAGATAAAATCTTACTCTATTAAGGAAAAAACTTCCAGCTCGCTGAAATATGTTCATTTGCTGAAAACCATCAAAACCACGAAAAGTTCTTGTATTTGAAGATAAAATCTTTTTTCTTTGAAGAAGAAAGATCTAGCTGACTGAAATAAGTTCATTAGATGAAAACCAACAAAAATTGACAAGAACCACGAAAAGTTCTTGTATTTTAAGATAAAATCTTACTCTGTTAAAGAAAAAACTCCCAGCTCGCTGAAATATGTTCATTTGCTGAAAAACAACAAAACCGCGAAAAGTTCTTGTATTTGAAGATAAAATCTTTTTGCTTTGAAGAAGAAAGATCTAGCTGACTGAAATAAGTTCATGAGATGAAAACCAACAAAAATTGACAAGAACCACGAAAAGTTCTTGTATTTTATGATAAAATCTTACTCTATTAAGGAAAAAACTTCCAGCTCGCTGAAATATGTTCATTTGCTGAAAACCATCAAAACCACGAAAGGTTCTTGTATTTGAAGATAAAATATTTTTGCTTTGAAGAAGAAAGATCTTGCTGACTGAAATAAGTTAATTCGATGAAAACCAACAAAAATTGACAAGAACCACGAAAAGTTCTTGTATTTTAAGATAAAATCTTACTCTATTAAGGAAAAAACTTCCAGCTCGCTGAAATCTGTTCATTTGCTGAACACCAACAAAACCACCAAAAGTTCTTGTATTTGAAGATAAAATCTTTTTTCTTTGAAGAAGAAAGATCTAGCTGACTGAAATAAGTTCATTAGATGAAAACCAACAAAAATTGACAAGAACCACGAAAAGTTCTTGTATTTTAAGATAAAATCTTACTCTATTCAGGAAAAAACTTCCAGCTCGCTGAAATATGTTCATTTGCTGAAAACCATCAAAACCACGAAAAGTTCTTGTATTTGAAGATAAAATCTTTTTGCTTTGAAGAAGAAAGATCGAGCTGACTGAAATAAGTTCATGAGATGAAAACCAAAAAAAATTGACAAGAACCACGAAAAGTTCTTGTATTTTAAGATAAAATCTTACGCTATTAAAGAAAAAACTCCCAGCTCGCTGAAATCTGTTCATTTGCTGAAAAACAACAAAACCGCGAAAAGTTCTTGTATTTGAAGATAAAATCTTTTTGCTTTGAAGAAGAAAGATCTAGCTGACTGAAATAAGTTCATTAGATGAAAACCAACAAAAATTGACAAGAACCACGAAAAGTTCTTGTATTTTAAGATAAAATCTTACGCTATTAAAGAAAAAACTCCCAGCTCGCTGAAATATGTTCATTTGCTGAAAACCAACAAAACCACGAAAAGTTCTTGTATTTGAAGATAAAATCTTTTTTCTTTGAAGAAGAAAGATCAAGCTGACTGAAATAAGTTCATTAGATGAAAACCAACAAAAATTGACAAGAACCACGAAAAGTTCTTGTATTTTAAGATAAAATCTTAGGCTATTAAAGAAAAAACTTCCAGCTCGCTGAAATCTGTTCATTTGCTGAAAACCATCAAAACCACGAAAAGTTCTTGTATTTGAAGATAAAATCTTACTCGATTCAGAAAAAAACTTCCAGCTCGCTGAATTATGTTCATTTGCTGAAAACCAACAAAACCACGAAAAGTTCTTGTATTTGAAGATAAAATCTTTTTGCTTTGAAGAAGAAAGATCTAGCTGACTGAAATAAGTTCATTAGATGAAAACCAACAAAAATTGACAAGAACCACGAAAAGTTCTTGTATTTGAAGATAAAATCTTTTTTCTTTGAAGAAGAAAGATCTCGCTGACTGAAATAAGTTCATTAGATGAAAACCAACAAAAATTGACAAGAACCACGAAAAGTTCTTGTATTTTAAGATAAAATCTTACTCTGTTAAGGAAAAAACTTCCAGCTCGCTGAAATATGTTCATTTGCTGAAAACCATCAAAACCACGAAAAGTTCTTGTATTTGAAGATAAAATCTTTTTTCTTTGAAGAAGAAAGATCTAGCTGACTGAAATAAGTTCATTAGATGAAAACCAACAAAAATTGACAAGAACCACGAAAAGTTCTTGTATTTTAAGATAAAATCTTAGGCTATGAAAGAAAAAACTTCCAGCTCGCTGAAATCTGTTCATTTGCTGAAAACCATCAAAACCACGAAAAGTTCTTGTATTTGAAGATAAAATCTTTTTGCTTTGAAGAAGAAAGATCTAGCTGACTGAAATAAGTTCATTAGATGAAAACCAACAAAAATTGACAAGAACCACGAAAAGTTCTTGTATTTTAAGATAAAATCTTACTCTGTTAAAGAAAAAACTCCCAGCTCGCTGAAATATGTTCATTTGCTGAAAAACAACAAAACCGCGAAAAGTTCTTGTATTTGAAGATAAAATCTTTTTGCTTTGAAGAAGAAAGATCTAGCTGACTGAAATAAGTTCAGTAGATGAAAACCAACAAAAATTGACAAGAACCACGAAAAGTTCTTGTATTTTAAGATAAAATCTTACTCTATTCAGGAAAAAACTTCCAGCTCGCTGAAATATGTTCATTTGCTGAAAACCATCAAAACCACGAAAAGTTCTTGTATTTGAAGATAAAATCTTTTTGCTTTGAAGAAGAAAGATCTAGCTGACTGAAATAAGTTCATTAGATGAAAACCAACAAAAATTGACAAGAACCACGAAAAGTTCTTGTATTTTAAGATAAAATCTTACTCTATGAAGGAAAAAATTTCCAGCACGCTGAAATATGTTCATTTGCTGAAAACCATCAAAACCACGAAAAGTTCTTGTATTTGAAGATAAAATCTTTTTGCTTTGAAGAAGAAAGATCCAGCTGACTGAAATAAGTTCATCAGATGAAAACCAACAAAAATTGACAAGAACCACTAAAAGTTCTTGTATTTTAAGATAAAATCTTACGCTATTAAAGAAAAAACTCCCAGCTCGCTGAAATATGTTCATTTGCTGAAAACCAACAAAACCACGAAAAGTTCTTGTATTTGAAGATATAATCTTTTTGCTTTGAAGAAGAAAGATCTAGCTGACTGAAATAAGTTCATGAGATGAAAACCAACAAAAATTGACAAGAACCACGAAAAGTTCTTGTATTTTATGATAAAATCTTACTCTATTAAGGAAAAAACTTCCAGCTCGCTGAAATATGTTCATTTGCTGAAAACCATCAAAACCACGAAAAGTTCTTGTATTTGAAGATAAAATATTTTTGCTTTGAAGAAGAAAGATCTTGCTGACTGAAATAAGTTAATTAGATGAAAACCAACAAAAATTGACAAGAACCGCGAAAAGTTCTTGTATTTTAAGATAAAATCTTACTCTATTAAGGAAAAAACTTCCAGCTCGCTGAAATCTGTTCATTTGCTGAACACCAACAAAACCACCAAAAGTTCTTGTATTTGAAGATAAAATCTTTTTCCTTTGAAGAAGAAAGATCTAGCTGACTGAAATAAGTTCATTAGATGAAAACCAACAAAAATTGACAAGAACCACGAAAAGTTCTTGTATTTTAAGATAAAATCTTACTCTATTCAGGAAAAAACTTCCAGCTCGCTGAAATATGTTCATTTGCTGAAAACCATCAAAACCACGAAAAGTTCTTGTATTTGAAGATAAAATCTTTTTGCTTTGAAGAAGAAAGATCGAGCTGACTGAAATAAGTTCATGAGATGAAAACCAAAAAAAATTGACAAGAACCACGAAAAGTTCTTGTATTTTAAGATAAAATCTTACGCTATTAAAGAAAAAACTCCCAGCTCGCTGAAATCTGTTCATTTGCTGAAAAACAACAAAACCGCGAAAAGTTCTTGTATTTGAAGATAAAATCTTTTTGCTTTGAAGAAGAAAGATCTAGCTGACTGAAATAAGTTCATTAGATGAAAACCAACAAAAATTGACAAGAACCACGAAAAGTTCTTGTATTTTAAGATAAAATCTTACGCTATTAAAGAAAAAACTCCCAGCTCGCTGAAATATGTTCATTTGCTGAAAACCAACAAAACCACGAAAAGTTCTTGTATTTGAAGATAAAATCTTTTTTCTTTGAAGAAGAAAGATCAAACTGACTGAAATAAGTTCATTAGATGAAAACCAACAAAAATTGACAAGAACCACGAAAAGTTCTTGTATTTTAAGATAAAATCTTAGGCTATTAAAGAAAAAACTTCCAGCTCACTGAAATCTGTTCATTTGCTGAAAACCATCAAAACCACGAAAAGTTCTTGTATTTGAAGATAAAATCTTACTCGATTCAGAAAAAAACTTCCAGCTCGCTGAAATATGTTCATTTGCTGACAACCAACAAAACCACGAAAAGTTCTTGTATTTGAAGATAAAATCTTTTTGCTTTGAAGAAGAAAGATCTAGCTGACTGAAATAAGTTCATTGGATGAAAACCAACAAAAATTGACAAGAACCACGAAAAGTTCTTGTATTTTAAGATAAAATCTTACGCTATTCAGGAAAAAACTCCCAGCTCGCTGAAATATGTTCATTTGCTGAAAACCAACAAAACCACGAAAAGTTCTTGTATTTGAAGATAAAATCTTTTTTCTTTGAAGAAGAAAGATCCAGCTGACTGAAATAAGTTCATTAGATGAAAACCAACAAAAATTGACAAGAACCACGAAAAGTTCTTGTATTTTAAGATAAAATCTTACTCTATTAAGGAAAAAACTTCCAGCTCGCTGAAATATGTTCATTTGCTGAAAACCATCAAAACCACGAAAAGTTCTTGTATTTGAAGATAAAATCTTTTTTCTTTGAAGAAGAAAGATCTAGCTGACTGAAATAAGTTCATTAGATGAAAACCAACAAAAATTGACAAGAACCACGAAAAGTTCTTGTATTTTAAGATAAAATCTTACGCTATTAAAGAAAAAACTCCCAGCTCGCTGAAATATGTTCATTTGCTGAAAACCAACAAAACCACGAAAAGTTCTTGTATTTGAAGATAAAATCTTTTTTCTTTGAAGAAGAAAGATCTAGCTGACTGAAATAAGTTCATTAGATGAAAACCAACAAAAATTGACAAGAACCACGAAAAGTTCTTGTATTTTAAGATAAAATCTTACTCCATTAAGGAAAAAACTTCCAGCTCGCTGAAATATGTTCATTTGCTGAAAACCATCAAAACCACGAAAAGTTCTTGTATTTGAAGATAAAATCTTTTTGCTTTGAAGAAGAAAGATCTCGCTGACTGAAATAAGTTCATTAGATGAAAACCAACAAAAATTGACAAGAACCACGAAAAGTTCTTGTATTTTAAGATAAAATCTTAGGCTATTAAAGAAAAAACTTCCAGCTCACTGAAATCTGTTCATTTGCTGAAAACCATCAAAACCACGAAAAGTTCTTGTATTTGAAGATAAAATCTTACTCGATTCAGAAAAAAACTTCCAGCTCGCTGAAATATGTTCATTTGCTGACAACCAACAAAACCACGAAAAGTTCTTGTATTTGAAGATAAAATCTTTTTGCTTTGAAGAAGAAAGATCTAGCTGACTGAAATAAGTTCATTGGATGAAAACCAACAAAAATTGACAAGAACCACGAAAAGTTCTTGTATTTTAAGATAAAATCTTACGCTATTCAGGAAAAAACTCCCAGCTCGCTGAAATATGTTCATTTGCTGAAAACCAACAAAACCACGAAAAGTTCTTGTATTTGAAGATAAAATCTTACTCGATTCAGAAAAAAACTTCCAGCTCGCTGAAATATGTTCATTTGCTGACAACCAACAAAACCACGAAAAGTTCTTGTATTTGAAGATAAAATCTTTTTGCTTTGAAGAAGAAAGATCTAGCTGACTGAAATAAGTTCATTGGATGAAAACCAACAAAAATTGACAAGAACCACGAAAAGTTCTTGTATTTTAAGATAAAATCTTACGCTATTCAGGAAAAAACTCCCAGCTCGCTGAAATATGTTCATTTGCTGAAAACCAACAAAACCACGAAAAGTTCTTGTATTTGAAGATAAAATCTTTTTTCTTTGAAGAAGAAAGATCTAGCTGACTGAAATAAGTTCATTAGATGAAAACCAACAAAAATTGACAAGAACCACGAAAAGTTCTTGTATTTTAAGATAAAATCTTACTCTATTAAGGAAAAAACTTCCAGCTCGCTGAAATATGTTCATTTGCTGAAAACCATCAAAACCACGAAAAGTTCTTGTATTTGAAGATAAAATCTTTTTTCTTTGAAGAAGAAAGATCTAGCTGACTGAAATAAGTTCATTAGATGAAAACCAACAAAAATTGACAAGAACCACGAAAAGTTCTTGTATTTTAAGATAAAATCTTACGCTATTAAAGAAAAAACTCCCAGCTCGCTGAAATATGTTCATTTGCTGAAAACCAACAAAACCACGAAAAGTTCTTGTATTTGAAGATAAAATCTTTTTTCTTTGAAGAAGAAAGATCTAGCTGACTGAAATAAGTTCATTAGATGAAAACCAACAAAAATTGACAAGAACCACGAAAAGTTCTTGTATTTTAAGATAAAATCTTACTCCATTAAGGAAAAAACTTCCAGCTCGCTGAAATATGTTCATTTGCTGAAAACCATCAAAACCACGAAAAGTTCTTGTATTTGAAGATAAAATCTTTTTGCTTTGAAGAAGAAAGATCTCGCTGACTGAAATAAGTTCATTAGATGAAAACCAACAAAAATTGACAAGAACCACGAAAAGTTCTTGTATTTTAAGATAAAATCTTACTCTGTTAAAGAAAAAACTTCCAGCTCGCTGAAATATGTTCATTTGCTGAAAAACAACAAAACCGCGAAAAGTTCTTGTATTTGAAGATAAAATCTTTTTTCTTTGAAGAAGAAAGATCTAGCTGACTGAAATAAGTTCATTAGATGAAAACCAACAAAAATTGACAAGAACCACGAAAAGTTCTTGTATTTTAAGATAAAATCTTACTCTATTCAGGAAAAAACTTCCAGCTCGCTGAAATATGTTCATTTGCTGAAAACCATCAAAACCACGAAAAGTTCTTGTATTTGAAGATAAAATCTTTTTGCTTTGAAGAAGAAAGATCGAGCTGACTGAAATAAGTTCATTAGATGAAAACCAAAAAAAATTGACAAGAACCACGAAAAGTTCTTGTATTTTAAGATAAAATGTTACGCTATTGAAGAAAAAACTCCCAGCTCGCTGAAATATGTTCATTTGCTGAAAAACAACAAAACCGCGAAAAGTTCTTGTATTTGAAGATAAAATCTTTTTGCTTTGAAGAAGAAAGATCTAGCTGACTGAAATAAGTTCATTGGATGAAAACCAACAAAAATTGACAAGAACCACGAAAAGTTCTTGTATTTTAAGATAAAATCTTACGCTATTAAAGAAAAAACTCCCAGCTCGCTGAAATATGTTCATTTGCTGAAAACCAACAAAACCATGAAAAGTTCTTGTGTTTGAAGATAAAATCTTTTTTCTTTGAAGAAGAAAGATCAAGCTGACTGAAATAATTTCATTAGATGAAAACCAACAAAAATTGACAAGAACCACGAAAAGTTCTTGTATTTTAAGATAAAATCTTAGGCTATTAAAGAAAAAACTTCCAGCTCGCTGAAATCTGTTCATTTGCTGAAAACCATCAAAACCACGAAAAGTTCTTGTATTTGAAGATAAAATCTTTTTGCTTTGAAGAAGAAAGATCTAGCTGACTGAAATAAGTTCATTAGATGAAAACCAACAAAAATTGACAAGAACCACGAAAAGTTCTTGTATTTTAAGATAAAATCTTACTCGATTCAGAAAAAAACTTCCAGCTCGCTGAAATATGTTCATTTGCTGAAAACCAACAAAACCACGAAATGTTCTTGTATTTGAAGATAAAATCTTTTTGCTTTGAAGAAGAAAGATCTAGCTGACTGAAATAAGTTCATTAGATGAAAACCAACAAAAATTGACAAGAACCACGAAAAGTTCTTGTATTTTAAGATAAAATCTTACTCTATTAAAGAAAAAACTCCCAGCTCGCTGAAATATGTTCATTTGCTGAAAACCAACAAAACCACGAAAAGTTCTTGTATTTGAAGATAAAATCTTTTTTCTTTGAAGAAGAAAGATCTAGCTGACTGAAATAAGTTCATTAGATGAAAACCAACAAAAATTGACAAGAACCACGAAAAGTTCTTGTATTTTAAGATAAAATCTTACTCTATTAAGGAAAAAACTTGCCGCTCGCTGAAATATGTTCATTTGCTGAAAACCATCAAAACCACGAAAAGTTCTTGAATTTGAAGATAAAATCTTTTTGCTTTGAAGAAGAAAGATCTAGCTGACTGAAATAAGTTCATTAGATGAAAACCAACAAAAATTGACAAGAACCACGAAAAGTTCTTGTATTTTAAGATAAAATCTTAGGCTATTAAAGAAAAAACTTCCAGCTCGCTGAAATCTGTTCATTTGCTGAAAACCATCAAAACCACGAAAAGTTCTTGTATTTGAAGATAAAATCTTTTTGCTTTGAAGAAGAAAGTTCTAGCTGACTGAAATAAGTTCATGAGATGAAAACCAACAAAAATTGACAAGAACCACGAAAAGTTCTTGTATTTTAAGATAAAATCTTACTCTATTCAGGAAAAAACTTCCAGCTCGCTGAAATATGTTCATTTGCTGAAAACCATCAAAACCACGAAAAGTTCTTGTATTTGAAGATAAAATCTTTTTGCTTTGAAGAATAAAGATCTAGCTGACTGAAATAAGTTCATTAGATGAAAACCAACAAAAATTGATAAGAACCACGAAAAGTTCTTGTATTTTAAGATAAAATCTTACGCTATTAAAGAAAAAACTCCCAGCTCGCTGAAATATGTTCATTTGCTGAAAACCAACAAAACCAGAAAAGTTCTTGTATTTGAAGATAAAATCTTTTTTCTTTGAAGAAGAAAGATCTAGCTGACTGAAATAAGTTCATTAGATGAAAACCAACAAAAATTGACAAGAACCACGAAAAGTTCTTGTATTTTAAGATAAAATCTTACTCTATTAAGGAAAAAACTTGCAGCTCACTGAAATATGTTCATTTGCTGAAAACCATCAAAACCACGAAAAGTTCTTGTATTTGAAGATAAAATCTTTTTGCTTTGAAGAAGAAAGATCTAGCTGACTGAAATCAGTTCATTAGATGAAAACCAACAAAAATTGACAAGAACCACGAAAAGTTCTTGTATTTTAAGATAAAATCTTACTCGATTCAGGAAAAAACTTCCAGCTCGCTGAAATCTGTTCATTTGCTGAAAACCATCAAAACCACGAAAAGTTCTTGTATTTGAAGATAAAATCTTTTTGCTTTGAAGAAGAAAGATCTAGCTGACTGAAATAAGTTCATTAGATGAAAACCAACAAAAATTGACAAGAACCACGAAAAGTTCTTGTATTTTAAGATAAAATCTTACGCTATTAAAGAAAAAACTCCCAGCTCGCTGAAATATGTTCATTTGCTGAAAACCAACAAAACCACGAAAAGTTCTTGTATTTGAAGATAAAATCTTTTTTCTTTGAAGAAGAAAGATCTAGCTGACTGAAATAAGTTAATCAGATGAAAACCAACAAAAATTGACAAGAACCACGAAAAGTTCTTGTATTTTAAGATAAAATCTTACTCTATTAAGGAAAAAACTTGCAGCTCGCTGAAATATGTTCATTTGCTGAAAACCATCAAAACCACGAAAAGTTCTTGAATTTGAAGATAAAATCTTTTTGCTTTGAAGAAGAAAGATCTAGCTGACTGAAATAAGTTCATTAGATGAAAACCAACAAAAATTGACAAGAACCACGAAAAGTTCTTGTATTTTAAGATAAAATCTTACTCTATTAAGGAAAAAACATCAAGCTCGCTGAAATATGTTCATTTGCTGAAAACCATCAAAACCACGAAAAGTTCTTGTATTTGAAGATAAAATCTTTTTGCTTTGAAGAAGAAAGATCCAGCTGACTGAAATAAGTTCATCAGATGAAAACCAACAAAAATTGACAAGAACCACGAAAAGTTCTTGTATTTTAAGATAAAATCTTACGCTATTAAAGAAAAAACTCCCAGCTCGCTGAAATATGTTCATTTGCTGAAAACCAACAAAACCACGAAAAGTTCTTGTATTTGAAGATAAAATCTTTTTGCTTTGAAGAAGAAAGATCTAGCTGACTGAAATAAGTTCATAAGATGAAAACCAACAAAAATTGACAAGAACCACGAAAAGTTCTTGTATTTTAAGATAAAATCTTACTCGATTCAGGAAAAAACTTCCAGCTCGCTGAAATCTGTTCATTTGCTGAAAACCATCAAAACCACGAAAAGTTCTTGTATTTGAAGATAAAATCTTTTTGCTTTGAAGAAGAAAGATCTAGCTGACTGAAATAAGTTCATTAGATGAAAACCAACAAAAATTGACAAGAACCACGAAAAGTTCTTGTATTTTAAGATAAAATCTTACGCTATTAAAGAAAAAACTCCCAGCTCGCTGAAATATGTTCATTTGCTGAAAACCAACAAAACCACGAAAAGTTCTTGTATTTGAAGATAAAATCTTTTTTCTTTGAAGAAGAAAGATCTAGCTGACTGAAATAAGTTAATCAGATGAAAACCAACAAAAATTGACAAGAACCACGAAAAGTTCTTGTATTTTAAGATAAAATCTTACTCTATTAAGGAAAAAACTTGCAGCTCGCTGAAATATGTTCATTTGCTGAAAACCATCAAAACCACGAAAAGTTCTTGAATTTGAAGATAAAATCTTTTTGCTTTGAAGAAGAAAGATCTAGCTGACTGAAATAAGTTCATTAGATGAAAACCAACAAAAATTGACAAGAACCACGAAAAGTTCTTGTATTTTAAGATAAAATCTTACTCTATTAAGGAAAAAACATCAAGCTCGCTGAAATATGTTCATTTGCTGAAAACCATCAAAACCACGAAAAGTTCTTGTATTTGAAGATAAAATCTTTTTGCTTTGAAGAAGAAAGATCCAGCTGACTGAAATAAGTTCATCAGATGAAAACCAACAAAAATTGACAAGAACCACGAAAAGTTCTTGTATTTTAAGATAAAATCTTACGCTATTAAAGAAAAAACTCCCAGCTCGCTGAAATATGTTCATTTGCTGAAAACCAACAAAACCACGAAAAGTTCTTGTATTTGAAGATAAAATCTTTTTGCTTTGAAGAAGAAAGATCTAGCTGACTGAAATAAGTTCATAAGATGAAAACCAACAAAAATTGACAAGAACCACGAAAAGTTCTTGTATTTTATGATAAAATCTTACTCTATTAAGGAAAAAACTTCCAGCTCGCTGAAATATGTTCATTTGCTGAAAACCATCAAAACCACGAAAAGTTCTTGTATTTGAAGATAAAATCTTTTTTCTTTGAAGAAGAAAGATCTAGCTGACTGAAATAAGTTAATTAGATGAAAACCAACAAAAATTGACAAGAACCACGAAAAGTTCTTGTATTTTAAGATAAAATCTTACTCTATTAAGGAAAAAACTTGCAGCTCACTGAAATATGTTCATTTGCTGAAAACCATCAAAACCACGAAAAGTTCTTGTATTTGAAGATAAAATCTTTTTGCTTTGAAGAAGAAAGATCCAGCTGACTGAAATAAGTTCATCAGATGAAAACCAACAAAAATTGACAAGAACCACGAAAAGTTCTTGTATTTTAAGATAAAATCTTACTCTATTAAGGAAAAAACTTCCAGCTCGCTGAAATATGTTCATTTGCTGAAAACCATCAAAACCACGAAAAGTTCTTGTATTTGAAGATAAAATATTTTTGCTTTGAAGAAGAAAGATCTAGCTGACTGAAATAAGTTCATTAGATGAAAACCAACAAAAATTGACAAGAACCACGAAAAGTTCTTGTATTTTAAGATAAAATCTTACTCTATTAAGGAAAAAACTTCCAGCTCGCTGAAATCTGTTCATTTGCTGAACACCAACAAAACCACCAAAAGTTCTTGTATTTGAAGATAAAATCTTTTTGCTTTGAAGAAGAAAGATCTAGCTGACTGAAATAAGTTCATTAGATGAAAACAAACAAAAATTGACAAGAACCACGAAAAGTTCTTGTATTTTAAGATAAAATCTTAGGCTATTAAAGAAAAAACTTCCAGCTCGCTGAAATCTGTTCATTTGCTGAAAACCATCAAAACCACGAAAATTTCTTGTATTTGAAGATAAAATCTTTTTGCTTTGAAGAAGAAAGATCTAGCTGACTGAAATAAGTTCATGAGATGAAAACCAACAAAAATTGACAAGAACCACGAAAAGTTCTTGTATTTTAAGATAAAATCTTACTCCATTCAGGAAAAAACTTCCAGCTCGCTGAAATATGTTCATTTGCTGAAAACCATCAAAACCACGAAAAGTTCTTGTATTTGAAGATAAAATCTTTTTGCTTTGAAGAAGAAAGATCTAGCTGACTGAAATAAGTTCATGAGATGAAAACCAACAAAAATTGACAAGAACCACGAAAAGTTCTTGTATTTTAAGATAAAATCTTACGCTATTAAAGAAAAAACTCCCAGCTCGCTGAAATATGTTCATTTGCTGAAAACCAACAAAACCACGAAAAGATCTTGTATTTGAAGATAAAATCTTTTTTCTTTGAAGAAGAAAGATCTAGCTGACTGAAATAAGTTCATTAGATGAAAACCAACAAAAATTGACAAGAACCACGAAAAGTTCTTGTATTTTAAGATAAAATCTTACTCTATTAAGGAAAAAACTTGCAGCTCGCTGAAATATGTTCATTTGCTGAAAACCATCAAAACCACGAAAAGTTCTTGAATTTGAAGATAAAATCTTTTTGCTTTGAAGAAGAACGATCTAGCTGACTGAAATAAGTTCATTAGATGAAAACCAACAAAAATTGACAAGAACCACGAAAAGTTCTTGTATTTTAAGATAAAATCTTACTCTATTAAGGAAAAAACTTCCAGCTCGCTGAAATATGTTCATTTGCTGAAAACCATCAAAACCACGAAAAGTTCTTGTATTTGAAGATAAAATCTTTTTGCTTTGAAGGAGAAAGATCTAGCTAACTGAAATAAGTTCATTAGATGAAAACCAACAAAAATTGACAAGAACCACGAAAAGTTCTTGTATTTTAAGATAAAATCTTAGGCTATTAAAGAAAAAACTTCCAGCTCGCTGAAATCTGTTCATTTGCTGAAAACCATCAAAACCACGAAAAGCTCTTGTATTTGAAGATAAAATCTTTTTGCTTTGAAGAAGAAAGATCTTGCTGACTGAAATAAGTTCATTAGATGAAAACCAACAAAAATTGACAAGAACCACGAAAAGTTCTTGTATTTTAAGATAAAATCTTACTCTATTCAGGAAAAAACTTCCAGCTCGCTGAAATCTGTTCATTTGCTGAAAACCATCAAAACCACGAAAAGTTCTTGTATTTGAAGATAAAATCTTTTTGCTTTGAAGAAGAAAGATCTAGCTGACTGAAATAAGTTCATTAGATGAAAACCAACAAAAATTGACAAGAACCACGAAAAGTTCTTGTATTTTAAGATAAAATCTTACGCTATTAAAGAAAAAACTCCCAGCTCGCTGAAATATGTTCATTTGCTGAAAACCAACAAAACCACGAAAAATTCTTGTATTTGAAGATAAAATCTTTTTTCTTTGAAGAAGAAAGATCTAGCTGACTGAAATAAGGTAATTAGATGAAAACCAACAAAAATTGACAAGAACCACGAAAAGTTCTTGTATTTTAAGATAAAATCTTACGCTATTAAAGAAAAAACTCCCAGCTCGCTGAAATATGTTCATTTGCTGAAAACCAACAAAACCACGAAAAGATCTTGAATTTGAAGATAAAATCTTTTTGCTTTGAAGAAGAAAGATCTAGCTGACTGAAATAAGTTCATTAGATGAAAACCAACAAAAATTGACAAGAACCACGAAAAGTTCTTGTATTTTAAGATAAAATCTTACTCTATTAAGGAAAAAACTTCCAGCTCTCTGAAATATGTTCATTTGCTGAAAACCATCAAAACCACGAAAAGTTCTTGTATTTGAAGATAAAATCTTTTTGCTTTGAAGAAGAAAGATCTAGCTGACTGAAATAAGTTCATTAGATGAAAACCAACAAAAATTGACAAGAACCACGAAAAGTTCTTGTATTTTAAGATAAAATCTTACTCTATTAAGGAAAAAACTTCCAGCTCTCTGAAATATGTTCATTTGCTGAAAACCATCAAAACCACGAAAAGTTCTTGTATTTGAAGGTAAAATCTTTTTGCTTTGAAGAAGAAAGATCTAGCTGACTGAAATAAGTTCATTGGATGAAAACCAACAAAAATTGACAAGAACCACGAAAAGTTCTTGTATTTTAAGATAAAATCTTGCTCTGTTAAAGAAAAAACTCCCAGCTCGCTGAAATATGTTCATTTGCTGAAAAACAACAAAACCGCGAAAAGTTCTTGTATTTGAAGATAAAATCTTTTTGCTTTGAAGAAGAAAGATCTAGCTGACTGAAATAAGTTCATTAGATGAAAACCAACAAAAATTGACAAGAACCACGAAAAGTTCTTGTATTTTAAGATAAAATCTTACTCTATTAAGGAAAAAACTTCGAGCTCGCTGAAATATGTTCCTTTGCTGAAAACCATCAAAACCACGAAAAGTTCTTGTATTTGAAGATAAAATCTTCTTGCTTTGAAGAAGAAAGACCTAGCTGACTGAAATAAGTTCATTAGATGAAAACCAACAAAAATTGACAAGAACCACGAAAAGTTCTTGTATTTTAAGATAAAATCTTACTCTGTTAAAGAAAAAACTCCCAGCTCGCTGAAATATGTTCATTTGCTGAAAAACAACAAAACCGCGAAAAGTTCTTGTATTTGAAGATAAAATCTTTTTGCTTTGAAGAAGAAAGATCTAGCTGACTGAAATAAGTTCATTAGATGAAAACCAACAAAAATTGACAAGAACCACGAAAAGTTCTTGTATTTTAAGATAAAATCTTACTCTATTAAGGAAAAAACTTCCAGCTCGCTGAAATCTGTTCATTTGCTGAAAACCATCAAAACCACGAAAACTTCTTGTATTTGAAGATAAAATCTTTTTGCTTTGAAGAAGAAAGATCTAGCTGACTGAAATAAGTTCATTAGATGAAAACCAACAAAAATTGACAAGAACCACGAAAAGTTCTTGTATTTTAAGATAAAATCTTACGCTATTAAAGAAAAAACTCCCAGCTCGCTGAAATATGTTCATTTGCTGAAAACCAACAAAACCACGAAAAGTTCTTGTATTTGAAGATAAAATCTTTTTGCTTTGAAGAAGAAAGATCTAGCTGACTGAAATAAGTTCATTAGATGAAAACCAACAAAAATTGACAAGAACCACGAAATGTTCTTGTATTTTAAGATAAAATCTTACTCTATTAAGGAAAAAACTTCCAGCTCGCTGAAATCTGTTCATTTGCTGAACACCAACAAAACCACCAAAAGTTCTTGTATTTGAAGATAAAATCTTTTTGCTTTGAAGAAGAAAGATCTAGCTGACTGAAATAAGTTCATTAGATGAAAACAAACAAAAATTGACAAGAACCACGAAAAGTTCTTGTATTTTAAGATAAAATCTTAGGCTATTAAAGAAAAAACTTCCAGCTCGCTGAAATCTGTTCATTTGCTGAAAACCATCAAAACCACGAAAATTTCTTGTATTTGAAGATAAAATCTTTTTGCTTTGAAGAAGAAAGATCTAGCTGACTGAAATAAGTTCATGAGATGAAAACCAACAAAAATTGACAAGAACCACGAAAAGTTCTTGTATTTTAAGATAAAATCTTACTCCATTCAGGAAAAAACTTCCAGCTCGCTGAAATATGTTCATTTGCTGAAAACCATCAAAACCACGAAAAGTTCTTGTATTTGAAGATAAAATCTTTTTGCTTTGAAGAAGAAAGATCTAGCTGACTGAAATAAGTTCATGAGATGAAAACCAACAAAAATTGACAAGAACCACGAAAAGTTCTTGTATTTTAAGATAAAATCTTACGCTATTAAAGAAAAAACTCCCAGCTCGCTGAAATATGTTCATTTGCTGAAAACCAACAAAACCACGAAAAGATCTTGTATTTGAAGATAAAATCTTTTTTCTTTGAAGAAGAAAGATCTAGCTGACTGAAATAAGTTCATTAGATGAAAACCAACAAAAATTGACAAGAACCACGAAAAGTTCTTGTATTTTAAGATAAAATCTTACTCTATTAAGGAAAAAACTTGCAGCTCGCTGAAATATGTTCATTTGCTGAAAACCATCAAAACCACGAAAAGTTCTTGAATTTGAAGATAAAATCTTTTTGCTTTGAAGAAGAACGATCTAGCTGACTGAAATAAGTTCATGAGATGAAAACCAACAAAAATTGACAAGAACCACGAAAAGTTCTTGTATTTTAAGATAAAATCTTACTCTATTAAGGAAAAAACTTCCAGCTCGCTGAAATATGTTCATTTGCTGAAAACCATCAAAACCACGAAAAGTTCTTGTATTTGAAGATAAAATCTTTTTGCTTTGAAGGAGAAAGATCTAGCTAACTGAAATAAGTTCATTAGATGAAAACCAACAAAAATTGACAAGAACCACGAAAAGTTCTTGTATTTTAAGATAAAATCTTAGGCTATTAAAGAAAAAACTTCCAGCTCGCTGAAATCTGTTCATTTGCTGAAAACCATCAAAACCACGAAAAGTTCTTGTATTTGAAGATAAAATCTTTTTGCTTTGAAGAAGAAAGATCTTGCTGACTGAAATAAGTTCATTAGATGAAAACCAACAAAAATTGACAAGAACCACGAAAAGTTCTTGTATTTTAAGATAAAATCTTACTCTATTCAGGAAAAAACTTCCAGCTCGCTGAAATCTGTTCATTTGCTGAAAACCATCAAAACCACGAAAAGTTCTTGTATTTGAAGATAAAATCTTTTTGCTTTGAAGAAGAAAGATCTAGCTGACTGAAATAAGTTCATTAGATGAAAACCAACAAAAATTGACAAGAACCACGAAAAGTTCTTGTATTTTAAGATAAAATCTTACGCTATTAAAGAAAAAACTCCCAGCTCGCTGAAATATGTTCATTTGCTGAAAACCAACAAAACCACGAAAAATTCTTGTATTTGAAGATAAAATCTTTTTTCTTTGAAGAAGAAAGATCTAGCTGACTGAAATAAGGTAATTAGATGAAAACCAACAAAAATTGACAAGAACCACGAAAAGTTCTTGTATTTTAAGATAAAATCTTACGCTTTAAAGAAAAAACTCCCAGCTCGCTGAAATATGTTCATTTGCTGAAAACCAACAAAACCACGAAAAGATCTTGTATTTGAAGATAAAATCTTTTTTCTTTGAAGAAGAAAGATCTAGCTGACTGAAATAAGTTCATTAGATGAAAACCAACAAAAATTGACAAGAACCACGAAAAGTTCTTGTATTTTAAGATAAAATCTTACTCTATTAAGGAAAAAACTTCCAGCTCTCTGAAATATGTTCATTTGCTGAAAACCATCAAAACCACGAAAAGTTCTTGTATTTGAAGATAAAATCTTTTTGCTTTGAAGAAGAAAGATCTAGCTGACTGAAATAAGTTCATTAGATGAAAACCAACAAAAATTGACAAGAACCACGAAAAGTTCTTGTATTTTAAGATAAAATCTTACTCTATTAAGGAAAAAACTTCCAGCTCTCTGAAATATGTTCATTTGCTGAAAACCATCAAAACCACGAAAAGTTCTTGTATTTGAAGGTAAAATCTTTTTGCTTTGAAGAAGAAAGATCTAGCTGACTGAAATAAGTTCATTAGATGAAAACCAACAAAAATTGACAAGAACCACGAAAAGTTCTTGTATTTTAAGATAAAATCTTACTCTATTAAGGAAAAAACTTCCAGCTCTCTGAAATATGTTCATTTGCTGAAAACCAACAAAACCACGAAAAATTCTTGTATTTGAAGATAAAATCTTTTTTCTTTGAAGAAGAAAGATCTAGCTGACTGAAATAAGGTAATTAGATGAAAACCAACAAAAATTGACAAGAACCACGAAAAGTTCTTGTATTTTAAGATAAAATCTTACGCTATTAAAGAAAAAACTCCCAGCTCGCTGAAATATGTTCATTTGCTGAAAACCAACAAAACCACGAAAAGATCTTGTATTTGAAGATAAAATCTTTTTTCTTTGAAGAAGAAAGATCTAGCTGACTGAAATAAGTTCATTAGATGAAAACCAACAAAAATTGACAAGAACCACGAAAAGTTCTTGTATTTTAAGATAAAATCTTACTCTATTAAGGAAAAAACTTCCAGCTCTCTGAAATATGTTCATTTGCTGAAAACCATCAAAACCACGAAAAGTTCTTGTATTTGAAGATAAAATCTTTTTGCTTTGAAGAAGAAAGATCTAGCTGACTGAAATAAGTTCATTAGATGAAAACCAACAAAAATTGACAAGAACCACGAAAAGTTCTTGTATTTTAAGATAAAATCTTACTCTATTAAGGAAAAAACTTCCAGCTCTCTGAAATATGTTCATTTGCTGAAAACCATCAAAACCACGAAAAGTTCTTGTATTTGAAGGTAAAATCTTTTTGCTTTGAAGAAGAAAGATCTAGCTGACTGAAATAAGTTCATTGGATGAAAACCAACAAAAATTGACAAGAACCACGAAAAGTTCTTGTATTTTAAGATAAAATCTTGCTCTGTTAAAGAAAAAACTTCCAGCTCGCTGAAATATGTTCATTTGCTGAAAAACAACAAAACCGCGAAAAGTTCTTGTATTTGAAGATAAAATCTTTTTGCTTTGAAGAAGAAAGATCTAGCTGACTGAAATAAGTTCATTAGATGAAAACCAACAAAAATTGACAAGAACCACGAAAAGTTCTTGTATTTTAAGATAAAATCTTACTCTATTAAGGAAAAAACTTCGAGCTCGCTGAAATATGTTCCTTTGCTGAAAACCATCAAAACCACGAAAAGTTCTTGTATTTGAAGATAAAATCTTCTTGCTTTGAAGAAGAAAGACCTAGCTGACTGAAATAAGTTCATTAGATGAAAACCAACAAAAATTGACAAGAACCACGAAAAGTTCTTGTATTTTAAGATAAAATCTTACTCTGTTAAAGAAAAAACTCCCAGCTCGCTGAAATATGTTCATTTGCTGAAAAACAACAAAACCGCGAAAAGTTCTTGTATTTGAAGATAAAATCTTTTTGCTTTGAAGAAGAAAGATCTAGCTGACTGAAATAAGTTCATGAGATGAAAACCAACAAAAATTGACAAGAACCACGAAAAGTTCTTGTATTTTAAGATAAAATCTTACTCCATTCAGGAAAAAACTTCCAGCTCGCTGAAATATGTTCATTTGCTGAAAACCATCAAAACCACGAAAAGTTCTTGTATTTGAAGATAAAATCTTTTTGCTTTGAAGAAGAAAGATCTAGCTGACTGAAATAAGTTCATGAGATGAAAACCAACAAAAATTGACAAGAACCACGAAAAGTTCTTGTATTTTAAGATAAAATCTTACGCTATTAAAGAAAAAACTCCCAGCTCGCTGAAATATGTTCATTTGCTGAAAACCAACAAAACCACGAAAAGATCTTGTATTTGAAGATAAAATCTTTTTTCTTTGAAGAAGAAAGATCTAGCTGACTGAAATAAGTTCATTAGATGAAAACCAACAAAAATTGACAAGAACCACGAAAAGTTCTTGTATTTTAAGATAAAATCTTACTCTATTAAGGAAAAAACTTGCAGCTCGCTGAAATATGTTCATTTGCTGAAAACCATCAAAACCACGAAAAGTTCTTGAATTTGAAGATAAAATCTTTTTGCTTTGAAGAAGAACGATCTAGCTGACTGAAATAAGTTCATTAGATGAAAACCAACAAAAATTGACAAGAACCACGAAAAGTTCTTGTATTTTAAGATAAAATCTTACTCTATTAAGGAAAAAACTTCCAGCTCGCTGAAATATGTTCATTTGCTGAAAACCATCAAAACCACGAAAAGTTCTTGTATTTGAAGATAAAATCTTTTTGCTTTGAAGGAGAAAGATCTAGCTAACTGAAATAAGTTCATTAGATGAAAACCAACAAAAATTGACAAGAACCACGAAAAGTTCTTGTATTTTAAGATAAAATCTTAGGCTATTAAAGAAAAAACTTCCAGCTCGCTGAAATCTGTTCATTTGCTGAAAACCATCAAAACCACGAAAAGTTCTTGTATTTGAAGATAAAATCTTTTTGCTTTGAAGAAGAAAGATCTTGCTGACTGAAATAAGTTCATTAGATGAAAACCAACAAAAATTGACAAGAACCACGAAAAGTTCTTGTATTTTAAGATAAAATCTTACTCTATTCAGGAAAAAACTTCCAGCTCGCTGAAATCTGTTCATTTGCTGAAAACCATCAAAACCACGAAAAGTTCTTGTATTTGAAGATAAAATCTTTTTGCTTTGAAGAAGAAAGATCTAGCTGACTGAAATAAGTTCATTAGATGAAAACCAACAAAAATTGACAAGAACCACGAAAAGTTCTTGTATTTTAAGATAAAATCTTACGCTATTAAAGAAAAAACTCCCAGCTCGCTGAAATATGTTCATTTGCTGAAAACCAACAAAACCACGAAAAATTCTTGTATTTGAAGATAAAATCTTTGTTCTTTGAAGAAGAAAGATCTAGCTGACTGAAATAAGGTAATTAGATGAAAACCAACAAAAATTGACAAGAACCACGAAAAGTTCTTGTATTTTAAGATAAAATCTTACGCTATTAAAGAAAAAACTCCCAGCTCGCTGAAATATGTTCATTTGCTGAAAACCAACAAAACCACGAAAAGATCTTGAATTTGAAGATAAAATCTTTTTGCTTTGAAGAAGAAAGATCTAGCTGACTGAAATAAGTTCATTAGATGAAAACCAACAAAAATTGACAAGAACCACGAAAAGTTCTTGTATTTTAAGATAAAATCTTACTCTATTAAGGAAAAAACTTCCAGCTCTCTGAAATATGTTCATTTGCTGAAAACCATCAAAACCACGAAAAGTTCTTGTATTTGAAGATAAAATCTTTTTGCTTTGAAGAAGAAAGATCTAGCTGACTGAAATAAGTTCATTAGATGAAAACCAACAAAAATTGACAAGAACCACGAAAAGTTCTTGTATTTTAAGATAAAATCTTACTCTATTAAGGAAAAAACTTCCAGCTCTCTGAAATATGTTCATTTGCTGAAAACCATCAAAACCACGAAAAGTTCTTGTATTTGAAGGTAAAATCTTTTTGCTTTGAAGAAGAAAGATCTAGCTGACTGAAATAAGTTCATTGGATGAAAACCAACAAAAATTGACAAGAACCACGAAAAGTTCTTGTATTTTAAGATAAAATCTTGCTCTGTTAAAGAAAAAACTCCCAGCTCGCTGAAATATGTTCATTTGCTGAAAAACAACAAAACCGCGAAAAGTTCTTGTATTTGAAGATAAAATCTTTTTGCTTTGAAGAAGAAAGATCTAGCTGACTGAAATAAGTTCATTAGATGAAAACCAACAAAAATTGACAAGAACCACGAAAAGTTCTTGTATTTTAAGATAAAATCTTACTCTATTAAGGAAAAAACTTCGAGCTCGCTGAAATATGTTCCTTTGCTGAAAACCATCAAAACCACGAAAAGTTCTTGTATTTGAAGATAAAATCTTCTTGCTTTGAAGAAGAAAGACCTAGCTGACTGAAATAAGTTCATTAGATGAAAACCAACAAAAATTGACAAGAACCACGAAAAGTTCTTGTATTTTAAGATAAAATCTTACTCTGTTAAAGAAAAAACTCCCAGCTCGCTGAAATATGTTCATTTGCTGAAAAACAACAAAACCGCGAAAAGTTCTTGTATTTGAAGATAAAATCTTTTTGCTTTGAAGAAGAAAGATCTAGCTGACTGAAATAAGTTCATTAGATGAAAACCAACAAAAATTGACAAGAACCACGAAAAGTTCTTGTATTTTAAGATAAAATCTTACTCTATTAAGGAAAAAACTTCCAGCTCGCTGAAATCTGTTCATTTGCTGAAAACCATCAAAACCACGAAAACTTCTTGTATTTGAAGATAAAATCTTTTTGCTTTGAAGAAGAAAGATCTAGCTGACTGAAATAAGTTCATTAGATGAAAACCAACAAAAATTGACAAGAACCACGAAAAGTTCTTGTATTTTAAGATAAAATCTTACGCTATTAAAGAAAAAACTCCCAGCTCGCTGAAATATGTTCATTTGCTGAAAACCAACAAAACCACGAAAAGTTCTTGTATTTGAAGATAAAATCTTTTTGCTTTGAAGAAGAAAGATCTAGCTGACTGAAATAAGTTCATTAGATGAAAACCAACAAAAATTGACAAGAACCACGAAATGTTCTTGTATTTTAAGATAAAATCTTACTCTATTAAGGAAAAAACTTCCAGCTCTCTGAAATCTGTTCATTTGCTGAACACCAACAAAACCACCAAAAGTTCTTGTATTTGAAGATAAAATCTTTTTGCTTTGAAGAAGAAAGATCTAGCTGACTGAAATAAGTTCATTAGATGAAAACAAACAAAAATTGACAAGAACCACGAAAAGTTCTTGTATTTTAAGATAAAATCTTAGGCTATTAAAGAAAAAACTTCCAGCTCGCTGAAATCTGTTCATTTGCTGAAAACCATCAAAACCACGAAAATTTCTTGTATTTGAAGATAAAATCTTTTTGCTTTGAAGAAGAAAGATCTAGCTGACTGAAATAAGTTCATGAGATGAAAACCAACAAAAATTGACAAGAACCACGAAAAGTTCTTGTATTTTAAGATAAAATCTTACTCCATTCAGGAAAAAACTTCCAGCTCGCTGAAATATGTTCATTTGCTGAAAACCATCAAAACCACGAAAAGTTCTTGTATTTGAAGATAAAATCTTTTTGCTTTGAAGAAGAAAGATCTAGCTGACTGAAATAAGTTCATGAGATGAAAACCAACAAAAATTGACAAGAACCACGAAAAGTTCTTGTATTTTAAGATAAAATCTTACGCTATTAAAGAAAAAACTCCCAGCTCGCTGAAATATGTTCATTTGCTGAAAACCAACAAAACCACGAAAAGATCTTGTATTTGAAGATAAAATCTTTTTTCTTTGAAGAAGAAAGATCTAGCTGACTGAAATAAGTTCATTAGATGAAAACCAACAAAAATTGACAAGAACCACGAAAAGTTCTTGTATTTTAAGATAAAATCTTACTCTATTAAGGAAAAAACTTGCAGCTCGCTGAAATATGTTCATTTGCTGAAAACCATCAAAACCACGAAAAGTTCTTGAATTTGAAGATAAAATCTTTTTGCTTTGAAGAAGAACGATCTAGCTGACTGAAATAAGTTCATTAGATGAAAACCAACAAAAATTGACAAGAACCACGAAAAGTTCTTGTATTTTAAGATAAAATCTTACTCTATTAAGGAAAAAACTTCCAGCTCGCTGAAATATGTTCATTTGCTGAAAACCATCAAAACCACGAAAAGTTCTTGTATTTGAAGATAAAATCTTTTTGCTTTGAAGGAGAAAGATCTAGCTAACTGAAATAAGTTCATTAGATGAAAACCAACAAAAATTGACAAGAACCACGAAAAGTTCTTGTATTTTAAGATAAAATCTTAGGCTATTAAAGAAAAAACTTCCAGCTCGCTGAAATCTGTTCATTTGCTGAAAACCATCAAAACCACGAAAAGTTCTTGTATTTGAAGATAAAATCTTTTTGCTTTGAAGAAGAAAGATCTTGCTGACTGAAATAAGTTCATTAGATGAAAACCAACAAAAATTGACAAGAACCACGAAAAGTTCTTGTATTTTAAGATAAAATCTTACTCTATTCAGGAAAAAACTTCCAGCTCGCTGAAATCTGTTCATTTGCTGAAAACCATCAAAACCACGAAAAGTTCTTGTATTTGAAGATAAAATCTTTTTGCTTTGAAGAAGAAAGATCTAGCTGACTGAAATAAGTTCATTAGATGAAAACCAACAAAAATTGACAAGAACCACGAAAAGTTCTTGTATTTTAAGATAAAATCTTACGCTATTAAAGAAAAAACTCCCAGCTCGCTGAAATATGTTCATTTGCTGAAAACCAACAAAACCACGAAAAATTCTTGTATTTGAAGATAAAATCTTTTTTCTTTGAAGAAGAAAGATCTAGCTGACTGAAATAAGGTAATTAGATGAAAACCAACAAAAATTGACAAGAACCACGAAAAGTTCTTGTATTTTAAGATAAAATCTTACGCTATTAAAGAAAAAACTCCCAGCTCGCTGAAATATGTTCATTTGCTGAAAACCAACAAAACCACGAAAAGATCTTGTATTTGAAGATAAAATCTTTTTTCTTTGAAGAAGAAAGATCTAGCTGACTGAAATAAGTTCATTAGATGAAAACCAACAAAAATTGACAAGAACCACGAAAAGTTCTTGTATTTTAAGATAAAATCTTACTCTATTAAGGAAAAAACTTCCAGCTCTCTGAAATATGTTCATTTGCTGAAAACCATCAAAACCACGAAAAGTTCTTGTATTTGAAGATAAAATCTTTTTGCTTTGAAGAAGAAAGATCTAGCTGACTGAAATAAGTTCATTAGATGAAAACCAACAAAAATTGACAAGAACCACGAAAAGTTCTTGTATTTTAAGATAAAATCTTACTCTATTAAGGAAAAAACTTCCAGCTCTCTGAAATATGTTCATTTGCTGAAAACCATCAAAACCACGAAAAGTTCTTGTATTTGAAGGTAAAATCTTTTTGCTTTGAAGAAGAAAGATCTAGCTGACTGAAATAAGTTCATTGGATGAAAACCAACAAAAATTGACAAGAACCACGAAAAGTTCTTGTATTTTAAGATAAAATCTTGCTCTGTTAATGAAAAAACTCCCAGCTCGCTGAAATATGTTCATTTGCTGAAAAACAACAAAACCGCGAAAAGTTCTTGTATTTGAAGATAAAATCTTTTTGCTTTGAAGAAGAAAGATCTAGCTGACTGAAATAAGTTCATTAGATGAAAACCAACAAAAATTGACAAGAACCACGAAAAGTTCTTGTATTTTAAGATAAAATCTTACTCTATTAAGGAAAAAACTTCGAGCTCGCTGAAATATGTTCCTTTGCTGAAAACCATCAAAACCACGAAAAGTTCTTGTATTTGAAGATAAAATCTTCTTGCTTTGAAGAAGAAAGACCTAGCTGACTGAAATAAGTTCATTAGATGAAAACCAACAAAAATTGACAAGAACCACGAAAAGTTCTTGTGTTTTAAGATAAAATCTTACTCTGTTAAAGAAAAAACTCCCAGCTCGCTGAAATATGTTCATTTGCTGAAAAACAACAAAACCGCGAAAAGTTCTTGTATTTGAAGATAAAATCTTTTTGCTTTGAAGAAGAAAGATCTAGCTGACTGAAATAAGTTCATTAGATGAAAACCAACAAAAATTGACAAGAACCACGAAAAGTTCTTGTATTTTAAGATAAAATCTTACTCTATTAAGGAAAAAACTTCCAGCTCGCTGAAATATGTTCCTTTGCTGAAAACCATCAAAACCACGAAAACTTCTTGTATTTGAAGATAAAATCTTTTTGCTTTGAAGAAGAAAGATCTAGCTGACTGAAATAAGTTCATTAGATGAAAACCAACAAAAATTGACAAGAACCACGAAAAGTTCTTGTATTTTAAGATAAAATCTTACGCTATTAAAGAAAAAACTCCCAGCTCGCTGAAATATGTTCATTTGCTGAAAACCAACAAAACCACGAAAAGTTCTTGTATTTGAAGATAAAATCTTTTTGCTTTGAAGAAGAAAGATCTAGCTGACTGAAATAAGTTCATTAGATGAAAACCAACAAAAATTGACAAGAACCACGAAAAGTTCTTGTATTTTAAGATAAAATCTTACTCTTTTAAGGAAAAAACTTCCAGCTCGCTGAAATATGTTCATTTGCTGAAAACCATCAAAACCACGTAAAGTTCTTGAATTTGAAGATAAAATCTTTTTGCTTTGAAGAAGAAAGATCAAGCTGACTGAAATAAGTTCATCAGATGAAAACCAACAAAAATTGACAAGAACCACGAAAAGTTCTTGTATTTTAAGATAAAATCTTACTCTATTAAGGAAAAAACTTCCAGCTCGCTGAAATATGTTCATTTGCTGAAAACCATCAAAACCACGAAAAGTTCTTGTATTTGAAGATAAAATCTTTTTGCTTTGAAGAAGAAAGATTGAGCTGACTGAAATAAGTTCATTAGAAGAAAACCAACAAAAATTGACAAGAACCACGAAAAGTTCTTGTATTTTAAGATAAAATCTTACTCTATTAAGGAAAAAACTTCCAGCTCGCTGAAATATGTTCATTTGCTGAAAACCATCAAAACCACGAAACGTTCTTGTATTTGAAGATAAAATCTTTTTGCTTTGAAGAAGAAAGATCTAGCTGACTGAAATAAGTTCATTAGAAGAAAACCAACAAAAATTGACAAGAACCACGAAAAGTTCTTGTATTTTAAGATAAAATCTTAGGCGATTAAAGAAAAAACTTCCAGCTCGCTGAAATCTGTTCATTTGCTGAAAACCATCAAAACCACGAAAAGTTCTTGTATTTGAAGATAAAATCTTTTTGCTTTGAAGAAGAAAGATCGAGCTGACTGAAATAAGTTCATGAGATGAAAACCAACAAAAATTGACAAGAACCACGAAAAGTTCTTGTATTTTAAGATAAAATCTTACGCTATTAAAGAAAAAACTCCCAGCTCGCTGAAATATGTTCATTTGCTGAAAACCAACAAAACCACGAAAAGATCTTGTATTTGAAGATAAAATCTTTTTGCTTTGAAGAAGAAAGATCTAGCTGACTGAAATAAGTTCATTAGATGAAAACCAACAAAAATTGACAAGAACCACGAAAAGTTCTTGTATTTTAAGATAAAATCTTACTCTATTAAGGAAAAAACTTCCAGCTCTCTGAAATATGTTCATTTGCTGAAAACCATCAAAACCACGAAAAGTTCTTGTATTTGAAGATAAAATCTTTTTGCTTTGAAGAAGAAAGATCTAGCTGACTGAAATAAGTTCATTAGATGAAAACCAACAAAAATTGACAAGAACCACGAAAAGTTCTTGTATTTTAAGATAAAATCTTACTCTATTAAGGAAAAAACTTCCAGCTCGCTGAAATATGTTCATTTGCTGAAAACCAACAAAACCACGAAAAGTTCTTGTATTTGAAGGTAAAATCTTTTTGCTTTGAAGAAGAAAGATCTAGCTGACTGAAATAAGTTCATTGGATGAAAACCAAGAAAAATTGACAAGAACCACGAAAAGTTCTTGTATTTTAAGATAAAATCTTAGGCTATTAAAGAAAAAACTTCCAGCTCGCTGAAATCTGTTCATTTGCTGAAAACCATCAAAACCACGAAAAGTTCTTGTATTTGAAGATAAAATCTTTTTGCTTTGAAGAAGAAAGATCGAGCTGACTGAAATAAGTTCATTAGATGAAAACCAACAAAAATTGACAAGAACCACGAAAAGTTCTTGTATTTTAAGATAAAATCTTACGCTATTAAAGAAAAAACTCCCAGCTCGCTGAAATATGTTCATTTGCTGAAAACCAACAAAACCACGAAAAGTATTTGAAGATAAAATCTTTTTGCTTTGAAGAAGAAAGATCTAGCTGACTGAAATAAGTTCATTAGATGAAAACCAACAAAAATTGACAAGAACCACGAAAAGTTCTTGTATTTTAAGATAAAATCTTACTCTATTAAGGAAAAAACTTCCAGCTCGCTGAAATATGTTCATTTGCTGAAAACCATCAAAACCACGAAAAGTTCTTGTATTTGAAGATAAAATCTTTTTGCTTTGAAGAAGAAAGATTGAGCTGACTGAAATAAGTTCATTAGATGAAAACCAACAAAAATTGACAAGAACCACGAAAAGTTCTTGTATTTTAAGATAAAATCTTACTCTATTAAGGAAAAAACTTCCAGCTCGCTGAAATATGTTCATTTGCTGAAAACCATCAAAACCACGAAACGTTCTTGTATTTGAAGATAAAATCTTTTTGCTTTGAAGAAGAAAGATCTAGCTGACTGAAATAAGTTCATTCGAAGAAAACCAACAAAAATTGACAAGAACCACGAAAAGTTCTTGTATTTTAAGATAAAATCTTAGGCTATTAAAGAAAAAACTTCCAGCTCGCTGAAATCTGTTCATTTGCTGAAAACCATCAAAACCACGAAAAGTTCTTGTATTTGAAGATAAAATCTTTTTGCTTTGAAGAAGAAAGATCGAGCTGACTGAAATAAGTTCATGAGATGAAAACCAACAAAAATTGACAAGAACCACGAAAAGTTCTTGTATTTTAAGATAAAATCTTACGCTATTAAAGAAAAAACTCCCAGCTCGCTGAAATATGTTCATTTGCTGAAAACCAACAAAACCACGAAAAGATCTTGTATTTGAAGATAAAATCTTTTTGCTTTGAAGAAGAAAGATCTAGCTGACTGAAATAAGTTCATTAGATGAAAACCAACAAAAATTGACAAGAACCACGAAAAGTTCTTGTATTTTAAGATAAAATCTTACTCTATTAAGGAAAAAACTTCCAGCTCTCTGAAATATGTTCATTTGCTGAAAACCATCAAAACCACGAAAAGTTCTTGTATTTGAAGATAAAATCTTTTTGCTTTGAAGAAGAAAGATCTAGCTGACTGAAATAAGTTCATTAGATGAAAACCAACAAAAATTGACAAGAACCACGAAAAGTTCTTGTATTTTAAGATAAAATCTTACTCTATTAAGGAAAAAACTTCCAGCTCGCTGAAATATGTTCATTTGCTGAAAACCAACAAAACCACGAAAAGTTCTTGTATTTGAAGGTAAAATCTTTTTGCTTTGAAGAAGAAAGATCGAGCTGACTGAAATAAGTTCATTAGATGAAAACCAACAAAAATTGACAAGAACCACGAAAAGTTCTTGTATTTTAAGATAAAATCTTACTCTGTTAAAGAAAAAACTCCCAGCTCGCTGAAATATGTTCATTTGCTGAAAAACAACAAAACCGCGAAAAGTTCTTGTATTTGAAGATAAAATCTTTTTGCTTTGAAGAAGAAAGATCTAGCTGACTGAAATAAATTCATTAGATGAAAACCAACAAAAATTGACAAGAACCACGAAAAGTTCTTGTATTTTAAGATAAAATCTTACTCTTTTCAGGAAAAAACTTCCAGCTCGCTGAAATATGTTCCTTTGCTGAAAACCATCAAAACCACGAAAAGTTCTTGTATTTGAAGATAAAATCTTTTTGCTTTGAAGAAGAAAGATCTAGCTGACTGAAATAAGTTCATTAGATGAAAACCAACAAAAATTGACAAGAACCACGAAAAGTTCTTGTATTTTAAGATAAAATCTTACTCTGTTAAAGAAAAAACTCCCAGCTCGCTGAAATATGTTCATTTGCTGAAAAACAACAAAACCGCGAAAAGTTCTTGTATTTGAAGATAAAATCTTTTTGCTTTGAAGAAGAAAGATCTAGCTGACTGAAATAAGTTCATTAGATGAAAACCAACAAAAATTGACAAGAACTACGAAAAGTTCTTGTATTTTAAGATAAAATCTTACTCTATTAAGGAAAAAACTTCCAGCTCGCTGAAATATGTTCCTTTGCTGAAAACCATCAAAACCACGAAAAGTTCTTGTATTTGAAGATAAAATCTTTTTGCTTTGAAGAAGAAAGATCTAGCTGACTGAAATAAGTTCATTAGATGAAAACCAACAAAAATTGACAAGAACCACGAAAAGTTCTTGTATTTTAAGATAAAATCTTACGCTATTAAAGAAAAAACTCCCAGCTCGCTGAAATATGTTCATTTGCTGAAAACCAACAAAACCGCGAAAAGTTCTTGTATTTGAAGATAAAATCTTTTTGCTTTGAAGAAGAAAGATCTAGCTGACTGAAATAAGTTCATTAGATGAAAACCAACAAAAATTGACAAGAACCACGAAAAGTTCTTGTATTTTAAGATAAAATCTTACTCTATTAAGGAAAAAACTTCCAGCTCGCTGAAATATGTTCATTTGCTGAAAACCATCAAAACCACGAAAAGTTCTTGTATTTGAAGATAAAATCTTTTTGCTTTGAAGAAGAAAGATCTAGCTGACTGAAATAAGTTCATTAGATGAAAACCAACAAAAATTGACAAGAACCACGAAAAGTTCTTGTATTTTAAGATAAAATCTTACGCTATTAAAGAAAAAACTCCCAGCTCGCTGAAATATGTTCATTTGCTGAAAACCAACAAAACCACGAAAAGTTCTTGTATTTGAAGATAAAATCTTTTTGCTTTGAAGAAGAAAGATCTAGCTGACTGAAATAAGTTCATTAGATGAAAACCAACAAAAATTGACAAGAACCACGAAAAGTTCTTGTATTTTAAGATAAAATCTTACTCTATTAAGGAAAAAACTTCCAGCTCGCTGAAATATGTTCATTTGCTGAAAACCATCAAAACCACGAAAAGTTCTTGAATTTGAAGATAAAATCTTTTTGCTTTGAAGAAGAAAGATCAAGCTGACTGAAATAAGTTCATTAGATGAAAACCAACAAAAATTGACAAGAACCACGAAAAGTTCTTGTATTTTAAGATAAAATCTTACTCTATTAAGGAAAAAACTTCCAGCTCGCTGAAATATGTTCATTTGCTGAAAACCATCAAAACCACGAAACGTTCTTGTATTTGAAGATAAAATCTTTTTGCTTTGAAGAAGAAAGATCTAGCTGACTGAAATAAGTTCATTGGAAGAAAACCAACAAAAATTGACAAGAACCACGAAAAGTTCTTGTATTTTAAGATAAAATCTTAGGCTATTGAAGAAAAAACTTCCAGCTCACTGAAATCTGTTCATTTGCTGAAAACCATCAAAACCACGAAAAGTTCTTGTATTTGAAGATAAAATCTTTTTGCTTTGAAGAAGAAAGATCCAGCTGACTGAAATAAGTTCATTAGATGAAAACCAACAAAAATTGACAAGAACCACGAAAAGTTCTTGTATTTTAAGATAAAATCTTACTCTATTAAGGAAAAAACTTCCAGCTCGCTGAAATCTGTTCATTTGCTGAAAACCAACAAAACCACCAAAAGTTCTTGTATTTGAAGATAAAATCTTTTTGCTTTGACGAAGAAAGATCTAGCTGACTGAAATAAGTTCATTGGATGAAAACCAACAAAAATTGACAAGAACCACGAAAAGTTCTTGTATTTTAAGATAAAATCTTACTCTATTAAGGAAAAAACTTCCAGCTCGCTGAAATATGTTCCTTTGCTGAAAACCATCAAAACCACGAAAAGTTCTTGTATTTGAAGATAAAATCTTTTTGCTTTGAAGAAGAAAGATCTAGCTGACTGAAATAAGTTCATTAGATGAAAACCAACAAAAATTGACAAGAACCACGAAAAGTTCTTGTATTTTAAGATAAAATCTTACTCTATTAAGGAAAAAACTTCCAGCTCGCTGAAATATGTTCCTTTGCTGAAAACCATCAAAACCACGAAAAGTTCTTGTATTTGAAGATAAAATCTTTTTGCTTTGAAGAAGAAAGATCTAGCTGACTGAAATAAGTTCATTAGATGAAAACCAACAAAAATTGACAAGAACCACGAAAAGTTCTTGTATTTTAAGAGAAAATCTTACGCTATTAAAGAAAAATCTCCCAGCTCGCTGAAATATGTTCATTTGCTGAAAACCAACAAAACCACGAAAAGTTCTTGTATTTGAAGATAAAATCTTTTTGCTTTGAAGAAGAAAGATCTAGCTGACTGAAATAAGTTCATTAGATGAAAACCAACAAAAATTGACAAGAACCACGAAAAGTTCTTGTATTTTAAGATAAAATCTTACTCTATTAAGGAAAAAACTTCCAGCTCGCTGAAATATGTTCATTTGCTGAAAACCATCAAAACCACGAAAAGTTCTTGAATTTGAAGATAAAATCTTTTTGCTTTGAAGAAGAAAGATCAAGCTGACTGAAATAAGTTCATTAGATGAAAACCAACAAAAATTGACAAGAACCACGAAAAGTTCTTGTATTTTAAGATAAAATCTTACTCTATTAAGGAAAAAACTTCCACCTCGCTGAAATATGTTCATTTGCTGAAAACCATCAAAACCACGAAAAGTTCTTGTATTTGAAGATAAAATCTTTTTGCTTTGAAGAAGAAAGATCTAGCTGACTGAAATAAGTTTATTAGATGAAAACCAACAAAAATTGACAAGAACCACGAAAAGTTCTTGTATTTTAAGATAAAATCTTACTCTATTAAGGAAAAAACTTCCAGCTCGCTGAAATATGTTCATTTGCTGAAAACCATCAAAACCACGAAACGTTCTTGTATTTGAAGATAAAATCTTTTTGCTTTGAAGAAGAAAGATCTAGCTGACTGAAATAAGTTCATTAGAAGAAAACCAACAAAAATTGACAAGAACCACGAAAAGTTCTTGTATTTTAAGATAAAATCTTAGGCTATTAAAGAAAAAACTTCCAGCTCGCTGAAATCTGTTCATTTGCTGAAAACCATCAAAACCACCAAAAGTTCTTGTATTTGAAGATAAAATCTTTTTGCTTTGAAGAAGAAAGATCGAGCTGACTGAAATAAGTTCATTAGATGAAAACCAACAAAAATTGACAAGAACCACGAAAAGTTCTTGTATTTTAAGATAAAATCTTACTCTATTAAGGAAAAAACTTCCAGCTCGCTGAAATCTGTTCATTTGCTGAAAACCAACAAAACCACCAAAAGTTCTTGTATTTGAAGATAAAATCTTTTTGCTTTGACGAAGAAAGATCTAGCTGACCGAAATAAGTTCATTAGATGAAAACCAACAAAAATTGACAAGAACCACGAAAAGTTCTTGTATTTTAGGATAAAATCTTACTCTATTAAGGAAAAAACTTCCAGCTCGCTGAAATATGTTCCTTTGCTGAAAACCATCAAAACTACGAAAAGTTCTTGTATTTGAAGATAAAATCTTTTTGCTTTGAAGAAGAAAGATCTAGCTGACTGAAATAAGTTCATTCGATGAAAACCAACAAAAATTGACAAGAACCACGAAAAGTTCTTGTATTTTAAGATAAAATCTTACGCTATTAAAGAAAAAACTCCCAGCTCGCTGAAATATGTTCATTTGCTGAAAACCAACAAAACCACGAAAAGTTCTTGTATTTGAAGATAAAATCTTTTTGCTTTGAAGAAGAAAGATCTAGCTGACTGAAATAAGTTCATTAGATGAAAACCAACAAAAATTGACAAGAACCACGAAAAGTTCTTGTATTTTAAGATAAAATCTTACTCTATTAAGGAAAAAACTTGCAGCTCGCTGAAATATGTTCATTTGCTGAAAACCATCAAAACCACGAAAAGTTCTTGAATTTGAAGATAAAATCTTTTTGCTTTGAAGAAGAAAGATCAAGCTGACTGAAATAAGTTCATTAGATGAAAACCAAGAAAAATTGACAAGAACCACGAAAAGTTCTTGTATTTTAAGATAAAATCTTACTCTTTTAAGGAAAAAACTTCCACCTCGCTGAAATATGTTCATTTGCTGAAAACCATCAAAACCACGAAAAGTTCTTGTATTTGAAGATAAAATCTTTTTGCTTTGAAGAAGAAAGATCGAGCTGACTGAAATAAGTTCATTAGATGAAAACCAACAAAAATTGACAAGAACCACGAAAAGTTCTTGTATTTTAAGATAAAATCTTACTCTATTAAGGAAAAAACTTCCAGCTCGCTGAAATATGTTCATTTGCTGAAAACCATCAAAACCACGAAACGTTCTTGTATTTGAAGATAAAATCTTTTTGCTTTGAAGAAGAAAGATCTAGCTGACTGAAATAAGTTCATTAGAAGAAAACCAACAAAAATTGACAAGAACCACGAAAAGTTCTTGTATTTTAAGATAAAATCTTACGCTATTAAAGAAAAAACTCCCAGCTCGCTGAAATCTGTTCATTTGCTGAAAACCATCAAAACCACGAAAAGTTCTTGTATTTGAAGATAAAATCTTTTTGCTTTGAAGAAGAAAGATCTAGCTGACTGAAATAAGTTCATTAGATGAAAACCAACAAAAATTGACAAGAACCACGAAAAGTTCTTGTATTTTAAGATAAAATCTTACTCTATTAAGGAAAAAACTTCCAGCTCGCTGAAATATGTTCATTTGCTGAAAACCATCAAAACCACGAAAAGTTCTTGAATTTGAAGATAAAATCTTTTTGCTTTGAAGAAGAAAGATCAAGCTGACTGAAATAAGTTCATTAGATGAAAACCAACAAAAATTGACAAGAACCACGAAAAGTTCTTGTATTTTAAGATAAAATCTTACTCTATTAAGGAAAAAACTTCCACCTCGCTGAAATATGTTCATTTGCTGAAAACCATCAAAACCACGAAAAGTTCTTGTATTTGAAGATAAAATCTTTTTGCTTTGAAGAAGAAAGATCGAGCTGACTGAAATAAGTTCATTAGATGAAAACCAACAAAAATTGACAAGAACCACGAAAAGTTCTTATATTTTAAGATAAAATCTTACTCTATTAAGGAAAAAACTTCCAGCTCGCTGAAATATGTTCATTTGCTGAAAACCATCAAAACCACGAAACGTTCTTGTATTTGAAGATAAAATCTTTTTGCTTTGAAGAAGAAAGATCTAGCTGACTGAAATAAGTTCATTAGAAGAAAACCAACAAAAATTGACAAGAACCACGAAAAGTTCTTGTATTTTAAGATAAAATCTTAGGCTATTAAAGAAAAAACTTCCAGCTCGCTGAAATCTGTTCATTTGCTGAAAACCATCAAAACCACGAAAAGTTCTTGTATTTGAAGATAAAATCTTTTTGCTTTGAAGAAGAAAGATCGAGCTGACTGAAATAAGTTCATTAGATGAAAACCAACAAAAATTGACAAGAACCACGAAAAGTTCTTGTATTTTAAGATAAAATCTTACTCTATTAAGGAAAAAACTTCCAGCTCGCTGAAATATGTTCATTTGCTGAAAACCATCAAAACCACGAAACGTTCTTGTATTTGAAGATAAAATCTTTTTGCTTTGAAGAAGAAAGATCTAGCTGACTGAAATAAGTTCATTGGAAGAAAACCAACAAAAATTGACAAGAACCACGAAAAGTTCTTGTATTTTAAGATAAAATCTTAGGCTATTGAAGAAAAAACTTCCAGCTCACTGAAATCTGTTCATTTGCTGAAAACCATCAAAACCACGAAAAGTTCTTGTATTTGAAGATAAAATCTTTTTGCTTTGAAGAAGAAAGATCCAGCTGACTGAAATAAGTTCATTAGATGAAAACCAACAAAAATTGACAAGAACCACGAAAAGTTCTTGTATTTTAAGATAAAATCTTACTCTATTAAGGAAAAAACTTCCAGCTCGCTGAAATCTGTTCATTTGCTGAAAACCAACAAAACCACCAAAAGTTCTTGTATTTGAAGATAAAATCTTTTTGCTTTGACGAAGAAAGATCTAGCTGACTGAAATAAGTTCATTGGATGAAAACCAACAAAAATTGACAAGAACCACGAAAAGTTCTTGTATTTTAAGATAAAATCTTACTCTATTAAGGAAAAAACTTCCAGCTCGCTGAAATATGTTCCTTTGCTGAAAACCATCAAAACTACGAAAAGTTCTTGTATTTGAAGATAAAATCTTTTTGCTTTGAAGAAGAAAGATCTAGCTGACTGAAATAAGTTCATTCGATGAAAACCAACAAAAATTGACAAGAACCACGAAAAGTTCTTGTATTTTAAGATAAAATCTTACGCTATTAAAGAAAAAACTCCCAGCTCGCTGAAATATGTTCATTTGCTGAAAACCAACAAAACCACGAAAAGTTCTTGTATTTGAAGATAAAATCTTTTTGCTTTGAAGAAGAAAGATCTAGCTGACTGAAATAAGTTCATTAGATGAAAACCAACAAAAATTGACAAGAACCACGAAAAGTTCTTGTATTTTAAGATAAAATCTTACTCTATTAAGGAAAAAACTTGCAGCTCGCTGAAATATGTTCATTTGCTGAAAACCATCAAAACCACGAAAAGTTCTTGAATTTGAAGATAAAATCTTTTTGCTTTGAAGAAGAAAGATCAAGCTGACTGAAATAAGTTCATTAGATGAAAACCAAGAAAAATTGACAAGAACCACGAAAAGTTCTTGTATTTTAAGATAAAATCTTACTCTTTTAAGGAAAAAACTTCCACCTCGCTGAAATATGTTCATTTGCTGAAAACCATCAAAACCACGAAAAGTTCTTGTATTTGAAGATAAAATCTTTTTGCTTTGAAGAAGAAAGATCGAGCTGACTGAAATAAGTTCATTAGATGAAAACCAACAAAAATTGACAAGAACCACGAAAAGTTCTTGTATTTTAAGATAAAATCTTAGGCGATTAAAGAAAAAACTTCCAGCTCGCTGAAATCTGTTCATTTGCTGAAAACCATCAAAACCACGAAAAGTTCTTGTATTTGAAGATAAAATCTTTTTGCTTTGAAGAAGAAAGATCGAGCTGACTGAAATAAGTTCATGAGATGAAAACCAACAAAAATTGACAAGAACCACGAAAAGTTCTTGTATTTTAAGATAAAATCTTACGCTATTAAAGAAAAAACTCCCAGCTCGCTGAAATATGTTCATTTGCTGAAAACCAACAAAACCACGAAAAGATCTTGTATTTGAAGATAAAATCTTTTTGCTTTGAAGAAGAAAGATCTAGCTGACTGAAATAAGTTCATTAGATGAAAACCAACAAAAATTGACAAGAACCACGAAAAGTTCTTGTATTTTAAGATAAAATCTTACTCTATTAAGGAAAAAACTTCCAGCTCTCTGAAATATGTTCATTTGCTGAAAACCATCAAAACCACGAAAAGTTCTTGTATTTGAAGATAAAATCTTTTTGCTTTGAAGAAGAAAGATCTAGCTGACTGAAATAAGTTCATTAGATGAAAACCAACAAAAATTGACAAGAACCACGAAAAGTTCTTGTATTTTAAGATAAAATCTTACTCTATTAAGGAAAAAACTTCCAGCTCGCTGAAATATGTTCATTTGCTGAAAACCAACAAAACCACGAAAAGTTCTTGTATTTGAAGGTAAAATCTTTTTGCTTTGAAGAAGAAAGATCTAGCTGACTGAAATAAGTTCATTGGATGAAAACCAAGAAAAATTGACAAGAACCACGAAAAGTTCTTGTATTTTAAGATAAAATCTTAGGCTATTAAAGAAAAAACTTCCAGCTCGCTGAAATCTGTTCATTTGCTGAAAACCATCAAAACCACGAAAAGTTCTTGTATTTGAAGATAAAATCTTTTTGCTTTGAAGAAGAAAGATCGAGCTGACTGAAATAAGTTCATTAGATGAAAACCAACAAAAATTGACAAGAACCACGAAAAGTTCTTGTATTTTAAGATAAAATCTTACGCTATTAAAGAAAAAACTCCCAGCTCGCTGAAATATGTTCATTTGCTGAAAACCAACAAAACCACGAAAAGTATTTGAAGATAAAATCTTTTTGCTTTGAAGAAGAAAGATCTAGCTGACTGAAATAAGTTCATTAGATGAAAACCAACAAAAATTGACAAGAACCACGAAAAGTTCTTGTATTTTAAGATAAAATCTTACTCTATTAAGGAAAAAACTTCCAGCTCGCTGAAATATGTTCATTTGCTGAAAACCATCAAAACCACGAAAAGTTCTTGTATTTGAAGATAAAATCTTTTTGCTTTGAAGAAGAAAGATTGAGCTGACTGAAATAAGTTCATTAGATGAAAACCAACAAAAATTGACAAGAACCACGAAAAGTTCTTGTATTTTAAGATAAAATCTTACTCTATTAAGGAAAAAACTTCCAGCTCGCTGAAATATGTTCATTTGCTGAAAACCATCAAAACCACGAAACGTTCTTGTATTTGAAGATAAAATCTTTTTGCTTTGAAGAAGAAAGATCTAGCTGACTGAAATAAGTTCATTCGAAGAAAACCAACAAAAATTGACAAGAACCACGAAAAGTTCTTGTATTTTAAGATAAAATCTTAGGCTATTAAAGAAAAAACTTCCAGCTCGCTGAAATCTGTTCATTTGCTGAAAACCATCAAAACCACGAAAAGTTCTTGTATTTGAAGATAAAATCTTTTTGCTTTGAAGAAGAAAGATCGAGCTGACTGAAATAAGTTCATGAGATGAAAACCAACAAAAATTGACAAGAACCACGAAAAGTTCTTGTATTTTAAGATAAAATCTTACGCTATTAAAGAAAAAACTCCCAGCTCGCTGAAATATGTTCATTTGCTGAAAACCAACAAAACCACGAAAAGATCTTGTATTTGAAGATAAAATCTTTTTGCTTTGAAGAAGAAAGATCTAGCTGACTGAAATAAGTTCATTAGATGAAAACCAACAAAAATTGACAAGAACCACGAAAAGTTCTTGTATTTTAAGATAAAATCTTACTCTATTAAGGAAAAAACTTCCAGCTCTCTGAAATATGTTCATTTGCTGAAAACCATCAAAACCACGAAAAGTTCTTGTATTTGAAGATAAAATCTTTTTGCTTTGAAGAAGAAAGATCTAGCTGACTGAAATAAGTTCATTAGATGAAAACCAACAAAAATTGACAAGAACCACGAAAAGTTCTTGTATTTTAAGATAAAATCTTACTCTATTAAGGAAAAAACTTCCAGCTCGCTGAAATATGTTCATTTGCTGAAAACCAACAAAACCACGAAAAGTTCTTGTATTTGAAGGTAAAATCTTTTTGCTTTGAAGAAGAAAGATCGAGCTGACTGAAATAAGTTCATTAGATGAAAACCAACAAAAATTGACAAGAACCACGAAAAGTTCTTGTATTTTAAGATAAAATCTTACTCTGTTAAAGAAAAAACTCCCAGCTCGCTGAAATATGTTCATTTGCTGAAAAACAACAAAACCGCGAAAAGTTCTTGTATTTGAAGATAAAATCTTTTTGCTTTGAAGAAGAAAGATCTAGCTGACTGAAATAAATTCATTAGATGAAAACCAACAAAAATTGACAAGAACCACGAAAAGTTCTTGTATTTTAAGATAAAATCTTACTCTTTTCAGGAAAAAACTTCCAGCTCGCTGAAATATGTTCCTTTGCTGAAAACCATCAAAACCACGAAAAGTTCTTGTATTTGAAGATAAAATCTTTTTGCTTTGAAGAAGAAAGATCTAGCTGACTGAAATAAGTTCATTAGATGAAAACCAACAAAAATTGACAAGAACCACGAAAAGTTCTTGTATTTTAAGATAAAATCTTACTCTGTTAAAGAAAAAACTCCCAGCTCGCTGAAATATGTTCATTTGCTGAAAAACAACAAAACCGCGAAAAGTTCTTGTATTTGAAGATAAAATCTTTTTGCTTTGAAGAAGAAAGATCTAGCTGACTGAAATAAGTTCATTAGATGAAAACCAACAAAAATTGACAAGAACTACGAAAAGTTCTTGTATTTTAAGATAAAATCTTACTCTATTAAGGAAAAAACTTCCAGCTCGCTGAAATATGTTCCTTTGCTGAAAACCATCAAAACCACGAAAAGTTCTTGTATTTGAAGATAAAATCTTTTTGCTTTGAAGAAGAAAGATCTAGCTGACTGAAATAAGTTCATTAGATGAAAACCAACAAAAATTGACAAGAACCACGAAAAGTTCTTGTATTTTAAGATAAAATCTTACGCTATTAAAGAAAAAACTCCCAGCTCGCTGAAATATGTTCATTTGCTGAAAACCAACAAAACCACGAAAAGTTCTTGTATTTGAAGATAAAATCTTTTTGCTTTGAAGAAGAAAGATCTAGCTGACTGAAATAAGTTCATTAGATGAAAACCAACAAAAATTGACAAGAACCACGAAAAGTTCTTGTATTTTAAGATAAAATCTTACTCTGTTAAAGAAAAAACTCCCAGCTCGCTGAAATATGTTCATTTGCTGAAAAACAACAAAACCGCGAAAAGTTCTTGTATTTGAAGATAAAATCTTTTTGCTTTGAAGAAGAAAGATCTAGCTGACTGAAATAAGTTCATTAGATGAAAACCAACAAAAATTGACAAGAACCACGAAAAGTTCTTGTATTTTAAGATAAAATCTTACTCTATTAAGGAAAAAACTTCCAGCTCGCTGAAATATGTTCATTTGCTGAAAACCATCAAAACCACGAAAAGTTCTTGTATTTGAAGATAAAATCTTTTTGCTTTGAAGAAGAAAGATCTAGCTGACTGAAATAAGTTCATTAGATGAAAACCAACAAAAATTGACAAGAACCACGAAAAGTTCTTGTATTTTAAGATAAAATCTTACGCTATTAAAGAAAAAACTCCCAGCTCGCTGAAATATGTTCATTTGCTGAAAACCAACAAAACCACGAAAAGTTCTTGTATTTGAAGATAAAATCTTTTTGCTTTGAAGAAGAAAGATCTAGCTGACTGAAATAAGTTCATTAGATGAAAACCAACAAAAATTGACAAGAACCACGAAAAGTTCTTGTATTTTAAGATAAAATCTTACTCTATTAAGGAAAAAACTTCCAGCTCGCTGAAATATGTTCATTTGCTGAAAACCATCAAAACCACGAAAAGTTCTTGAATTTGAAGATAAAATCTTTTTGCTTTGAAGAAGAAAGATCAAGCTGACTGAAATAAGTTCATTAGATGAAAACCAACAAAAATTGACAAGAACCACGAAAAGTTCTTGTATTTTAAGATAAAATCTTACTCTATTAAGGAAAAAACTTCCAGCTCGCTGAAATATGTTCATTTGCTGAAAACCATCAAAACCACGAAACGTTCTTGTATTTGAAGATAAAATCTTTTTGCTTTGAAGAAGAAAGATCTAGCTGACTGAAATAAGTTCATTGGAAGAAAACCAACAAAAATTGACAAGAACCACGAAAAGTTCTTGTATTTTAAGATAAAATCTTAGGCTATTGAAGAAAAAACTTCCAGCTCACTGAAATCTGTTCATTTGCTGAAAACCATCAAAACCACGAAAAGTTCTTGTATTTGAAGATAAAATCTTTTTGCTTTGAAGAAGAAAGATCCAGCTGACTGAAATAAGTTCATTAGATGAAAACCAACAAAAATTGACAAGAACCACGAAAAGTTCTTGTATTTTAAGATAAAATCTTACTCTATTAAGGAAAAAACTTCCAGCTCGCTGAAATCTGTTCATTTGCTGAAAACCAACAAAACCACCAAAAGTTCTTGTATTTGAAGATAAAATCTTTTTGCTTTGACGAAGAAAGATCTAGCTGACTGAAATAAGTTCATTGGATGAAAACCAACAAAAATTGACAAGAACCACGAAAAGTTCTTGTATTTTAAGATAAAATCTTACTCTATTCAGGAAAAAACTTCCAGCTCGCTGAAATATGTTCCTTTGCTGAAAACCATCAAAACCACGAAAAGTTCTTGTATTTGAAGATAAAATCTTTTTGCTTTGAAGAAGAAAGATCTAGCTGACTGAAATAAGTTCATTAGATGAAAACCAACAAAAATTGACAAGAACCACGAAAAGTTCTTGTATTTTAAGATAAAATCTTACTCTATTAAGGAAAAAACTTCCAGCTCGCTGAAATATGTTCCTTTGCTGAAAACCATCAAAACCACGAAAAGTTCTTGTATTTGAAGATAAAATCTTTTTGCTTTGAAGAAGAAAGATCTAGCTGACTGAAATAAGTTCATTAGATGAAAACCAACAAAAATTGACAAGAACCACGAAAAGTTCTTGTATTTTAAGAGAAAATCTTACGCTATTAAAGAAAAATCTCCCAGCTCGCTGAAATATGTTCATTTGCTGAAAACCAACAAAACCACGAAAAGTTCTTGTATTTGAAGATAAAATCTTTTTGCTTTGAAGAAGAAAGATCTAGCTGACTGAAATAAGTTCATTAGATGAAAACCAACAAAAATTGACAAGAACCACGAAAAGTTCTTGTATTTTAAGATAAAATCTTACTCTATTAAGGAAAAAACTTCCAGCTCGCTGAAATATGTTCATTTGCTGAAAACCATCAAAACCACGAAAAGTTCTTGAATTTGAAGATAAAATCTTTTTGCTTTGAAGAAGAAAGATCAAGCTGACTGAAATAAGTTCATTAGATGAAAACCAACAAAAATTGACAAGAACCACGAAAAGTTCTTGTATTTTAAGATAAAATCTTACTCTATTAAGGAAAAAACTTCCACCTCGCTGAAATATGTTCATTTGCTGAAAACCATCAAAACCACAAAACGTTCTTGTATTTGAAGATAAAATCTTTTTGCTTTGAAGAAGAAAGATCTAGCTGACTGAAATAAGTTCATTAGAAGAAAACCAACAAAAATTGACAAGAACCACGAAAAGTTCTTGTATTTTAAGATAAAATCTTAGGCTATTAAAGAAAAAACTTCCAGCTCGCTGAAATCTGTTCATTTGCTGAAAACCATCAAAACCACCAAAAGTTCTTGTATTTGAAGATAAAATCTTTTTGCTTTGAAGAAGAAAGATCGAGCTGACTGAAATAAGTTCATTAGATGAAAACCAACAAAAATTGACAAGAACCACGAAAAGTTCTTGTATTTTAAGATAAAATCTTACTCTATTAAGGAAAAAACTTCCAGCTCGCTGAAATCTGTTCATTTGCTGAAAACCAACAAAACCACCAAAAGTTCTTGTATTTGAAGATAAAATCTTTTTGCTTTGACGAAGAAAGATCTAGCTGACCGAAATAAGTTCATTAGATGAAAACCAACAAAAATTGACAAGAACCACGAAAAGTTCTTGTATTTTAAGATAAAATCTTACTCTATTAAGGAAAAAACTTCCAGCTCGCTGAAATATGTTCCTTTGCTGAAAACCATCAAAACTACGAAAAGTTCTTGTATTTGAAGATAAAATCTTTTTGCTTTGAAGAAGAAAGATCTAGCTGACTGAAATAAGTTCATTCGATGAAAACCAACAAAAATTGACAAGAACCACGAAAAGTTCTTGTATTTTAAGATAAAATCTTACGCTATTAAAGAAAAAACTCCCAGCTCGCTGAAATATGTTCATTTGCTGAAAACCAACAAAACCACGAAAAGTTCTTGTATTTGAAGATAAAATCTTTTTGCTTTGAAGAAGAAAGATCTAGCTGACTGAAATAAGTTCATTAGATGAAAACCAACAAAAATTGACAAGAACCACGAAAAGTTCTTGTATTTTAAGATAAAATCTTACTCTATTAAGGAAAAAACTTGCAGCTCGCTGAAATATGTTCATTTGCTGAAAACCATCAAAACCACGAAAAGTTCTTGAATTTGAAGATAAAATCTTTTTGCTTTGAAGAAGAAAGATCAAGCTGACTGAAATAAGTTCATTAGATGAAAACCAAGAAAAATTGACAAGAACCACGAAAAGTTCTTGTATTTTAAGATAAAATCTTACTCTTTTAAGGAAAAAACTTCCACCTCGCTGAAATATGTTCATTTGCTGAAAACCATCAAAACCACGAAAAGTTCTTGTATTTGAAGATAAAATCTTTTTGCTTTGAAGAAGAAAGATCGAGCTGACTGAAATAAGTTCATTAGATGAAAACCAACAAAAATTGACAAGAACCACGAAAAGTTCTTGTATTTTAAGATAAAATCTTACTCTATTAAGGAAAAAACTTCCAGCTCGCTGAAATATGTTCATTTGCTGAAAACCATCAAAACCACGAAACGTTCTTGTATTTGAAGATAAAATCTTTTTGCTTTGAAGAAGAAAGATCTAGCTGACTGAAATAAGTTCATTAGAAGAAAACCAACAAAAATTGACAAGAACCACGAAAAGTTCTTGTATTTTAAGATAAAATCTTACGCTATTAAAGAAAAAACTCCCAGCTCGCTGAAATCTGTTCATTTGCTGAAAACCATCAAAACCACGAAAAGTTCTTGTATTTGAAGATAAAATCTTTTTGCTTTGAAGAAGAAAGATCTAGCTGACTGAAATAAGTTCATTAGATGAAAACCAACAAAAATTGACAAGAACCACGAAAAGTTCTTGTATTTTAAGATAAAATCTTACTCTATTAAGGAAAAAACTTCCAGCTCGCTGAAATATGTTCATTTGCTGAAAACCATCAAAACCACGAAAAGTTCTTGAATTTGAAGATAAAATCTTTTTGCTTTGAAGAAGAAAGATCAAGCTGACTGAAATAAGTTCATTAGATGAAAACCAACAAAAATTGACAAGAACCACGAAAAGTTCTTGTATTTTAAGATAAAATCTTACTCTATTAAGGAAAAAACTTCCACCTCGCTGAAATATGTTCATTTGCTGAAAACCATCAAAACCACGAAAAGTTCTTGTATTTGAAGATAAAATCTTTTTGCTTTGAAGAAGAAAGATCGAGCTGACTGAAATAAGTTCATTAGATGAAAACCAACAAAAATTGACAAGAACCACGAAAAGTTCTTATATTTTAAGATAAAATCTTACTCTATTAAGGAAAAAACTTCCAGCTCGCTGAAATATGTTCATTTGCTGAAAACCATCAAAACCACGAAACGTTCTTGTATTTGAAGATAAAATCTTTTTGCTTTGAAGAAGAAAGATCTAGCTGACTGAAATAAGTTCATTAGAAGAAAACCAACAAAAATTGACAAGAACCACGAAAAGTTCTTGTATTTTAAGATAAAATCTTAGGCTATTAAAGAAAAAACTTCCAGCTCGCTGAAATCTGTTCATTTGCTGAAAACCATCAAAACCACGAAAAGTTCTTGTATTTGAAGATAAAATCTTTTTGCTTTGAAGAAGAAAGATCGAGCTGACTGAAATAAGTTCATTAGATGAAAACCAACAAAAATTGACAAGAACCACGAAAAGTTCTTGTATTTTAAGATAAAATCTTACTCTATTAAGGAAAAAACTTCCAGCTCGCTGAAATATGTTCATTTGCTGAAAACCATCAAAACCACGAAACGTTCTTGTATTTGAAGATAAAATCTTTTTGCTTTGAAGAAGAAAGATCTAGCTGACTGAAATAAGTTCATTGGAAGAAAACCAACAAAAATTGACAAGAACCACGAAAAGTTCTTGTATTTTAAGATAAAATCTTAGGCTATTGAAGAAAAAACTTCCAGCTCACTGAAATCTGTTCATTTGCTGAAAACCATCAAAACCACGAAAAGTTCTTGTATTTGAAGATAAAATCTTTTTGCTTTGAAGAAGAAAGATCCAGCTGACTGAAATAAGTTCATTAGATGAAAACCAACAAAAATTGACAAGAACCACGAAAAGTTCTTGTATTTTAAGATAAAATCTTACTCTATTAAGGAAAAAACTTCCAGCTCGCTGAAATCTGTTCATTTGCTGAAAACCAACAAAACCACCAAAAGTTCTTGTATTTGAAGATAAAATCTTTTTGCTTTGACGAAGAAAGATCTAGCTGACTGAAATAAGTTCATTGGATGAAAACCAACAAAAATTGACAAGAACCACGAAAAGTTCTTGTATTTTAAGATAAAATCTTACTCTATTAAGGAAAAAACTTCCAGCTCGCTGAAATATGTTCCTTTGCTGAAAACCATCAAAACTACGAAAAGTTCTTGTATTTGAAGATAAAATCTTTTTGCTTTGAAGAAGAAAGATCTAGCTGACTGAAATAAGTTCATTCGATGAAAACCAACAAAAATTGACAAGAACCACGAAAAGTTCTTGTATTTTAAGATAAAATCTTACGCTATTAAAGAAAAAACTCCCAGCTCGCTGAAATATGTTCATTTGCTGAAAACCAACAAAACCACGAAAAGTTCTTGTATTTGAAGATAAAATCTTTTTGCTTTGAAGAAGAAAGATCTAGCTGACTGAAATAAGTTCATTAGATGAAAACCAACAAAAATTGACAAGAACCACGAAAAGTTCTTGTATTTTAAGATAAAATCTTACTCTATTAAGGAAAAAACTTGCAGCTCGCTGAAATATGTTCATTTGCTGAAAACCATCAAAACCACGAAAAGTTCTTGAATTTGAAGATAAAATCTTTTTGCTTTGAAGAAGAAAGATCAAGCTGACTGAAATAAGTTCATTAGATGAAAACCAAGAAAAATTGACAAGAACCACGAAAAGTTCTTGTATTTTAAGATAAAATCTTACTCTTTTAAGGAAAAAACTTCCACCTCGCTGAAATATGTTCATTTGCTGAAAACCATCAAAACCACGAAAAGTTCTTGTATTTGAAGATAAAATCTTTTTGCTTTGAAGAAGAAAGATCGAGCTGACTGAAATAAGTTCATTAGATGAAAACCAACAAAAATTGACAAGAACCACGAAAAGTTCTTGTATTTTAAGATAAAATCTTACTCTATTAAGGAAAAAACTTCCAGCTCGCTGAAATATGTTCATTTGCTGAAAACCATCAAAACCACGAAACGTTCTTGTATTTGAAGATAAAATCTTTTTGCTTTGAAGAAGAAAGATCTAGCTGACTGAAATAAGTTCATTAGAAGAAAACCAACAAAAATTGACAAGAACCACGAAAAGTTCTTGTATTTTAAGATAAAATCTTACGCTATTAAAGAAAAAACTCCCAGCTCGCTGAAATCTGTTCATTTGCTGAAAACCATCAAAACCACGAAAAGTTCTTGTATTTGAAGATAAAATCTTTTTGCTTTGAAGAAGAAAGATCTAGCTGACTGAAATAAGTTCATTAGATGAAAACCAACAAAAATTGACAAGAACCACGAAAAGTTCTTGTATTTTAAGATAAAATCTTACTCTATTAAGGAAAAAACTTCCAGCTCGCTGAAATATGTTCATTTGCTGAAAACCATCAAAACCACGAAAAGTTCTTGAATTTGAAGATAAAATCTTTTTGCTTTGAAGAAGAAAGATCAAGCTGACTGAAATAAGTTCATTAGATGAAAACCAACAAAAATTGACAAGAACCACGAAAAGTTCTTGTATTTTAAGATAAAATCTTACTCTATTAAGGAAAAAACTTCCACCTCGCTGAAATATGTTCATTTGCTGAAAACCATCAAAACCACGAAAAGTTCTTGTATTTGAAGATAAAATCTTTTTGCTTTGAAGAAGAAAGATCGAGCTGACTGAAATAAGTTCATTAGATGAAAACCAACAAAAATTGACAAGAACCACGAAAAGTTCTTATATTTTAAGATAAAATCTTACTCTATTAAGGAAAAAACTTCCAGCTCGCTGAAATATGTTCATTTGCTGAAAACCATCAAAACCACGAAACGTTCTTGTATTTGAAGATAAAATCTTTTTGCTTTGAAGAAGAAAGATCTAGCTGACTGAAATAAGTTCATTAGAAGAAAACCAACAAAAATTGACAAGAACCACGAAAAGTTCTTGTATTTTAAGATAAAATCTTAGGCTATTAAAGAAAAAACTTCCAGCTCGCTGAAATCTGTTCATTTGCTGAAAACCATCAAAACCACGAAAAGTTCTTGTATTTGAAGATAAAATCTTTTTGCTTTGAAGAAGAAAGATCGAGCTGACTGAAATAAGTTCATTAGATGAAAACCAACAAAAATTGACAAGAACCACGAAAAGTTCTTGTATTTTAAGATAAAATCTTACTCTATTAAGGAAAAAACTTCCAGCTCGCTGAAATATGTTCATTTGCTGAAAACCATCAAAACCACGAAACGTTCTTGTATTTGAAGATAAAATCTTTTTGCTTTGAAGAAGAAAGATCTAGCTGACTGAAATAAGTTCATTGGAAGAAAACCAACAAAAATTGACAAGAACCACGAAAAGTTCTTGTATTTTAAGATAAAATCTTAGGCTATTGAAGAAAAAACTTCCAGCTCACTGAAATCTGTTCATTTGCTGAAAACCATCAAAACCACGAAAAGTTCTTGTATTTGAAGATAAAATCTTTTTGCTTTGAAGAAGAAAGATCCAGCTGACTGAAATAAGTTCATTGGATGAAAACCAACAAAAATTGACAAGAACCACGAAAAGTTCTTGTATTTTAAGATAAAATCTTACTCTATTAAGGAAAAAACTTCCAGCTCGCTGAAATATGTTCCTTTGCTGAAAACCATCAAAACCACGAAAAGTTCTTGTATTTGAAGATAAAATCTTTTTGCTTTGAAGAAGAAAGATCTAGCTGACTGAAATAAGTTCATTAGATGAAAACCAACAAAAATTGACAAGAACCACGAAAAGTTCTTGTATTTTAAGATAAAATCTTACTCTATTAAGGAAAAAACTTCCAGCTCGCTGAAATATGTTCCTTTGCTGAAAACCATCAAAACCACGAAAAGTTCTTGTATTTGAAGATAAAATCTTTTTGCTTTGAAGAAGAAAGATCTAGCTGACTGAAATAAGTTCATTAGATGAAAACCAACAAAAATTGACAAGAACCACGAAAAGTTCTTGTATTTTAAGAGAAAATCTTACGCTATTAAAGAAAAATCTCCCAGCTCGCTGAAATATGTTCATTTGCTGAAAACCAACAAAACCACGAAAAGTTCTTGTATTTGAAGATAAAATCTTTTTGCTTTGAAGAAGAAAGATCTAGCTGACTGAAATAAGTTCATTAGATGAAAACCAACAAAAATTGACAAGAACCACGAAAAGTTCTTGTATTTTAAGATAAAATCTTACTCTATTAAGGAAAAAACTTCCAGCTCGCTGAAATATGTTCATTTGCTGAAAACCATCAAAACCACGAAAAGTTCTTGAATTTGAAGATAAAATCTTTTTGCTTTGAAGAAGAAAGATCAAGCTGACTGAAATAAGTTCATTAGATGAAAACCAACAAAAATTGACAAGAACCACGAAAAGTTCTTGTATTTTAAGATAAAATCTTAGGCTATTAAAGAAAAAACTTCCAGCTCGCTGAAATCTGTTCATTTGCTGAAAACCATCAAAACCACCAAAAGTTCTTGTATTTGAAGATAAAATCTTTTTGCTTTGAAGAAGAAAGATCGAGCTGACTGAAATAAGTTCATTAGATGAAAACCAACAAAAATTGACAAGAACCACGAAAAGTTCTTGTATTTTAAGATAAAATCTTACTCTATTAAGGAAAAAACTTCCAGCTCGCTGAAATCTGTTCATTTGCTGAAAACCAACAAAACCACCAAAAGTTCTTGTATTTGAAGATAAAATCTTTTTGCTTTGACGAAGAAAGATCTAGCTGACTGAAATAAGTTCATTAGATGAAAACCAACAAAAATTGACAAGAACCACGAAAAGTTCTTGTATTTTAAGATAAAATCTTACTCTATTAAGGAAAAAACTTCCAGCTCGCTGAAATATGTTCCTTTGCTGAAAACCATCAAAACTACGAAAAGTTCTTGTATTTGAAGATAAAATCTTTTTGCTTTGAAGAAGAAAGATCTAGCTGACTGAAATAAGTTCATTCGATGAAAACCAACAAAAATTGACAAGAACCACGAAAAGTTCTTGTATTTTAAGATAAAATCTTACTCTATTAAGGAAAAAACTTGCAGCTCGCTGAAATATGTTCATTTGCTGAAAACCATCAAAACCACGAAAAGTTCTTGAATTTGAAGATAAAATCTTTTTGCTTTGAAGAAGAAAGATCAAGCTGACTGAAATAAGTTCATTAGATGAAAACCAAGAAAAATTGACAAGAACCACGAAAAGTTCTTGTATTTTAAGATAAAATCTTACTCTTTTAAGGAAAAAACTTCCACCTCGCTGAAATATGTTCATTTGCTGAAAACCATCAAAACCACGAAAAGTTCTTGTATTTGAAGATAAAATCTTTTTGCTTTGAAGAAGAAAGATCGAGCTGACTGAAATAAGTTCATTAGATGAAAACCAACAAAAATTGACAAGAACCACGAAAAGTTCTTGTATTTTAAGATAAAATCTTACTCTATTAAGGAAAAAACTTCCAGCTCGCTGAAATATGTTCATTTGCTGAAAACCATCAAAACCACGAAACGTTCTTGTATTTGAAGATAAAATCTTTTTGCTTTGAAGAAGAAAGATCTAGCTGACTGAAATAAGTTCATTAGAAGAAAACCAACAAAAATTGACAAGAACCACGAAAAGTTCTTGTATTTTAAGATAAAATCTTACGCTATTAAAGAAAAAACTCCCAGCTCGCTGAAATCTGTTCATTTGCTGAAAACCATCAAAACCACGAAAAGTTCTTGTATTTGAAGATAAAATCTTTTTGCTTTGAAGAAGAAAGATCTAGCTGACTGAAATAAGTTCATTAGATGAAAACCAACAAAAATTGACAAGAACCACGAAAAGTTCTTGTATTTTAAGATAAAATCTTACTCTATTAAGGAAAAAACTTCCAGCTCGCTGAAATATGTTCATTTGCTGAAAACCATCAAAACCACGAAAAGTTCTTGAATTTGAAGATAAAATCTTTTTGCTTTGAAGAAGAAAGATCAAGCTGACTGAAATAAGTTCATTAGATGAAAACCAACAAAAATTGACAAGAACCACGAAAAGTTCTTGTATTTTAAGATAAAATCTTACTCTATTAAGGAAAAAACTTCCACCTCGCTGAAATATGTTCATTTGCTGAAAACCATCAAAACCACGAAAAGTTCTTGTATTTGAAGATAAAATCTTTTTGCTTTGAAGAAGAAAGATCGAGCTGACTGAAATAAGTTCATTAGATGAAAACCAACAAAAATTGACAAGAACCACGAAAAGTTCTTGTATTTTAAGATAAAATCTTACTCTATTAAGGAAAAAACTTCCAGCTCGCTGAAATATGTTCATTTGCTGAAAACCATCAAAACCACGAAACGTTCTTGTATTTGAAGATAAAATCTTTTTGCTTTGAAGAAGAAAGATCTAGCTGACTGAAATAAGTTCATTAGAAGAAAACCAACAAAAATTGACAAGAACCACGAAAAGTTCTTGTATTTTAAGATAAAATCTTAGGCTATTAAAGAAAAAACTTCCAGCTCGCTGAAATCTGTTCATTTGCTGAAAACCATCAAAACCACGAAAAGTTCTTGTATTTGAAGATAAAATCTTTTTGCTTTGAAGAAGAAAGATCGAGCTGACTGAAATAAGTTCATTAGATGAAAACCAACAAAAATTGACAAGAACCACGAAAAGTTCTTGTATTTTAAGATAAAATCTTACTCTATTAAGGAAAAAACTTCCAGCTCGGTGAAATATGTTCATTTGCTGAAAACCATCAAAACCACGAAAAGTTCTTGAATTTGAAGATAAAATCTTTTTGCTTTGAAGAAGAAAGATCTAGCTGACTGAAATAAGTTCATTAGATGAAAACCAAGAAAAATTGACAAGAACCACGAAAAGTTCTTGTATTTTAAGATAAAATCTTACTCTATTAAGGAAAAAACTTCCACCTCGCTGAAATATGTTCATTTGCTGAAAACCATCAAAACCACGAAAAGTTCTTGTATTTGAAGATAAAATCTTTTTGCTTTGAAGAAGAAAGATCGAGCTGACTGAAATAAGTTCATTAGATGAAAACCAACAAAAATTGACAAGAACCACGAAAAGTTCTTGTATTTTAAGATAAAATCTTACTCTATTAAGGAAAAAACTTCCAGCTCGCTGAAATATGTTCATTTGCTGAAAACCATCAAAACCACGAAACGTTCTTGTATTTGAAGATAAAATCTTTTTGCTTTGAAGAAGAAAGATCTAGCTGACTGAAATAAGTTCATTAGAAGAAAACCAACAAAAATTGACAAGAACCACGAAAAGTTCTTGTATTTTAAGATAAAGTCTTAGGCTATTAAAGAAAAAACTTCCAGCTCGCTGAAACCTGTTCATTTGCTGAAAACCATCAAAACCACGAAAAGTTCTTGTATTTGAAGATAAAATCTTTTTGCTTTGAAGAAGAAAGATCTCGCTGACTGAAATAAGTTCATTAGATGAAAACCAACAAAAATTGACAAGAACCACGAAAAGTTCTTGTATTTTAAGATAAAATCTTACTCTATTCAGGAAAAAACTTCCAGCTCGCTGAAATATGTTCATTTGCTGAAAACCATCAAAACCACGAAAAGTTCTTGTATTTGAAGATAAAATCTTTTTGCTTTGAAGAAGAAAGATCTAGCTGACTGAAATATGTTCATTAGATGAAAACCAACAAAAATTGACAAGAACCACGAAAAGTTCTTGTATTTTAAGATAAAATCTTACGCTATTAAAGAAAAAACTCCCAGCTCGCTGAAATATGTTCATTTGCTGAAAACCAACAAAACCACGAAAAGTTCTTGTATTTGAAGATAAAATCTTTTTTCTTTGAAGAAGAAAGATCCAGCTGACTGAAATAAGTTCATGAGATGAAAACCAACAAAAATTGACAAGAACCACGAAAAGTTCTTGTATTTTAAGATAAAATCTTACTCTATTAAGGAAAAAACTTCCAGCTCGCTGAAATATGTTCATTTGCTGAAAACCATCAAAACCACGAAAAGTTCTTGTATTTGAAGATAAAATCTTTTTGCTTTGAAGAAGAAAGATCTAGCTGACTGAAATAATTTCATTAGATGAAAACCAACAAAAATTGACAAGAACCACGAAAAGTTCTTGTATTTTAAGATAAAATCTTACTCTGTTAAAGAAAAAACTCCCAGCTCGCTGAAATACGTTCATTTGCTGAAAAATAACAAAACCGCGAAAAGTTCTTGTATTTGAAGATAAAATCTTTTTGCTTTGAAGAAGAAAGATCTAGCTGACTGAAATAAGTTGATTAGATGAAAACCAACAAAAATTGACAAGAACCACGAAAAGTTCTTGTATTTTAAGATAAAATCTTACTCTATTAAGGAAAAAACTTCCAGCTCGCTGAAATCTGTTCATTTGCTGAAAACCAACAAAACCACCAAAAGTTCTTGTATTTGAAGATAAAATCTTTTTGCTTTGACGAAGAAAGATCTAGCTGACTGAAATAAGTTCATTAGATGAAAACCAACAAAAATTGACAAGAACCACGAAAAGTTCTTGTATTTTAAGATAAAATCTTACTCTATTAAGGAAAAAACTTCCAGCTCGCTGAAATATGTTCCTTTGCTGAAAACCATCAAAACTACGAAAAGTTCTTGTATTTGAAGATAAAATCTTTTTGCTTTGAAGAAGAAAGATCTAGCTGACTGAAATAAGTTCATTCGATGAAAACCAACAAAAATTGACAAGAACCACGAAAAGTTCTTGTATTTTAAGATAAAATCTTACTCTATTAAGGAAAAAACTTGCAGCTCGCTGAAATATGTTCATTTGCTGAAAACCATCAAAACCACGAAAAGTTCTTGAATTTGAAGATAAAATCTTTTTGCTTTGAAGAAGAAAGATCAAGCTGACTGAAATAAGTTCATTAGATGAAAACCAAGAAAAATTGACAAGAACCACGAAAAGTTCTTGTATTTTAAGATAAAATCTTACTCTTTTAAGGAAAAAACTTCCACCTCGCTGAAATATGTTCATTTGCTGAAAACCATCAAAACCACGAAAAGTTCTTGTATTTGAAGATAAAATCTTTTTGCTTTGAAGAAGAAAGATCGAGCTGACTGAAATAAGTTCATTAGATGAAAACCAACAAAAATTGACAAGAACCACGAAAAGTTCTTGTATTTTAAGATAAAATCTTACTCTATTAAGGAAAAAACTTCCAGCTCGCTGAAATATGTTCATTTGCTGAAAACCATCAAAACCACGAAACGTTCTTGTATTTGAAGATAAAATCTTTTTGCTTTGAAGAAGAAAGATCTAGCTGACTGAAATAAGTTCATTAGAAGAAAACCAACAAAAATTGACAAGAACCACGAAAAGTTCTTGTATTTTAAGATAAAATCTTACGCTATTAAAGAAAAAACTCCCAGCTCGCTGAAATCTGTTCATTTGCTGAAAACCATCAAAACCACGAAAAGTTCTTGTATTTGAAGATAAAATCTTTTTGCTTTGAAGAAGAAAGATCTAGCTGACTGAAATAAGTTCATTAGATGAAAACCAACAAAAATTGACAAGAACCACGAAAAGTTCTTGTATTTTAAGATAAAATCTTACTCTATTAAGGAAAAAACTTCCAGCTCGCTGAAATATGTTCATTTGCTGAAAACCATCAAAACCACGAAAAGTTCTTGAATTTGAAGATAAAATCTTTTTGCTTTGAAGAAGAAAGATCAAGCTGACTGAAATAAGTTCATTAGATGAAAACCAACAAAAATTGACAAGAACCACGAAAAGTTCTTGTATTTTAAGATAAAATCTTACTCTATTAAGGAAAAAACTTCCACCTCGCTGAAATATGTTCATTTGCTGAAAACCATCAAAACCACGAAAAGTTCTTGTATTTGAAGATAAAATCTTTTTGCTTTGAAGAAGAAAGATCGAGCTGACTGAAATAAGTTCATTAGATGAAAACCAACAAAAATTGACAAGAACCACGAAAAGTTCTTGTATTTTAAGATAAAATCTTACTCTATTAAGGAAAAAACTTCCAGCTCGCTGAAATATGTTCATTTGCTGAAAACCATCAAAACCACGAAACGTTCTTGTATTTGAAGATAAAATCTTTTTGCTTTGAAGAAGAAAGATCTAGCTGACTGAAATAAGTTCATTAGAAGAAAACCAACAAAAATTGACAAGAACCACGAAAAGTTCTTGTATTTTAAGATAAAATCTTAGGCTATTAAAGAAAAAACTTCCAGCTCGCTGAAATCTGTTCATTTGCTGAAAACCATCAAAACCACGAAAAGTTCTTGTATTTGAAGATAAAATCTTTTTGCTTTGAAGAAGAAAGATCGAGCTGACTGAAATAAGTTCATTAGATGAAAACCAACAAAAATTGACAAGAACCACGAAAAGTTCTTGTATTTTAAGATAAAATCTTACTCTATTAAGGAAAAAACTTCCAGCTCGGTGAAATATGTTCATTTGCTGAAAACCATCAAAACCACGAAAAGTTCTTGAATTTGAAGATAAAATCTTTTTGCTTTGAAGAAGAAAGATCAAGCTGACTGAAATAAGTTCATTAGATGAAAACCAAGAAAAATTGACAAGAACCACGAAAAGTTCTTGTATTTTAAGATAAAATCTTACTCTATTAAGGAAAAAACTTCCACCTCGCTGAAATATGTTCATTTGCTGAAAACCATCAAAACCACGAAAAGTTCTTGTATTTGAAGATAAAATCTTTTTGCTTTGAAGAAGAAAGATCGAGCTGACTGAAATAAGTTCATTAGATGAAAACCAACAAAAATTGACAAGAACCACGAAAAGTTCTTGTATTTTAAGATAAAATCTTACTCTATTAAGGAAAAAACTTCCAGCTCGCTGAAATATGTTCATTTGCTGAAAACCATCAAAACCACGAAACGTTCTTGTATTTGAAGATAAAATCTTTTTGCTTTGAAGAAGAAAGATCTAGCTGACTGAAATAAGTTCATTAGAAGAAAACCAACAAAAATTGACAAGAACCACGAAAAGTTCTTGTATTTTAAGATAAAGTCTTAGGCTATTAAAGAAAAAACTTCCAGCTCGCTGAAACCTGTTCATTTGCTGAAAACCATCAAAACCACGAAAAGTTCTTGTATTTGAAGATAAAATCTTTTTGCTTTGAAGAAGAAAGATCTCGCTGACTGAAATAAGTTCATTAGATGAAAACCAACAAAAATTGACAAGAACCACGAAAAGTTCTTGTATTTTAAGATAAAATCTTACTCTATTCAGGAAAAAACTTCCAGCTCGCTGGAATATGTTCATTTGCTGAAAACCATCAAAACCACGAAAAGTTCTTGTATTTGAAGATAAAATCTTTTTGCTTTGAAGAAGAAAGATCTAGCTGACTGAAATATGTTCATTAGATGAAAACCAACAAAAATTGACAAGAACCACGAAAAGTTCTTGTATTTTAAGATAAAATCTTACGCTATTAAAGAAAAAACTCCCAGCTCGCTGAAATATGTTCATTTGCTGAAAACCAACAAAACCACGAAAAGTTCTTGTATTTGAAGATAAAATCTTTTTTCTTTGAAGAAGAAAGATCCAGCTGACTGAAATAAGTTCATGAGATGACAACCAACAAAAATTGACAAGAACCACGAAAAGTTCTTGTATTTTAAGATAAAATCTTACTCTATTAAGGAAAAAACTTCCAGCTCGCTGAAATATGTTCATTTGCTGAAAACCATCAAAACCACGAAAAGTTCTTGTATTTGAAGATAAAATCTTTTTGCTTTGAAGAAGAAAGATCTAGCTGACTGAAATAATTTCATTAGATGAAAACCAACAAAAATTGACAAGAACCACGAAAAGTTCTTGTATTTTAAGATAAAATCTTACTCTGTTAAAGAAAAAACTCCCAGCTCGCTGAAATACGTTCATTTGCTGAAAAATAACAAAACCGCGAAAAGTTCTTGTATTTGAAGATAAAATCTTTTTGCTTTGAAGAAGAAAGATCTAGCTGACTGAAATAAGTTGATTAGATGAAAACCAACAAAAATTGACAAGAACCACGAAAAGTTCTTGTATTTTAAGATAAAATCTTACGCTATTAAAGAAAAAACTCCCAGCTCGCTGAAATATGTTCATTTGCTGAAAACCAACAAAACCACGAAAAGTTCTTGTATTTGAAGATAAAATCTTTTTTCTTTGAAGAAGAAAGATCGAGCTGACTGAAATAAGTTCATTAGATGAAAACCAACAAAAATTGACAAGAACCACGAAAAGTTCTTGTATTTTAAGATAAAATCTTACTCTATTAAGGAAAAAACTTGCAGCTCGCTGAAATATGTTCATTTGCTGAAAACCATCAAAACCACGAAAAGTTCTTGAATTTGAAGATAAAATCTTTTTGCTTTGAAGAAGAAAGATCTAGCTGACTGAAATAAGTTCATTAGATGAAAACCAACAAAAATTGACAAGAACCACGAAAAGTTCTTGTATTTTAAGATAAAATCTTACTCTATTAAGGAAAAAACTTCCAGCTCGCTGAAATATGTTCATTTGCTGAAAACCATCAAAACCACGAAAAGCTCTTGTATTTGAAGATAAAATCTTTTTGCTTTGAAGAAGAAAGATCTAGCTGACTGAAATAAGTTCATTAGATGAAAACCAACAAAAATTGACAAGAACCACGAAAAGTTCTTGTATTTTAAGATAAAATCTTACTCTATTAAGGAAAAAACTTCCAGCTCGCTGAAATATGTTCATTTGCTGAAAACCATCAAAACCACGAAAAGTTCTTGTATTTGAAGATAAAATCTTTTTGCTTTGAAGAAGAAAGATCTAGTTGACTGAAATAAGTTCATTAGATGAAAACCAACAAAAATTGACAAGAACCACGAAAAGTTCTTGTATTTTAAGATAAAATCTTAGGCTATTAAAGAAAAAACTTCCAGCTCGCTGAAATCTGTTCATTTGCTGAAAACCATCAAAACCACGAAAAGTTCTTGTATTTGAAGATAAAATCTTTTTGCTTTGAAGAAGAAAGATCTAGCTGACTGAAATAAGTTCATTAGATGAAAACCAACAAAAATTGACAAGAACCACGAAAAGTTCTTGTATTTTAAGATAAAATCTTACTCTATTAAGGAAAAAACTTCCAGCTCGCTGAAATCTGTTCATTTGCTGAAAACCAACAAAACCACCAAAAGTTCTTGTATTTGAAGATAAAATCTTTTTGCTTTGACGAAGTAAGATCCAGCTGACTGAAATAAGTTCATTTGATGAAAACCAACAAAAATTGACAAGAACCACGAAAAGTTCTTGTATTTTAAGATAAAATCTTAGGCTATTAAAGAAAAAACTTCCAGCTCGCTGAAATCTGTTCATTTGCTGAAAACCATCAAAACCACGAAAAGTTCTTGTATTTGAAGATAAAATCTTTTTGCTTTGAAGAAGAAAGATCTAGCTGACTGAAATCAGTTCATTAGATGAAAACCAACAAAAATTGACAAGAACCACGAAAAGTTCTTGTATTTTAAGATAAAATCTTACTCTGTTAAAGAAAAAACTCCCAGCTCGCTGAAATATGTTCATTTGCTGAAAAACAACAAAACCGCGAAAAGTTCTTTTATTTGAAGATAAAATCTTTTTTCTTTGAAGAAGAAAGATCTGGCTGACTGAAATAAGTTCATTAGATGAAAACCAACAAAAATTGACAAGAACCACGAAAAGTTCTTGTATTTTAAGATAAAATCTTACTCTATTAAGGAAAAAACTTGCAGCTCGCTGAAATATGTTCATTTGCTGAAAACCATCAAAACCACGAAAAGTTCTTGAATTTGAAGATAAAATCTTTTTGCTTTGAAGAAGAAAGATCTAGCTGACTGAAATAAGTTCATTAGATGAAAACCAACAAAAATTGACAAGAACCACGAAAAGTTCTTGTATTTTAAGATAAAATCTTACTTTATTAAGGAAAAAACTTCCAGCTCGCTGAAATATGTTCATTTGCTGAAAACCATCAAAACCACGAAAAGTTCTTGTATTTGAAGATAAAATCTTTTTGCTTTGAAGAAGAAAGATCTAGCTGACTGAAATAAGTTCATTAGATGAAAACCAACAAAAATTGACAAGAACCACGAAAAGTTCTTGTATTTTAAGATAAAATCTTACTCTATTAAGGAAAAAACTTCCAGCTCGCTGAAATATGTTCATTTGCTGAAAACCATCAAAACCACGAAAAGTTCTTGTATTTGAAGATAAAATCTTTTTGCTTTGAAGAAGAAAGATCTAGCTGACTGAAATAAGTTCATGAGATGAAAACCAACAAAAATTGACAAGAACCACGAAAAGTTCTTGTATTTTAAGATAAAATCTTAGGCTATTAAAGAAAAAACTTCCAGCTCGCTGAAACCTGTTCATTTGCTGAAAACCATCAAAACCACGAAAAGTTCTTTTATTTGAAGATAAAATCTTTTTGCTTTGAAGAAGAAAGATCTCGCTGACTGAAATAAGTTCATTAGATGAAAACCAACAAAAATTGACAAGAACCACGAAAAGTTCTTGTATTTTAAGATAAAATCTTACTCTATTCAGGAAAAAACTTCCAGCTCGCTGAAATATGTTCATTTGCTGAAAACCATCAAAACCACGAAAAGTTCTTGTATTTGAAGATAAAATCTTTTTGCTTTGAAGAAGAAAGGTCTAGCTGACTGAAATAAGTTCATGAGATGAAAACCAACAAAAATTGACAAGAACCACGAAAAGTTCTTGTATTTTAAGATAAAATCTTACGCTATTAAAGAAAAAACTCCCAGCTCGCTGAAATATGTTCATTTGCTGAAAACCAACAAAACCACGAAAAGTTCTTGTATTTGAAGATAAAATCTTTTTTCTTTGAAGGAGAAAGATCCAGCTGACTGAAATAAGTTCATGAGATGAAAACCAACAAAAATTGACAAGAACCACGAAAAGTTCTTGTATTTTAAGATAAAATCTTACTCTATTAAGGAAAAAACTTCCAGCTCGCTGAAATATGTTCATTTGCTGAAAACCATCAAAACCACGAAAAGTTCTTGTATTTGAAGATAAAATCTTTTTGCTTTGAAGAAGAAAGATCTAGCTGACTGAAATAAGTTCATTAGATGAAAACCAACAAAAATTGACAAGAACCACGAAAAGTTCTTGTATTTTAAGATAAAATCTTACTCTGTTGAAGAAAAAACTCCCAGCTCGCTGAAATATGTTCATTTGCTGAAAAACAACAAAACCGCGAAAAGTTCTTGTATTTGAAGATAAAATCTTTTTGCTTTGAAGAAGAAAGATCTAGCTGACTGAAATAAGTTCATTAGATGAAAACCAACAAAAATTGACAAGAACCACGAAAAGATCTTGTATTTTAAGATAAAATCTTACGCTATTAAAGAAAAAACTCACAGCTCGCTGAAATATGTTCATTTGCTGAAAACCAACAAAACCACGAAAAGTTCTTGTATTTGAAGATAAAATCTTTTTTCTTTGAAGAAGAAAGATCTAGCTGACTGAAATAAGTTCATTAGATGAAAACCAACAAAAATTGACAAGAACCACGAAAAGTTCTTGTATTTTAAGATAAAATCTTATTCTATTCAGGAAAAAACTTGCAGCTCGCTGAAATATGTTCATTTGCTGAAAACCATCAAAACCACGAAAAGTTCTTGAATTTGAAGATAAAATCTTTTTGCTTTGAAGAAGAAAGATCTAGCTGACTGAAATAAGTTCATTAGATGAAAACCAACAAAAATTGACAAGAACCACGAAAAGTTCTTGTATTTTAAGATAAAATCTTACGCTATTAAAGAAAAAACTCCCAGCTCGCTGAAATATGTTCATTTGCTGAAAACCAACAAAACCACGAAAAGTTCTTGTATTTGAAGATAAAATCTTTTTTCTTTGAAGAAGAACGATCCAGCTGACTGAAATAAGTTCATGAGATGAAAACCAACAAAAATTGACAAGAACCACGAAAAGTTCTTGTATTTTAAGATAAAATCTTACTCTATTAAGGAAAAAACTTCCAGCTCGCTGAAATATGTTCATTTGCTGAAAACCATCAAAACCACGAAAAGTTCTTGTATTTGAAGATAAAATCTTTTTGCTTTGAAGAAGAAAGATCTAGCTGACTGAAATAAGTTCATTAGATGAAAACCAACAAAAATTGACAAGAACCACGAAAAGTTCTTGTATTTTAAGATAAAATCTTACTCTGTTGAAGAAAAAACTCCCAGCTCGCTGAAATATGTTCATTTGCTGAAAAACAACAAAACCGCGAAAAGTTCTTGTATTTGAAGATAAAATCTTTTTGCTTTGAAGAAGAAAGATCTAGCTGACTGAAATAAGTTCATTAGATGAAAACCAACAAAAATTGACAAGAACCACGAAAAGATCTTGTATTTTAAGATAAAATCTTACGCTATTAAAGAAAAAACTCACAGCTCGCTGAAATATGTTCATTTGCTGAAAACCAACAAAACCACGAAAAGTTCTTGTATTTGAAGATAAAATCTTTTTTCTTTGAAGAAGAAAGATCTAGCTGACTGAAATAAGTTCATTAGATGAAAACCAACAAAAATTGACAAGAACCACGAAAAGTTCTTGTATTTTAAGATAAAATCTTATTCTATTCAGGAAAAAACTTGCAGCTCGCTGAAATATGTTCATTTGCTGAAAACCATCAAAACCACGAAAAGTTCTTGAATTTGAAGATAAAATCTTTTTGCTTTGAAGAAGAAAGATCTAGCTGACTGAAATAAGTTCATTAGATGAAAACCAACAAAAATTGACAAGAACCACGAAAAGTTCTTGTATTTTAAGATAAAATCTTACGCTATTAAAGAAAAAACTCCCAGCTCGCTGAAATATGTTCATTTGCTGAAAACCAACAAAACCACGAAAAGTTCTTGTATTTGAAGATAAAATCTTTTTTCTTTGAAGAAGAACGATCCAGCTGACTGAAATAAGTTCATGAGATGAAAACCAACAAAAATTGACAAGAACCACGAAAAGTTCTTGTATTTTAAGATAAAATCTTACTCTATTAAGGAAAAAACTTCCAGCTCGCTGAAATATGTTCATTTGCTGAAAACCATCAAAACCACGAAAAGTTCTTGTATTTGAAGATAAAATCTTTTTGCTTTGAAGAAGAAAGATCTAGCTGACTGAAATAAGTTCATTAGATGAAAACCAACAAAAATTGACAAGAACCACGAAAAGTTCTTGTATTTTAAGATAAAATCTTACTCTGTTAAAGAAAAAACTCCCAGCTCGCTGAAATATGTTCATTTGCTGAAAAACAACAAAACCGCGAAAAGTTCTTGTATTTGAAGATAAAATCTTTTTGCTTTGAAGAAGAAAGATCTAGCTGACTGAAATAAGTTCATTAGATGAAAACCAACAAAAATTGACAAGAACCACGAAAAGTTCTTGTATTTTAAGATAAAATCTTACGCTATTAAAGAAAAAACTCCCAGCTCGCTGAAATATGTTCATTTGCTGAAAACCAACAAAACCACGAAAAGTTCTTGTATTTGAAGATGAAATCTTTTTTCTTTGAAGAAGAAAGATCTAGCTGACTGAAATAAGTTCATCAGATGAAAACCAACAAAAATTGACAAGAACCACGAAAAGTTCTTGTATTTTAAGATAAAATCTTACGCTATTAAAGAAAAAACTCCCAGCTCGCTGAAATATGTTCATTTGCTGAAAACCAACAAAACCACGAAAAGTTCTTGTATTTGAAGATAAAATCTTTTTTCTTTGAAGAAGAAAGATCTAGCTGACTGAAATAAGTTCATTAGATGAAAACCAACAAAAATTGACAAGAACCACGAAAAGTTCTTGTATTTTAAGATAAAATCTTATTCTATTCAGGAAAAAACTTGCAGCTCGCTGAAATATGTTCATTTGCTGAAAACCATCAAAACCACGAAAAGTTCTTGAATTTGAAGATAAAATCTTTTTGCTTTGAAGAAGAAAGATCTAGCTGACTGAAATAAGTTCATTAGATGAAAACCAACAAAAATTGACAAGAACCACGAAAAGTTCTTGTATTTTAAGATAAAATCTTACTCTATTAAGGAAAAAACTTCCAGCTCGCTGAAATATGTTCATTTGCTGAAAACCATCAAAACCACGAAAAGCTCTTGTATTTGAAGATAAAATCTTTTTGCTTTGAAGAAGAAAGATCTCGCTGACTGAAATAAGTTCATTAGATGAAAACCAACAAAAATTGACAAGAACCACGAAAAGTTCTTGTATTTTAAGATAAAATCTTACTCTATTCAGGAAAAAACTTCCAGCTCGCTGAAATATGTTCATTTGCTGAAAACCATCAAAACCACGAAAAGTTCTTGTATTTGAAGATAAAATCTTTTTGCTTTGAAGAAGAAAGATCTAGCTGACTGAAATAAGTTCATTAGATGAAAACCAACAAAAATTGACAAGAACCACGAAAAGTTCTTGTATTTTAAGATAAAATCTTACGCTATTAAAGAAAAAACTCCCAGCTCGCTGAAATATGTTCATTTGCTGAAAACCAACAAAACCACGAAAAGTTCTTGTATTTGAAGATAAAATCTTTTTTCTTTGAAGAAGAAAGATCCAGCTGACTGAAATAAGTTCATGAGATGAAAACCAACAAAAATTGACAAGAACCACGAAAAGTTCTTGTATTTTAAGATAAAATCTTACTCTATTAAGGAAAAAACTTCCAGCTCGCTGAAATATGTTCATTTGCTGAAAACCATCAAAACCACGAAAAGTTCTTGTATTTGAAGATAAAATCTTTTTGCTTTGAAGAAGAAAGATCTAGCTGACTGAAATAAGTTCATTAGATGAAAACCAACAAAAATTGACAAGAACCACGAAAAGTTCTTGTGTTTTAAGATAAAATCTTACTCTGTTAAAGAAAAAACTCCCAGCTCGCTGAAATATGTTCATTTGCTGAAAAACAACAAAACCGCGAAAAGTTCTTGTATTTGAAGATAAAATCTTTTTGCTTTGAAGAAGAAAGATCTAGCTGACTGAAATAAGTTCATTAGATGAAAACCAACAAAAATTGACAAGAACCACGAAAAGTTCTTGTATTTTAAGATAAAATCTTACGCTATTAAAGAAAAAACTCCCAGCTCGCTGAAATATGTTCATTTGCTGAAAACCAACAAAACCACGAAAAGTTCTTGTATTTGAAGATAAAATCTTTTTGCTTTGAAGAAGAAAGATCTAGCTGACTGAAATAAGTTCATTAGATGAAAACCAACAAAAATTGACAAGAACCACGAAAAGTTCTTGTATTTTAAGATAAAATCTTACTCTATTCAGGAAAAAACTTCCAGCTCGCTGAAATATGTTCATTTGCTGAAAACCATCAAAACCACGAAAAGTTCTTGTATTTGAAGATAAAATCTTTTTGCTTTGAAGAAGAAAGATCTAGCTGACTGAAATAAGTTCATTAGATGAAAACCAACAAAAATTGACAAGAACCACGAAAAGTTCTTGTATTTTAAGATAAAATCTTACGCTATTAAAGAAAAAACTCCCAGCTCGCTGAAATATGTTCATTTGCTGAAAACCAACAAAACCACGAAAAGTTCTTGTATTTGAAGATAAAATCTTTTTTCTTTGAAGAAGAAAGATCCAGCTGACTGAAATAAGTTCATGAGATGAAAACCAACAAAAATTGACAAGAACCACGAAAAGTTCTTGTATTTTAAGATAAAATCTTACTCTATTAAGGAAAAAACTTCCAGCTCGCTGAAATATGTTCATTTGCTGAAAACCATCAAAACCACGAAAAGTTCTTGTATTTGAAGATAAAATCTTTTTGCTTTGAAGAAGAAAGATCTAGCTAACTGAAATAAGTTCATTAGATGAAAACCAACAAAAATTGACAAGAACCACGAAAAGTTCTTGTATTTTAAGATAAAATCTTACTCTGTTAAAGAAAAAACTCCCAGCTCGCTGAAATATGTTCATTTGCTGAAAAACAACAAAACCGCGAAAAGTTCTTGTATTTGAAGATAAAATCTTTTTGCTTTGAAGAAGAAAGATCTAGCTGACTGAAATAAGTTCATTAGATGAAAACCAACAAAAATTGACAAGAACCACGAAAAGTTCTTGTATTTTAAGATAAAATCTTACGCTATTAAAGAAAAAACTCCCAGCTCGCTGAAATATGTTCATTTGCTGAAAACCAACAAAACCACGAAAAGTTCTTGTATTTGAAGATGAAATCTTTTTTCTTTGAAGAAGAAAGATCTAGCTGACTGAAATAAGTTCATCAGATGAAAACCAACAAAAATTGACAAGAACCACGAAAAGTTCTTGTATTTTAAGATAAAATCTTACGCTATTAAAGAAAAAACTCCCAGCTCGCTGAAATATGTTCATTTGCTGAAAACCAACAAAACCACGAAAAGTTCTTGTATTTGAAGATAAAATCTTTTTTCTTTGAAGAAGAAAGATCTAGCTGACTGAAATAAGTTCATTAGATGAAAACCAACAAAAATTGACAAGAACCACGAAAAGTTCTTGTATTTTAAGATAAAATCTTATTCTATTCAGGAAAAAACTTGCAGCTCGCTGAAATATGTTCATTTGCTGAAAACCATCAAAACCACGAAAAGTTCTTGAATTTGAAGATAAAATCTTTTTGCTTTGAAGAAGAAAGATCTAGCTGACTGAAATAAGTTCATTAGATGAAAACCAACAAAAATTGACAAGAACCACGAAAAGTTCTTGTATTTTAAGATAAAATCTTACTCTATTAAGGAAAAAACTTCCAGCTCGCTGAAATATGTTCATTTGCTGAAAACCATCAAAACCACGAAAAGCTCTTGTATTTGAAGATAAAATCTTTTTGCTTTGAAGAAGAAAGATCTCGCTGACTGAAATAAGTTCATTAGATGAAAACCAACAAAAATTGACAAGAACCACGAAAAGTTCTTGTATTTTAAGATAAAATCTTACTCTATTCAGGAAAAAACTTCCAGCTCGCTGAAATATGTTCATTTGCTGAAAACCATCAAAACCACGAAAAGTTCTTGTATTTGAAGATAAAATCTTTTTGCTTTGAAGAAGAAAGATCTAGCTGACTGAAATAAGTTCATTAGATGAAAACCAACAAAAATTGACAAGAACCACGAAAAGTTCTTGTATTTTAAGATAAAATCTTACGCTATTAAAGAAAAAACTCCCAGCTCGCTGAAATATGTTCATTTGCTGAAAACCAACAAAACCACGAAAAGTTCTTGTATTTGAAGATAAAATCTTTTTTCTTTGAAGAAGAAAGATCCAGCTGACTGAAATAAGTTCATGAGATGAAAACCAACAAAAATTGACAAGAACCACGAAAAGTTCTTGTATTTTAAGATAAAATCTTACTCTATTAAGGAAAAAACTTCCAGCTCGCTGAAATATGTTCATTTGCTGAAAACCATCAAAACCACGAAAAGTTCTTGTATTTGAAGATAAAATCTTTTTGCTTTGAAGAAGAAAGATCTAGCTGACTGAAATAAGTTCATTAGATGAAAACCAACAAAAATTGACAAGAACCACGAAAAGTTCTTGTATTTTAAGATAAAATCTTACTCTGTTAAAGAAAAAACTCCCAGCTCGCTGAAATATGTTCATTTGCTGAAAAACAACAAAACCGCGAAAAGTTCTTGTATTTGAAGATAAAATCTTTTTGCTTTGAAGAAGAAAGATCTAGCTGACTGAAATAAGTTCATTAGATGAAAACCAACAAAAATTGACAAGAACCACGAAAAGTTCTTGTATTTTAAGATAAAATCTTACGCTATTAAAGAAAAAACTCCCAGCTCGCTGAAATATGTTCATTTGCTGAAAACCAACAAAACCACGAAAAGTTCTTGTATTTGAAGATAAAATCTTTTTGCTTTGAAGAAGAAAGATCTAGCTGACTGAAATAAGTTCATTAGATGAAAACCAACAAAAATTGACAAGAACCACGAAAAGTTCTTGTATTTTAAGATAAAATCTTACTCTATTCAGGAAAAAACTTGCAGCTCGCTGAAATATGTTCATTTGCTGAAAACCATCAAAACCACGAAAAGTTCTTGAATTTGAAGATAAAATCTTTTTGCTTTGAAGAAGAAAGATCTAGCTGACTGAAATAAGTTCATTAGATGAAAACCAACAAAAATTGACAAGAACCACGAAAAGTTCTTGTATTTTAAGATAAAATCTTACTCTATTAAGGAAAAAACTTCCAGCTCGCTGAAATATGTTCATTTGCTGAAAACCATCAAAACCACGAAAAGTTCTTGTATTTGAAGATAAAATCTTTTTGCTTTGAAGAAGAAAGATCTAGCTGACTGAAATAAGTTCATTAGATGAAAACCAACAAAAATTGACAAGAACCACGAAAAGTTCTTGTATTTTAAGATAAAATCTTAGGCTATTAAAGAAAAAACTTCCAGCTCGCTGAAATCTGTTCATTTGCTGAAAACCATCAAAACCACGAAAAGTTCTTGTATTTGAAGATAAAATCTTTTTGCTTTGAAGAAGAAAGATCTAGCTGACTGAAATAAGTTCATGAGATGAAAACCAACAAAAATTGACAAGAACCACGAAAAGTTCTTGTATTTTAAGATAAAATCTTACTCGATTCAGGAAAAAACTTCCAGCTCGCTGAAATATGTTCATTTGCTGAAAACCATCAAAACCACGAAAAGTTCTTGTATTTGAAGATAAAATCTTTTTGCTTTGAAGAAGAAAGATCGAGCTGACTGAAATAAGTTCATGAGATGAAAACCAACAAAAATTGACAAGAACCATGAAACATTCTTGTATTTTAAGATAAAATCTTACGCTATTAAAGAAAAAACTCCCAGCTCGCTGAAATATGTTAATTTGCTGAAAACCAACAAAATCACGAAAAGTTCTTGTATTTGAAGATAAAATCTTTTTTCTTTGAAGAAGAAAGATCTAGCTGACTGAAATAAGTTCATTAGATGAAAACCAACAAAAATTGACAAGAACCACGAAAAGTTCTTGTATTTTAAGATAAAATCTTACTCTATTCAGGAAAAAACTTCCAGCTCGCTGAAATATGTTCATTTGCTGAAAACCATCAAAACCACGAAAAGTTCTTGTATTTGAAGATAAAATCTTTTTGCTTTGAAGAAGAAAGATCTAGCTGACTGAAATAAGTTCATTAGATGAAAACCAACAAAAATTGACAAGAACCACGAAAAGTTCTTGTATTTTAAGATAAAATCTTACGCTATTAAAGAAAAAACTCCCAGCTCGCTGAAATCTGTTCATTTGCTGAAAACCATCAAAACCACGAAAAGTTCTTGTATTTGAAGATAAAATCTTTTTGCTTTGAAGAAGAAAGATCTAGCTGACTGAAATAAGTTCATTAGATGAAAACCAACAAAAATTGACAAGAACCACGAAAAGTTCTTGTATTTTAAGATAAAATCTTACGCTATTAAAGAAAAAACTCCCAGCTCGCTGAAATATGTTCATTTGCTGAAAACCAACAAAACCACGAAAAGTTCTTGTATTTGAAGATAAAATCTTTTTTCTTTGAAGAAGAAAGATCTAGCTGACTGAAATAAGTTCATCAGATGAAAACCAACAAAAATTGACAAGAACCACGAAAAGTTCTTGTATTTTAAGATAAAATCTTACTCTATTAAGGAAAAAACTTGCAGCTCGCTGAAATATGTTCATTTGCTGAAAACCATCAAAACCACGAAAAGTTCTTGTATTTGAAGATAAAATCTTTTTGCTTTGAAGAAGAAAGATCGAGCTGACTGAAATAAGTTCATGAGATGAAAACCAACAAAAATTGACAAGAACCATGAAACATTCTTGTATTTTAAGATAAAATCTTACGCTATTAAAGAAAAAACTCCCAGCTCGCTGAAATATGTTAATTTGCTGAAAACCAACAAAATCACGAAAAGTTCTTGTATTTGAAGATAAAATCTTTTTTCTTTGAAGAAGAAAGATCTAGCTGACTGAAATAAGTTCATTAGATGAAAACCAACAAAAATTGACAAGAACCACGAAAAGTTCTTGTATTTTAAGATAAAATCTTACTCTATTCAGGAAAAAACTTCCAGCTCGCTGAAATATGTTCATTTGCTGAAAACCATCAAAACCACGAAAAGTTCTTGTATTTGAAGATAAAATCTTTTTGCTTTGAAGAAGAAAGATCTAGCTGACTGAAATAAGTTCATTAGATGAAAACCAACAAAAATTGACAAGAACCACGAAAAGTTCTTGTATTTTAAGATAAAATCTTACGCTATTAAAGAAAAAACTCCCAGCTCGCTGAAATCTGTTCATTTGCTGAAAACCATCAAAACCACGAAAAGTTCTTGTATTTGAAGATAAAATCTTTTTGCTTTGAAGAAGAAAGATCTAGCTGACTGAAATAAGTTCATGAGATGAAAACCAACAAAAATTGACAAGAACCACGAAAAGTTCTTGTATTTTAAGATAAAATCTTACTCGATTCAGGAAAAAACTTCCAGCTCGCTGAAATATGTTCATTTGCTGAAAACCATCAAAACCACGAAAAGTTCTTGTATTTGAAGATAAAATCTTTTTGCTTTGAAGAAGAAAGATCGAGCTGACTGAAATAAGTTCATGAGATGAAAACCAACAAAAATTGACAAGAACCATGAAACATTCTTGTATTTTAAGATAAAATCTTACGCTATTAAAGAAAAAACTCCCAGCTCGCTGAAATATGTTAATTTGCTGAAAACCAACAAAATCACGAAAAGTTCTTGTATTTGAAGATAAAATCTTTTTTCTTTGAAGAAGAAAGATCTAGCTGACTGAAATAAGTTCATTAGATGAAAACCAACAAAAATTGACAAGAACCACGAAAAGTTCTTGTATTTTAAGATAAAATCTTACTCTATTCAGGAAAAAACTTCCAGCTCGCTGAAATATGTTCATTTGCTGAAAACCATCAAAACCACGAAAAGTTCTTGTATTTGAAGATAAAATCTTTTTGCTTTGAAGAAGAAAGATCTAGCTGACTGAAATAAGTTCATTAGATGAAAACCAACAAAAATTGACAAGAACCACGAAAAGTTCTTGTATTTTAAGATAAAATCTTACGCTATTAAAGAAAAAACTCCCAGCTCGCTGAAATCTGTTCATTTGCTGAAAACCATCAAAACCACGAAAAGTTCTTGTATTTGAAGATAAAATCTTTTTGCTTTGAAGAAGAAAGATCTAGCTGACTGAAATAAGTTCATTAGATGAAAACCAACAAAAATTGACAAGAACCACGAAAAGTTCTTGTATTTTAAGATAAAATCTTACGCTATTAAAGAAAAAACTCCCAGCTCGCTGAAATATGTTCATTTGCTGAAAACCAACAAAACCACGAAAAGTTCTTGTATTTGAAGATAAAATCTTTTTTCTTTGAAGAAGAAAGATCTAGCTGACTGAAATAAGTTCATCAGATGAAAACCAACAAAAATTGACAAGAACCACGAAAAGTTCTTGTATTTTAAGATAAAATCTTACTCTATTAAGGAAAAAACTTGCAGCTCGCTGAAATATGTTCATTTGCTGAAAACCATCAAAACCACGAAAAGTTCTTGAATTTGAAGATAAAATCTTTTAGCTTTGAAGAAGAAAGATCTAGCTGACTGAAATAAGTTCATTAGATGAAAACCAACAAAAATTGACAAGAACCACGAAAAGTTCTTGTATTTTAAGATAAAAATCTTACTCTATTAAGGAAAAAACTTCCAGCTCGCTGAAATATGTTCATTTGCTGAAAACCATCAAAACCACGAAAAGCTCTTGTATTTGAAGATAAAATCTTTTTGCTTTGAAGAAGAAAGATCTAGCTGACTGAAATAAGTTCATTAGATGAAAACCAACAAAAATTGACAAGAACCACGAAAAGTTCTTGTATTTTAAGATAAAATCTTTCTCTATTAAGGAAAAAACTTCCAGCTCGCTGAAATATGTTCATTTGCTGAAAACCATCAAAACCACGAAAAGTTCTTGTATTTGAAGATAAAATCTTTTTTCTTTGAAGAAGAAAGATCTAGCTGACTGAAATAAGTTCATAAGATGAAAACCAACAAAAATTGACAAGAACCACGAAAAGTTCTTGTATTTTAAGATAAAATCTTACTCTATTAAGGAAAAAACTTGCAGCTCGCTGAAATATGTTCATTTGCTGAAAACCATCAAAACCACGAAAAGTTCTTGAATTTGAAGATAAAATCTTTTTGCTTTGAAGAAGAAAGATCCAGCTGACTGAAATAAGTTCATTAGATGAAAACCAACAAAAATTGACAAGAACCACGAAAAGTTCTTGTATTTTAAGATAAAATCTTACTCTATTAAGGGAAAAACTTCCAGCTCGCTGAAATATGTTCATTTGCTGAAAACCATCAAAACCACAAAAAGTTCTTGTATTTGAAGATAAAATCTTTTTGCTTTGAAGAAGAAAGATCAAGCTGACTGAAATAAGTTCATTAGATGAAAACCAACAAAAATTGACAAGAACCACGAAAAGTTCTTGTATTTTAAGATAAAATCTTACTCTATTAAGGAAAAAACTTCCAGCTCGCTGAAATATGTTCATTTGCTGAAAACCATCAAAACCACGAAAAGTTCTTGTATTTGAAGATAAAATCTTTTTGCTTTGAAGAAGAAAGATCCAGCTGACTGAAATAAGTTCATTAGATGAAAACCAACAAAAATTGACAAGAACCACGAAAAGTTCTTGTATTTTAAGATAAAATCTTACTCTATTAAGGAAAAAACTTCCAGCTCGCTGAAATCTGTTCATTTGTTGAAAACCAACAAAACCACCAAAAGTTCTTGTATTTGAAGATAAAATCTTTTTGCTTTGACGAAGAAAGATCGAGCTGACTGAAATAAGTTCATTAGATGAAAACCAACAAAAATTGACAAGAACCACGAAAAGTTCTTGTATTTTAAGATAAAATCTTACTCGATTAAGGAAAAAACTTCCAGCTCGCTGAAATCTGTTCATTTGCTGAAAACCAACAAAACCACCAAAAGTTCTTGTATTTGAAGATAAAATCTTTTTGCTTTGACGAAGAAAGATCGAGCTGACTGAAATAAGTTCATTAGATGAAAACCAACAAAAATTGACAAGAACCACGAAAAGTTATTGCATTTTAAGATAAAATCTTAGGCTATTAAAGAAAAAACTTCCAGCTCGCTGAAATATGTTCATTTGCTGAAAACCATCAAAACCACGAAAAGTTCTTGTATTTGAAGATAAAATCTTTTTGCTTTGAAGAAGAAAGATCTAGCTGACTGAAATAAGTTCATGAGATGAAAACCAACAAAAATTGACAAGAACCACGAAAAGTTCTAGTATTTTAAGATAAAATCTTACGCTATTAAAGAAAAAACTCCCAGCTCGCTGAAATATGTTCATTTGCTGAAAACCAACAAAACCACGAAAAGTTCTTGTATTTGAAGATAAAATCTTTTTTCTTTGAAGAAGAAAGATCTAGCTGACTGAAATAAGTTCATTAGATGAAAACCAACAAAAATTGACAAGAACCATGAAAAGTTCTTGTATTTTAAGATAAAATCTTACTCTATTAAGGAAAAAACTTCCAGCTCGCTGAAATATGTTCATTTGCTGAAAACCATCAAAACCACGAAAAGTTCTTGTATTTGAAGATAAAATCTTTTTGCTTTGAAGAAGAAAGATCTAGCTGACTGAAATAAGTTCATCAGATGAAAAACAACAAAAATTGACAAGAACCACGAAAAGTTCTTGTATTTTAAGATAAAATCTTACGCTATTAAAGAAAAAACTCCCAGCTCGCTGAAATATGTTCATTTGCTGAAAACCAACAAAACCACGAAAAGTTCTTGTATTTGAAGATAAAATCTTTTTTCTTTGAAGAAGAAAGATCCAGCTGACTGAAATAAGTTCATCAGATGAAAACCAACAAAAATTGACAAGAACCACGAAAAGTTATTGTATTTTAAGATAAAATCTTAGGCTATTAAAGAAAAAACTTCCAGCTCGCTGAAATCTGTTCATTTGCTGAAAACCAACAAAACCACGAAAAGTTCTTGTATTTGAAGATAAAATCTTTTTTCTTTGAAGAAGAAAGATCTAGCTGACTGAAATAAGTTCATTAGATGAAAACCAACAAAAATTGACAAGAACCACGAAAAGTTCTTGTATTTTAAGATAAAATCTTACTCTATTAAGGAAAAAACTTCCAGCTCGCTGAAATATGTTCATTTGCTGAAAACCATCAAAACCACGAAAAGTTCTTGTATTTGAAGATAAAATCTTTTTGCTTTGAAGAAAGATCTAGCTGACTGAAATAAGTTCATGAGATGAAAACCAACAAAAATTGACAAGAACCACGAAAAGTTCTTGTATTTTAAGATAAAATCTTACTCTGTTAAAGAAAAAACTCCCAGCTCGCTGAAATATGTTCATTTGCTGAAAAACAACAAAACCGCGAAAAGTTCTTGTATTTTAAGATAAAATCTTACTCTATTAAGGGAAAAACTTCCAGCTCGCTGAAATATGTTCATTTGCTGAAAACCATCAAAACCACAAAAAGTTCTTGTATTTGAAGATAAAATCTTTTTGCTTTGAAGAAGAAAGATCAAGCTGACTGAAATAAGTTCATTAGATGAAAACCAACAAAAATTGACAAGAACCACGAAAAGTTCTTGTATTTTAAGATAAAATCTTACTCTGTTAAAGAAAAAACTCCCAGCTCGCTGAAATATGTTCATTTGCTGAAAAACTACAAAACCGCGAAAAGTTCTTGTATTTTAAGATAAAATCTTACTCTATTAAGGGAAAAACTTCCAGCTCGCTGAAATATGTTCATTTGCTGAAAACCATCAAAACCACGAAAAGTTCTTGTATTTGAAGATAAAATCTTTTTGCTTTGAAGAAGAAAGATCTAGCTGACTGAAATAAGTTCATGAGATGAAAACCAACAAAAATTGACAAGAACCACGAAAAGTTCTAGTATTTTAAGATAAAATCTTACGCTATTAAAGAAAAAACTCCCAGCTCGCTGAAATATGTTCATTTGCTGAAAACCAACAAAACCACGAAAAGTTCTTGTATTTGAAGATAAAATCTTTTTTCTTTGAAGAAGAAAGATCTAGCTGACTGAAATAAGTTCATTAGATGAAAACCAACAAAAATTGACAAGAACCATGAAAAGTTCTTGTATTTTAAGATAAAATCTTACTCTATTAAGGAAAAAACTTCCAGCTCGCTGAAATATGTTCATTTGCTGAAAACCATCAAAACCACGAAAAGTTCTTGTATTTGAAGATAAAATCTTTTTGCTTTGAAGAATAAAGATCTAGCTGACTGAAATAAGTTCATCAGATGAAAACCAACAAAAATTGACAAGAACCACGAAAAGTTCTTGTATTTTAAGATAAAATCTTACGCTATTAAAGAAAAAACTCCCAGCTCGCTGAAATATGTTCATTTGCTGAAAACCAACAAAACCACGAAAAGTTCTTGTATTTGAAGATAAAATCTTTTTTCTTTGAAGAAGAAAGATCCAGCTGACTGAAATAAGTTCATCGGATGAAAACCAACAAAAATTGACAAGAACCACGAAAAGTTATTGTATTTTAAGATAAAATCTTAGGCTATTAAAGAAAAAACTTCCAGCTCGCTGAAATCTGTTCATTTGCTGAAAACCAACAAAACCACGAAAAGTTCTTGTATTTGAAGATAAAATCTTTTTTCTTTGAAGAAGAAAGATCTAGCTGACTGAAATAAGTTCATTAGATGAAAACCAACAAAAATTGACAAGAACCACGAAAAGTTCTTGTATTTTAAGATAAAATCTTACTCTATTAAGGAAAAAACTTCCAGCTCGCTGAAATATGTTCATTTGCTGAAAACCATCAAAACCACGAAAAGTTCTTGTATTTGAAGATAAAATCTTTTTGCTTTGAAGAAAGATCTAGCTGACTGAAATAAGTTCATGAGATGAAAACCAACAAAAATTGACAAGAACCACGAAAAGTTCTTGTATTTTAAGATAAAATCTTACTCTATTAAGGAAAAAACTTCCAGCTCGCTGAAATATGTTCATTTGCTGAAAACCATCAAAACCACGAAAAGTTCTTGTATTTGAAGATAAAATCTTTTTGCTTTGAAGAAGAAAGATCTAGCTGACTGAAATAAGTTCATTAGATGAAAACCAACAAAAATTGACAAGAACCACGAAAAGTTCTTGTATTTTAAGATAAAATCTTACTCTGTTAAAGAAAAAACTTCCAGCTCGCTGAAATCTGTTCATTTGCTGAAAACCAACAAAACCACCAAAAGTTCTTGTATTTGAAGATAAAATCTTTTTGCTTTGACGAAGAAAGATCGAGCTGACTGAAATAAGTTCATTAGATGAAAACCAACAAAAATTGACAAGAACCACGAAAAGTTATTGCATTTTAAGATAAAATCTTAGGCTATTAAAGAAAAAACTTCCAGCTCGCTGAAATCTGTTCATTTGCTGAAAACCATCAAAACCACGAAAAGTTCTTGTATTTGAAGATAAAATCTTTTTGCTTTGAAGAAGAAAGATCTAGCTGACTGAAATAAGTTCATGAGATGAAAACCAACAAAAATTGACAAGAACCACGAAAAGTTCTTGTATTTTAAGATAAAATCTTACTCTATTAAGGAAAAAACTTCCAGCTCGCTGAAATATGTTCATTTGCTGAAAACCATCAAAACCACGAAAAGTTCTTGTATTTGAAGATAAAATCTTTTTGCTTTGAAGAAGAAAGATCTAGCTGACTGAAATAAGTTCATTAGATGAAAACCAACAAAAATTGACAAGAACCACGAAAAGTTCTTGTATTTTAAGATAAAATCTTACTCTGTTAAAGAAAAAACTCCCAGCTCGCTGAAATATGTTCATTTGCTGAAAAACAACAAAACCGCGAAAAGTTCTTGTATTTGAAGATAAAATCTTTTTGCTTTGAAGAAGAAAGATCTAGCTGACTGAAATAAGTTCATTAGATGAAAACCAACAAAAATTGACAAGAACCACGAAAAGTTCTTGTATTTTAAGATAAAATCTTACGCTATTAAAGAAAAAACTCCCAGCTCGCTGAAATATGTTCATTTGCTGAAAACCAACAAAACCACGAAAAGTTCTTGTATTTGAAGATGAAATCTTTTTTCTTTGAAGAAGAAAGATCTAGCTGACTGAAATAAGTTCATCAGATGAAAACCAACAAAAATTGACAAGAACCACGAAAAGTTCTTGTATTTTAAGATAAAATCTTACGCTATTAAAGAAAAAACTCCCAGCTCGCTGAAATATGTTCATTTGCTGAAAACCAACAAAGCCACGAAAAGTTCTTGTATTTGAAGATAAAATCTTTTTTCTTTGAAGAAGAAAGATCTAGCTGACTGAAATAAGTTCATTAGATGAAAACCAACAAAAATTGACAAGAACCACGAAAAGTTCTTGTATTTTAAGATAAAATCTTATTCTATTCAGGAAAAAACTTGCAGCTCGCTGAAATATGTTCATTTGCTGAAAACCATCAAAACCACGAAAAGTTCTTGAATTTGAAGATAAAATCTTTTTGCTTTGAAGAAGAAAGATCTAGCTGACTGAAATAAGTTCATTAGATGAAAACCAACAAAAATTGACAAGAACCACGAAAAGTTCTTGTATTTTAAGATAAAATCTTACTCTATTAAGGAAAAAACTTCCAGCTCGCTGAAATATGTTCATTTGCTGAAAACCATCAAAACCACGAAAAGTTCTTGTATTTGAAGATAAAATCTTTTTGCTTTGAAGAAGAAAGATCTAGCTGACTGAAATAAGTTCATGAGATGAAAACCAACAAAAATTGACAAGAACCACGAAAAGTTCTTGTATTTTAAGATAAAATCTTACTCTATTAAGGAAAAAACTTCCAGCTCGCTGAAATATGTTCATTTGCTGAAAACCATCAAAACCACGAAAAGTTCTTGTATTTGAAGATAAAATCTTTTTGCTTTGAAGAAAGATCTAGCTGACTGAAATAAGTTCATGAGATGAAAACCAACAAAAATTGACAAGAACCACGAAAAGTTCTTGTATTTTAAGATAAAATCTTACTCTGTTAAAGAAAAAACTCCCAGCTCGCTGAAATATGTTCATTTGCTGAAAAACAACAAAACCGCGAAAAGTTCTTGTATTTGAAGATAAAATCTTTTTGCTTTGAAGAAGAAAGATCTAGCTGACTGAAATAAGTTCATTAGATGAAAACCAACAAAAAATGACAAGAACCACGAAAAGTTCTTGTATTTTAAGATAAAATCTTCCTCGATTAAGGAAAAAACTTCCAGCTCGCTGAAATCTGTTCATTTGCTGAAAACCAACAAAACCACCAAAAGTTCTTGTATTTGAAGATAAAATCTTTTTGCTTTGACGAAGAAAGATCGAGCTGACTGAAATAAGTTCATTAGATGAAAACCAACAAAAATTGACAAGAACCACGAAAAGTTATTGCATTTTAAGATAAAATCTTAGGCTATTAAAGAAAAAACTTCCAGCTCGCTGAAATCTGTTCATTTGCTGAAAACCATCAAAACCACGAAAAGTTCTTGTATTTGAAGATAAAATCTTTTTGCTTTGAAGAAGAAAGATCTAGCTGACTGAAATAAGTTCATGAGATGAAAACCAACAAAAATTGACAAGAACCACGAAAAGTTCTTGTATTTTAAGATAAAATCTTACTCTATTAAGGAAAAAACTTCCAGCTCGCTGAAATATGTTCATTTGCTGAAAACCATCAAAACCACGAAAAGTTCTTGTATTTGAAGATAAAATCTTTTTGCTTTGAAGAAGAAAGATCTAGCTGACTGAAATAAGTTCATTAGATGAAAACCAACAAAAATTGACAAGAACCACGAAAAGTTCTTGTATTTTAAGATAAAATCTTACTCTGTTAAAGAAAAAACTCCCAGCTCGCTGAAATATGTTCATTTGCTGAAAAACAACAAAACCGCGAAAAGTTCTTGTATTTGAAGATAAAATCTTTTTGCTTTGAAGAAGAAAGATCTAGCTGACTGAAATAAGTTCATTAGATGAAAACCAACAAAAATTGACAAGAACCACGAAAAGTTCTTGTATTTTAAGATAAAATCTTACGCTATTAAAGAAAAAACTCCCAGCTCGCTGAAATATGTTCATTTGCTGAAAACCAACAAAACCACGAAAAGTTCTTGTATTTGAAGATGAAATCTTTTTTCTTTGAAGAAGAAAGATCTAGCTGACTGAAATAAGTTCATCAGATGAAAACCAACAAAAATTGACAAGAACCACGAAAAGTTCTTGTATTTTAAGATAAAATCTTACGCTATTAAAGAAAAAACTCCCAGCTCGCTGAAATATGTTCATTTGCTGAAAACCAACAAAACCACGAAAAGTTCTTGTATTTGAAGATAAAATCTTTTTTCTTTGAAGAAGAAAGATCTAGCTGACTGAAATAAGTTCATTAGATGAAAACCAACAAAAATTGACAAGAACCACGAAAAGTTCTTGTATTTTAAGATAAAATCTTATTCTATTCAGGAAAAAACTTGCAGCTCGCTGAAATATGTTCATTTGCTGAAAACCATCAAAACCACGAAAAGTTCTTGAATTTGAAGATAAAATCTTTTTGCTTTGAAGAAGAAAGATCTAGCTGACTGAAATAAGTTCATTAGATGAAAACCAACAAAAATTGACAAGAACCACGAAAAGTTCTTGTATTTTAAGATAAAATCTTGCTCTATTAAGGAAAAAAGTTCCAGCTCGCTGAAATATGTTCATTTGCTGAAAACCATCAAAACCACGAAAAACTCTTGTATTTGAAGATAAAATCTTTTTGCTTTGAAGAAGAAAGATCTCGCTGACTGAAATAAGTTCATTAGATGAAAACCAACAAAAATTGACAAGAACCACGAAAAGTTCTTGTATTTTAAGATAAAATCTTACTCTATTCAGGAAAAAACTTCCAGCTCGCTGAAATATGTTCATTTGCTGAAAACCATCAAAACCACGAAAAGTTCTTGTCTTTGAAGATAAAATCTTTTTGCTTTGAAGAAGAAAGATCTAGCTGACTGAAATAAGTTCATTAGATGAAAACCAACAAAAATTGACAAGAACCACGAAAAGTTCTTGTATTTTAAGATAAAATCTTACGCTATTAAAGAAAAAACTCCCAGCTCGCTGAAATATGTTCATTTGCTGAAAACCAACAAAACCACGAAAAGTTCTTGTATTTGAAGATAAAATCTTTTTTCTTTGAAGAAGAAAGATCCAGCTGACTGAAATAAGTTCATGAGATGAAAACCAACAAAAATTGACAAGAACCACGAAAAGTTCTTGTATTTTAAGATAAAATCTTACTCTATTAAGGAAAAAACTTCCAGCTCGCTGAAATATGTTCATTTGCTGAAAACCATCAAAACCACGAAAAGTTCTTGTATTTGAAGATAAAATCTTTTTGCTTTGAAGAAGAAAGATCTAGCTGACTGAAATAAGTTCATTAGATGAAAACCAACAAAAATTGACAAGAACCACGAAAAGTTCTTGTATTTTAAGATAAAATCTTACTCTGTTAAAGAAAAAACTCCCAGCTCGCTGAAATATGTTCATTTGCTGAAAAACAACAAAACCGCGAAAAGTTCTTGTCTTTGAAGATAAAATCTTTTTGCTTTGAAGAAGAAAGATCTAGCTGACTGAAATAAGTTCATTAGATGAAAACCAACAAAAATTGACAAGAACCACGAAAAGTTCTTGTATTTTAAGATAAAATCTTACGCTATTAAAGAAAAAACTCCCAGCTCGCTGAAATATGTTCATTTGCTGAAAACCAACAAAACCACGAAAAGTTCTTGTATTTGAAGATAAAATCTTTTTTCTTTGAAGAAGAAAGATCCAGCTGACTGAAATAAGTTCATTAGATGAAAACCAACAAAAATTGACAAGAACCACGAAAAGTTCTTGTATTTTAAGATAAAATCTTACTCTATTCAGGAAAAAACTTGCAGCTCGCTGAAATATGTTCATTTGCTGAAAACCATCAAAACCACGAAAAGTTCTTGTATTTGAAGATAAAATCTTTTTGCTTTGAAGAAGAAAGATCGAGCTGACTGAAATAAGTTCATGAGATGAAAACCAACAAAAATTGACAAGAACCATGAAACATTCTTGTATTTTAAGATAAAATCTTACGCTATTAAAGAAAAAACTCCCAGCTCGCTGAAATATGTTCATTTGCTGAAAACCAACAAAATCACGAAAAGTTCTTGTATTTGAAGATAAAATCTTTTTTCTTTGAAGAAGAAAGATCTAGCTGACTGAAATAAGTTCATTAGATGAAAACCAACAAAAATTGACAAGAACCACGAAAAGTTCTTGTATTTTAAGATAAAATCTTACTCTATTCAGGAAAAAACTTCCAGCTCGCTGAAATATGTTCATTTGCTGAAAACCATCAAAACCACGAAAAGTTCTTGTATTTGAAGATAAAATCTTTTTGCTTTGAAGAAGAAAGATCTAGCTGACTGAAATAAGTTCATTAGATGAAAACCAACAAAAATTGACAAGAACCACGAAAAGTTCTTGTATTTTAAGATAAAATCTTACGCTATTAAAGAAAAAACTCCCAGCTCGCTGAAATCTGTTCATTTGCTGAAAACCATCAAAACCACGAAAAGTTCTTGTATTTGAAGATAAAATCTTTTTGCTTTGAAGAAGAAAGATCTAGCTGACTGAAATAAGTTCATTAGATGAAAACCAACAAAAATTGACAAGAACCACGAAAAGTTCTTGTATTTTAAGATAAAATCTTACGCTATTAAAGAAAAAACTCCCAGCTCGCTGAAATATGTTCATTTGCTGAAAACCAACAAAACCACGAAAAGTTCTTGTATTTGAAGATAAAATCTTTTTTCTTTGAAGAAGAAAGATCTAGCTGACTGAAATAAGTTCATCAGATGAAAACCAACAAAAATTGACAAGAACCACGAAAAGTTCTTGTATTTTAAGATAAAATCTTACTCTATTAAGGAAAAAACTTCCAGCTCGCTGAAATATGTTCATTTGCTGAAAACCATCAAAACCACGAAAAGTTCTTGAATTTGAAGATAAAATCTTTTAGCTTTGAAGAAGAAAGATCTAGCTGACTGAAATAAGTTCATTAGATGAAAACCAACAAAAATTGACAAGAACCACGAAAAGTTCTTGTATTTTAAGATAAAATCTTACTCTATTAAGGAAAAAACTTCCAGCTCGCTGAAATATGTTCATTTGCTGAAAACCATCAAAACCACGAAAAGCTCTTGTATTTGAAGATAAAATCTTTTTGCTTTGAAGAAGAAAGATCTAGCTGACTGAAATAAGTTCATTAGATGAAAACCAACAAAAATTGACAAGAACCACGAAAAGTTCTTGTATTTTAAGATAAAATCTTTCTCTATTAAGGAAAAAACTTCCAGCTCGCTGAAATATGTTCATTTGCTGAAAACCATCAAAACCACGAAAAGTTCTTGTATTTGAAGATAAAATCTTTTTGCTTTGAAGAAGAAAGATCTAGCTGACTGAAATAAGTTCATTAGATGAAAACCAACAAAAATTGACAAGAACGACGAAAAGTTCTTGTATTTTAAGATAAAATCTTAGGCGATTAAAGAAAAAACTTCCAGCTCGCTGAAATCTGTTCATTTGCTGAAAACCATCAAAACAACGAAAAGTTCTTGTATTTGAAGATAAAATCTTTTTGCTTTGAAGAAGAAAGATCTAGCTGACTGAAATAAGTTCATGAGATGAAAACCAACAAAAATTGACAAGAACCACGAAAAGTTCTTGTATTTTAAGATAAAATCTTACGCTATTAAAGAAAAAACTCCCAGCTCGCTGAAATATGTTCATTTGCTGAAAACCAACAAAACCACGAAAAGTTCTTGTATTTGAAGATAAAATCTTTTTTCTTTGAAGAAGAAAGATCCAGCTGACTGAAATAAGTTCATAAGATGAAAACCAACAAAAATTGACAAGAACCACGAAAAGTTCTTGTATTTTAAGATAAAATCTTACTCTATTAAGGAAAAAACTTGCAGCTCGCTGAAATATGTTCATTTGCTGAAAACCATCAAAACCACGAAAAGTTCTTGAATTTGAAGATAAAATCTTTTTGCTTTGAAGAAGAAAGATCCAGCTGACTGAAATAAGTTCATTAGATGAAAACCAACAAAAATTGACAAGAACCACGAAAAGTTCTTGTATTTTAAGATAAAATCTTACTCTATTAAGGGAAAAACTTCCAGCTCGCTGAAATATGTTCATTTGCTGAAAACCATCAAAACCACAAAAAGTTCTTGTATTTGAAGATAAAATCTTTTTGCTTTGAAGAAGAAAGATCAAGCTGACTGAAATAAGTTCATTAGATGAAAACCAACAAAAATTGACAAGAACCACGAAAAGTTCTTGTATTTTAAGATAAAATCTTACTCTATTAAGGAAAAAACTTCCAGCTCGCTGAAATATGTTCATTTGCTGAAAACCATCAAAACCACGAAAAGTTCTTGTATTTGAAGATAAAATCTTTTTGCTTTGAAGAAGAAAGATCCAGCTGACTGAAATAAGTTCATTAGATGAAAACCAACAAAAATTGACAAGAACCACGAAAAGTTCTTGTATTTTAAGATAAAATCTTACTCTATTAAGGAAAAAACTTCCAGCTCGCTGAAATCTGTTCATTTGCTGAAAACCAACAAAACCACCAAAAGTTCTTGTATTTGAAGATAAAATCTTTTTGCTTTGACGAAGAAAGATCGAGCTGACTGAAATAAGTTCATTAGATGAAAACCAACAAAAATTGACAAGAACCACGAAAAGTTCTTGTATTTTAAGATAAAATCTTACTCGATTAAGGAAAAAACTTCCAGCTCGCTGAAATCTGTTCATTTGCTGAAAACCAACAAAACCACGAAAAGTTCTTGTATTTGAAGATAAAATCTTTTTGCTTTGACGAAGAAAGATCGAGCTGACTGAAATAAGTTCATTAGATGAAAACCAACAAAAATTGACAAGAACCACGAAAAGTTATTGCATTTTAAGATAAAATCTTAGGCTATTAAAGAAAAAACTTCCAGCTCGCTGAAATCTGTTCATTTGCTGAAAACCATCAAAACCACGAAAAGTTCTTGTATTTGAAGATAAAATCTTTTTGCTTTGAAGAAGAAAGATCTAGCTGACTGAAATAAGTTCATTAGATGAAAACCAACAAAAATTGACAAGAACCACGAAAAGTTCTTGTATTTTAAGATAAAATCTTACTCTATTCAGGAAAAAACTTCCAGCTCGCTGAAATATGTTCATTTGCTGAAAACCATCAAAACCACGAAAAGTTCTTGTATTTGAAGATAAAATCTTTTTGCTTTGAAGAAGAAAGATCTAACTGACTGAAATACGTTCATGAGATGAAAACCAACAAAAATTGACAAGAACCACGAAAAGTTCTAGTATTTTAAGATAAAATCTTACGCTATTAAAGAAAAAACTCCCAGCTCGCTGAAATATGTTCATTTGCTGAAAACCAACAAAACCACGAAAAGTTCTTGTATTTGAAGATAAAATCTTTTTTCTTTGAAGAAGAAAGATCCAGCTGACTGAAATAAGTTCATGAGATGAAAACCAACAAAAATTGACAAGAACCACGAAAAGTTCTTGTATTTTAAGATAAAATCTTACTCTGTTAAAGAAAAAACTCCCAGCTCGCTGAAATATGTTCATTTGCTGAAAAACAACAAAACCGCGAAAAGTTCTTGTATTTGAAGATAAAATCTTTTTGCTTTGAAGAAGAAAGATCTAGCTGACTGAAATAAGTTCATCAGATGAAAACCAACAAAAATTGACAAGAACCACGAAAAGTTCTTGCATTTTAAGATAAAATCTTACGCTATTAAAGAAAAAACTCCCAGCTCGCTGAAATATGTTCATTTGCTGAAAACCAACAAAACCACGAAAAGTTCTTGTATTTGAAGATAAAATCTTTTTTCTTTGAAGAAGAAAGATCCAGCTGACTGAAATAAGTTCATCAGATGAAAACCAACAAAAATTGACAAGAACCACGAAAAGTTATTGTATTTTAAGATAAAATCTTAGGCTATTAAAGAAAAAACTTCCAGCTCGCTGAAATCTGTTCATTTGCTGAAAACCAACAAAACCACGAAAAGTTCTTGTATTTGAAGATAAAATCTTTTTTCTTTGAAGAAGAAAGATCTAGCTGACTGAAATAAGTTCATTAGATGAAAACCAACAAAAATTGACAAGAACCACGAAAAGTTCTTGTATTTTAAGATAAAATCTTACTCTATTAAGGAAAAAACTTCCAGCTCGCTGAAATATGTTCATTTGCTGAAAACCATCAAAACCACGAAAAGTTCTTGTATTTGAAGATAAAATCTTTTTGCTTTGAAGAAAGATCTAGCTGACTGAAATAAGTTCATGAGATGAAAACCAACAAAAATTGACAAGAACCACGAAAAGTTCTTGTATTTTAAGATAAAATCTTACTCTGTTAAAGAAAAAACTCCCAGCTCGCTGAAATATGTTCATTTGCTGAAAAACAACAAAACCGCGAAAAGTTCTTGTATTTGAAGATAAAATCTTTTTGCTTTGAAGAAGAAAGATCTAGCTGACTGAAATAAGTTCATTAGATGAAAACCAACAAAAATTGACAAGAACCACGAAAAGTTCTTGTATTTTAAGATAAAATCTTCCTCGATTAAGGAAAAAACTTCCAGCTCGCTGAAATCTGTTCATTTGCTGAAAACCAACAAAACCACCAAAAGTTCTTGTATTTGAAGATAAAATCTTTTTGCTTTGATGAAGAAAGATCGAGCTGACTGAAATAAGTTCATTAGATGAAAACCAACAAAAATTGACAAGAACCACGAAAAGTTATTGCATTTTAAGATAAAATCTTAGGCTATTAAAGAAAAAACTTCCAGCTCGCTGAAATCTGTTCATTTGCTGAAAACCATCAAAACCACGAAAAGTTCTTGTATTTGAAGATAAAATCTTTTTGCTTTGAAGAAGAAAGATCTAGCTGACTGAAATAAGTTCATTAGATGAAAACCAACAAAAATTGACAAGAACCACGAAAAGTTCTTGTATTTTAAGATAAAATCTTACTCTATTCAGGAAAAAACTTCCAGCTCGCTGAAATATGTTCATTTGCTGAAAACCATCAAAACCACGAAAAGTTCTTGTATTTGAAGATAAAATCTTTTTGCTTTGAAGAAGAAAGATCTAGCTGACTGAAATAAGTTCATGAGATGAAAACCAACAAAAATTGACAAGAACCACGAAAAGTTCTAGTATTTTAAGATAAAATCTTACGCTATTAAAGAAAAAACTCCCAGCTCGCTGAAATATGTTCATTTGCTGAAAACCAACAAAACCACGAAAAGTTCTTGTATTTGAAGATAAAATCTTTTTTCTTTGAAGAAGAAAGATCTAGCTGACTGAAATAAGTTCATTAGATGAAAACCAACAAAAATTGACAAGAACCATGAAAAGTTCTTGTATTTTAAGATAAAATCTTACTCTATTAAGGAAAAAACTTCCAGCTCGCTGAAATATGTTCATTTGCTGAAAACCATCAAAACCACGAAAAGTTCTTGTATTTGAAGATAAAATCTTTTTGCTTTGAAGAAGAAAGATCTAGCTGACTGAAATAAGTTCATCAGATGAAAACCAACAAAAATTGACAAGAACCACGAAAAGTTCTTGTATTTTAAGATAAAATCTTACGCTATTAAAGAAAAAACTCCCAGCTCGCTGAAATATGTTCATTTGCTGAAAACCAACAAAACCACGAAAAGTTCTTGTATTTGAAGAGAAAATCTTTTTTCTTTGAAGAAGAAAGATCCAGCTGACTGAAATAAGTTCATTAGATGAAAACCAACAAAAATTGACAAGAACCACGAAAAGTTATTGTATTTTAAGATAAAATCTTAGGCTATTAAAGAAAAAACTTCCAGCTCGCTGAAATCTGTTCATTTGCTGAAAACCAACAAAACCACGAAAAGTTCTTGTATTTGAAGATAAAATCTTTTTTCTTTGAAGAAGAAAGATCTAGCTGACTGAAATAAGTTCATTAGATGAAAACCAACAAAAATTGACAAGAACCACGAAAAGTTCTTGTATTTTAAGATAAAATCTTACTCTATTAAGGAAAAAACTTCCAGCTCGCTGAAATATGTTCATTTGCTGAAAACCATCAAAACCACGAAAAGTTCTTGTATTTGAAGATAAAATATTTTTGCTTTGAAGAAGAAAGATCTAGCTGACTGAAATAAGTTGATTAGATGAAAACCAACAAAAATTGACAAGAACCACGAAAAGTTCTTGTATTTTAAGATAAAATCTTACTCTGTTAAAGACAAAACTCCCAGCTCGCTGAAATATGTTCATTTGCTGAAAAACAACAAAACCGCGAAAAGTTCTTGTATTTGAAGATAAAATCTTTTTGCTTTGAAGAAGAAAGATCTAGCTGACTGAAATAAGTTCATTAGATGAAAACCAACAAAAATTGACAAGAACCACGAAAAGTTCTTGTATTTTAAGATAAAATCTTACGCTATTAAAGAAAAAACTCCCAGCTCGCTGAAATATGTTCATTTGCTGAAAACCAACAAAACCACGAAAAGTTCTTGTATTTGAAGATAAAATCTTTTTTCTTTGAAGAAGAAAGATCTAGCTGACTGAAATAAGTTCATTAGATGAAAACCAACAAAAATTGACAAGAACCACGAAAAGTTCTTGTATTTTAAGATAAAATCTTCCTCGATTAAGGAAAAAACTTCCAGCTCGCTGAAATCTGTTCATTTGCTGAAAACCAACAAAACCACCAAAAGTTCTTGTATTTGAAGATAAAATCTTTTTGCTTTGACAAAGAAAGATCGAGCTGACTGAAATAAGTTCATTAGATGAAAACCAACAAAAATTGACAAGAACCACGAAAAGTTATTGCATTTTAAGATAAAATCTTAGGCTATTAAAGAAAAAACTTCCAGCTCGCTGAAATCTGTTCATTTGCTGAAAACCATCAAAACCACGAAAAGTTCTTGTATTTGAAGATAAAATCTTTTTGCTTTGAAGAAGAAAGATCTAGCTGACTGAAATAAGTTCATTAGATGAAAACCAACAAAAATTGACAAGAACCACGAAAAGTTCTTGTATTTTAAGATAAAATCTTACTCTATTCAGGAAAAAACTTCCAGCTCGCTGAAATATGTTCATTTGCTGAAAACCATCAAAACCACGAAAAGTTCTTGTATTTGAAGATAAAATCTTTTTGCTTTGAAGAAGAAAGATCTAGCTGACTGAAATAAGTTCATGAGATGAAAACCAACAAAAATTGACAAGAACCACGAAAAGTTCTAGTATTTTAAGATAAAATCTTACGCTATTAAAGAAAAAACTCCCAGCTCGCTGAAATATGTTCATTTGCTGAAAACCAACAAAACCACGAAAAGTTCTTGTATTTGAAGATAAAATCTTTTTTCTTTGAAGAAGAAAGATCTAGCTGACTGAAATAAGTTCATTAGATGAAAACCAACAAAAATTGACAAGAACCATGAAAAGTTCTTGTATTTTAAGATAAAATCTTACTCTATTAAGGAAAAAACTTCCAGCTCGCTGAAATATGTTCATTTGCTGAAAACCATCAAAACCACGAAAAGTTCTTGTATTTGAAGATAAAATCTTTTTGCTTTGAAGAAGAAAGATCTAGCTGACTGAAATAAGTTCATCAGATGAAAACCAACAAAAATTGACAAGAACCACGAAAAGTTCTTGTATTTTAAGATAAAATCTTACGCTATTAAAGAAAAAACTCCCAGCTCGCTGAAATATGTTCATTTGCTGAAAACCAACAAAACCACGAAAAGTTCTTGTATTTGAAGAGAAAATCTTTTTTCTTTGAAGAAGAAAGATCCAGCTGACTGAAATAAGTTCATTAGATGAAAACCAACAAAAATTGACAAGAACCACGAAAAGTTATTGTATTTTAAGATAAAATCTTAGGCTATTAAAGAAAAAACTTCCAGCTCGCTGAAATCTGTTCATTTGCTGAAAACCAACAAAACCACGAAAAGTTCTTGTATTTGAAGATAAAATCTTTTTTCTTTGAAGAAGAAAGATCTAGCTGACTGAAATAAGTTCATTAGATGAAAACCAACAAAAATTGACAAGAACCACGAAAAGTTCTTGTATTTTAAGATAAAATCTTACTCTATTAAGGAAAAAACTTCCAGCTCGCTGAAATATGTTCATTTGCTGAAAACCATCAAAACCACGAAAAGTTCTTGTATTTGAAGATAAAATCTTTTTGCTTTGAAGAAGAAAGATCTAGCTGACTGAAATAAGTTGATTAGATGAAAACCAACAAAAATTGACAAGAACCACGAAAAGTTCTTGTATTTTAAGATAAAATCTTACTCTGTTAAAGACAAAACTCCCAGCTCGCTGAAATATGTTCATTTGCTGAAAAACAACAAAACCGCGAAAAGTTCTTGTATTTGAAGATAAAATCTTTTTGCTTTGAAGAAGAAAGATCTAGCTGACTGAAATAAGTTCATTAGATGAAAACCAACAAAAATTGACAAGAACCACGAAAAGTTCTTGTATTTTAAGATAAAATCTTACGCTATTAAAGAAAAAACTCCCAGCTCGCTGAAATATGTTCATTTGCTGAAAACCAACAAAACCACGAAAAGTTCTTGTATTTGAAGATAAAATCTTTTTTCTTTGAAGAAGAAAGATCTAGCTGACTGAAATAAGTTCATTAGATGAAAACCAACAAAAATTGACAAGAACCACGAAAAGTTCTTGTATTTTAAGATAAAATCTTACTCTATTAAGGAAAAAACTTGCAGCTCGCTGAAATATGTTCATTTGCTGAAAACCATCAAAACCACGAAAAGTTGTTGAATTTGAAGATAAAATCTTTTTGCTTTGAAGAAGAAAGATCTAGCTGACTGAAATAAGTTCATTAGATGAAAACCAACAAAAATTGACAAGAACCATGAAAAGTTCTTGTATTTTAAGATAAAATCTTACTCTATTAAGGAAAAAACTTCCAGCTCGCTGAAATATGTTCATTTGCTGAAAACCATCAAAACCACGAAAAGTTCTTGTATTTGAAGATAAAATCTTTTTGCTTTGAAGAAGAAAGACTAGCTGACTGAAATAAGTTCATGAGATGAAAACCAACAAAAATTGACAAGAACCACGAAAAGTTCTTGTATTTTAAGATAAAATCTTACTCTATTAAGGAAAAAACTTCCAGCTCGCTGAAATATGTTCATTTGCTGAAAACCATCAAAACCACGAAAAGTTCTTGTATTTGAAGATAAAATCTTTTAGCTTTGAAGAAGAAAGATCGAGCTGACTGAAATAAGTTCATTAGATGAAAACCAACAAAAATTGACAAGAACCACGAAAAGTTCTTGTATTTTAAGATAAAATCTTAGGCTATTAAAGAAAAAACTTCCAGCTCGCTGAAATCTGTTCATTTGCTGAAAACCATCAAAACCACGAAAAGTTCTTGTATTTGAAGATAAAATCTTTTTGCTTTGAAGAAGAAAGATCTAGCTGACTGAAATAAGTTCATTAGATGAAAACCAACAAAAATTGACAAGAACCACGAAAAGTTCTTGTATTTTAAGATAAAATCTTACTCTATTAAGGAAAAAACTTCCAGCTCGCTGAAATCTGTTCATTTGCTGAAAACCAACAAAACCTCCAAAAGTTCTTGTATTTGAAGATAAAATCTTTTTGCTTTGACGAAGAAAGATCGAGCTGACTGAAATAAGTTCATTAGATGAAAACCAACAAAAATTGACAAGAACCACGAAAAGTTCTTGCATTTTAAGATAAAATCTTAGGCTATTAAAGAAAAAACTTCCAGCTCGCTGAAATCTGTTCATTTGCAGAAAACCATCAAAACCACGAAAAGTTCTTGTATTTGAAGATAAAATCTTTTTGCTTTGAAGAAGAAAGATCGAGCTGACTGAAATAAGTTCATTAGATGAAAACCAACAAAAATTGACAAGAACCACAAAAAGTTCTTGTATTTTAAGATAAAATCTTACGCTATAAAGAAAAAACTCCCAGCTCGCTGAAATATGTTCATTTGCTGAAAAACAACAAAACCGCGAAAAGTTCTTGTATTTGAAGATAAAATCTTTTTGCTTTGAAGAAGAAAGATCTCGCTGACTGAAATAAGTTCATTAGATGAAAACCAACAAAAATTGACAAGAACCACGAAAAGTTCTTGTATTTTAAGATAAAATCTTACTCTATTAAGGAAAAAACTTCCAGCTCGCTGAAATATGTTCATTTGCTGAAAACCATCAAAACCACGAAAAGTTCTTGTATTTGAAGATAAAATCTTTTTGCTTTGAAGAAGAAAGATCTAGCTGACTGAAATAAGTTCATGAGATGAAAACCAACAAAAATTGACAAGAACCACGAAAAGTTCTTGTATTTTAAGATAAAATCTTACTCGATTCAGGAAAAAACTTCCAGCTCGCTGAAATATGTTCATTTGCTGAAAACCATCAAAACCACGAAAAGTTCTTGTATTTGAAGATAAAATCTTTTTGCTTTGAAGAAGAAAGATCTAGCTGACTGAAATAAGTTCATTAGATGAAAACCAACAAAAATTGACAAGAACCACGAAAAGTTCTTGTATTTTAAGATAAAATCTTACGCTATTAAAGAAAAAACTCCCAGCTCGCTGAAATATGTTCATTTGCTGAAAACCAACAAAACCACGAAAAGTTCTTGTATTTGAAGATAAAATCTTTTTGCTTTGAAGAAGAAAGATCTAGCTGACTGAAATAAGTTCATGAGATGAAAACCAACAAAAATTGACAAGAACCACGAAAAGTTCTTGTATTTTAAGATAAAATCTTCCTCTATTCAGGAAAAAACTTCCAGCTCGCTGAAATATGTTCATTTGCTGAAAACCATCAAAACCACGAAAAGTTCTTGTATTTGAAGATAAAATCTTTTTGCTTTGAAGAAGAAAGATCTAGCTGACTGAAATAAGTTCATTAGATGAAAACCAACAAAAATTGACAAGAACCACGAAAAGTTCTTGTATTTTAAGATAAAATCTTACTCTATTAAGGAAAAAACTTGCAGCTCGCTGAAATATGTTCATTTGCTGAAAACCATCAAAACCACGAAAAGTTCTTGAATTTGAAGATAAAATCTTTTTGCTTTGAAGAAGAAAGATCTAGCTGACTGAAATAAGTTCATTAGATGAAAACCAACAAAAATTGACAAGAACCACGAAAAGTTCTTGTATTTTAAGATAGAATCTTAGGCTATTAAAGAAAAAACTTCCAGCTCGCTGAAATCTGTTCATTTGCTGAAAGCCATCAAAACCACGAAAAGTTCTTGTATTTGAAGATAAAATCTTTTTGCTTTGAAGAAGAAAGATCCAGCTGACTGAAATAAGTTCATTAGATGAAAACCAACAAAAATTGACAAGAACCACGAAAAGTTCTTGTATTTTAAGATAAAATCTTACTCTATTCAGGAAAAAACTTTCAGCTCGCTGAAATATGTTCATTTGCTGAAAACCATCAAAACCACGAAAAGTTCTTGTATTTGAAGATAAAATCTTTTTTCTTTGAAGAAGAAAGATCTAGCTGACTGAAATAAGTTCATTAGATGAAAACCAACAAAAATTGACAAGAACCACGAAAAGTTCTTGTATTTTAAGATAAAATCTTACGCTATTAAAGAAAAAACTCCCAGCTCGCTGAAATATGTTCATTTGCTGAAAAACAACAAAACCGCGAAAAGTTCTTGTATTTGAAGATAAAATCTTTTTGCTTTGAAGAAGAAAGATCTAGCTGACTGAAATAAGTTCATTAGATGAAAACCAACAAAAATTGACAAGAACCACGAAAAGTTCTTGTATTTTAAGATAAAATCTTACTCTATTAAGGAAAAAAACTTGCAGTTCGCTGAAATATGTTCATTTGCTGAAAACCATCAAAACCACGAAAAGTTCTTGAATTTGAAGATAAAATCTTTTTGCTTTGAAGAGGAAAGATCTAGCTGACTGAAATAAGTTCATTAGATGAAAACCAACAAAAATTGACAAGAACCACGAAAAGTTCTTGTATTTTAAGATAAAATCTTACTCTATTAAGGAAAAAACTTCCAGCTCGCTGAAATCTGTTCATTTGCTGAAAACCAACAAAACCACCAAAAGTTCTTGTATTTGAAGATAAAATCTTTTTGCTTTGACGAAGAAAGATCGAGCTGACTGAAATAAGTTCATTAGATGAAAACCAACAAAAATTGACAAGAACCACGAAAAGTTCTTGTATTTTAAGATAAAATCTTCGGCTATTAAAGAAAAAACTTCCAGCTCGCTGAAATCTGTTCATTTGCTGAAAACCATCAAAACCACGAAAAGTTCTTGTATTTGAAGATAAAATCTTTTTGCTTTGAAGAAGAAAGATCTAGCTGACTGAAATAAGTTCATTAGATGAAAACCAACAAAAATTGACAAGAACCACGAAAAGTTCTTGTATTTTAAGATAAAATCTTATTCTATTCAGGAAAAAACTTCCAGCTCGCTGAAATATGTTCATTTGCTGAAAACCATCAAAACCACGAAAAGTTCTTGTATTTGAAGATAAAATCTTTTTGCTTTGAAGAAGAAAGATCTAGCTGACTGAAATAAGTTCATTAGATGAAAACCAACAAAAATTGACAAGAACCACGAAAAGTTGTTGTATTTTAAGATAAAATCTTACGCTATTAAAGAAAAAACTCCCAGCTCGCTGAAATATGTTCATTTGCTGAAAAACAACAAAACCGCGAAAAGTTCTTGTATTTGAAGATAAAATCTTTTTGCTTTGAAGAAGAAAGATCTAGCTGACTGAAATAAGTTCATGAGATGAAAACCAACAAAAATTGACAAGAACCACGAAAAGTTCTTGTATTTTAAGATAAAATCTTACGCTATTAAAGAAAAAACTCCCAGCTCGCTGAAATATGTTCATTTGCTGAAAACCAACAAAACCACGAAAAGTTCTTGTATTTGAAGATAAAATCTTTTTTCTTTGAAGAAGAAAGATCTAGCTGACTGAAATAAGTTCATTAGATGAAAACCAACAAAAATTGACAAGAACCACGAAAAGTTCTTGTATTTTAAGATAAAATCTTCGGCTATTAAAGAAAAAACTTCCAGCTCGCTGAAATCTGTTCATTTGCTGAAAACCATCAAAACCACGAAAAGTTCTTGTATTTGAAGATAAAATCTTTTTGCTTTGAAGAAGAAAGATCTAGCTGACTGAAATAAGTTCATTAGATGAAAACCAACAAAAATTGACAAGAACCACGAAAAGTTCTTGTATTTTAAGATAAAATCTTATTCTATTCAGGAAAAAACTTCCAGCTCGCTGAAATATGTTCATTTGCTGAAAACCATCAAAACCACGAAAAGTTCTTGTATTTGAAGATAAAATCTTTTTGCTTTGAAGAAGAAAGATCTAGCTGACTGAAATAAGTTCATTAGATGAAAACCAACAAAAATTGACAAGAACCACGAAAAGTTGTTGTATTTTAAGATAAAATCTTACGCTATTAAAGAAAAAACTCCCAGCTCGCTGAAATATGTTCATTTGCTGAAAAACAACAAAACCGCGAAAAGTTCTTGTATTTGAAGATAAAATCTTTTTGCTTTGAAGAAGAAAGATCTAGCTGACTGAAATAAGTTCATGAGATGAAAACCAACAAAAATTGACAAGAACCACGAAAAGTTCTTGTATTTTAAGATAAAATCTTACGCTATTAAAGAAAAAACTCCCAGCTCGCTGAAATATGTTCATTTGCTGAAAACCAACAAAACCACGAAAAGTTCTTGTATTTGAAGATAAAATCTTTTTTCTTTGAAGAAGAAAGATCTAGCTGACTGAAATAAGTTCATTAGATGAAAACCAACAAAAATTGACAAGAACCACGAAAAGTTCTTGTATTTTAAGATAAAATCTTACGCTATTAAAGAAAAAACTCCCAGCTCGCTGAAATATGTTCATTTGCTGAAAACCAACAAAACCACGAAAAGTTCTTGTATTTGAAGATAAAATCTTTTTTCTTTGAAGAAGAAAGATCCAGCTGACTGAAATAAGTTCATTAGATGAAAACCAACAAAAATTGACAAGAACCACGAAAAGTTCTTGTATTTTAAGATAAAATCTTACGCTATTAAAGAAAAAACTCACAGCTCGCTGAAATATGTTCATTTGCTGAAATCCAACAAAACCACGAAAAGTTCTTGTATTTGAAGATAGAATCTTTTTTCTTTGAAGAAGAAAGATCTAGCTGACTGAAATAAGTTCATTAGATGAAAACCAACAAAAATTGACAAGAACCACGAAAAGTTCTTGTATTTGAAGATAAAATCTTACTCTATTAAGGAAAAAACTTGCAGCTCGCTGAAATATGTTCATTTGCTGAAAACCATCAAAACAACGAAAAGTTCTTGAATTTGAAGATAAAATCTTTTTGCTTTGAAGAAGAAAGATCTAGCTGACTGAAATAAGTTCATTAGATGAAAACCAACAAAAATTGACAAGAACCACGAAAAGTTCTTGTATTTTAAGATAAAATCTTACTCTATTAAGGAAAAAACTTCCAGCTCGCTGAAATATGTTCATTTGCTGAAAACCATCAAAACCACGAAAAGTTCTTGTATTTGAAGATAAAATCTTTTTGCTTTGAAGAAGAAAGATCCAGCTGACTGAAATAAGTTCATTAGATGAAAACCAACAAAAATTGACAAGAACCACGAAAAGTTCTTGTATTTTAAGATAAAATCTTACTCTATTAAGGAAAAAACTTCCAGCTCGCTGAAATATGTTCATTTGCTGAAAACCATCAAAACCACGAAAAGTTCTTGTATTTGAAGATAAAATCTTTTTGCTTTGAAGAAGAAAGATCTAGCTGACTGAAATAAGTTCATTAGATGAAAACCAACAAAAATTGACAAGAACCACGAAAAGTTCTTGTATTTTAAGATAAAATCTTAGGCTATTAAAGAAAAAACTTCCAGCTCGCTGAAATCTGTTCATTTGCTGAAAACCATCAAAACCACGAAAAGTTCTTGTATTTGAAGATAAAATCTTTTTGCTTTGAAGAAGAAAGATCTAGCTGACTGAAATAAGTTCATGAGATGAAAACCAACAAAAATTGACAAGAACCACGAAAAGTTCTTGTATTTTAAGATAAAATCTTCCTCTATTCAGGAAAAAACTTCCAGCTCGCTGAAATATGTTCATTTGCTGAAAACCATCAAAACCACGAAAAGTTCTTGTATTTGAAGATAAAATCTTTTTGCTTTGAAGAAGAAAGATCTAGCTGACTGAAATAAGTTCATTAGATGAAAACCAACAAAAATTGACAAGAACCACGAAAAGTTCTTGTATTTTAAGATAAAATCTTACTCTATTAAGGAAAAAACTTGCAGCTCGCTGAAATATGTTCATTTGCTGAAAACCATCAAAACCACGAAAAGTTCTTGAATTTGAAGATAAAATCTTTTTGCTTTGAAGAAGAAAGATCTAGCTGACTGAAATAAGTTCATTAGATGAAAACCAACAAAAATTGACAAGAACCACGAAAAGTTCTTGTATTTTAAGATAGAATCTTAGGCTATTAAAGAAAAAACTTCCAGCTCGCTGAAATCTGTTCATTTGCTGAAAGCCATCAAAACCACGAAAAGTTCTTGTATTTGAAGATAAAATCTTTTTGCTTTGAAGAAGAAAGATCCAGCTGACTGAAATAAGTTCATTAGATGAAAACCAACAAAAATTGACAAGAACCACGAAAAGTTCTTGTATTTTAAGATAAAATCTTACGCTATTAAAGAAAAAACTCCCAGCTCGCTGAAATATGTTCATTTGCTGAAAAACAACAAAACCGCGAAAAGTTCTTGTATTTGAAGATAAAATCTTTTTGCTTTGAAGAAGAAAGATCTAGCTGACTGAAATAAGTTCATTAGATGAAAACCAACAAAAATTGACAAGAACCACGAAAAGTTCTTGTATTTTAAGATAAAATCTTACTCTATTAAGGAAAAAAACTTGCAGCTCGCTGAAATATGTTCATTTGCTGAAAACCATCAAAACCACGAAAAGTTCTTGAATTTGAAGATAAAATCTTTTTGCTTTGAAGAGGAAAGATCTAGCTGACTGAAATAAGTTCATTAGATGAAAACCAACAAAAATTGACAAGAACCACGAAAAGTTCTTGTATTTTAAGATAAAATCTTACTCTATTAAGGAAAAAACTTCCAGCTCGCTGAAATCTGTTCATTTGCTGAAAACCAACAAAACCACCAAAAGTTCTTGTATTTGAAGATAAAATCTTTTTGCTTTGACGAAGAAAGATCGAGCTGACTGAAATAAGTTCATTAGATGAAAACCAACAAAAATTGACAAGAACCACGAAAAGTTCTTGTATTTTAAGATAAAATCTTCGGCTATTAAAGAAAAAACTTCCAGCTCGCTGAAATCTGTTCATTTGCTGAAAACCATCAAAACCACGAAAAGTTCTTGTATTTGAAGATAAAATCTTTTTGCTTTGAAGAAGAAAGATCTAGCTGACTGAAATAAGTTCATTAGATGAAAACCAACAAAAATTGACAAGAACCACGAAAAGTTCTTGTATTTTAAGATAAAATCTTATTCTATTCAGGAAAAAACTTCCAGCTCGCTGAAATATGTTCATTTGCTGAAAACCATCAAAACCACGAAAAGTTCTTGTATTTGAAGATAAAATCTTTTTGCTTTGAAGAAGAAAGATCTAGCTGACTGAAATAAGTTCATTAGATGAAAACCAACAAAAATTGACAAGAACCACGAAAAGTTCTTGTATTTTAAGATAAAATCTTACGCTATTAAAGAAAAAACTCCCAGCTCGCTGAAATATGTTCATTTGCTGAAAAACAACAAAACCGCGAAAAGTTCTTGTATTTGAAGATAAAATCTTTTTGCTTTGAAGAAGAAAGATCTAGCTGACTGAAATAAGTTCATGAGATGAAAACCAACAAAAATTGACAAGAACCACGAAAAGTTCTTGTATTTTAAGATAAAATCTTACGCTATTAAAGAAAAAACTCCCAGCTCGCTGAAATATGTTCATTTGCTGAAAACCAACAAAACCACGAAAAGTTCTTGTATTTGAAGATAAAATCTTTTTTCTTTGAAGAAGAAAGATCTAGCTGACTGAAATAAGTTCATTAGATGAAAACCAACAAAAATTGACAAGAACCACGAAAAGTTCTTGTATTTTAAGATAAAATCTTACGCTATTAAAGAAAAAACTCCCAGCTCGCTGAAATATGTTCATTTGCTGAAAACCATCAAAACCACGAAAAGTTCTTGTATTTGAAGATAAAATCTTTTTGCTTTGAAGAAGAAAGATCTAGCTGACTGAAATAAGTTCATTAGATGAAAACCAACAAAAATTGACAAGAACCACGAAAAGTTCTTGTATTTTAAGATAAAATCTTACTCTATTAAGGAAAAAACTTCCAGCTTGCTGAAATATGTTCATTTGCTGAAAACCATCAAAACCACGAAAAGTTCTTGTATTTGAAGATAAAATCTTTTTGCTTTGAAGAAGAAAGATCAAGCTGACTGAAATAAGTTCATTAGATGAAAACCAACAAAAATTGACAAGAACCACGAAAAGTTCTTGTATTTTAAGATAAAATCTTACGCTATTAAAGAAAAAACTCCCAGCTCGCTGAAATATGTTCATTTGCTGAAAACCAACAAAACCACGAAAAGTTCTTGTATTTGAAGATAAAATCTTTTTTCTTTGAAGAAGAAAGATCTAGCTGACTGAAATAAGTTCATTAGATGAAAACCAACAAAAATTGACAAGAACCACGAAACGTTCTTGTATTTTAAGATAAAATCTTAGGTTATTAAAGAAAAAACTTCCAGCTCGTTGAAATCTGTTCATTTGCTGAAAACCATCAAAACCACGAAAAGTTCTTGTATTTGAAGATAAAATCTTTTTGCTTTGAAGAAGAAAGATCTAGCTGACTGAAATAAGTTCATTAGATGAAAACCAACAAAAATTGACAAGAACCACGAAAAGTTCTTGTATTTTAAGATAAAATCTTAGGCTATTAAAGAAAAAACTTCCAGCTCGCTGAAATCTGTTCATTTGCTGAAAACCATCAAAACCACGAAAAGTTCTTGTATTTGAAGATAAAATCTTTTTGCTTTGAAGAAGAAAGATCTAGCTGACTGAAATAAGTTCATTAGATGAAAACCAACAAAAATTGACAAGAACCACGAAAAGTTCTTGTATTTTAAGATAAAATCTTACTCTATTAAGGAAAAAACTTCCAGCTCGCTGAAATATGTTCATTTGCTGAAAACCATCAAAACCACGAAAAGTTCTTGTATTTGAAGATAAAATCTTTTTGCTTTGAAGAAGAAAGATCTAGCTGACTGAAATAAGTTCATTAGATGAAAACCAACAAAAATTGACAAGAACCACGAAAAGTTCTTGTATTTTAAGATAAAATCTTACGCTATTAAAGAAAAAACTCCCAGCTCGCTGAAATATGTTCATTTGCTGAAAACCAACAAAACCACGAAAAGTTCTTGTATTTGAAGATAAAATCTTTCTTCTTTGAAGAAGAAAGATCCAGCTGACTGAAATAAGTTCATTAGATGAAAACCAACAAAAATTGACAAGAACAAGAAAAGTTCTTGTATTTTAAGATAAAATCTTACTCTATTAAGGAAAAAACTTCCAGCTCGCTGAAATATGTTCATTTGCTGAAAACCATCAAAACCACGAAAAGTTCTTGTATTTGAAGATTAAATCTTTTTGCTTTGAGGAAGAAAGATCTAGCTGACTGAAATAAGTTCATTAGATGAAAACCAACAAAAATTGACAAGAACCACGAAAAGTTCTTGTATTTTAAGATAAAATCTTACTCTGTTAAAGAAAAAACTCCCAGCTCGCTGAAATATGTTCATTTGCTGAAAAACAACAAAACCGCGAAATGTTCTTGTATTTGAAGATAAAATCTTTTTGCTTTGAAGAAGAAAGATCTAGCTGACTGAAATAAGTTCATTAGATGAAAACCAACAAAAATTGACAAGAACCACGAAAAGTTCTTGTATTTTAAGATAAAATCTTACTCTATTAAGGAAAAAACTTCCAGCTCGCTGAAATCTGTTCATTTGCTGAAAACCAACAAAACCACGAAAAGTTCTTGTATTTTAAGATAAAATCTTAGGCTATTAAAGAAAAAACTTCCAGCTCGCTGCAATCTGTTCATTTGCTGAAAACCATCAAAACCACGAAATGTTCTTGTATTTGAAGATAAAATCTTTTTGCTTTGAAGAAGAAAGATCCAGCTGACTGAAATAAGTTCATTAGATGAAAACCAACAAAAATTGACAAGAACCACGAAAAGTTCTTGTATTTTAAGATAAAATCTTACTCCATTCAGGAAAAAACTTCCAGCTCGCTGAAATATGTTCATTTGCTGAAAACCATCAAAACCACGAAAAGTTCTTGTATTTGAAGATAAAATCTTTTTGCTTTGAAGAAGAAAGATCTAGCTGACTGAAATAAGTTCATTAGATGAAAACCAACAAAAATTGACAAGAACCACGAAAAGTTCTTGTATTTTAAGATAAAATCTTACGCTATTAAAGAAAAAACTCCCAACTCGCTGAAATATGTTCATTTGCTGAAAACCAACAAAACCACGAAAAGTTCTTTTATTTGAAGATAAAATCTTTTTTCTTTGAAGAAGAAAGATCTAGCTGACTGAAATAAGTTCATGAGATGAAAACCAACAAAAATTGACAAGAACCACGAAAAGTTCTTGTATTTTAAGATAAAATCTTACGCTATTAAAGAAAAAACTCCCAGCTCGCTGAAATATGTTCATTTGCTGAAAACCAACAAAACCACGAAAAGTTCTTGTATTTGAAGATAAAATCTTTTTTCTTTGAAGAAGAAAGATCTAGCTGACTGAAATAAGTTCATTAGATGAAAACCAACAAAAATTGACAAGAACCACGAAACGTTCTTGTATTTTAAGATAAAATCTTAGGTTATTAAAGAAAAAACTTCCAGCTCGTTGAAATCTGTTCATTTGCTGAAAACCATCAAAACCACGAAAAGTTCTTGTATTTGAAGATAAAATCTTTTTGCTTTGAAGAAGAAAGATCTAGCTGACTGAAATAAGTTCATTAGATGAAAACCAACAAAAATTGACAAGAACCACGAAAAGTTCTTGTATTTTAAGATAAAATCTTAGGCTATTAAAGAAAAAACTTCCAGCTCGCTGAAATCTGTTCATTTGCTGAAAACCATCAAAACCACGAAAAGTTCTTGTATTTGAAGATAAAATCTTTTTGCTTTGAAGAAGAAAGATCTAGCTGACTGAAATAAGTTCATTAGATGAAAACCAACAAAAATTGACAAGAACCACGAAAAGTTCTTGTATTTTAAGATAAAATCTTACTCTATTAAGGAAAAAACTTCCAGCTCGCTGAAATATGTTCATTTGCTGAAAACCATCAAAACCACGAAAAGTTCTTGTATTTGAAGATAAAATCTTTTTGCTTTGAAGAAGAAAGATCTAGCTGACTGAAATAAGTTCATTAGATGAAAACCAACAAAAATTGACAAGAACCACGAAAAGTTCTTGTATTTTAAGATAAAATCTTACGCTATTAAAGAAAAAACTCCCAGCTCGCTGAAATATGTTCATTTGCTGAAAACCAACAAAACCACGAAAAGTTCTTGTATTTGAAGATAAAATCTTTTTTCTTTGAAGAAGAAAGATCCAGCTGACTGAAATAAGTTCATTAGATGAAAACCAACAAAAATTGACAAGAACAAGAAAAGTTCTTGTATTTTAAGATAAAATCTTACTCTATTAAGGAAAAAACTTCCAGCTCGCTGAAATATGTTCATTTGCTGAAAACCATCAAAACCACGAAAAGTTCTTGTATTTGAAGATTAAATCTTTTTGCTTTGAGGAAGAAAGATCTAGCTGACTGAAATAAGTTCATTAGATGAAAACCAACAAAAATTGACAAGAACCACGAAAAGTTCTTGTATTTTAAGATAAAATCTTACTCTGTTAAAGAAAAAACTCCCAGCTCGCTGAAATATGTTCATTTGCTGAAAAACAACAAAACCGCGAAATGTTCTTGTATTTGAAGATAAAATCTTTTTGCTTTGAAGAAGAAAGATCTAGCTGACTGAAATAAGTTCATTAGATGAAAACCAACAAAAATTGACAAGAACCACGAAAAGTTCTTGTATTTTAAGATAAAATCTTACTCTATTAAGGAAAAAACTTCCAGCTCGCTGAAATCTGTTCATTTGCTGAAAACCAACAAAACCACGAAAAGTTCTTGTATTTTAAGATAAAATCTTAGGCTATTAAAGAAAAAACTTCCAGCTCGCTGCAATCTGTTCATTTGCTGAAAACCATCAAAACCACGAAATGTTCTTGTATTTGAAGATAAAATCTTTTTGCTTTGAAGAAGAAAGATCCAGCTGACTGAAATAAGTTCATTAGATGAAAACCAACAAAAATTGACAAGAACCACGAAAAGTTCTTGTATTTTAAGATAAAATCTTACTCCATTCAGGAAAAAACTTCCAGCTCGCTGAAATATGTTCATTTGCTGAAAACCATCAAAACCACGAAAAGTTCTTGTATTTGAAGATAAAATCTTTTTTCTTTGAAGAAGAAAGATCTAGCTGACTGAAATAAGTTCATTAGATGAAAACCAACAAAAATTGACAAGAACCACGAAAAGTTCTTGTATTTTAAGATAAAATCTTACGCTATTAAAGAAAAAACTCCCAGCTCGCTGAAATATGTTCATTTGCTGAAAACCAACAAAACCACGAAAAGTTCTTGTATTTGAAGATAAAATCTTTTTTCTTTGAAGAAGAAAGATCTAGCTGACTGAAATAAGTTCATTAGATGAAAACCAACAAAAATTGACAAGAACCACGAAACGTTCTTGTATTTTAAGATAAAATCTTAGGCTATTAAAGAAAAAACTTCCAGCTCGCTGAAATCTGTTCATTTGCTGAAAACCATCAAAACCACGAAAAGTTCTTGTATTTGAAGATAAAATCTTTTTCTTTGAAGAAGAAAGATCTCGCTGACTGAAATAAGTTCATTAGATGAAAACCAACAAAAATTGACAAGAACCACGAAAAGTTCTTGTATTTTAAGATAAAATCTTACGCTATTAAAGAAAAAACTCCCAGCTCGCTGAAATATGTTCATTTCCTGAAAACCAACAAAACCACGAAAAGTTCTTGTATTTGAAGATAAAATCTTTTTGCTTTGAGGAAGAAAGATCTAGCTGACTGAAATAAGTTCATTAGATGAAAACCAACAAAAATTGATAAGAACCACGAAAAGTTCTTGTATTTTAAGATAAAATCTTACTCTGTTAAAGAAAAAACTCCCAGCTCGCTGAAATATGTTCATTTGCTGAAAAACAACAAAACCGCGAAATGTTCTTGTATTTGAAGATAAAATCTTTTTGCTTTGAAGAAGAAAGATCTAGCTGACTGAAATAAGTTCATTAGATGAAAACCAACAAAAATTGACAAGAACCACGAAAAGTTCTTGTATTTTAAGATAAAATCTTACGCTATTCAGGAAAAAACTTCCAGCTCGCTGAAATATGTTCATTTGCTGAAAACCATCAAAACCACGAAAAGTTCTTGAATTTGAAGATAAAATCTTTTTGCTTTGAAGAAGAAAGATCTAGCTGACTGAAATAAGTTCATTAGATGAAAACCAACAAAAATTGACAAGAAGCACAAAAAGTTCTTGTATTTTAAGATAAAATCTTACGCTATTAAAGAAAAAACTCCCAGCTCGCTGAAATATGTTCATTTGCTGAAAACCAACAAAACCACGAAAAGTTCTTGTATTTGAAGATAAAATCTTTTTTCTTTGAAGAAGAAAGATCTAGCTGACTGAAATAAGTTCATTAGATGAAAACCAACAAAAATTGACAAGAACCACGAAAAGTTCTTGTATTTTAAGATAAAATCTTACTCTATTAAGGAAAAAACTTCCAGCTCGCTGAAATATGTTCATTTGCTGAAAACCATCAAAACCACGAAAAGTTCTTGTATTTTAAGATAAAATCTTACTCTGTCAAAGAAAAAAACTCCCAGCTCGCTGAAATATGTTCATTTGCTGAAAAACAACAAAACCGCGAAAAGTTCTTGTATTTGAAGATAAAATCTTTTTTCTTTGAAGAAGAAAGATCTAGCTGACTGAAATAAGTTCATTAGATGAAAACCAACAAAAATTGACAAGAACCACGAAAAGTTCTTGTATTTTAAGATAAAATCTTACGCTATTAAAGAAAAAACTCCCAGCTCGCTGAAATATGTTCATTTGCTGAAAACCAACAAAACCACGAAAAGTTCTTGTATTTGAAGATAAAATCTTTTTTCTTTGAAGAAGAAAGATCTAGCTGACTGAAATAAGTTCATTAGATGAAAACCAACAAAAATTGACAAGAACCACGAAAAGTTCTTGTATTTTAAGATAAAATCTTACTCTATTCAGGAAAAAACTTCCAGCTCGCTGAAATATGTTCATTTGCTGAAAACCATCAAAACCACGAAAAGTTCTTGTATTTGAAGATAAAATCTTTTTGCTTTGAAGAAGAAAGATCTTGCTGACTGAAATAAGTTCATTAGATGAAAACCAACAAAAATTGACAAGAACCACGAAAAGTTCTTGTATTTTAAGATAAAATCTTGCTCTATTCAGGAAAAAACTTCCAGCTCGCTGAAATATGTTCATTTGCTGAAAACCATCAAAACCACGAAAAGTTCTTGTATTTGAAGATAAAATCTTTTTGCTTTGAAGAAGAAAGATCTAGCTGACTGAAATAAGTTCATTAGATGAAAACCAACAAAAATTGACAAGAACCACGAAAAGTTCTTGTATTTTAAGATAAAATCTTAGGCTATTAAAGAAAAAACTTCCAGCTCGCTGAAATCTGTTCATTTGCTGAAAACCATCAAAACCACGAAAAGTTCTTGTATTTGAAGATAAAATCTTTTTGCTTTGAAGAAGAAAGATCTAGCTGACTGAAATAAGTTCATTAGATGAAAACCAACAAAAATTGACAAGAACCACGAAAAGTTCTTGTATTTTAAGATAAAATCTTACTCTATTAAGGAAAAAACTTCCAGCTCGCTGAAATATGTTCATTTGCTGAAAACCAACATAACCACGAAAAGTTCTTGTATTTGAAGATAAAATCTTTTTGCTTTGAAGAAGAAAGATCTAGCTGACTGAAATAAGTTCATGAGATGAAAACCAACAAAAATTGACAAGAACAAGAAAAGTTCTTGTATTTTAAGATAAAATCTTACTCTATTAAGGAAAAAACTTCCAGCTCGCTGAAATATGTTCATTTGCTGAAAACCATCAAAACCACGAAAAGTTCTTGTATTTGAAGATAAAATCTTTTTGCTTTGAGGAAGAAAGATCTAGCTGACTGAAATAAGTTCATTAGATGAAAACCAACAAAAATTGACAAGAACCACGAAAAGTTCTTGTATTTTAAGATAAAATCTTACGCTATTCAGGAAAAAACTCCCAGCTCGCTGAAATATGTTCATTTGCTGAAAACCAACAAAACCACGAAAAGTTCTTGTATTTGAAGATAAAATCTTTTTTCTTTGAAGAAGAAAGATCTAGCTGACTGAAATAAGTTCATTAGATGAAAACCAACAAAAATTGACAAGAACCACGAAAAGTTCTTGTATTTTAAGATAAAATCTTACTCTATTAAGGAAAAGACTTCCAGCTCGCTGAAATATGTTCATTTCCTGAAAACCAACAAAACCACGAAAAGTTCTTGTATTTGAAGATAAAATCTTTTTGCTTTGAGGAAGAAAGATCTAGCTGACTGAAATAAGTTCATTAGATGAAAACCAACAAAAATTGATAAGAACCACGAAAAGTTCTTGTATTTTAAGATAAAATCTTACTCTGTTAAAGAAAAAACACCCAGCTCGCTGAAATATGTTCATTTGCTGAAAAACAACAAAACCGCGAAATGTTCTTGTATTTGAAGATAAAATCTTTTTGCTTTGAAGAAGAAAGATCCAGCTGACTGAAATAAGTTCATTGGATGAAAACCAACAAAAATTGACAAGAACCACGAAAAGTTCTTGTATTTTAAGATAAAATCTTACTCTATTCAGGAAAAAACTTCCAGCTCGCTGAAATATGTTCATTTGCTGAAAACCATCAAAACCACGAAAAGTTCTTGTATTTGAAGATAAAATCTTTTTGCTTTGAAGAAGAAAGATCTAGCTGACTGAAATAAGTTCATTAGATGAAAACCAACAAAAATTGACAAGAAGCACGAAAAGTTCTTGTATTTTAAGATAAAATCTTACGCTATTAAAGAAAAAACTCCCAGCTCGCTGAAATATGTTCATTTGCTGAAAACCAACAAAACCACGAAAAGTTCTTGTATTTGAAGATAAAATCTTTTTTCTTTGAAGAAGAAAGATCTAGCTGACTGAAATAAGTTCATTAGATGAAAACCAACAAAAATTGACAAGAACCACGAAAAGTTCTTGTATTTTAAGATAAAATCTTACTCTATTAAGGAAAAAACTTCCAGCTCGCTGAAATATGTTCATTTGCTGAAAACCATCAAAACCACGAAAAGTTCTTGTATTTTCAGATAAAATCTTACTCTGTCAAAGAAAAAAACTCCCAGCTCGCTGAAATATGTTCATTTGCTGAAAAACAACAAAACCGCGAAAAGTTCTTGTATTTGAAGATAAAATCTTTTTTCTTTGAAGAAGAAAGATCTAGCTGACTGAAATAAGTTCATTAGATGAAAACCAACAAAAATTGACAAGAACCACGAAAAGTTCTTGTATTTTAAGATAAAATCTTACGCTATTAAAGAAAAAACTCCCAGCTCGCTGAAATATGTTCATTTGCTGAAAACCAACAAAACCACGAAAAGTTCTTGTATTTGAAGATAAAATCTTTTTTCTTTGAAGAAGAAAGATCTAGCTGACTGAAATAAGTTCATTAGATGAAAACCAACAAAAATTGACAAGAACCACGAAAAGTTCTTGTATTTTAAGATAAAATCTTACTCTATTCAGGAAAAAACTTCCAGCTCGCTGAAATATGTTCATTTGCTGAAAACCATCAAAACCACGAAAAGTTCTTGTATTTGAAGATAAAATCTTTTTGCTTTGAAGAAGAAAGATCTAGCTGACTGAAATAAGTTCATTAGATGAAAACCAACAAAAATTGACAAGAACCACGAAAAGTTCTTGTATTTTAAGATAAAATCTTGCTCTATTCAGGAAAAAACTTCCAGCTCGCTGAAATATGTTCATTTGCTGAAAACCATCAAAACCACGAAAAGTTCTTGTATTTGAAGATAAAATCTTTTTGCTTTGAAGAAGAAAGATCTAGCTGACTGAAATAAGTTCATTAGATGAAAACCAACAAAAATTGACAAGAACCACGAAAAGTTCTTGTATTTTAAGATAAAATCTTAGGCTATTAAAGAAAAAACTTCCAGCTCGCTGAAATCTGTTCATTTGCTGAAAACCATCAAAACCACGAAAAGTTCTTGTATTTGAAGATAAAATCTTTTTGCTTTGAAGAAGAAAGATCTAGCTGACTGAAATAAGTTCATTAGATGAAAACCAACAAAAATTGACAAGAACCACGAAAAGTTCTTGTATTTTAAGATAAAATCTTACTCTATTAAGGAAAAAACTTCCAGCTCGCTGAAATATGTTCATTTGCTGAAAACCAACAAAACCACGAAAAGTTCTTGTATTTGAAGATAAAATCTTTTTGCTTTGAAGAAGAAAGATCCAGCTGACTGAAATAAGTTCATGAGATGAAATCCAACAAAAATTGACAAGAACAAGAAAAGTTCTTGTATTTTAAGATAAAATCTTACTCTATTAAGGAAAAAACTTCCAGCTCGCTGAAATATGTTCATTTGCTGAAAACCATCAAAACCACGAAAAGTTCTTGTATTTGAAGATAAAATCTTTTTGCTTTGAGGAAGAAAGATCTAGCTGACTGAAATAAGTTCATTAGATGAAAACCAACAAAAATTGACAAGAACCACGAAAAGTTCTTGTATTTTAAGATAAAATCTTACGCTATTCAGGAAAAAACTCCCAGCTCGCTGAAATATGTTCATTTGCTGAAAACCAACAAAACCACGAAAAGTTCTTGTATTTGAAGATAAAATCTTTTTTCTTTGAAGAAGAAAGATCTAGCTGACTGAAATAAGTTCATTAGATGAAAACCAACAAAAATTGACAAGAACCACGAAAAGTTCTTGTATTTTAAGATAAAATCTTACTCTATTAAGGAAAAAACTTCCAGCTCGCTGAAATATGTTCATTTCCTGAAAACCAACAAAACCACGAAAAGTTCTTGTATTTGAAGATAAAATCTTTTTGCTTTGAGGAAGAAAGATCTAGCTGACTGAAATAAGTTCATTAGATGAAAACCAACAAAAATTGATAAGAACCACGAAAAGTTCTTGTATTTTAAGATAAAATCTTACTCTGTTAAAGAAAAAACTCCCAGCTCGCTGAAATATGTTCATTTGCTGAAAAACAACAAAACCGCGAAATGTTCTTGTATTTGAAGATAAAATCTTTTTGCTTTGAAGAAGAAAGATCCAGCTGACTGAAATAAGTTCATTGGATGAAAACCAACAAAAATTGACAAGAACCACGAAAAGTTCTTGTATTTTAAGATAAAATCTTACTCTATTCAGGAAAAAACTTCCAGCTCGCTGAAATATGTTCATTTGCTGAAAACCATCAAAACCACGAAAAGTTCTTGTATTTGAAGATAAAATCTTTTTGCTTTGAAGAAGAAAGATCTAGCTGACTGAAATAAGTTCATTAGATGAAAACCAACAAAAATTGACAAGAAGCACGAAAAGTTCTTGTATTTTAAGATAAAATCTTACGCTATTAAAGAAAAAACTCCCAGCTCGCTGAAATATGTTCATTTGCTGAAAACCAACAAAACCACGAAAAGTTCTTGTATTTGAAGATAAAATCTTTTTTCTTTGAAGAAGAAAGATCTAGCTGACTGAAATAAGTTCATTAGATGAAAACCAACAAAAATTGACAAGAACCACGAAAAGTTCTTGTATTTTAAGATAAAATCTTACTCTATTAAGGAAAAAACTTCCAGCTCGCTGAAATATGTTCATTTGCTGAAAACCATCAAAACCACGAAAAGTTCTTGTATTTTCAGATAAAATCTTACTCTGTCAAAGAAAAAAACTCCCAGCTCGCTGAAATATGTTCATTTGCTGAAAAACAACAAAACCGCGAAAAGTTCTTGTATTTGAAGATAAAATCTTTTTTCTTTGAAGAAGAAAGATCTAGCTGACTGAAATAAGTTCATTAGATGAAAACCAACAAAAATTGACAAGAACCACGAAAAGTTCTTGTATTTTAAGATAAAATCTTACGCTATTAAAGAAAAAACTCCCAGCTCGCTGAAATATGTTCATTTGCTGAAAACCAACAAAACCACGAAAAGTTCTTGTATTTGAAGATAAAATCTTTTTTCTTTGAAGAAGAAAGATCTAGCTGACTGAAATAAGTTCATTAGATGAAAACCAACAAAAATTGACAAGAACCACGAAAAGTTCTTGTATTTTAAGATAAAATCTTACTCTATTCAGGAAAAAACTTCCAGCTCGCTGAAATATGTTCATTTGCTGAAAACCATCAAAACCACGAAAAGTTCTTGTATTTGAAGATAAAATCTTTTTGCTTTGAAGAAGAAAGATCTAGCTGACTGAAATAAGTTCATTAGATGAAAACCAACAAAAATTGACAAGAACCACGAAAAGTTCTTGTATTTTAAGATAAAATCTTGATCTATTCAGGAAAAAACTTCCAGCTCGCTGAAATCTGTTCATTTGCTGAAAACCATCAAAACCACGAAAAGTTCTTGTATTTGAAGATAAAATCTTTTTGCTTTGAAGAAGAAAGATCTAGCTGACTGAAATAAGTTCATGAGATGAAAACCAACAAAAATTGACAAGAACCACGAAAAGTTCTTGTATTTTAAGATAAAATCTTGCTCTATTCAGGAAAAAACTTCCAGCTCGCTGAAATATGTTCATTTGCAGAAAACCATCAAAACCACGAAAAGTTCTTGTATTTGAAGATAAAATCTTTTTGCTTTGAAGAAGAAAGATCTAGCTGACTGAAATAAGTTCATTAGATGAAAACCAACAAAAATTGACAGGAACCACGAAAAGTTCTTGTATTTTAAGATAAAATCTTAGGCTATTAAAGAAAAAACTTCCAGCTCGCTGAAATCTGTTCATTTGCTGAAAACCATCAAAACCACGAAAAGTTCTTGTATTTGAAGATAAAATCTTTTTGCTTTGAAGAAGAAAGATCTAGCTGACTGAAATAAGTTCATTAGATGAAAACCAACAAAAATTGACAAGAACCACGAAAAGTTCTTGTATTTTAAGATAAAATCTTACTCTATTAAGGAAAAAACTTCCAGCTCGCTGAAATATGTTCATTTGCTGAAAACCAACAAAACCACGAAAAGTTCTTGTATTTGAAGATAAAATCTTTTTGCTTTGAAGAAGAAAGATCCAGCTGACTGAAATAAGTTCATGAGATGAAAACCAACAAAAATTGACAAGAACAAGAAAAGTTCTTGTATTTTAAGATAAAATCTTACTCTATTAAGGAAAAAACTTCCAGCTCGCTGAAATATGTTCATTTGCTGAAAACCATCAAAACCACGAAAAGTTCTTGTATTTGAAGATAAAATCTTTTTGCTTTGAGGAAGAAAGATCTAGCTGACTGAAATAAGTTCATTAGATGAAAACCAACAAAAATTGACAAGAACCACGAAAAGTTCTTGTATTTTAAGATAAAATCTTACTCTGTTAAAGAAAAAACTCCCAGCTCGCTGAAATATGTTCATTTGCTGAAAAACAACAAAACCGCGAAAAGTTCTTGTATTTGAAGATAAAATCTTTTTGCTTTGAAGAAGAAAGATCTAGCTGACTGAAATAAGTTCATTGGATGAAAGCCAACAAAAATTGACAAGAACCACGAAAAGTTCTTGTATTTTAAGATAAAATCTTACGCTATTAAAGAAAAAACTCCCAGCTCGCTGAAATATGTTCATTTGCTGAAAACCATCAAAACCAAGAAAAGTTCTTGTATTTGAAGATAAAATCTTTTTGCTTTGAAGATGAAAGATCTAGCAGACTGAAATAAGTTCATCAGATGAAAACCAACAAAAATTGACAAGAACCACGAAAAGTTCTTGTATTTTAAGATAAAATCTTACTCTATTCAGGAAAAAACTTCCAGCTCGCTGAAATATGTTCATTTGCTGAAAACCATCAAAACCACGAAAAGTTCTTGTATTTGAAGATAAAATCTTTTTGCTTTGAAGAAGAAAGATCTAGCTGACTGAAATAAGTTCATTAGATGAAAACCAACAAAAATTGACAAGAACCACGAAAAGTTCTTGTATTTTAAGATAAAATCTTAGGCTATTAAAGAAAAAACTTCCAGCTCGCTGAAATCTGTTCATTTGCTGAAAACCATCAAAACCACGAAAAGTTCTTGTATTTGAAGATAAAATCTTTTTGCTTTGAAGAAGAAAGATCTCGCTGACTGAAATAAGTTCATTAGATGAAAACCAACAAAAATTGACAAGAACAAGAAAAGTTCTTGTATTTTAAGATAAAATCTTACTCTATTAAGGAAAAAACTTCCAGCTCGCTGAAATATGTTCATTTGCTGAAAACCATCAAAACCACGAAAAGTTCTTGTATTTGAAGATAAAATCTTTTTGCTTTGAGGAAGAAAGATCTAGCTGACTGAAATAAGTTCATTAGATGAAAACCAACAAAAATTGACAAGAACCACGAAAAGTTCTTGTATTTTAAGATAAAATCTTACTCTGTTAAAGAAAAAACTCCCAGCTCGCTGAAATATGTTCATTTGCTGAAAAACAACAAAAGCGCGAAATGTTCTTGTATTTGAAGATAAAATCTTTTTGCTTTGAAGAAGAAAGATCTAGCTGACTGAAATAAGTTCATTGGATGAAAACCAACAAAAATTGACAAGAACCACGAAAAGTTCTTGTATTTTAAGATAAAATCTTACTCTATTAAAGAAAAAACTCCCAGCTCGCTGAAATATGTTCATTTGCTGAAAACCAACAAAACCACGAAAAGTTCTTGTATTTGAAGATAAAATCTTTTTTTCTTTGAAGAAGAAAGATCCAGCTGACTGAAATAAGTTCATTAGATGAAAACCAACAAAAATTGACAAGAACCACGAAAAGTTCTTGTATTTTAAGATAAAATCTTACTCTATGAAGGAAAAAACTTCCAGCTCGCTGAAATATGTTCATTTGCTGAAAACCATCAAAACCACGAAAAGTTCTTGTATTTGAAGATAAAATCTTTTTGCTTTGAAGAAGAAAGATCTAGCTGACTGAAATAAGTTCATTAGATGAAAACCAACAAAAATTGACAAGAACCACGAAAAGTTCTTGTATTTTAAGATAAAATCTTACGCTATTAAAGAAAAAACTCCCAGCTCGCTGAAATCTGTTCATTTGCTGAAAACCAACAAAATCACGAAAAGTTCTTGTATTTGAAGATAAAATCTTTTTTCTTTGAAGAAGAAAGATCTAGCTGACTGAAATAAGTTCATTAGATGAAAACCAACAAAAATTGACAAGAACAAGAAAAGTTCTTGTATTTTAAGATAAAATCTTACTCTATTAAGGAAAAAACTTCCAGCTCGCTGAAATATGTTCATTTGCTGAAAACCATCAAAACCACGAAAAGTTCTTGTATTTGAAGATAAAATCTTTTTGCTTTGAGGAAGAAAGATCTGGCTGACTGAAATAAGTTCATTAGATGAAAACCAACAAAAATTGACAAGAACCACGAAAAGTTCTTGTATTTTAAGATAAAATCTTACTCTGTTAAAGAAAAAACTCCCAGCTCGCTGAAATATGTTCATTTGCTGAAAAACAACAAAACCGCGAAAAGTTCTTGTATTTGAAGATAAAATCTTTTTGCTTTGAAGAAGAAAGATCTAGCTGACTGAAATAAGTTCATTGGATGAAAACCAACAAAAATTGACAAGAACCACGAAAAGTTCTTGTATTTTAAGATAAAATCTTACGCTATTAAAGAAAAAACTCCCAGCTCGCTGAAATATGTTCATTTGCTGAAAACCATCAAAACCAAGAAAAGTTCTTGTATTTGAAGATAAAATCTTTTTGCTTTGAAGATGAAAGATCTAGCAGACTGAAATAAGTTCATTAGATGAAAACCAACAAAAATTGACAAGAACCACGAAAAGTTCTTGTATTTTAAGATAAAATCTTACTCGAGTCAGGAAAAAACTTCCAGCTCGCTGAAATATGTTCATTTGCTGAAAACCATCAAAACCACGAAAAGTTCTTGTATTTGAAGATAAAATCTTTTTGCTTTGAAGAAGAAAGATCTAGCTGACTGAAATAAGTTCATTAGATGAAAACCAACAAAAATTGACAAGAACCACGAAAAGTTCTTGTATTTTAAGATAAAATCTTAGGCTATTAAAGAAAAAACTTCCAGCTCGCTGAAATCTGTTCATTTGCTGAAAACCATCAAAACCACGAAAAGTTCTTGTATTTGAAGATAAAATCTTTTTGCTTTGAAGAAGAAAGATCTAGCTGACTGAAATAAGTTCATTAGATGAAAACCAACAAAAATTGACAAGAACCACGAAAAGTTCTTGTATTTTAAGATAAAATCTTACTCTATTAAGGAAAAAACTTCCAGCTCGCTGAAATATGTTCATTTGCTGAAAACCATCAAAACCACGAAAAGTTCTTGTATTTGAAGATAAAATCTTTTTGCTTTGAGGAAGAAAGATCTAGCTGACTGAAATAAGTTCATTAGATGAAAACCAAGAAAAATTGACAAGAACCACGAAAAGTTCTTGTATTTTAAGATAAAATCTTACTCTGTTAAAGAAAAAACTCCCAGCTCGCTGAAATATGTTCACTTGCTGAAAAACAACAAAACCGCGAAAAGTTCTTGTATTTGAAGATAAAATCTTTTTGCTTTGAAGAAGAAAGATCTAGCTGACTGAAATAAGTTCATTGGATGAAAACCAACAAAAATTGACAAGAACCACGAAAAGTTCTTGTATTTTAAGATAAAATCTTACGCTATTAAAGAAAAAACTCCCAGCTCGCTGAAATATGTTCATTTGCTGAAAACCATCAAAACCAAGAAAAGTTCTTGTATTTGAAGATAAAATCTTTTTGCTTTGAAGATGAAAGATCTAGCAGACTGAAATAAGTTCATTAGATGAAAACCAACAAAAATTGACAAGAACCACGAAAAGTTCTTGTATTTTAAGATAAAATCTTAGGCTATTAAAGAAAAAACTTCCAGCTCGCTGAAATCTGTTCATTTGCTGAAAACCATCAAAACCACGAAAAGTTCTTGTATTTGAAGATAAAATCTTTTTGCTTTGAAGAAGAAAGATCTCGCTGACTGAAATAAGTTCATTAGATGAAAACCAACAAAAATTGACAAGAACAAGAAAAGTTCTTGTATTTTAAGATAAAATCTTACTCTATTAAGGAAAAAACTTCCAGCTCGCTGAAATATGTTCATTTGCTGAAAACCATCAAAACCACGAAAAGTTCTTGTATTTGAAGATAAAATCTTTTTGCTTTGAGGAAGAAAGATCTAGCTGACTGAAATAAGTTCATTAGATGAAAACCAACAAAAATTGACAAGAACCACGAAAAGTTCTTGTATTTTAAGATAAAATCTTACTCTGTTAAAGAAAAAACTCCCAGCTCGCTGAAATATGTTCATTTGCTGAAAAACAACAAAAGCGCGAAATGTTCTTGTATTTGAAGATAAAATATTTTTGCTTTGAAGAAGAAAGATCTAGCTGACTGAAATAAGTTCATTGGATGAAAACCAACAAAAATTGACAAGAACCACGAAAAGTTCTTGTATTTTAAGATAAAATCTTACTCTATTCAGGAAAAAACTTCAAGCTCGCTGAAATATGTTCATTTGCTGAAAACCATCAAAACCACGAAAAGTTCTTGTATTTGAAGATAAAATCTTTTTGCTTTGAAGATGAAAGATCTAGCTGACTGAAATAAGTTCATTAGATGAAAACCAACAAAAATTGACAAGAACCACGAAAAGTTGTTGTATTTTAAGATAAAATCTTAGGCTATTAAAGAAAAAACTTCCAACTCGCTGAAATCTGTTCATTTGCTGAAAACCATCAAAACCACGAAAAGTTCTTGTATTTGAAGATAAAATCTTTTTTCTTTGAAGAAGAAAGATCCAGCTGACTGAAATAAGTTCATTAGATGAAAACCAACAAAGATTGACAAGAACCACGAAAAGTTCTTGTATTTTAAGATAAAATCTTACTCTATTAAGGAAAAAACTTCCAGCTCGCTGAAATATGTTCATTTGCTGAAAACCATCAAAACCACGAAAAGTTCTTGTATTTGAAGATAAAATCTTTTTGCTTTGAAGAAGAAAGATCTAGCTGACTGAAATAAGTTCATTAGATGAAAACCAACAAAAATTGACAAGAACCACGAAAAGTTCTTGTATTTTAAGATAAAATCTTACGCTATTAAAGAAAAAACTCCCAGCTCGCTGAAATATGTTCATTTGCTGAAAACCAACAAAACCACGAAAAGTTCTTGTATTTGAAGATAAAATCTTTTTTCTTTGAAGAAGAAAGATCTAGCTGACTGAAATAAGTTCATTAGATGAAAACCAACAAAAATTGACAAGAACAAGAAAAGTTCTTGTATTTTAAGATAAAATCTTACTCTATTAAGGAAAAAACTTCCAGCTCGCTGAAATATGTTCATTTGCTGAAAACCATCAAAACCACGAAAAGTTCTTGTATTTGAAGATAAAATCTTTTTGCTTTGAGGAAGAAAGATCTGGCTGACTGAAATAAGTTCATTAGATGAAAACCAACAAAAATTGACAAGAACCACGAAAAGTTCTTGTATTTTAAGATAAAATCTTACTCTGTTAAAGAAAAAACTCCCAGCTCGCTGAAATATGTTCATTTGCTGAAAAACAACAAAACCGCGAAAAGTTCTTGTATTTGAAGATAAAATCTTTTTGCTTTGAAGAAGAAAGATCTAGCTGACTGAAATAAGTTCATTGGATGAAAACCAACAAAAATTGACAAGAACCACGAAAAGTTCTTGTATTTTAAGATAAAATCTTACGCTATTAAAGAAAAAACTCCCAGCTCGCTGAAATATGTTCATTTGCTGAAAACCATCAAAACCAAGAAAAGTTCTTGTATTTGAAGATAAAATCTTTTTGCTTTGAAGATGAAAGATCTAGCAGACTGAAATAAGTTCATTAGATGAAAACCAACAAAAATTGACAAGAACCACGAAAAGTTCTTGTATTTTAAGATAAAATCTTACTCTATTCAGGAAAAAACTTCCAGCTCGCTGAAATATGTTCATTTGCTGAAAACCATCAAAACCACGAAAAGTTCTTGTATTTGAAGATAAAATCTTTTTGCTTTGAAGAAGAAAGATCTAGCTGACTGAAATAAGTTCATTAGATGAAAACCAACAAAAATTGACAAGAACCACGAAAAGTTCTTGTATTTTAAGATAAAATCTTAGGCTATTAAAGAAAAAACTTCCAGCTCGCTGAAATCTGTTCATTTGCTGAAAACCATCAAAACCACGAAAAGTTCTTGTATTTGAAGATAAAATCTTTTTGCTTTGAAGAAGAAAGATCTAGCTGACTGAAATAAGTTCATTAGATGAAAACCAACAAAAATTGACAAGAACCACGAAAAGTTCTTGTATTTTAAGATAAAATCTTACTCTGTTAAAGAAAAAACTCCCAGCTCGCTGAAATATGTTCATTTGCTGAAAAACAACAAAACCGCGAAATGTTCTTGTATTTGAAGATAAAATCTTTTTGCTTTGAAGAAGAAAGATCTAGCTGACTGAAATAAGTTCATTGGATGAAAACCAACAAAAATTGACAAGAACCACGAAAAGTTCTTGTATTTTAAGATAAAATCTTACGCTATTAAAGAAAAAACTCCCAGCTTGCTGAAATATGTTCATTTGCTGAAAACCAACAAAACCACGAAAAGTTCTTGTATTTGAAGATAAAATCTTTTTTCTTTGAAGAAGAAAGATCCAGCTGACTGAAATAAGTTCATTAGATGAAAACCAACAAAAATTGACAACAACCACGAAAAGTTCTTGTATTTTAAGATAAAATCTTACTCTATTAAGGAAAAAACTTCCAGCTCGCTGAAATATGTTCATTTGCTGAAAACCATCAAAACCACGAAAAGTTCTTGTATTTGAAGATAAAATCTTTTTGCTTTGAAGAAGAAAGATCTAGCTGACTGAAATAAGTTCATTGGATGAAAACCAACAAAAATTGACAAGAACCACGAAAAGTTCTTGCATTTTAAGATAAAATCTTACGCTATTAAAGAAAAAACTCCCAGCTCGCTGAAATATGTTCATTTGCTGAAAACCATCAAAACCAAGAAAAGTTCTTGTATTTGAAGATAAAATCTTTTTGCTTTGAAGATGAAAGATCTAGCAGACTGAAATAAGTTCATTAGATGAAAACCAACAAAAATTGACAAGAACCACGAAAAGTTCTTGTATTTTAAGATAAAATCTTACTCGAGTCAGGAAAAAACTTCCAGCTCGCTGAAATATGTTCATTTGCTGAAAACCATCAAAACCACGAAAAGTTCTTGTATTTGAAGATAAAATCTTTTTGCTTTGAAGAAGAAAGATCTAGCTGACTGAAATAAGTTCATTAGATGAAAACCAACAAAAATTGACAAGAACCACGAAAAGTTCTTGTATTTTAAGATAAAATCTTAGGCTATTAAAGAAAAAACTTCCAGCTCGCTGAAATCTGTTCATTTGCTGAAAACCATCAAAACCACGAAAAGTTCTTGTATTTGAAGATAAAATCTTTTTGCTTTGAAGAAGAAAGATCTAGCTGACTGAAATAAGTTCATTAGATGAAAACCAACAAAAATTGACAAGAACCACGAAAAGTTCTTGTATTTTAAGATAAAATCTTACTCTATTAAGGAAAAAACTTCCAGCTCGCTGAAATATGTTCATTTGCTGAAAACCATCAAAACCACGAAAAGTTCTTGTATTTGAAGATAAAATCTTTTTGCTTTGAGGAAGAAAGATCTAGCTGACTGAAATAAGTTCATTAGATGAAAACCAACAAAAATTGACAAGAACCACGAAAAGTTCTTGTATTTTAAGATAAAATCTTACTCTGTTAAAGAAAAAACTCCCAGCTCGCTGAAATATGTTCACTTGCTGAAAAACAACAAAACCGCGAAAAGTTCTTGTATTTGAAGATAAAATCTTTTTGCTTTGAAGAAGAAAGATCTAGCTGACTGAAATAAGTTCATTGGATGAAAACCAACAAAAATTGACAAGAACCACGAAAAGTTCTTGTATTTTAAGATAAAATCTTACGCTATTAAAGAAAAAACTCCCAGCTCGCTGAAATATGTTCATTTGCTGAAAACCATCAAAACCAAGAAAAGTTCTTGTATTTGAAGATAAAATCTTTTTGCTTTGAAGATGAAAGATCTAGCAGACTGAAATAAGTTCATTAGATGAAAACCAACAAAAATTGACAAGAACCACGAAAAGTTCTTGTATTTTAAGATAAAATCTTACTCTATTCAGGAAAAAACTTCCAGCTCGCTGAAATATGTTCATTTGCTGAAAACCATCAAAACCACGAAAAGTTCTTGTATTTGAAGATAAAATCTTTTTGCTTTGAAGAAGAAAGATCTAGCTGACTGAAATAAGTTCATTAGATGAAAACCAACAAAAATTGACAAGAACCACGAAAAGTTCTTGTATTTTAAGATAAAATCTTAGGCTATTAAAGAAAAAACTTCCAGCTCGCTGAAATCTGTTCATTTGCTGAAAACCATCAAAACCACGAAAAGTTCTTGTATTTGAAGATAAAATCTTTTTGCTTTGAAGAAGAAAGATCTCGCTGACTGAAATAAGTTCATTAGATGAAAACCAACAAAAATTGACAAGAACAAGAAAAGTTCTTGTATTTTAAGATAAAATCTTACTCTATTAAGGAAAAAACTTCCAGCTCGCTGAAATATGTTCATTTGCTGAAAACCATCAAAACCACGAAAAGTTCTTGTATTTGAAGATAAAATCTTTTTGCTTTGAGGAAGAAAGATCTAGCTGACTGAAATAAGTTCATTAGATGAAAACCAACAAAAATTGACAAGAACCACGAAAAGTTCTTGTATTTTAAGATAAAATCTTACTCTGTTAAAGAAAAAACTCCCAGCTCGCTGAAATATGTTCATTTGCTGAAAAACAACAAAAGCGCGAAATGTTCTTGTATTTGAAGATAAAATCTTTTTGCTTTGAAGAAGAAAGATCTAGCTGACTGAAATAAGTTCATTGGATGAAAACCAACAAAAATTGACAAGAACCACGAAAAGTTCTTGTATTTTAAGATAAAATCTTACTCTATTCAGGAAAAAACTTCAAGCTCGCTGAAATATGTTCATTTGCTGAAAACCATCAAAACCACGAAAAGTTCTTGTATTTGAAGATAAAATCTTTTTGCTTTGAAGATGAAAGATCTAGCTGACTGAAATAAGTTCATTAGATGAAAACCAACAAAAATTGACAAGAACCACGAAAAGTTGTTGTATTTTAAGATAAAATCTTAGGCTATTAAAGAAAAAACTTCCAGCTCGCTGAAATCTGTTCATTTGCTGAAAACCATCAAAACCACGAAAAGTTCTTGTATTTGAAGATAAAATCTTTTTTCTTTGAAGAAGAAAGATCCAGCTGACTGAAATAAGTTCATTAGATGAAAACCAACAAAAATTGACAAGAACCACGAAAAGTTCTTGTATTTTAAGATAAAATCTTACTCTATTAAGGAAAAAACTTCCAGCTCGCTGAAATATGTTCATTTGCTGAAAACCATCAAAACCACGAAAAGTTCTTGTATTTGAAGATAAAATCTTTTTGCTTTGAAGAAGAAAGATCTAGCTGACTGAAATAAGTTCATTAGATGAAAACCAACAAAAATTGACAAGAACCACGAAAAGTTCTTGTATTTTAAGATAAAATCTTACGCTATTAAAGAAAAAACTCCCAGCTCGCTGAAATATGTTCATTTGCTGAAAACCAACAAAACCACGAAAAGTTCTTGTATTTGAAGATAAAATCTTTTTTCTTTGAAGAAGAAAGATCTAGCTGACTGAAATAAGTTCATTAGATGAAAACCAACAAAAATTGACAAGAACAAGAAAAGTTCTTGTATTTTAAGATAAAATCTTACTCTATTCAGGAAAAAACTTCCAGCTCGCTGAAATATGTTCATTTGCTGAAAACCATCAAAACCACGAAAAGTTCTTGTATTTGAAGATAAAATCTTTTTGCTTTGAGGAAGAAAGATCTGGCTGACTGAAATAAGTTCATTAGATGAAAACCAACAAAAATTGACAAGAACCACGAAAAGTTCTTGTATTTTAAGATAAAATCTTACTCTGTTCAAGAAAAAACTCCCAGCTCGCTGAAATATGTTCATTTGCTGAAAAACAACAAAACCGCGAAAAGTTCTTGTATTTGAAGATAAAATCTTTTTGCTTTGAAGAAGAAAGATCTAGCTGACTGAAATAAGTTCATTGGATGAAAACCAACAAAAATTGACAAGAACCACGAAAAGTTCTTGTATTTTAAGATAAAATCTTACGCTATTAAAGAAAAAACTCCCAGCTCGCTGAAATATGTTCATTTGCTGAAAACCATCAAAACCAAGAAAAGTTCTTGTATTTGAAGATAAAATCTTTTTGCTTTGAAGATGAAAGATCTAGCAGACTGAAATAAGTTCATTAGATGAAAACCAACAAAAATTGACAAGAACCACGAAAAGTTCTTGTATTTTAAGATAAAATCTTACTCTATTCAGGAAAAAACTTCCAGCTCGCTGAAATATGTTCATTTGCTGAAAACCATCAAAACCACGAAAAGTTCTTGTATTTGAAGATAAAATCTTTTTGCTTTGAAGAAGAAAGATCTAGCTGACTGAAATAAGTTCATTAGATGAAAACCAACAAAAATTGACAAGAACCACGAAAAGTTCTTGTATTTTAAGATAAAATCTTAGGCTATTAAAGAAAAAACTTCCAGCTCGCTGAAATCTGTTCATTTGCTGAAAACCATCAAAACCACGAAAAGTTCTTGTATTTGAAGATAAAATCTTTTTGCTTTGAAGAAGAAAGATCTAGCTGACTGAAATAAGTTCATTAGATGAAAACCAACAAAAATTGACAAGAACCACGAAAAGTTCTTGTATTTTAAGATAAAATCTTACTCTGTTAAAGAAAAAACTCCCAGCTCGCTGAAATATGTTCATTTGCTGAAAAACAACAAAACCGCGAAATGTTCTTGTATTTGAAGATAAAATCTTTTTGCTTTGAAGAAGAAAGATCTAGCTGACTGAAATAAGTTCATTGGATGAAAACCAACAAAAATTGACAAGAACCACGAAAAGTTCTTGTATTTTAAGATAAAATCTTACGCTATTAAAGAAAAAACTCCCAGCTCGCTGAAATATGTTCATTTGCTGAAAACCAACAAAACCACGAAAAGTTCTTGTATTTGAAGATAAAATCTTTTTTCTTTGAAGAAGAAAGATCCAGCTGACTGAAATAAGTTCATTAGATGAAAACCAACAAAAATTGACAACAACCACGAAAAGTTCTTGTATTTTAAGATAAAATCTTACTCTATTAAGGAAAAAACTTCCAGCTCGCTGAAATATGTTCATTTGCTGAAAACCATCAAAACCACGAAAAGTTCTTGTATTTGAAGATAAAATCTTTTTGCTTTGAAGAAGAAAGATCTAGCTGACTGAAATAAGTTCATTAGATGAAAACCAACAAAAATTGACAAGAACCACGAAAAGTTCTTGTATTTTAAGATAAAATCTTACGCTATTAAAGAAAAAACTCCCAGCTCGCTGAAATATGTTCATTTGCTGAAAACCAACAAAACCACGAAAAGTTCTTGTATTTGAAGATAAAATCTTTTTTCTTTGAAGAAGAAAGATCTAGCTGACTGAAATAAGTTCATTAGATGAAAACCAACAAAATTTGACAAGAACCACGAAAAGTTCTTGTATTTTAAGATAAAATCTTACTCTATTAAGGAAAAAACTTCCAGCTCGCTGAAATATGTTCATTTGCTGAAAACCATCAAAACCACGAAAAGTTCTTGTATTTGAAGATAAAATCTTTTTGCTTTGAAGAAGAAAGATCTAGCTGACTGAAATAAGTTCATCAGATGAAAACCAACAAAAATTGACAAGAACCACGAAAAGTTCTTGTATTTTAAGATAAAATCTTACTCTGTTAAAGAAAAAACTCCCAGCTCGCTGAAATATGTTCATTTGCTGAAAAACAACAAAACCGCGAAAAGTTCTTGTATTTGAAGATAAAATCTTTTTGCTTTGAAGAAGAAAGGTCTAGCTGACTGAAATAAGTTCATTAGATGAAAACCAACAAAAATTGACAAGAACCACGAAAAGTTCTTGTATTTTAAGATAAAATCTTACGCTATTAAAGAAAAAACTCCCAGCTCGCTGAAATATGTTCATTTGCTGAAAACCAACAAAACCACGAAAAGTTCTTGTATTTGAAGATAAAATCTTTTTTCTTTGAAGAAGAAAGATCTAGCTGACTGAAATAAGTTCATTAGATGAAAACCAACAAAAATTGACAAGAACCACGAAAAGTTCTTGTATTTTAAGATAAAATCTTACTCTATTCAGGAAAAAACTTCCAGCTCGCTGAAATATGTTCATTTGCTGAAAACCATCAAAACCACAAAAAGTTCTTGTATTTGAAGATAAAATCTTTTTGCTTTGAAGAAGAAAGATCTAGCTGACTGAAATAAGTTCATTAGATGAAAACCAACAAAAATTGACAAGAACCACGAAAAGTTCTTGTATTTTAAGATAAAATCTTACTCTATTCAGGAAAAAACTTCCAGCTCGCTGAAATATGTTCATTTGCTGAAAACCAACAAAACCACGAAAAGTTCTTGTATTTGAAGATAAAATCTTTTTTCTTTGAAGAAGAAAGATCTAGCTGACTGAAATAAGTTCATTCGATGAAAACCAACAAAAATTGACAAGAACCACGAAAAGTTCTTGTATTTTAAGATAAAATCTTACTCTATTCAGGAAAAAACTTCCAGCTCGCTGAAATATGTTCATTTGCTGAAAACCATCAAAACCACGAAAAGTTCTTGTATTTGAAGATAAAATCTTTTTGCTTTGAAGAAGAAAGATCTAGCTGACTGAAATAAGTTCATTAGATGAAAACCAACAAAAATTGACAAGAACCACGAAAAGTTCTTGTATTTTAAGATAAAATCTTACTCTATTCAGGAAAAAACTTCCAGCTCGCTGAAATATGTTCATTTGCTGAAAACCATCAAAACCACGAAAAGTTCTTGTATTTGAAGATAAAATCTTTTTGCTTTGAAGAAGAAAGATCTAGCTGACTGAAATAAGTTCATTAGATGAAAACCAACAAAAATTGACAAGAACCATGAAACGTTCTTGTATTTTAAGATAAAATCTTAGGCTATTAAAGAAAAAACTTCCAGCTCGCTGAAATCTGTTCATTTGCTGAAAACCATCAAAACCACGAAAAGTTCTTGTATTTGAAGATAAAATCTTTTTGCTTTGAAGAAGAAAGATCTAGCTGACTGAAATAAGATCATGAGATGAAAACCAAAAAAAATTGACAAGAACCACGAAAAGTTCTTGTATTTTAAGATAAAATCTTACTCTATTCAGGAAAAAACTTCCAGCTCGCTGAAATATGTTCATTTGCTGAAAACCATCAAAACCACGAAAAGTTCTTGTATTTGAAGATAAAATCTTTTTGCTTTGAAGAAGAAAGATCTCGCTGACTGAAATAAGTTCATTAGATGAAAACCAACAAAAATTGACAAGAACCACGAAAAGTTCTTGTATTTTAAGATAAAATCTTACGCTATTAAAGAAAAAACTCCCAGCTCGCTGAAATATGTTCATTTCCTGAAAACCAACAAAACCACGAAAAGTTCTTGTATTTGAAGATAAAATCTTTTTGCTTTGAAGAAGAAAGATCCAGCTGACTGAAATAAGTTCATTAGATGAAAACCAACAAAAATTGACAAGAACCACGAAAAGTTCTTGTATTTTAAGATAAAATCTTACTCTATTCAGGAAAAAACTTCCAGCTCGCTGAAATATGTTCATTTGCTGAAAACCATCAAAACCACGAAAAGTTCTTGTATTTGAAGATAAAATCTTTTTGCTTTGAAGAAGAAAGATCTAGCTGACTGAAATAAGTTCATTAGATGAAAACCAACAAAAATTGAAAAGAACCACGAAAAGTTCTTGTATTTTAAGATAAAATCTTACGCTATTAAAGAAAAAACTTCCAGCTCGCTCAAATATGTTCATTTGCTGAAAACCATCAAAACCACGAAAAGTTCTTGTATTTGAAGATAAAATCTTTTTTCTTTGAAGAAGAAAGATCTAGCTGACTGAAATAAGTTCATTAGATGAAAACCAACAAAAATTGACAAGAACCACGAAAAGTTATTGTATTTTAAGATAAAATCTTACTCTATTAAGGAAAAAACTTCCAGCTCGCTGAAATATGTTCATTTGCTGAAAACCATCAAAACCACGAAAAGTTCTTGTATTTGAAGATAAAATATTTTTGCTTTGACGAAGAAAGATCTTGCTGACTGAAAAAAGTTCATTCGATGAAAACCAACAAAAATTGACAAGAACCACGAAAAGTTCTTGTATTTTAAGATAAAATCTTACTCTGTTAAAGAGAAAACTCCCAGCTCGCTGAAATCTGTTCATTTGCTGAAAAACAACAAAACCGCGAAAAGTTCTTGTATTTGAAGATAAAATCTTTTTGCTTTGAAGAAGAAAGATCTAGCTGACTGAAATAAGTTCATTAGATGAAAACCAACAAAAATTGACAAGAACCACGAAAAGTTCTTGTATTTTAAGATAAAATCTTACGCTATTAAAGAAAAAACTCCCAGCTCGCTGAAATATGTTCATTTGCTGAAAACCATCAAAACCAGGAAAAGTTCTTGGATTTGAAGAGAAAATCTTTTTTCTTTGAAGAAGAAAGATCTAGCTGACTGAAATAAGTTCATTAGATGAAAACCAAGAAAAATTGACAAGAACCACGAAAAGTTCTTGTATTTTAAGATAAAATCTTACTCTATTAAGGAAAAAACTTCCAGCTCGCTGAAATATGTTCATTTGCTGAAAACCATCAAAACCACGAAAAGTTCTTGTATTTGAAGATAAAATCTTTTTGCTTTGAAGAAGAAAGATCTAGCTGACTGAAATAAGTTCATGAGATGAAAACCAACAAAATTTGACAAGAACCACGAAAACTTCTTGTATTTTAAGATAATATCTTACGCTATTAAAGAAAAAACAACAAAACCGCGAAAAGTTCTTGTATTTGAAGATAAAATCTTTTTGCTTTGAAGAAGAAAGGTCTAGCTGACTGAAATAAGTTCATTAGATGAAAACCAACAAAAATTGACAAGAACCACGAAAAGTTCTTGTATTTTAAGATAAAATCTTACGCTATTAAAGAAAAAACTCCCAGCTCGCTGAAATATGTTCATTTGCTGAAAATCAACAAAACCACGAAAAGTTCTTGTATTTGAAGATAAAATCTTTTTTCTTTGAAGAAGAAAGATCTAGCTGACTGAAATAAGTTCATTAGATGAAAACCAACAAAAATTGACAAGAACCACGAAAAGTTCTTGTATTTTAAGATAAAATCTTACTCTATTCAGGAAAAAACTTCCAGCTCGCTGAAATATGTTCATTTGCTGAAAACCATCAAAACCACAAAAAGTTCTTGTATTTGAAGATAAAATCTTTTTGCTTTGAAGAAGAAAGATCTAGCTGACTGAAATAAGTTCATTAGATGAAAACCAACAAAAATTGACAAGAACCACGAAAAGTTCTTGTATTTTAAGATAAAATCTTACTCTATTCAGGAAAAAACTTCCAGCTCGCTGAAATATGTTCATTTGCTGAAAACCAACAAAACCACGAAAAGTTCTTGTATTTGAAGATAAAATCTTTTTTCTTTGAAGAAGAAAGATCTAGCTGACTGAAATAAGTTCATTCGATGAAAACCAACAAAAATTGACAAGAACCACGAAAAGTTCTTGTATTTTAAGATAAAATCTTACTCTATTCAGGAAAAAACTTCCAGCTCGCTGAAATATGTTCATTTGCTGAAAACCATCAAAACCACGAAAAGTTCTTGTATTTGAAGATAAAATCTTTTTGCTTTGAAGAAGAAAGATCTAGCTGACTGAAATAAGTTCATTCGATGAAAACCAACAAAAATTGACAAGAACCACGAAAAGTTCTTGTATTTTAAGATAAAATCTTACTCTATTCAGGAAAAAACTTCCAGCTCGCTGAAATATGTTCATTTGCTGAAAACCATCAAAACCACGAAAAGTTCTTGTATTTGAAGATAAAATCTTTTTGCTTTGAAGAAGAAAGATCTAGCTGACTGAAATAAGTTCATTAGATGAAAACCAACAAAAATTGACAAGAACCACGAAAAGTTCTTGTATTTTAAGATAAAATCTTACTCTATTCAGGAAAAAACTTCCAGCTCGCTGAAATATGTTCATTTGCTGAAAACCATCAAAACCACGAAAAGTTCTTGTATTTGAAGATAAAATCTTTTTGCTTTGAAGAAGAAAGATCTAGCTGACTGAAATAAGTTCATTAGATGAAAACCAACAAAAATTGACAAGAACCATGAAACGTTCTTGTATTTTAAGATAAAATCTTAGGCTATTAAAGAAAAAACTTCCAGCTCGCTGAAATCTGTTCATTTGCTGAAAACCATCAAAACCACGAAAAGTTCTTGTATTTGAAGATAAAATCTTTTTGCTTTGAAGAAGAAAGATCTAGCTGACTGAAATAAGATCATGAGATGAAAACCAAAAAAAATTGACAAGAACCACGAAAAGTTCTTGTATTTTAAGATAAAATCTTACTCTATTCAGGAAAAAACTTCCAGCTCGCTGAAATATGTTCATTTGCTGAAAACCATCAAAACCACGAAAAGTTCTTGTATTTGAAGATAAAATCTTTTTGCTTTGAAGAAGAAAGATCTCGCTGACTGAAATAAGTTCATTAGATGAAAACCAACAAAAATTGACAAGAACCACGAAAAGTTCTTGTATTTTAAGATAAAATCTTACGCTATTAAAGAAAAAACTCCCAGCTCGCTGAAATATGTTCATTTCCTGAAAACCAACAAAACCACGAAAAGTTCTTGTATTTGAAGATAAAATCTTTTTGCTTTGAAGAAGAAAGATCCAGCTGACTGAAATAAGTTCATTAGATGAAAACCAACAAAAATTGACAAGAACCACGAAAAGTTCTTGTATTTTAAGATAAAATCTTACTCTATTCAGGAAAAAACTTCCAGCTCGCTGAAATATGTTCATTTGCTGAAAACCATCAAAACCACGAAAAGTTCTTGTATTTGAAGATAAAATCTTTTTGCTTTGAAGAAGAAAGATCTAGCTGACTGAAATAAGTTCATTAGATGAAAACCAACAAAAATTGAAAAGAACCACGAAAAGTTCTTGTATTTTAAGATAAAATCTTACGCTATTAAAGAAAAAACTTCCAGCTCGCTCAAATATGTTCATTTGCTGAAAACCATCAAAACCACGAAAAGTTCTTGTATTTGAAGATAAAATCTTTTTTCTTTGAAGAAGAAAGATCTAGCTGACTGAAATAAGTTCATTAGATGAAAACCAACAAAAATTGACAAGAACCACGAAAAGTTATTGTATTTTAAGATAAAATCTTACTCTATTAAGGAAAAAACTTCCAGCTCGCTGAAATATGTTCATTTGCTGAAAACCATCAAAACCACGAAAAGTTCTTGTATTTGAAGATAAAATATTTTTGCTTTGACGAAGAAAGATCTTGCTGACTGAAAAAAGTTCATTCGATGAAAACCAACAAAAATTGACAAGAACCACGAAAAGTTCTTGTATTTTAAGATAAAATCTTACTCTGTTAAAGAGAAAACTCCCAGCTCGCTGAAATCTGTTCATTTGCTGAAAAACAACAAAACCGCGAAAAGTTCTTGTATTTGAAGATAAAATCTTTTTGCTTTGAAGAAGAAAGATCTAGCTGACTGAAATAAGTTCATTAGATGAAAACCAACAAAAATTGACAAGAACCACGAAAAGTTCTTGTATTTTAAGATAAAATCTTACGCTATTAAAGAAAAAACTCCCAGCTCGCTGAAATATGTTCATTTGCTGAAAACCATCAAAACCAGGAAAAGTTCTTGGATTTGAAGAGAAAATCTTTTTTCTTTGAAGAAGAAAGATCTAGCTGACTGAAATAAGTTCATTAGATGAAAACCAAGAAAAATTGACAAGAACCACGAAAAGTTCTTGTATTTTAAGATAAAATCTTACTCTATTAAGGAAAAAACTTCCAGCTCGCTGAAATATGTTCATTTGCTGAAAACCATCAAAACCACGAAAAGTTCTTGTATTTGAAGATAAAATCTTTTTGCTTTGAAGAAGAAAGATCTAGCTGACTGAAATAAGTTCATGAGATGAAAACCAACAAAATTTGACAAGAACCACGAAAACTTCTTGTATTTTAAGATAATATCTTACGCTATTAAAGAAAAAACTTCTGGCTCGCTGAAATATGTTCATTTGCTGAAAACCAACAAAACCACGAAAAGTTCTTGTATTTGAAGATAAAATCTTTTTGCTTTGAAGAAGAAAGATCTAGCTGACTGAAATAAGTTCATTGGATGAAAACCAACAAAAATTGACAAGCACCACGAAAAGTTCTTGTATTTTAAGATAAAATCTTACTCTATTAAGGAAAAAACTTCCAGCTCGCTGAAATCTGTTCATTTGCTGAAAAGCATCAAAACCACGAAAAGTTCTTGTATTTGAAGATAAAATCTTTTTGCTTTGAAGAAGAAAGATCCAGCTGACTGAAATAAGTTCATTAGATGAAAACCAACAAAAATTGACAAGAACCACGAAAAGTTCTTGTATTTTAAGATAAAATCTTACTCTATTAAGGAAAAAACTTCCAGCTCGCTGAAATCTGTTCATTTGCTGAAAACCAACAAAACCACGAAAAGGTCTTGTATTTGAAGATAAAATCTTTTTGTTTTGACGGAGAAAGATCTAGCTGACTGAAATAAGTTCATTAGATGAAAACCAACAAAAATTGACAAGAACCACGAAAAGTTCTTGTATTTTAAGATAAAATCTTAGGCTATTAAAGAAAAAACTTCCAGCTCGCTGAAATCTGTTCATTTGCTGAAAACCATCAAAACCACGAAAAGTTCTTGTATTTGAAGATAAAATCTTTTTGCTTTGAAGAAGAAAGATCTAGCTGACTGAAATAAGTTCATGAGATGAAAACCAACAAAAATTGACAAGAACCACGAAAAGTTCTTGTATTTTAAGATAAAATCTTACTCTATTCAGGAAAAAACTTCCAGCTCGCTGAAATATGTTCATTTGCTGAAAACCATCAAAACCACGAAAAGTTCTTGTATTTGAAGATAAAATATTTTTGCTTTGAAGAAGAAAGATCTAGCTGACTGAAATAAGTTCATTAGATGAAAACCAACAAAAATTGACAAGAAATACGAAAAGTTCTTGTATTTTAAGATAAAATCTTACGCTATAAAAGAAAAAACTCCCAGCTCGCTGAAATATGTTCATTTGCTGAAAACCAACAAAACCACGAAAAGTTCTTGTATTTGAAGATAAAATCTTTTTTCTTTGAAGAAGAAAGATCCAGCTGACTGAAATAAGTTCATTAGATGAAAACCAACAAAAATTGACAAGAACAAGAAAAGTTCTTGTATTTTAAGATAAAATCTTTCTCTATTAAGGAAAAAACTTCCAGCTCGCTCAAATATGTTCATTTGCTGAAAACCATAAAAACCACGAAAAGTTCTTGTATTTGAAGATAAAATCTTTTTGCTTTGAAGAAGAAAGATCTAGCTGACTGAAATAAGTTCATTAGATGAAAACCAACAAAAATTGACAAGAACCACGAAAAGTTCTTGTATTTTAAGATAAAATCTTAGGCTATTAAAGAAAAAACTTCCAGCTCGCTGAAATCTGTTCATTTGCTGAAAACCATCAAAACCACGAAAAGTTCTTGTATTTGAAGATAAAATCTTTTTGCTTTGAAGAAGAAAGATCGCGCTGACTGAAATAAGTTCATTAGATGAAAACCAACAAAAATTGACAAGAACCACGAAAAGTTCTTGTATTTTAAGATAAAATCTTACTCTATGAAGGAAAAAACTTCCAGCTCGCTGAAATCTGTTCATTTGCTGAAAACCATCAAAACCACGAAAAGTTCTTGTATTTGAAGATAAAATCTTTTTGCTTTGAAGAAGAAAGATCTAGCTGACTGAAATAAGTTCATTAGATGAAAACCAACAAAAATTGACAAGAACCACGAAAAGTTCTTGTATTTTAAGATAAAATCTTACGCTATTAAAGTAAAAACTCCCAGTTCGCTGAAATATGTTAATTTGCTGAAAACCAACAAAACCACGAAAAGTTCTTGTATTTGAAGATAAAATCTTTTTTCTTTGAAGAAGAAAGATCCAGCTGACTGAAATAAGTTCATTAGATGAAAACCAACAAAAATTGACAAGAACCACGAAAAGTTCTTGTATTTTAAGATAAAATCTTACGCTATTAAAGTAAAAACTCCCAGTTCGCTGAAATATGTTAATTTGCTGAAAACCAACAAAACCACGAAAAGTTCTTGTATTTGAAGATAAAATCTTTTTTCTTTGAAGAAGAAAGATCCAGCTGACTGAAATAAGTTCATTAGATGAAAACCAACAAAAATTGACAAGAACCACGAAAAGTTCTTGTATTTTAACATAAAATCTTACTCTGTTAAAGAGAAAACTCCCAGCTCGCTGAAATATGTTCATTTGCTGAAAAACAACAAAACCGCGAAAAGTTCTTGTATTTGAAGATAAAATCTTTTTGCTTTGAAGAAGAAAGATCTAGCTGACTGAAATAAGTTCATTAGATGAAAACCAACAAAATTTGACAAGAACCACGAAAACTTCTTGTATTTTAAGATAATATCTTACGCTATTAAAGAAAAAACTTCTGGCTCGCTGAAATATGTTCATTTGCTGAAAACCAACAAAACCACGAAAAGTTCTTGTATTTGAAGATAAAATCTTTTTGCTTTGAAGAAGAAAGATCTAGCTGACTGAAATAAATTCATTGGATGAAAACCAACAAAAATTGACAAGAACCACGAAAAGTTCTTGTAGTTTAAGATAAAATCTTACTCTATTAAGGAAAAAACTTCCAGCTCGCTGAAATCTGTTCATTTGCTGAAAACCATCAAAACCACGAAAAGTTCTTGTATTTGAAGATACAATCTTTTTGCTTTGAAGAAGAAAGATCCAGCTGACTGAAATAAGTTCATTAGATGAAAACCAACAAAAATTGACAAGAACCACGAAAAGTTCTTGTATTTTAAGATAAAATCTTACTCTATTAAGGAAAAAACTTCCAGCTCGCTGAAATCTGTTCATTTGCTGAAAACCAACAAAACCACGAAAAGTTCTTGTATTTGAAGATAAAATCTTTTTGCTTTGACGGAGAAAGATCTAGCTGACTGAAATAAGTTCATTAGATGAAAACCAACAAAAATTGACAAGAACCACGAAAAGTTCTTGTATTTTAAGATAAAATCTTAGGCTATTAAAGAAAAAACTTCCAGCTCGCTGAAATCTGTTCATTTGCTGAAAACCATCAAAACCACGAAAAGTTCTTGTATTTGAAGATAAAATCTTTTTGCTTTGAAGAAGAAAGATCTAGCTGACTGAAATAAGTTCATGAGATGAAAACCAACAAAAATTGACAAGAACCACGAAAAGTTCTTGTATTTTAAGATAAAATCTTACTCTATTCAGGAAAAAACTTCCAGCTCGCTGAAATATGTTCATTTGCTGAAAACCATCAAAACCACGAAAAGTTCTTGTATTTGAAGATAAAATCTTTTTTCTTTGAAGAAGAAAGATCCAGCTGACTGAAATAAGTTCATCAGATGAAAACCAACAAAAATTGACAAGAACCACGAAAAGTTCTTGTATTTTAAGATAAAATCTTACTCTATTAAGGAAAAAACTCCCAGCTCGCTGAAATATGTTCATTTGCTGAAAACCATCAAAACCACGAAAAGTTCTTGTATTTGAAGATAAAATCTTTTTGCTTTGATGAAGAAAGATCTAGCTGACTGAAATAAGTTCATTCGATGAAAACCAACAAAAATTGACAAGAACCACGAAAAGTTCTTGTATTTTAAGATAAAATCTTAGGCTATTAAAGAAAAAACTTCCAGCTCGCTGAAATCTGTTCATTTGCTGAAAACCATCAAAACCACGAAAAGTTCTTGTATTTGAAGATAAAATCTTTTTGCTTTGAAGAAGAAAGATCTAGCTGACTGAAATAAGTTCATGAGATGAAAACCAACAAAAATTGACAAGAACCACGAAAAGTTCTTGTATTTTAAGATAAAATCTTACGCTATTAAAGAAAAAACTCCCAGCTCGCTGAAATCTGTTCATTTGCTGAAAACCATCAAAACCACGAAAAGTTCTTGTATTTGAAGATAAAATCTTTTTGCTTTGAAGAAGAAAGATCTAGCTGACTGAAATAAGTTCATTAGATGAAAACCAACAAAAATTGACAAGAACCACGAAAAGTTCTTGTATTTTAAGATAAAATCTTACTCTGTTAAAGAGAAAACTCCCAGCTCGCTGAAATATGTTCATTTGCTGAAAAACAACAAAACCGCGAAAAGTTCTTGTATTTGAAGATAAAATCTTTTTGCTTTGAAGAAGAAAGATCGCGCTGACTGAAATAAGTTCATTAGATGAAAACCAACAAAAATTGACAAGAACCACGAAAAGTTCTTGTATTTTAAGATAAAATCTTACTCTATGAAGGAAAAAACTTCCAGCTCGCTGAAATATGTTCATTTGCTGAAAACCATCAAAACCACGAAAAGTTCTTGTATTTGAAGATAAAATCTTTTTGCTTTGATGAAGAAAGATCTAGCTGACTGAAATAAGTTCATTCGATGAAAACCAACAAAAATTGACAAGAACCACGAAAAGTTCTTGTATTTTAAGATAAAATCTTACTCTATTCAGGAAAAAACTTCCAGCTCGCTGAAATATGTTCATTTGCTGAAAACCATCAAAACCACGAAAAGTTCTTGTATTTGAAGATAAAATCTTTTTTCTTTGAAGAAGAAAGATCCAGCTGACTGAAATAAGTTCATCAGATGAAAACCAACAAAAATTGACAAGAACCACGAAAAGTTCTTGTATTTTAAGATAAAATCTTACTCTATTAAGGAAAAAACTCCCAGCTCGCTGAAATATGTTCATTTGCTGAAAACCATCAAAACCACGAAAAGTTCTTGTATTTGAAGATAAAATCTTTTTGCTTTGATGAAGAAAGATCTAGCTGACTGAAATAAGTTCATTCGATGAAAACCAACAAAAATTGACAAGAACCACGAAAAGTTCTTGTATTTTAAGATAAAATCTTAGGCTATTAAAGAAAAAACTTCCAGCTCGCTGAAATCTGTTCATTTGCTGAAAACCATCAAAACCACGAAAAGTTCTTGTATTTGAAGATAAAATCTTTTTGCTTTGAAGAAGAAAGATCTAGCTGACTGAAATAAGTTCATGAGATGAAAACCAACAAAAATTGACAAGAACCACGAAAAGTTCTTGTATTTTAAGATAAAATCTTACGCTATTAAAGAAAAAACTCCCAGCTCGCTGAAATCTGTTCATTTGCTGAAAACCATCAAAACCACGAAAAGTTCTTGTATTTGAAGATAAAATCTTTTTGCTTTGAAGAAGAAAGATCTAGCTGACTGAAATAAGTTCATTAGATGAAAACCAACAAAAATTGACAAGAACCACGAAAAGTTCTTGTATTTTAAGATAAAATCTTACTCTGTTAAAGAGAAAACTCCCAGCTCGCTGAAATATGTTCATTTGCTGAAAAACAACAAAACCGCGAAAAGTTCTTGTATTTGAAGATAAAATCTTTTTGCTTTGAAGAAGAAAGATCGCGCTGACTGAAATAAGTTCATTAGATGAAAACCAACAAAAATTGACAAGAACCACGAAAAGTTCTTGTATTTTAAGATAAAATCTTACTCTATGAAGGAAAAAACTTCCAGCTCGCTGAAATATGTTCATTTGCTGAAAACCATCAAAACCACGAAAAGTTCTTGTATTTGAAGATAAAATCTTTTTGCTTTGATGAAGAAAGATCTAGCTGACTGAAATAAGTTCATTCGATGAAAACCAACAAAAATTGACAAGAACCACGAAAAGTTCTTGTATTTTAAGATAAAATCTTACGCTATTAAAGAAAAAACTCCCAGTTCGCTGAAATATGTTAATTTGCTGAAAACCAACAAAACCACGAAAAGTTCTTGTATTTGAAGATAAAATCTTTTTTCTTTGAAGAAGAAAGATCCAGCTGACTGAAATAAGTTCATTAGATGAAAACCAACAAAAATTGACAAGAACCACGAAAAGTTCTTGTATTTTAAGATAAAATCTTCGGCTGTTAAGGAAAAAACTTCCAGCTCGCTGAAATCTGTTCATTTGCTGAAAACCATCAAAACCACGAAAAGTTCTTGTATTTGAAGATAAAATCTTTTTGCTTTGAAGAAGAAAGATCTAGCTGACTGAAATAAGTTCATTGGATGAAAACCAACAAAAATTGACAAGAACCACGAAAAGTTCTTGTATTTTAAGATAAAATCTTACTCTGTTAAAGAGAAAACTCCCAGCTCGCTGAAATATGTTCATTTGCTGAAAAACAACAAAACCGCGAAAAGTTCTTGTATTTGAAGATAAAATCTTTTTGCTTTGAAGAAGAAAGATCTAGCTGACTGAAATAAATTCATTGGATGAAAACCAACAAAAATTGACAAGAACCACGAAAAGTTCTTGTAGTTTAAGATAAAATCTTACTCTATTAAGGAAAAAACTTCCAGCTCGCTGAAATCTGTTCATTTGCTGAAAACCATCAAAACCACGAAAAGTTCTTGTATTTGAAGATAAAATCTTTTTGCTTTGAAGAAGAAAGATCCAGCTGACTGAAATAAGTTCATTAGATGAAAACCAACAAAAATTGACAAGAACCACGAAAAGTTCTTGTATTTTAAGATAAAATCTTACTCTATTAAGGAAAAAACTTCCAGCTCGCTGAAATCTGTTCATTTGCTGAAAACCAACAAAACCACGAAAAGTTCTTGTTTTTGAAGATAAAATCTTTTTGCTTTGACGGAGAAAGATCTAGCTGACTGAAATAAGTTCATTAGATGAAAACCAACAAAAATTGACAAGAACCACGAAAAGTTCTTGTATTTTAAGATAAAATCTTAGGCTATTAAAGAAAAAACTTCCAGCTCGCTGAAATCTGTTCATTTGCTGAAAACCATCAAAACCACGAAAAGTTCTTGTATTTGAAGATAAAATCTTTTTGCTTTGAAGAAGAAAGATCTAGCTGACTGAAATAAGTTCATGAGATGAAAACCAACAAAAATTGACAAGAACCACGAAAAGTTCTTGTATTTTAAGATAAAATCTTACTCTATTCAGGAAAAAACTTCCAGCTCGCTGAAATATGTTCATTTGCTGAAAACCATCAAAACCACGAAAAGTTCTTGTATTTGAAGATAAAATCTTTTTTCTTTGAAGAAGAAAGATCCAGCTGACTGAAATAAGTTCATTAGATGAAAACCAACAAAAATTGACAAGAACCACGAAAAGTTCTTGTATTTTAAGATAAAATCTTACTCTATTAAGGAAAAAACTCCCAGCTCGCTGAAATATGTTCATTTGCTGAAAACCATCAAAACCACGAAAAGTTCTTGTATTTGAAGATAAAATCTTTTTGCTTTGATGAAGAAAGATCTAGCTGACTGAAATAAGTTCATTCGATGAAAACCAACAAAAATTGACAAGAACCACGAAAAGTTCTTGTATTTTAAGATAAAATCTTAGGCTATTAAAGAAAAAACTTCCAGCTCGCTGAAATCTGTTCATTTGCTGAAAACCATCAAAACCACGAAAAGTTCTTGTATTTGAAGATAAAATCTTTTTGCTTTGAAGAAGAAAGATCCAGCTGACTGAAATAAGTTCATTAGATGAAAACCAACAAAAATTGACAAGAACAAGAAAAGTTCTTGTATTTTAAGATAAAATCTTACTCTATTAAGGAAAAAACTTCCAGCTCGCTGAAATATGTTCATTTGCTGAAAACCATAAAAACCACGAAAAGTTCTTGTATTTGAAGATAAAATCTTTTTTCTTTGAAGAAGAAAGATCTAGCTGACTGAAATAAGTTCATTAGATGAAAACCAACAAAAATTGACAAGAACAAGAAAAGTTCTTGTATTTTAAGATAAAATCTTACTCTATTAAGGAAAAAACTTCCAGCTCGCTGAAATATGTTCATTTGCTGAAAACCATCAAAACCACGAAAAGTTCTTGTATTTGAAAATAAAATCTTTTTGCTTTGATGAAGAAAGATCTAGCTGACTGGAATAAGTTCATTAGATGAAAACCAACAAAAATTGACAAGAACCACGAAAAGTTCTTGTATTTTAAGATAAAATCTTAGGCTATTAAAGAAAAAACTTCCAGCTCGCTGAAATCTGTTCATTTGCTGAAAACCATCAAAACCACGAAAAGTTCTTGTATTTGAAGATAAAATCTTTTTGCTTTGAAGAAGAAAGATCTAGCTGACTGAAATAAGTTCATGAGATGAAAACCAACATAAATTGACAAGAACCACGAAAAGTTCTTGTATTTTAAGATAAAATCTTACTCTATTCAGGAAAAAACTTCCAGCTCGCTGAAATATGTTCATTTGCTGAAAACCATCAAAACCACGAAAAGTTCTTGTATTTGAAGATAAAATCTTTTTGCTTTGAAGAAGAAAGATCTAGCTGACTGAAATAAGTTCATTAGATGAAAACCAACAAAAATTGACAAGAACCACGGAAAGTTCTTGTATTTTAAGATAAAATCTTACGCTATTAAAGAAATAACTCCCAGTTCGCTGAAATATGTTAATTTGCTGAAAACCAACAAAACCACGAAAAGTTCTTGTATTTGAAGATAAAATCTTTTTTCTTTGAAGAAGAAAGATCCAGCTGACTGAAATAAGTTCATTAGATGAAAACCAACAAAAATTGACAAGAACCACGAAAAGTTCTTGTATTTTAAGATAAAATCTTAGGCTGTTAAGGAAAAAACTTCCAGCTCGCTGAAATCTGTTCATTTGCTGAAAACCATCAAAACCACGAAAAGTTCTTGTATTTGAAGATAAAATCTTTTTGCTTTGAAGACGAAAGATCTAGCTGACTGAAATAAGTTCATTAGATGAAAACCAACAAAAATTGACAAGAACCACGAAAAGTTCTTGTATTTTAAGATAAAATCTTACTCTGTTAAAGAGAAAACTCCCAGCTCGCTGAAATATGTTCATTTGCTGAAAAACAACAAAACCGCGAAAAGTTCTTGTATTTGAAGATAAAATCTTTTTGCTTTGAAGAAGAAAGATCTAGCTGACTGAAATAAGTTCATTAGATGAAAACCAACAAAAATTGACAAGAACCACGAAAAGTTCTTGTATTTTAAGATAAAATCTTACGCTATTAAAGAAAAAACTCCCAGCTCGCTGAAATATGTTCATTTGCTGAAAACCAACAAAACCACGAAAAGTTCTTGTATTTGAAGATAAAATCTTTTTTCTTTGAAGAAGAAAGATCTCGCTGACTGAAATAAGTTCATGAGATGAAAACCAACAAAATTTGACTAGAACCACGAAAACTTCTTGTATTTTAAGATAATATCTTACGCTATTAAAGAAAAAACTTCTGGCTCGCTGAAATATGTTCATTTGCTGAAAACCAACAAAACCACGAAAAGTTCTTGTATTTGAAGATAAAATCTTTTTGCTTTGAAGAAGAAAGATCTAGCTGACTGAAATAAATTCATTGGATGAAAACCAACAAAAATTGACAAGAACCACGAAAAGTTCTTGTATTTTAAGATAAAATCTTAGGCTATTAAAGAAAAAACTTCCAGCTCGCTGAAATCTGTTCATTTGCTGAAAACCATCAAAACCACGAAAAGTTCTTGTATTTGAAGATAAAAGCTTTTTGCTTTGAAGAAGAAAGATCTAGCTGACTGAAATAAGTTCATTCGATGAAAACCAACAAAAATTGACAAGAACCACGAAAAGTTCTTGTATTTTAAGATAAAATCTTACTCTATTAAGGAAAAAACTTCCAGCTCGCTGAAATATGTTCATTTGCTGAAAACCATCAAAACCACGAAAAGTTCTTGTATTTGAAGATAAAATCTTTTTGCTTTGAAGAAGAAAGATCTAGCTGACTGAAATAAGTTCATGAGATGAAAACCAACAAAAATTGACAAGAACCACGAAAAGTTCTTGTATTTAAAGATAAAATCTTACGCTATTAAAGAAAAAACTCCCAGCTCGCTGAAATATGTTCATTTGCTGAAAACCAACAAAACCACGAAAAGTTCTTGTATTTGAAGATAAAATCTTTTTTCTTTGAAGAAGAAAGATCCAGCTGACTGAAATAAGTTCATTAGATGAAAACCAACAAAAATTGACAAGAACAAGAAAAGTTCTTGTATTTTAAGATAAAATCTTACTCTATTAAGGAAAAAACTTCCAGCTCGCTGAAATATGTTCATTTGCTGAAAACCATCAAAACCACGAAAAGTTCTTGTATTTGAAGATAAAATCTTTTTTCTTTGAAGAAGAAAGATCCAGCTGACTGAAATAAGTTCATTAGATGAAAACCAACAAAAATTGACAAGAACCACGAAAAGTTCTTGTATTTTAAGATAAAATCTTACTCTATTAAGGAAAAAACTCCCAGCTCGCTGAAATATGTTCATTTGCTGAAAACCATCAAAACCACGAAAAGTTCTTGTATTTGAAGATAAAATCTTTTTGCTTTGATGAAGAAAGATCTAGCTGACTGAAATAAGTTCATTCGATGAAAACCAACAAAAATTGACAAGAACCACGAAAAGTTCTTGTATTTTAAGATAAAATCTTAGGCTATTAAAGAAAAAACTTCCAGCTCGCTGAAATCTGTTCATTTGCTGAAAACCATCAAAACCACGAAAAGTTCTTGTATTTGAAGATAAAATCTTTTTGCTTTGAAGAAGAAAGATCCAGCTGACTGAAATAAGTTCATTAGATGAAAACCAACAAAAATTGACAAGAACAAGAAAAGTTCTTGTATTTTAAGATAAAATCTTACTCTATTAAGGAAAAAACTTCCAGCTCGCTGAAATATGTTCATTTGCTGAAAACCATAAAAACCACGAAAAGTTCTTGTATTTGAAGATAAAATCTTTTTTCTTTGAAGAAGAAAGATCTAGCTGACTGAAATAAGTTCATTAGATGAAAACCAACAAAAATTGACAAGAACAAGAAAAGTTCTTGTATTTTAAGATAAAATCTTACTCTATTAAGGAAAAAACTTCCAGCTCGCTGAAATATGTTCATTTGCTGAAAACCATCAAAACCACGAAAAGTTCTTGTATTTGAAAATAAAATCTTTTTGCTTTGATGAAGAAAGATCTAGCTGACTGGAATAAGTTCATTAGATGAAAACCAACAAAAATTGACAAGAACCACGAAAAGTTCTTGTATTTTAAGATAAAATCTTAGGCTATTAAAGAAAAAACTTCCAGCTCGCTGAAATCTGTTCATTTGCTGAAAACCATCAAAACCACGAAAAGTTCTTGTATTTGAAGATAAAATCTTTTTGCTTTGAAGAAGAAAGATCTAGCTGACTGAAATAAGTTCATGAGATGAAAACCAACATAAATTGACAAGAACCACGAAAAGTTCTTGTATTTTAAGATAAAATCTTACTCTATTCAGGAAAAAACTTCCAGCTCGCTGAAATATGTTCATTTGCTGAAAACCATCAAAACCACGAAAAGTTCTTGTATTTGAAGATAAAATCTTTTTGCTTTGAAGAAGAAAGATCTAGCTGACTGAAATAAGTTCATTAGATGAAAACCAACAAAAATTGACAAGAACCACGGAAAGTTCTTGTATTTTAAGATAAAATCTTACGCTATTAAAGAAATAACTCCCAGTTCGCTGAAATATGTTAATTTGCTGAAAACCAACAAAACCACGAAAAGTTCTTGTATTTGAAGATAAAATCTTTTTTCTTTGAAGAAGAAAGATCCAGCTGACTGAAATAAGTTCATTAGATGAAAACCAACAAAAATTGACAAGAACCACGAAAAGTTCTTGTATTTTAAGATAAAATCTTAGGCTGTTAAGGAAAAAACTTCCAGCTCGCTGAAATCTGTTCATTTGCTGAAAACCATCAAAACCACGAAAAGTTCTTGTATTTGAAGATAAAATCTTTTTGCTTTGAAGACGAAAGATCTAGCTGACTGAAATAAGTTCATTAGATGAAAACCAACAAAAATTGACAAGAACCACGAAAAGTTCTTGTATTTTAAGATAAAATCTTACTCTGTTAAAGAGAAAACTCCCAGCTCGCTGAAATATGTTCATTTGCTGAAAAACAACAAAACCGCGAAAAGTTCTTGTATTTGAAGATAAAATCTTTTTGCTTTGAAGAAGAAAGATCTAGCTGACTGAAATAAGTTCATTAGATGAAAACCAACAAAAATTGACAAGAACCACGAAAAGTTCTTGTATTTTAAGATAAAATCTTACGCTATTAAAGAAAAAACTCCCAGCTCGCTGAAATATGTTCATTTGCTGAAAACCAACAAAACCACGAAAAGTTCTTGTATTTGAAGATAAAATCTTTTTTCTTTGAAGAAGAAAGATCTCGCTGACTGAAATAAGTTCATGAGATGAAAACCAACAAAATTTGACTAGAACCACGAAAACTTCTTGTATTTTAAGATAATATCTTACGCTATTAAAGAAAAAACTTCTGGCTCGCTGAAATATGTTCATTTGCTGAAAACCAACAAAACCACGAAAAGTTCTTGTATTTGAAGATAAAATCTTTTTGCTTTGAAGAAGAAAGATCTAGCTGACTGAAATAAATTCATTGGATGAAAACCAACAAAAATTGACAAGAACCACGAAAAGTTCTTGTATTTTAAGATAAAATCTTAGGCTATTAAAGAAAAAACTTCCAGCTCGCTGAAATCTGTTCATTTGCTGAAAACCATCAAAACCACGAAAAGTTCTTGTATTTGAAGATAAAAGCTTTTTGCTTTGAAGAAGAAAGATCTAGCTGACTGAAATAAGTTCATTCGATGAAAACCAACAAAAATTGACAAGAACCACGAAAAGTTCTTGTATTTTAAGATAAAATCTTACTCTATTAAGGAAAAAACTTCCAGCTCGCTGAAATATGTTCATTTGCTGAAAACCATCAAAACCACGAAAAGTTCTTGTATTTGAAGATAAAATCTTTTTGCTTTGAAGAAGAAAGATCTAGCTGACTGAAATAAGTTCATGAGATGAAAACCAACAAAAATTGACAAGAACCACGAAAAGTTCTTGTATTTAAAGATAAAATCTTACGCTATTAAAGAAAAAACTCCCAGCTCGCTGAAATATGTTCATTTGCTGAAAACCAACAAAACCACGAAAAGTTCTTGTATTTGAAGATAAAATCTTTTTTCTTTGAAGAAGAAAGATCCAGCTGACTGAAATAAGTTCATTAGATGAAAACCAACAAAAATTGACAAGAACAAGAAAAGTTCTTGTATTTTAAGATAAAATCTTACTCTATTAAGGAAAAAACTTCCAGCTCGCTGAAATATGTTCATTTGCTGAAAACCATAAAATCCACGAAAAGTTCTTGTATTTGAAGATAAAATCTTTTTTCTTTGAAGAAGAAAGATCTAGCTGACTGAAATAAGTTCATTAGATGAAAACCAACAAAAATTGACAAGAACCACGAAAAGTTCTTGTATTTTAAGATAAAATCTTAGGCTATTAAAGAAAAAACTTCCAGCTCGCTGAAATCTGTTCATTTGCTGAAAACCATCAAAACCACGAAAAGTTCTTGTATTTGAAGATAAAATCTTTTTGCTTTGAAGAAGAAAGATCTAGCTGACTGAAATAAGTTCATGAGATGAAAACCAACAAAAATTGACAAGAACCACGAAAGGTTCTTGTATTTTAAGATAAAATCTTACTCTATTCAGGAAAAAACTTCCAGCTCACTGAAATATGTTCATTTGCTGAAAACCATCAAAACCACGAAAAGTTCTTGTATTTGAAGATAAAATCTTTTTGCTTTGAAGAAGAAAGATCTAGCTGACTGAAATAAGTTCATTAGATGAAAACCAACAAAAATTGACAAGAACCACGAAAAGTTCTTGTATTTTAAGATAAAATCTTACGCTATTAAAGAAAAAACTCCCAGCTCGCTGAAATCTGTTCATTTGCTGAAAACCATCAAAACCACGAAAAGTTCTTGTATTTGAAGATAAAATCTTTTTGCTTTGAAGAAGAAAGATCTAGCTGACTGAAATAAGTTCATTAGATGAAAACGAACAAAAATTGACAAGAACCACGGAAAGTTCTTGTATTTTAAGATAAAATCTTACGCTATTAAAGAAATAACTCCCAGTTCGCTGAAATATGTTAATTTGCTGAAAACCAACAAAACCACTAAAAGTTCTTGTATTTGAAGATAAAATCTTTTTTCTTTGAAGAAGAAAGATCCAGCTGACTGAAATAAGTTCATTAGATGAAAACCAACAAAAATTGACAAGAACCACGAAAAGTTCTTGTATTTTAAGATAAAATCTTAGGCTGTTAAGGAAAAAACTTCCAGCTCGCTGAAATCTGTTCATTTGCTGAAAACCATCAAAACCACGAAAAGTTCTTGTATTTGAAGATAAAATCTTTTTGCTTTGAAGACGAAAGATCTAGCTGACTGAAATAAGTTCATTAGATGAAAACCAACAAAAATTGACAAGAACCACGAAAAGTTCTTGTATTTTAAGATAAAATCTTACTCTGTTAAAGAGAAAACTCCCAGCTCGCTGAAATATGTTCATTTGCTGAAAAACAACAAAACCGCGAAAAGTTCTTGTATTTGAAGATAAAATCTTTTTGCTTTGAAGAAGAAAGATCTAGCTGACTGAAATAAGTTCATTAGATGAAAACCAACAAAAATTGACAAGAACCACGAAAAGTTCTTGTATTTTAAGATAAAATCTTACGCTATTAAAGAAAAAACTCCCAGCTCGCTGAAATATGTTCATTTGCTGAAAACCAACAAAACCACGAAAAGTTCTTGTATTTGAAGATAAAATCTTTTTTCTTTGAAGAAGAAAGATCTCGCTGACTGAAATAAGTTCATGAGATGAAAACCAACAAAATTTGACAAGAACCACGAAAACTTCTTGTATTTTAAGATAATATCTTACGCTATTAAAGAAAAAACTTCTGGCTCGCTGAAATATGTTCATTTGCTGAAAACCAACAAAACCACGAAAAGTTCTTGTATTTGAAGATAAAATCTTTTTGCTTTGAAGAAGAAAGATCTAGCTGACTGAAATAAATTCATTGGATGAAAACCAACAAAAATTGACAAGAACCACGAAAAGTTCTTGTATTTTAAGATAAAATCTTACTCTATTAAGGAAAAAACTTCCAGCTCGCTGAAATCTGTTCATTTGCTGAAAACCATCAAAACCACGAAAAGTTCTTGTATTTGAAGATAAAATCTTTTTGCTTTGAAGAAGAAAGATCTAGCTGACTGAAATAAGTTCATTAGATGAAAACCAACAAAAATTGACAAGAACCACGAAAAGTTCTTGTATTTTCAGATAAAATCTTACGCTATTAAAGAAAAAACTCCCAGCTCGCTGAAATCTGTTCATTTGCTGAAAACCATCAAAACCACGAAAAGTTCTTGTATTTGAAGATAAAATCTTTTTGCTTTGAAGAAGAAAGATCTAGCTGACTGAAATAAGTTCATTAGATGAAAACCAACAAAAATTGACAAGAACCACGGAAAGTTCTTGTATTTTAAGATAAAATCTTACGCTATTAAAGAAATAACTCCCAGTTCGCTGAAATATGTTAATTTGCTGAAAACCAACAAAACCACGAAAAGTTCTTGTATTTGAAGATAAAATCTTTTTTCTTTGAAGAAGAAAGATCCAGCTGACTGAAATAAGTTCATTAGATGAAAACCAACAAAAATTGACAAGAACCACGAAAAGTTCTTGTATTTTAAGATAAAATCTTAGGCTGTTAAGGAAAAAACTTCCAGCTCGCTGAAATCTGTTCATTTGCTGAAAACCATCAAAACCACGAAAAGTTCTTGTATTTGAAGATAAAATTTTTTGCTTTGAAGACGAAAGATCTAGCTGACTGAAATAAGTTCATTAGATGAAAACCAACAAAAATTGACAAGAACCACGAAAAGTTCTTGTATTTTAAGATAAAATCTTACTCTGTTAAAGAGAAAACTCCCAGCTCGCTGAAATATGTTCATTTGCTGAAAAACAACAAAACCGCGAAAAGTTCTTGTATTTGAAGATAAAATCTTTTTGCTTTGAAGAAGAAAGATCTAGCTGACTGAAATAAGTTCATTAGATGAAAACCAACAAAAATTGACAAGAACCACGAAAAGTTCTTGTATTTTAAGATAAAATCTTACGCTATTAAAGAAAAAACTCCCAGCTCGCTGAAATATGTTCATTTGCTGAAAACCAACAAAACCACGAAAAGTTCTTGTATTTGAAGATAAAATCTTTTTTCTTTGAAGAAGAAAGATCTCGCTGACTGAAATAAGTTCATGAGATGAAAACCAACAAAATTTGACAAGAACCACGAAAACTTCTTGTATTTTAAGATAATATCTTACGCTATTAAAGAAAAAACTTCTGGCTCGCTGAAATATGTTCATTTGCTGAAAACCAACAAAACCACGAAAAGTTCTTGTATTTGAAGATAAAATCTTTTTGCTTTGAAGAAGAAAGATCTAGCTGACTGAAATAAATTCATTGGATGAAAACCAACAAAAATTGACAAGAACCACGAAAAGTTCTTGTATTTTAAGATAAAATCTTACTCTATTAAGGAAAAAACTCCCAGCTCGCTGAAATCTGTTCATTTGCTGAAAACCATCAAAACCACGAAAAGTTCTTGTATTTGAAGATAAAATCTTTTTGCTTTGAAGAAGAAAGATCTAGCTGACTGAAATAAGTTCATTAGATGAAAACCAACAAAAATTGACAAGAACCACGAAAAGTTCTTGTATTTTCAGATAAAATCTTACTCTATTAAGGAAAAAACTTCCAGCTCGCTGAAATCTGTTCATTTGCTGAAAACCAACAAAACCACGAAAAGTTCTTGTATTTGAAGATAAAATCTTTTTGCTTTGACGGAGAAAGATCTCGCTGACTGAAATAAGTTCATTAGATGAAAACCAACAAAAATTGACAAGAACCACGAAAAGTTATTGTATTTTAAGATAAAATCTTAGGCTATTAAAGAAAAAACTTCCAGCTCGCTGAAATCTGTTCATTTGCTGAAAACCATCAAAACCACGAAAAGTTCTTGTATTTGAAGATAAAATCTTTTTGCTTTGAAGAAGAAAGATCTAGCTGACTGGAATAAGTTCATGAGATGAAAACCAACAAAAATTGACAAGAACCACGAAAAGTTCTTGTATTTTAAGATAAAATCTTACTCTATTCAGGAAAAAACTTCCAGCTCGCTGAAATATGTTCATTTGCTGAAAACCATCAAAACCACGAAAAGTTCTTGTATTTGAAGATAAAATCTTTTTGCTTTGAAGAAGAAAGATCTAGCTGACTGAAATAAGTTCATTAGATGAAAACCAACAAAAATTGACAAGAACCACGAAAAGTTCTTGTATTTTAAGATAAAATCTTACGCTTTCAAAGAAAAAACTCCCAGCTCGCTGAAATATGTTCATTTGCTGAAAACCAACAAAACCACGAAAAGTTCTTGTATTTGAAGATAAAATCTTTTTTCTTTGAAGAAGAAAGATCCAGCTGACTGAAATAAGTTCATTAGATGAAAACCAACAAAAATTGACAAGAACAAGAAAAGTTCTTGTATTTTAAGATAAAATCTTACTCTATCAAGGAAAAAACTTCCAGCTCGCTGAAATATGTTCATTTGCTGAAAACCATAAAAACCACGAAAAGTTCTTGTATTTGAAGATAAAATCTTTTTGCTTTGAAGAAGAAAGATCTAGCTGACTGAAATAAGTTCATTAGATGAAAACCAACAAAAATTGACAAGAACCACGAAAAGTTCTTGTATTTTAAGATAAAATCTTAGGCTATTAAAGAAAAAACTTCCAGCTCGCTGAAATCTGTTCATTTGCTGAAAACCATCAAAACCACGAAAAGTTCTTGTATTTGAAGATAAAATCTTTTTGCTTTGAAGAAGAAAGATCTAGCTGACTGAAATAAGTTCATGAGATGAAAACCAACAAAAATTGACAAGAACCACGAAAAGTTCTTGTATTTTAAGATAAAATCTTACGCTATTAAAGAAAAAACTCCCAGCTCGCTGAAATCTGTTCATTTGCTGAAAACCATCAAAACCACGAAAAGTTCTTGTATTTGAAGATAAAATCTTTTTGCTTTGAAGAAGAAAGATCTAGCTGACTGAAATAAGTTCATTAGATGAAAACCAACAAAAATTGACAAGAACCACGGAAAGTTCTTGTATTTTAAGATAAAATCTTACGCTATTAAAGAAATAACTCCCAGTTCGCTGAAATATGTTAATTTGCTGAAAACCAACAAAACCACGAAAAGTTCTTGTATTTGAAGATAAAATCTTTTTTCTTTGAAGAAGAAAGATCCAGCTGACTGAAATAAGTTCATTAGATGAAAACCAACAAAAATTGACAAGAACCACGAAAAGTTCTTGTATTTTAAGATAAAATCTTAGGCTGTTAAGGAAAAAACTTCCAGCTCGCTGAAATCTGTTCATTTGCTGAAAACCATCAAAACCACAAAAAGTTCTTGTATTTGAAGATAAAATCTTTTTGCTTTGAAGAAGAAAGATCTAGCTGACTGAAATAAGTTCATTAGATGAAAACCAACAAAAATTGACAAGAACCACGAAAAGTTCTTGTATTTTAAGATAAAATCTTACTCTGTAAAAGAGAAAACTCCCAGCTCGCTGAAATATGTTCATTTGCTGAAAAACAACAAAACCGCGAAAAGTTCTTGTATTTGAAGATAAAATCTTTTTGCTTTGAAGAAGAAAGATCTAGCTGACTGAAATAAGTTCATTAGATGAAAACCAACAAAAATTGACAAGAACCACGAAAAGTTCTTGTATTTTAAGATACAATCTTACGCTATTAAAGAAAAAACTCCCAGCTCGCTGAAATATGTTCATTTGCTGAAAACCAACAAAACCACGAAAAGTTCTTGTATTTGAAGATAAAATCTTTTTTCTTTGAAGAAGAAAGATCTCGCTGACTGAAATAAGTTCATGAGATGAAAACCAACAAAATTTGACAAGAACCACGAAAACTTCTTGTATTTTAAGATAATATCTTACGCTATTAAAGAAAAAACTTCTGGCTCGCTGAAATATGTTCATTTGCTGAAAACCAACAAAACCACGAAAAGTTCTTGTATTTGAAGATAAAATCTTTTTGCTTTGAAGAAGAAAGATCGAGCTGACTGAAATAAATTCATTGGATGAAAACCAACAAAAATTGACAAGAACCACGAAAAGTTCTTGTAGTTTAAGATAAAATCTTACTCTATTAAGGAAAAAACTTCCAGCTCGCTGAAATCTGTTCATTTGCTGAAAACCATCAAAACCACGAAAAGTTCTTGTATTTGAAGATAAAATCTTTTTGCTTTGAAGAAGAAAGATCTAGCTGACTGAAATAAGTTCATTAGATGAAAACCAACAAAAATTGACAAGAACCACGAAAAGTTCTTGTATTTTCAGATAAAATCTTACTCTATTAAGGAAAAAACTTCCAGCTCGCTGAAATCTGTTCATTTGCTGAAAACCAACAAAACCACGAAAAGTTCTTGTATTTGAAGATAAAATCTTTTTGCTTTGACGGAGAAAGATCTAGCTGACTGAAATAAGTTCATTAGATGAAAACCAACAAAAATTGACAAGAACCACGAAAAGTTCTTGTATTTTAAGATAAAATCTTAGGCTATTAAAGAAAAAACTTCCAGCTCGCTGAAATCTGTTCATTTGCTGAAAACCATCAAAACCACGAAAAGTTCTTGTATTTGAAGATAAAATCTTTTTGCTTTGAAGAAGAAAGATCTAGCTGACTGAAATAAGTTCATGAGATGAAAACCAACAAAAATTGACAAGAACCACGAAAAGTTCTTGTATTTTAAGATAAAATCTTACTCTGTTCAGGAAAAAACTTCCAGCTCGCTGAAATATGTTCATTTGCTGAAAACCATCAAAACCACGAAAAGTTCTTGTATTTGAAGATAAAATCTTTTTGCTTTGAAGAAGAAAGATCTAGCTGACTGAAATAAGTTCATTAGATGAAAACCAACAAAAATTGACAAGAACCACGAAAAGTTCTTGTATTTTAAGATAAAATCTTACGCTATAAAAGAAAAAACTCCCAGCTCGCTGAAATATGTTCATTTGCTGAAAACCAACAAAATCACGAAAAGTTCTTGTATTTGAAGATAAAATCTTTTTTCTTTGAAGAAGAAAGATCCAGCTGACTGAAATAAGTTCATTAGATGAAAACCAACAAAAATTGACAAGAACAAGAAAAGTTCTTGTATTTTAAGATAAAATCTTACTCTATCAAGGAAAAAACTTCCAGCTCGCTGAAATATGTTCATTTGCTGAAAACCATAAAAACCACGAAAAGTTCTTGTATTTGAAGATAAAATCTTTTTGCTTTGAAGAAGAAAGATCCAGCTGACTGAAATAAGTTCATTAGATGAAAACCAACAAAAATTGACAAGAACCACGAAAAGTTCTTGTATTTTAAGATAAAATCTTACTCTATGAAGGAAAAAACTTCCAGCTCGCTGAAATCTGTTCATTTGCTGAAAACCATCAAAACCACGAAAAGTTCTTGTATTTGAAGATAAAATCTTTTTGCTTTGAAGAAGAAAGATCTAGCTGACTGAAATAAGTTCATGAGATGAAAACCAACAAAAATTGACAAGAACCACGAAAAGTTCTTGTATTTTAAGATAAAATCTTACTCTATTCAGGAAAAAACTTCCAGCTCGCTGAAATATGTTCATTTGCTGAAAACCATCAAAACCACGAAAAGTTCTTGTACTTGAAGATAAAATCTTTTTGCTTTGAAGAAGAAAGATCTAGCTGACTGAAATAAGTTCATTAGATGAAAACCAACAAAAATTGACAAGAACCACGAAAAATTCTTGTATTTTAAGATAAAATCTTGCGCTATTAAAGAAAGAACTCCCAGCTCGCTGAAATCTGTTCATTTGCTGAAAACCATCAAAACCACGAAAAGTTCTTGTATTTGAAGATAAAATCTTTTTGCTTTGAAGAAGAAAGATCTAACTGACTGAAATAAGTTCATTAGATGAAAACCAACAAAAATTGACAAGAACCACGAAAAGTTCTTGTATTTTAAGATAAAATCTTACGCTATTAAAGAAAAAACTCCCAGCTCGCTGAAATATGTTAATTTGCTGAAAACCAACAAAACCACGAAAAGTTCTTGTATTTGAAGATAAAATCTTTTTTCTTTGAAGAAGAAAGATCCAGCTGACTGAAATAAGTTCATTAGATGAAAACCAACAAAAATTGACAAGAACCACGAAAAGTTCTTGTATTTTAAGATAAAATCTTAGGCTATTAAGGAAAAAACTTCCAGCTCGCTGAAATCTGTTCATTTGCTGAAAACCATCAAAACCACGAAAAGTTCTTGTATTTGAAGATAAAATCTTTTTGCTTTGAAGAAGAAAGATCTAGCTGACTGAAATAAGTTCATTAGATGAAAACCAACAAAAATTGACAAGAACCACGAAAAGTTCTTGTATTTTAAGATAAAATCTTACTCTATGAAGGAAAAAACTCCCAGCTCGCTGAAATATGTTCATTTGCTGAAAACCATCAAAACCACGAAAAGTTCTTGTATTTGAAGATAAAATCTTTTTGCTTTGAAGAAGAAAGATCTAGCTGACTGAAATAAGTTCATTCGATGAAAACCAACAAAATTTGACAAGAACCACGAAAAGTTCTTGTATTTTAAGATAAAATCTTACGCTATTAAAGAAAAAACTCCCAGCTCGCTGAAATATGTTCATTTGCTGAAAACCCACAAAACCACGAAAAGTTCTTGTATTTGAAGATAAAATCTTTTTTCTTTGAAGAAGAAAGATCCAGCTGACTGAAATAAGTTCATTAGATGAAAACCAACAAAAATTGACAAGAACAAGAAAAGTTCTTGTATTTTAAGATAAAATCTTACTCTATTAAGGAAAAAACTTCCAGCTCGCTGAAATATGTTCATTTGCTGAAAACCATAAAAACCACGAAAAGTTCTTGTATTTGAAGATAAAATCTTTTTTCTTTGAAGAAGAAAGATCTAGCTGACTGAAATAAGTTCATTCGATGAAAACCAACAAAAATTGACAAGAACCACGAAAAGTTCTTGTATTTTAAGATGAAATCTTAGGCTATTAAAGAAAAAACTTCCAGCTCGCTGAAATCTGTTCATTTGCTGAAAACCATCAAAACCACGAAAGGTTCTTGTATTTGAAGATAAAATCTTTTTGCTTTGAAGAAGAAAGATCTAGCTGACTGAAATAAGTTCATTAGATGAAAACCAACAAAAATTGACAAGAACCACGAAAAGTTCTTGTATTTTAAGATAAAATCTTACTCTATTAAGGAAAAAACTTCCAGCTCGCTGAAATCTGTTCATTTGCTGAAAACCAACAAAACCACGAAAAGTTCTTGTATTTGAAGATAAAATCTTTTTGCTTTGACGAAGAAAGATCGAGCTGACTGAAATAAGTTCATAAGATGAAAACCAACAAAAATTGACAAGAACCACGAAAAGTTCTTGTATTTTAAGATAAAATCTTAGGCTATTAAAGAAAAAACTTCCAGCTCGCTGAAATCTGTTCATTTGCTGAAAACCATCAAAACCACGAAAAGTTCTTGTATTTGAAGATAAAATCTTTTTTCTTTGAAGAAGAAAGATCTAGCTGACTGAAATAAGTTCATTAGATGAAAACCAACAAAAATTGACAAGAACCACGAAAAGTTCTTGTATTTTAAGATAAAATCTTACTCTATTAAGGAAAAAACTTCCAGCTCGCTGAAATCTGTTCATTTGCTGAAAACCATCAAAACCACGAAAAGTTCTTGAATTTGAAGATAAAATCTTTTTGCTTTGAAGAAGAAAGATCTAGCTGACTGAAATAAGTTCATTAGATGAAAACCAACAGAAATTGACAAGAACCACGAAAAGTTATTGTATTTTAAGATAAAATCTTACTCTGTTAAAGAAAAAACTCCCAGCTCGCTGAAATATGTTCATTTGCTGAAAAACAACAGAACCGCGAAAAGTTCTTGTATTTGAAGATAAAATCTTTTTGCTTTGAAGAAGAAAGATCTAGCTGACTGAAATAAGTTCATTGGATGAAAACCAACAAAAATTGACAAGAACCACGAAAAGTTCTTGTATTTTAAGATAAAATCTTACGCTATTGAAGAAAAAACTCCCAGCTCGCTGAAATATGTTCATTTGCTGAAAACCAACAAAACCACGAAAAGTTCTTGTATTTGAAGATAAAATCTTTTTGCTTTGAAGAAGAAAGATCTAGCTGACTGAAATAAGTTCATTAGATGAAAACCAACAAAAATTGACAAGAACCACGAAAAGTTCTTGTATTTTAACATAAAATCTTACTCTGTTAAGGAAAAAACTTCCAGCTCGCTGAAATATGTTCATTTGCTGAAAACCATCAAAACCACGAAAAGTTCTTGTATTTGAAGATAAAATCTTTTTGCTTTGAAGAAGAAAGATCCAGCTGACTGAAATAAGTTCATTAGATGAAAACCAACAAAAATTGACAAGAACCACGAAAAGTTCTTGTATTTTAACATAAAATCTTACTCTATTAAGGAAAAAACTTCCGGCTCGCTGAAATATGTTCATTTGGTGAAAACCATCAAAACCACGAAAAGTTCTTGTATTTGAAGATAAAATCTTTTTGCTTTGAAGAAGAAAGATCTAGCTGACTGAAATAAGTTCATTAGATGAAAACCATCAAAACCACGAAAAGTTCTTGTATTTGAAGATAAAATCTTTTTGCTTTGAAGAAGAAAGATCTCGCTGACTGAAATAAGTTCATTCGATGAAAACCAACAAAAATTGACAAGAACCACGAAAAGTTCTTGTATTTTAAGATAAAATCTTACGCTATTAAAGAAAAAACTCCCAGCTCGCTGAAATATGTTAATTTGCTGAAAACCAACAAAACCACGAAAAGTTCTTGTATTTGAAGATAAAATCTTTTTTCTTTGAAGAAGAAAGATCCAGCTGACTGAAATAAGTTCATTCGATGAAAACCAACAAAAATTGACAAGAACCACGAAAAGTTCTTGTATTTTAAGATAAAATCTTAGGCTATTAAAGAAAAAATTTCCAGCTCGCTGAAATCTGTTCATTTGCTGAAAACCATCAAAACCACGAAAAGTTCTTGTATTTGAAGATAAAATTTTTTTGCTTTGAAGAAGAAAGATCTAGCTGACTGAAATAAGTTCATTGGATGAAAACCAACAAAAATTGACAAGAACCACGAAAAGTTCTTGTATTTTAAGATAAAATCTTACTCTATCAAGGAAAAAACTTCCAGCTCGCTGAAATATGTTCATTTGCTGAAAACCATCAAAACCACGAAAAGTTCTTGTATTTGAAGATAAAATCTTTTTGCTTTGAAGAAGAAAGATCTAGCTGACTGAAATAAGTTCATTAGATGAAAACCAACAAAAATTGACAAGAACCACGAAAAGTTCTTGTATTTTAAGATAAAATCTTAGGCTATTAAAGAAAAAACTTCCAGCTCGCTGAAATCTGTTCATTTGCTGAAAACCATCAAAACCACGAAAAGTTCTTGTATTTGAAGATAAAATCTTTTAGCTTTGAAGAAGAAAGATCTAGCTGACTGAAATAAGTTCATGAGATGAAAACCAACAAAAATTGACAAGAACCACGAAAAGTTCTTGTATTTTAAGATAAAATCTTACTCTATTCAGGAAAAAACTTCCAGCTCGCTGAAATATGTTCATTTGCTGAAAACCATCAAAACCACGAAAAGTTCTTGTATTTGAAGATAAAATCTTTTTGCTTTGAAGAAGAAAGATCTAGCTGACTGAAATAAGTTCATTAGATGAAAACCATCAAAACCACGAAAAGTTCTTGTATTTGAAGATAAAATCTTTTTGCTTTGAAGAAGAAAGATCTCGCTGACTGAAATAAGTTCATTAGATGAAAACCAACAAAAATTGACAAGAACCACGAAAAGTTCTTGTATTTTAAGATAAAATCTTAGGCTATTAAAGAAAAAACTTCCAGCTCGCTGAAATCTGTTCATTTGCTGAAAACCATCAAAACCACGAAAAGTTCTTGTATTTGAAGATAAAATTTTTTTGCTTTGAAGAAGAAAGATCTAGCTGACTGAAATAAGTTCATTGGATGAAAACCAACAAAAATTGACAAGAACCACGAAAAGTTCTTGTATTTTAAGATAAAATCTTACTCTATGAAGGAAAAAACTTCCAGCTCGCTGAAATATGTTCATTTGCTGAAAACCATCAAAACCACGAAAAGTTCTTGTATTTGAAGATAAAATCTTTTTGCTTTGAAGAAGAAAGATCTAGCTGACTGAAATAAGTTCATTAGATGAAAACCAACAAAAATTGACAAGAACCACGAAAAGTTCTTGTATTTTAAGATAAAATCTTAGGCTATTAAAGAAAAAACTTCCAGCTCGCTGAAATCTGTTCATTTGCTGAAAACCATCAAAACCACGAAAAGTTCTTGTATTTGAAGATAAAATCTTTTAGCTTTGAAGAAGAAAGATCTAGCTGACTGAAATAAGTTCATGAGATGAAAACCAACAAAAATTGACAAGAACCACGAAAAGTTCTTGTATTTTAAGATAAAATCTTACTCTATTCAGGAAAAAACTTCCAGCTCGCTGAAATATGTTCATTTGCTGAAAACCATCAAAACCACGAAAAGTTCTTGTATTTGAAGATAAAATCTTTTTGCTTTGAAGAAGAAAGATCTAGCTGACTGAAATAAGTTCATTAGATGAAAACCAACAAAAATTGACAAGAACCACGAAAAGTTCTTGTATTTTAAGATAAAATCTTACGCTATTAAAGAAAAAACTCCCAGCTCGCTGAAATATGTTCATTTGCTGAAAACCAACAAAACCACGAAAAGTTCTTGTATTTGAAGATAAAATCTTTTTTCTTTGAAGAAGAAAGATCCAGCTGACTGAAATAAGTTCATTAGATGAAAACCAACAAAAATTGACAAGAACAAGAAAAGTTCTTGTATTTTAAGATAAAATCTTACTCTATTAAGGAAAAAACTTCCAGCTCGCTGAAATATGTTAATTTGCTGAAAACCATCAAAACCACGAAAAGTTCTTGTATTTTAAGATAAAATCTTAGGCTATTAAAGAAAAAACTTCCAGCTCGCTGAAATCTGTTCATTTGCTGAAAACCATCAAAACCACGAAAAGTTCTTGTATTTGAAGATAAAATCTTTTTGCTTTGAAGAAGAAAGATCTCGCTGACTGAAATAAGTTCATTAGATGAAAACCAACAAAAATTGACAAGAACAAGAAAAGTTCTTGTATTTTAAGATAAAATCTTACTCTATCAAGGAAAAAACTTCCAGCTCGCTGAAATATGTTCATATGCTGAAAACCATAAAAACCACGAAAAGTTCTTGTATTTGAAGATAAAATCTTTTTGCTTTGAAGAAGAAAGATCTAGCTGACTGAAATAAGTTCATTAGATGAAAACCAACAAAAATTGACAAGAACCACGAAAAGTTCTTGTATTTTAAGATAAAATCTTAGGCTATTAAAGAAAAAACTTCCAGCTCGCTGAAATCTGTTCATTTGCTGAAAACCATCAAAACCACGAAAAGTTCTTGTATTTGAAGATAAAATCTTTTTGCTTTGAAGAAGAAAGATCGCGCTGACTGAAATAAGTTCATTAGATGAAAACCAACAAAAATTGACAAGAACCACGAAAAGTTCTTGTATTTTAAGATAAAATCTTACTCTATGAAGGAAAAAACTTCCAGCTCGCTGAAATCTGTTCATTTGCTGAAAACCATCAAAACCACGAAAAGTTCTTGTATTTGAAGATAAAATCTTTTTGCTTTGAAGAAGAAAGATCTAGCTGACTGAAATAAGTTCATGAGATGAAAACCAACAAAAATTGACAAGAACCACGAAAAGTTCTTGTATTTTAAGATAAAATCTTAGGCTATTAAAGAAAAAACTTCCAGCTCGCTGAAATCTGTTCATTTGCTGAAAACCATCAAAACCACGAAAAGTTCTTGTATTTGAAGATAAAATCTTTTTGCTTTGAAGAAGAAAGATCTAGCTGACTGAAATAAGTTCATGAGATGAAAACCAACAAAAATTGACAAGAACCACGAAAAGTTCTTGTATTTTAAGATAAAATCTTACTCTATTCAGGAAAAAACTTCCAGCTCGCTGAAATATGTTCATTTGCTGAAAACCATCAAAACCACGAAAAGTTCTTGTACTTGAAGATAAAATCTTTTTGCTTTGAAGAAGAAAGATCTAGCTGACTGAAATAAGGTCATTAGATGAAAACCAACAAAAATTGACAAGAACCACGAAAAATTCTTGTATTTTAAGATAAAATCTTACGCTATTAAAGAAAGAACTCCCAGCTCGCTGAAATCTGTTCATTTGCTGAAAACCATCAAAACCACGAAAAGTTCTTGTATTTGAAGATAAAATTTTTTTGCTTTGAAGAAGAAAGATCTAGCTGACTGAAATAAGTTCATTGGATGAAAACCAACAAAAATTGACAAGAACCACGAAAAGTTCTTGTATTTTAAGATAAAATCTTACTCTATGAAGGAAAAAACTTCCAGCTCGCTGAAATATGTTCATTTGCTGAAAACCATCAAAACCACGAAAAGTTCTTGTATTTGAAGATAAAATCTTTTTGCTTTGAAGAAGAAAGATCTAGCTGACTGAAATAAGTTCATTAGATGAAAACCAACAAAAATTGACAAGAACCACGAAAAGTTCTTGTATTTGAAGATAAAATTTTTTTGCTTTGAAGAAGAAAGATCTAGCTGACTGAAATAAGTTCATTGGATGAAAACCAACAAAAATTGACAAGAACCACGAAAAGTTCTTGTATTTTAAGATAAAATCTTACTCTATGAAGGAAAAAACTTCCAGCTCGCTGAAATATGTTCATTTGCTGAAAACCATCAAAACCACGAAAAGTTCTTGTATTTGAAGATAAAATCTTTTTGCTTTGAAGAAGAAAGATCTAGCTGACTGAAATAAGTTCATTAGATGAAAACCAACAAAAATTGACAAGAACCACGAAAAGTTCTTGTATTTTAAGATAAAATCTTAGGCTATTAAAGAAAAAACTTCCAGCTCGCTGAAATCTGTTCATTTGCTGAAAACCATCAAAACCACGAAAAGTTCTTGTATTTGAAGATAAAATCTTTTAGCTTTGAAGAAGAAAGATCTAGCTGACTGAAATAAGTTCATGAGATGAAAACCAACAAAAATTGACAAGAACCACGAAAAGTTCTTGTATTTTAAGATAAAATCTTACTCTATTCAGGAAAAAACTTCCAGCTCGCTGAAATATGTTCATTTGCTGAAAACCATCAAAACCACGAAAAGTTCTTGTATTTGAAGATAAAATCTTTTTGCTTTGAAGAAGAAAGATCTAGCTGACTGAAATAAGTTCATTAGATGAAAACCAACAAAAATTGACAAGAACCACGAAAAGTTCTTGTATTTTAAGATAAAATCTTACGCTATTAAAGAAAAAACTCCCAGCTCGCTGAAATATGTTCATTTGCTGAAAACCAACAAAACCACGAAAAGTTCTTGTATTTGAAGATAAAATCTTTTTTCTTTGAAGAAGAAAGATCCAGCTGACTGAAATAAGTTCATTAGATGAAAACCAACAAAAATTGACAAGAACAAGAAAAGTTCTTGTATTTTAAGATAAAATCTTACTCTATTAAGGAAAAAACTTCCAGCTCGCTGAAATATGTTAATTTGCTGAAAACCATCAAAACCACGAAAAGTTCTTGTATTTTAAGATAAAATCTTAGGCTATTAAAGAAAAAACTTCCAGCTCGCTGAAATCTGTTCATTTGCTGAAAACCATCAAAACCACGAAAAGTTCTTGTATTTGAAGATAAAATCTTTTTGCTTTGAAGAAGAAAGATCTCGCTGACTGAAATAAGTTCATTAGATGAAAACCAACAAAAATTGACAAGAACAAGAAAAGTTCTTGTATTTTAAGATAAAATCTTACTCTATCAAGGAAAAAACTTCCAGCTCGCTGAAATATGTTCATTTGCTGAAAACCATAAAAACCACGAAAAGTTCTTGTATTTGAAGATAAAATCTTTTTGCTTTGAAGAAGAAAGATCTAGCTGACTGAAATAAGTTCATTAGATGAAAACCAACAAAAATTGACAAGAACCACGAAAAGTTCTTGTATTTTAAGATAAAATCTTAGGCTATTAAAGAAAAAACTTCCAGCTCGCTGAAATCTGTTCATTTGCTGAAAACCATCAAAACCACGAAAAGTTCTTGTATTTGAAGATAAAATCTTTTTGCTTTGAAGAAGAAAGATCGCGCTGACTGAAATAAGTTCATTAGATGAAAACCAACAAAAATTGACAAGAACCACGAAAAGTTCTTGTATTTTAAGATAAAATCTTACTCTATGAAGGAAAAAACTTCCAGCTCGCTGAAATCTGTTCATTTGCTGAAAACCATCAAAACCACGAAAAGTTCTTGTATTTGAAGATAAAATCTTTTTGCTTTGAAGAAGAAAGATCTAGCTGACTGAAATAAGTTCATGAGATGAAAACCAACAAAAATTGACAAGAACCACGAAAAGTTCTTGTATTTTAAGATAAAATCTTAGGCTATTAAAGAAAAAACTTCCAGCTCGCTGAAATCTGTTCATTTGCTGAAAACCATCAAAACCACGAAAAGTTCTTGTATTTGAAGATAAAATCTTTTTGCTTTGAAGAAGAAAGATCTAGCTGACTGAAATAAGTTCATGAGATGAAAACCAACAAAAATTGACAAGAACCACGAAAAGTTCTTGTATTTTAAGATAAAATCTTACTCTATTCAGGAAAAAACTTCCAGCTCGCTGAAATATGTTCATTTGCTGAAAACCATCAAAACCACGAAAAGTTCTTGTACTTGAAGATAAAATCTTTTTGCTTTGAAGAAGAAAGATCTAGCTGACTGAAATAAGGTCATTAGATGAAAACCAACAAAAATTGACAAGAACCACGAAAAATTCTTGTATTTTAAGATAAAATCTTACGCTATTAAAGAAAGAACTCCCAGCTCGCTGAAATCTGTTCATTTGCTGAAAACCATCAAAACCACGAAAAGTTCTTGTATTTGAAGATAAAATCTTTTTGCTTTGAAGAAGAAAGATCTAACTGACTGAAATAAGTTCATTAGATGAAAACCAACAAAAATTGATAAGAACCACGAAAAGTTCTTGTATTTTAAGATAAAATCTTACGCTATTAAAGAAAAAACTCCCAGCTCGCTGAAATATGTTAATTTGCTGAAAACCAACAAAACCACGAAAAGTTCTTGTATTTGAAGATAAAATCTTTTTTCTTTGAAGAAGAAAGATCCAGCTGACTGAAATAAGTTCATTAGATGAAAACCAACAAAAATTGACAAGAACCACGAAAAGTTCTTGTATTTTAAGATAAAATCTTAGGCTATTAAGGAAAAAACTTCCAGCTCGCTGAAATCTGTTCATTTGCTGAAAACCATCAATACCACGAAAAGTTCTTGTATTTGAAGATAAAATCTTTTTGCTTTGAAGAAGAAAGATCTAGCTGACTGAAATAAGTTCATTAGATGAAAACCAACAAAAATTGACAAGAACCACGAAAAGTTCTTGTATTTTAAGATAAAATCTTACTCTATGAAGGAAAAAACTTCCAGCTCGCTGAAATATGTTCATTTGCTGAAAACCATCAAAACCACGAAAAGTTCTTGTATTTGAAGATAAAATCTTTTTGCTTTGAAGAAGAAAGATCTAGCTGACTGAAATAAGTTCATTCGATGAAAACCAACAAAATTTGACAAGAACCACGAAAAGTTCTTGTATTTTAAGATAAAATCTTACGCTATTAAAGAAAAAACTCCCAGCTCGCTGAAATATGTTCATTTGCTGAAAACCAACAAAACCACGAAAAGTTCTTGTATTTGAAGATAAAATCTTTTTTCTTTGAAGAAGAAAGATCCAGCTGACTGAAATAAGTTCATTCGATGAAAACCAACAAAAATTGACAAGAACAAGAAAAGTTCTTGTATTTTAAGATAAAATCTTACTCTATTAAGGAAAAAACTTCCAGCTCGCTGAAATATGTTCATTTGCTGAAAACCATAAAAACCATGAAAAGTTCTTGTATTTGAAGATAAAATCTTTTTTCTTTGAAGAAGAAAGATCTAGCTGACTGAAATAAGTTCATTCGATGAAAACCAACAAAAATTGACAAGAACCACGAAAAGTTCTTGTATTTTAAGATGAAATCTTAGGCTATTAAAGAAAAAACTTCCAGCTCGCTGAAATCTGTTCATTTGCTGAAAACCATCAAAACCACGAAAAGTTCTTGTATTTGAAGATAAAATCTTTTTGCTTTGAAGAAGAAAGATCTAGCTGACTGAAATAAGTTCATTAGATGAAAACCAACAAAAATTGACAAGAACCACGAAAAGTTCTTGTATTTTAAGATAAAATCTTACTCTATTAAGGAAAAAACTTCCAGCTCGCTGAAATCTGTTCATTTGCTGAAAACCAACAAAACCACCAAAAGTTCTTGTATTTGAAGATAAAATCTTTTTGCTTTGACGAAGAAAGATCTAGCTGACTGAAATAAGTTCATTAGATGAAAACCAACAAAAATTGACAAGAACCACGAAAAGTTCTTGTATTTTAAGATAAAATCTTACTCTATTCAGGAAAAAACTTCCAGCTCGCTGAAATATGTTCATTTGCTGAAAACCATCAAAACCACGAAAAGTTCTTGTATTTGAAGATAAAATCTTTTTGCTTTGACGAAGAAAGATCGAGCTGACTGAAATAAGTTCATAAGATGAAAACCAACAAAAATTGACAAGAACCACGAAAAGTTCTTGTATTTTAAGATAAAATCTTAGGCTATTAAAGAAAAAACTTCCAGCTCGCTGAAATCTGTTCATTTGCTGAAAACCATCAAAACCACGAAAAGTTCTTGTATTTGAAGATAAAATCTTTTTTCTTTGAAGAAGAAAGATCTAGCTGACTGAAATAAGTTCATTAGATGAAAACCAACAAAAATTGACAAGAACCACGAAAAGTTCTTGTATTTTAAGATAAAATCTTACTCTATTAAGGAAAAAACTTCCAGCTCGCTGAAATATGTTCATTTGCTGAAAACCATCAAAACCACGAAAAGTTCTTGAATTTGAAGATAAAATCTTTTTGCTTTGAAGAAGAAAGATCTAGCTGACTGAAATAAGTTCATTAGATGAAAACCAACAAAAATTGACAAGAACCACGAAAAGTTATTGTATTTTAAGATAAAATCTTACTGTTAAAGAAAAAACTCCCAGCTCGCTGAAATATGTTCATTTGCTGAAAAACAACAGAACCGCGAAAAGTTCTTGTATTTGAAGATAAAATCTTTTTGCTTTGAAGAAGAAAGATCTAGCTGACTGAAATAAGTTCATTGGATGAAAACCAACAAAAATTGACAAGAACCACGAAAAGTTCTTGTATTTTAAGATAAAATCTTACGCTATTAAAGAAAAAACTCCCAGCTCGCTGAAATATGTTCATTTGCTGAAAACCAACAAAACCACGAAAAGTTCTTGTATTTGAAGATAAAATCTTTTTGCTTTGAAGAAGAAAGATCTAGCTGACTGAAATAAGTTCATTGGATGAAAACCAACAAAAATTGACAAGAACCATGAAAAGTTCTTGTATTTTAAGATAAAATCTTACTCTATTCAGGAAAAAACTTCCAGCTCGCTGAAATATGTTCATTTGCTGAAAACCATCAAAACCACGAAAAGTTCTTGAATTTGAAGATAAAATCTTTTTGCTTTGAAGAAGAAAGATCTAGCTGACTGAAATAAGTTCATTAGATGAAAACCATCAAAACCACGAAAAGTTCTTGTATTTGAAGATAAAATCTTTTTGCTTTGAAGAAGAAAGATCTCGCTGACTGAAATAAGTTCATTAGATGAAAACCAACAAAAATTGACAAGAACCACGAAAAGTTCTTGTATTTTAAGATAAAATCTTACGCTATTAAAGAAAAAACTCCCAGCTCGCTGAAATATGTTAATTTGCTGAAAACCAACAAAACCACGAAAAGTTCTTGTATTTGAAGATAAAATCTTTTTTCTTTGAAGAAGAAAGATCCAGCTGACTGAAATAAGTTCATTCGATGAAAACCAACAAAAATTGACAAGAACCACGAAAAGTTCTTGTATTTTAAGATAAAATCTTAGGCTATTAAAGAAAAAACTTCCAGCTCGCTGAAATCTGTTCATTTGCTGAAAACCATCAAAACCACGAAAAGTTCTTGTATTTGAAGATAAAATTTTTTTGCTTTGAAGAAGAAAGATCTCGCTGAATGAAATAAGTTCATTGGATGAAAACCAACAAAAATTGACAAGAACCACGAAAAGTTCTTGTATTTTAAGATAAAATCTTACTCTATGAAGGAAAAAACTTCCAGCTCGCTGAAATCTGTTCATTTGCTGAAAACCATCAAAACCACGAAAAGTTCTTGTATTTGAAGATAAAATCTTTTAGCTTTGAAGAAGAAAGATCTAGCTGACTGAAATAAGTTCATGAGATGAAAACCAACAAAAATTGACAAGAACCACGAAAAGTTCTTGTATTTTAAGATAAAATCTTACTCTATTCAGGAAAAAACTTCCAGCTCGCTGAAATATGTTCATTTGCTGAAAACCATCAAAACCACGAAAAGTTCTTGTATTTGAAGATAAAATCTTTTTGCTTTGAAGAAGAAAGATCTAGCTGACTGAAATAAGTTCATTAGATGAAAACCATCAAAACCACGAAAAGTTCTTGTATTTGAAGATAAAATCTTTTTGCTTTGAAGAAGAAAGATCTCGCTGACTGAAATAAGTTCATTAGATGAAAACCAACAAAAATTGACAAGAACCACGAAAAGTTCTTGTATTTTAAGATAAAATCTTACGCTATTAAAGAAAAAACTCCCAGCTCGCTGAAATATGTTAATTTGCTGAAAACCAACAAAACCACGAAAAGTTCTTGTATTTGAAGATAAAATCTTTTTTCTTTGAAGAAGAAAGATCTAGCTGACTGAAATAAGTTCATTGGATGAAAACCAACAAAAATTGACAAGAACCACGAAAAGTTCTTGTATTTTAAGATAAAATCTTACTCTATGAAGGAAAAAACTTCCAGCTCGCTGAAATATGTTCATTTGCTGAAAACCATCAAAACCACGAAAAGTTCTTGTATTTGAAGATAAAATATTTTTGCTTTGAAGAAGAAAGATCTAGCTGACTGAAATAAGTTCATTAGATGAAAACCAACAAAAATTGACAAGAACCACGAAAAGTTCTTGTATTTTAAGATAAAATCTTAGGCTATTAAAGAAAAAACTTCCAGCTCGCTGAAATCTGTTCATTTGCTGAAAACCATCAAAACCACGAAAAGTTCTTGTATTTGAAGATAAAATCTTTTAGCTTTGAAGAAGAAAGATCTAGCTGACTGAAATAAGTTCATGAGATGAAAACCAACAAAAATTGACAAGAACCACGAAAAGTTCTTGTATTTTAAGATAAAATCTTACTCTATTCAGGAAAAAACTTCCAGCTCGCTGAAATATGTTCATTTGCTGAAAACCATCAAAACCACGAAAAGTTCTTGTATTTGAAGATAAAATCTTTTTGCTTTGAAGAAGAAAGATCTAGCTGACTGAAATAAGTTCATTAGATGAAAACCAACAAAAATTGACAAGAACCACGAAAAGTTCTTGTATTTTAAGATAAAATCTTACGCTATTAAAGAAAAAACTCCCAGCTCGCTGAAATATGTTCATTTGCTGAAAACCAACAAAACCACGAAAAGTTCTTGTATTTGAAGATAAAATCTTTTTTCTTTGAAGAAGAAAGATCCAGATGACTGAAATAAGTTCATTAGATGAAAACCAACAAAAATTGACAAGAACAAGAAAAGTTCTTGTATTTTAAGATAAAATCTTACTCTATTAAGGAAAAAACTTCCAGCTCGCTGAAATATGTTAATTTGCTGAAAACCATCAAAACCACGAAAAGTTCTTGTATTTTAAGATAAAATCTTAGGCTATTAAAGAAAAAACTTCCAGCTCGCTGAAATCTGTTCATTTGCTGAAAACCATCAAAACCACGAAAAGTTCTTGTATTTGAAGATAAAATCTTTTTGCTTTGAAGAAGAAAGATCTCGCTGACTGAAATAAGTTCATTAGATGAAAACCAACAAAAATTGACAAGAACCACGAAAAGTTCTTGTATTTTAAGATAAAATCTTACTCTATGAAGGAAAAAACTTCCAGCTCGCTGAAATATGTTCATTTGCTGAAAACCATCAAAACCACGAAAAGTTCTTGTATTTGAAGATAAAATCTTTTTGCTTTGACGAAGAAAGATCTAGCTGACTGAAATAAGTTCATTAGATGAAAACCAACAAAAATTGACAAGAACCACGAAAAGTTCTTGTATTTTAAGATAAAATCTTACGCTATTAAAGAAAAAACTCCCAGCTCGCTGAAATATGTTCATTTGCTGAAAACCAACAAAACCACGAAAAGTTCTTGTATTTGAAGATAAAATCTTTTTGCTTTGAAGAAGAAAGATCTAGCTGACTGAAATAAGTTCATTCGATGAAAACCAACAAAAATTGTCAAGAACCATGAAAAGTTCTTGTATTTTAAGATAAAATCTTACTCTATTCAGGAAAAAACTTCCAGCTCGCTGAAATATGTTCATTTGCTGAAAACCATCAAAACCACGAAAAGTTCTTGTATTTGAAGATAAAATCTTTTTGCTTTGAAGAAGAAAGATCTAGCTGACTGAAATAAGTTCATTGGATGAAAACCAACAAAAATTGACAAGAAGCACGAAAAGTTCTTGTATTTTAAGATAAAATCTTAGGCTATTAAGGAAAAAACTTCCAGCTCGCTGAAATCTGTTCATTTGCTGAAAACCATCAAAACCACGAAAAGTTCTTGTATTTGAAGATAAAATCTTTTTGCTTTGAAGAAGAAAGATCTAGCTGACTGAAATAAGTTCATTAGATGAAAACCAACAAAAATTGACAAGAACCACGAAAAGTTCTTGTATTTTAAGATAAAATCTTACTCTATGAAGGAAAAAACTTCCAGCTCGCTGAAATCTGTTCATTTGCTGAAAACCATCAAAACCACGAAAAGTTCTTGTATTTGAAGATAAAATCTTTTTGCTTTGAAGAAGAAAGATCTAGCTGACTGAAATAAGTTCATTCGATGAAAACCAACAAAATTTGACAAGAACCACGAAAAGTTCTTGTATTTTAAGATAAAATCTTACGCTATTAAAGAAAAAACTCCCAGCTCGCTGAAATATGTTCATTTGCTGAAAACCAACAAAACCACGAAAAGTTCTTGTATTTGAAGATAAAATCTTTTTTCTTTGAAGAAAGATCCAGCTGACTGAAATAAGTTCATTGGATGAAAACCAACAAAAATTGACAAGAACCACGAAAAGTTCTTGTATTTTAAGATAAAATCTTACGCTATTAAAGAAAAAACTCCCAGCTCGCTGAAATATGTTCATTTGCTGAAAACCAACAAAACCACGAAAAGTTCTTGTATTTGAAGATAAAATCTTTTTGCTTTGAAGAAGAAAGATCTAGCTGACTGAAATAAGTTCATTCGATGAAAACCAACAAAAATTGTCAAGAACCATGAAAAGTTCTTGTATTTTAAGATAAAATCTTACTCTATTCAGGAAAAAACTTCCAGCTCGCTGAAATATGTTCATTTGCTGAAAACCATCAAATCCACGAAAAGTTCTTGTATTTGAAGATAAAATCTTTTTGCTTTGAAGAAGAAAGATCTAGCTGACTGAAATAAGTTCATTAGATGAAAACCAACAAAAATTGACAAGAACCACGAAAAGTTCTTGTATTTTAAGATAAAATCTTAGGCTATTAAGGAAAAAACTTCCAGCTCGCTGAAATCTGTTCATTTGCTGAAAACCATCAAAACCACGAAAAGTTCTTGTATTTGAAGATAAAATCTTTTTGCTTTGAAGAAGAAAGATCTAGCTGACTGAAATAAGTTCATTAGATGAAAACCAACAAAAATTGACAAGAACCACGAAAAGTTCTTGTATTTTAAGATAAAATCTTACTCTATGAAGGAAAAAACTTCCAGCTCGCTGAAATATGTTCAGTTGCTGAAAACCATCAAAACCACGAAAAGTTCTTGTATTTGAAGATAAAATCTTTTTGCTTTGAAGAAGAAAGATCTAGCTGACTGAAATAAGTTCATTCGATGAAAACCAACAAAATTTGACAAGAACCACGAAAAGTTCTTGTATTTTAAGATGAAATCTTAGGCTATTAAAGAAAAAACTTCCAGCTCGCTGAAATCTGTTCATTTGCTGAAAACCATCAAAACCACGAAAAGTTCTTGTATTTGAAGATAAAATCTTTTTGCTTTGAAGAAGAAAGATCTAGCTGACTGAAATAAGTTCATTAGATGAAAACCAACAAAAATTGACAAGAACCACGAAAAGTTCTTGTATTTTAAGATAAAATCTTACTCTATTAAGGAAAAAACTTCCAGCTCGCTGAAATCTGTTCATTTGCTGAAAACCAACAAAACCACCAAAAGTTCTTGTATTTGAAGATAAAATCTTTTTGCTTTGACGAAGAAAGATCTAGCTGACTGAAATAAGTTCATTAGATGAAAACCAACAAAAATTGACAAGAACCACGAAAAGTTCTTGTATTTTAAGATAAAATCTTACTCTATTCAGGAAAAAACTTCCAGCTCGCTGAAATATGTTCATTTGCTGAAAACCATCAAAACCACGAAAAGTTCTTGTATTTGAAGATAAAATCTTTTTGCTTTGACGAAGAAAGATCGAGCTGACTGAAATAAGTTCATTAGATGAAAACCAACAAAAATTGACAAGAACCACGAAAAGTTCTTGTATTTTAAGATAAAATCTTAGGCTATTAAAGAAAAAACTTCCAGCTCGCTGAAATCTGTTCATTTGCTGAAAACCATCAAAACCACGAAAAGTTCTTGTATTTGAAGATAAAATCTTTTTTCTTTGAAGAAGAAAGATCTAGCTGACTGAAATAAGTTCATTGGATGAAAACCAACAAAAATTGACAAGAACCACGAAAAGTTCTTGTATTTTAAGATAAAATCTTACTCTATTAAGGAAAAAACTTCCAGCTCGCTGAAATATGTTCATTTGCTGAAAACCATCAAAACCACGAAAAGTTCTTGAATTTGAAGATAAAATCTTTTTGCTTTGAAGAAGAAAGATCTAGCTGACTGAAATAAGTTCATTAGATGAAAACCAACAAAAATTGACAAGAACCACGAAAAGTTATTGTATTTTAAGATAAAATCTTACTCTGTTAAAGAAAAAACTCCCAGCTCGCTGAAATATGTTCATTTGCTGAAAAACAACAGAACCGCGAAAAGTTCTTGTATTTGAAGATAAAATCTTTTTGCTTTGAAGAAGAAAGATCTAGCTGACTGAAATAAGTTCATTGGATGAAAACCAACAAAAATTGACAAGAACCACGAAAAGTTCTTGTATTTTAAGATAAAATCTTACGCTATTAAAGAAAAAACTCCCAGCTCGCTGAAATATGTTCATTTGCTGAAAACCAACAAAACCACGAAAAGTTCTTGTATTTGAAGATAAAATCTTTTTGCTTTGAAGAAGAAAGATCTAGCTGACTGAAATAAGTTCATTAGATGAAAACCAACAAAAATTGACAAGAACCATGAAAAGTTCTTGTATTTGAAGATAAAATCTTGCTCTATTCAGGAAAAAACTTCCAGCTCGCTGAAATATGTTCATTTGCTGAAAACCATCAAAACCACGAAAAGTTCTTGTATTTGAAGATAAAATCTTTTTGCTTTGAAGAAGAAAGATCTAGCTGACTGAAATAAGTTCATTAGATGAAAACCAACAAAAATTGACAAGAACCACGAAAAGTTCTTGTATTTTAACATAAAATCTTACTCTGTTAAGGAAAAAACTTCCAGCTCGCTGAAATATGTTCATTTGCTGAAAACCATCAAAACCACGAAAAGTTCTTGTATTTGAAGATAAAATCTTTTTGCTTTGAAGAAGAAAGATCTAGCTGACTGAAATAAGTTCATTAGATGAAAACCAACAAAAATTGACAAGAACCACGAAAAGTTCTTGTATTTTAACATAAAATCTTACTCTATTAAGGAAAAAACTTCCGGCTCGCTGAAATATGTTCATTGCTGAAAACCATCAAAACCACGAAAAGTTCTTGTATTTGAAGATAAAATCTTTTTGCTTTGAAGAAGAAAGATCTAGCTGACTGAAATAAGTTCATTAGATGAAAACCATCAAAACCACGAAAAGTTCTTGTATTTGAAGATAAAATCTTTTTGCTTTGAAGAAGAAAGATCTCGCTGACTGAAATAAGTTCATTAGATGAAAACCAACAAAAATTGACAAGAACCACGAAAAGTTCTTGTATTTTAAGATAAAATCTTACGCTATTAAAGAAAAAACTCCCAGCTCGCTGAAATATGTTAATTTGCTGAAAACCAACAAAACCACGAAAAGTTCTTGTATTTGAAGATAAAATCTTTTTTCTTTGAAGAAGAAAGATCCAGCTGACTGAAATAAGTTCATTAGATGAAAACCAACAAAAATTGACAAGAACCACGAAAAGTTCTTGTATTTTAAGATAAAATCTTAGGCTATTAAAGATAAAACTTCCAGCTCGCTGAAATCTGTTCATTTGCTGAAAACCATCAAAACCAGGAAAAGTTCTTGTATTTGAAGATAAAATTTTTTTGCTTTGAAGAAGAAAGATCTAGCTGACTGAAATAAGTTCATTGGATGAAAACCAACAAAAATTGACAAGAACCACGAAAAGTTCTTGTATTTTAAGATAAAATCTTACTCTATGAAGGAAAAAACTTCCAGCTCGCTGAAATATGTTCATTTGCTGAAAACCATCAAAACCACGAAAAGTTCTTGTATTTGAAGATAAAATCTTTTTGCTTTGAAGAAGAAAGATCCAGCTGACTGAAATAAGTTCATTAGATGAAAACCAACAAAAATTGACAAGAACCACGAAAAGTTCTTGTATTTTAAGATAAAATCTTACTCTATGAAGGAAAAAACTTCCAGCTCGCTGAAATCTGTTCATTTGCTGAAAACCATCAAAACCACGAAAAGTTCTTGTATTTGAAGATAAAATCTTTTTGCTTTGAAGAAGAAAGATCTAGCTGACTGAAATAAGTTCATTGGATGAAAACCAACAAAAATTGACAAGAACCACGAAAAGTTCTTGTATTTTAAGATAAAATCTTACGCTATTAAAGAAAAAACTCCCAGCTCGCTGAAATATGTTCATTTGCTGAAAACCAACAAAACCACGAAAAGTTCTTGTATTTGAAGATAAAATCTTTTTGCTTTGAAGAAGAAAGATCTAGCTGACTGAAATAAGTTCATTAGATGAAAACCAACAAAAATTGACAAGAACCATGAAAAGTTCTTGTATTTGAAGATAAAATCTTGCTCTATTCAGGAAAAAACTTCCAGCTCGCTGAAATATGTTCATTTGCTGAAAACCATCAAAACCACGAAAAGTTCTTGTATTTGAAGATAAAATCTTTTTGCTTTGAAGAAGAAAGATCTAGCTGACTGAAATAAGTTCATTAGATGAAAACCAACAAAAATTGACAAGAACCACGAAAAGTTCTTGTATTTTAACATAAAATCTTACTCTGTTAAGGAAAAAACTTCCAGCTCGCTGAAATATGTTCATTTGCTGAAAACCATCAAAACCACGAAAAGTTCTTGTATTTGAAGATAAAATCTTTTTGCTTTGAAGAAGAAAGATCTAGCTGACTGAAATAAGTTCATTAGATGAAAACCAACAAAAATTGACAAGAACCACGAAAAGTTCTTGTATTTTAACATAAAATCTTACTCTATTAAGGAAAAAACTTCCGGCTCGCTGAAATATGTTCATTGCTGAAAACCATCAAAACCACGAAAAGTTCTTGTATTTGAAGATAAAATCTTTTTGCTTTGAAGAAGAAAGATCTAGCTGACTGAAATAAGTTCATTAGATGAAAACCATCAAAACCACGAAAAGTTCTTGTATTTGAAGATAAAATCTTTTTGCTTTGAAGAAGAAAGATCTCGCTGACTGAAATAAGTTCATTAGATGAAAACCAACAAAAATTGACAAGAACCACGAAAAGTTCTTGTATTTTAAGATAAAATCTTACGCTATTAAAGAAAAAACTCCCAGCTCGCTGAAATATGTTAATTTGCTGAAAACCAACAAAACCACGAAAAGTTCTTGTATTTGAAGATAAAATCTTTTTTCTTTGAAGAAGAAAGATCCAGCTGACTGAAATAAGTTCATTAGATGAAAACCAACAAAAATTGACAAGAACCACGAAAAGTTCTTGTATTTTAAGATAAAATCTTAGGCTATTAAAGATAAAACTTCCAGCTCGCTGAAATCTGTTCATTTGCTGAAAACCATCAAAACCAGGAAAAGTTCTTGTATTTGAAGATAAAATTTTTTTGCTTTGAAGAAGAAAGATCTAGCTGACTGAAATAAGTTCATTGGATGAAAACCAACAAAAATTGACAAGAACCACGAAAAGTTCTTGTATTTTAAGATAAAATCTTACTCTATGAAGGAAAAAACTTCCAGCTCGCTGAAATATGTTCATTTGCTGAAAACCATCAAAACCACGAAAAGTTCTTGTATTTGAAGATAAAATCTTTTTGCTTTGAAGAAGAAAGATCTAGCTGACTGAAATAAGTTCATTAGATGAAAACCAACAAAAATTGACAAGAACCACGAAAAGTTCTTGTATTTTAAGATAAAATCTTAGGCTATTAAAGAAAAAACTCCCAGCTCGCTGAAATATGTTCATTTGCTGAAAACCAACAAAACCACGAAAAGTTCTTGTATTTGAAGATAAAATCTTTTTTCTTTGAAGAAGAAAGATCCAGCTGACTGAAATAAGTTCATTAGATGAAAACCAACAAAAATTGACAAGAACAAGAAAAGTTCTTGTATTTTAAGATAAAATCTTACTCTATTAAGGAAAAAACTTCCAGCTCGCTGAAATATGTTCATTTGCTGAAAACCATCAAAACCACGAAAAGATCTTGTATTTTAAGATAAAATCTTAGGCTATTAAAGAAAAAACTTCCAGCTCGCTGAAATCTGTTCATTTGCTGAAAACCATCAAAACCACGAAAAGTTCTTGTATTTGAAGATAAAATCTTTTTGCTTTGAAGAAGAAAGATCTCGCTGACTGAAATAAGTTCATTAGATGAAAACCAACAAAAATTGACAAGAACCACGAAAAGTTCTTGTATTTTAAGATAAAATCTTACTCTATGAAGGAAAAAACTTCCAGCTCGCTGAAATATGTTCATTTGCTGAAAACCATCAAAACCACGAAAAGTTCTTGTATTTGAAGATAAAATCTTTTTGCTTTGACGAAGAAAGATCTAGCTGACTGAAATAAGTTCATTAGATGAAAACCAACAAAAATTGACAAGAACCACGAAAAGTTCTTGTATTTTAAGATAAAATCTTAGGCTAGTAAAGAAAAAACTTCCAGCTCGCTGAAATCTGTTCATTTGCTGAAAACCATCAAAACCACGAAAAGTTCTTGTATTTGAAGATAAAATCTTTTTTCTTTGAAGAAGAAAGATCTAGCTGACTGAAATAAGTTCATCAGATGAAAACCAACAAAAATTGACAAGAACCACGAAAAGTTCTTGTATTTTAAGATAAAATCTTACTCTATTAAGGAAAAAACTTCCAGCTCGCTGAAATATGTTCATTTGCTGAAAACCATCAAAACCACGAAAAGTTCTTGAATTTGAAGATAAAATCTTTTTGCTTTGAAGAAGAAAGATCTAGCTGACTGAAATAAGTTCATGAGATGAAAACCAACAAAAATTGACAAGAACCACGAAAAGTTCTTGTATTTTAAGATAAAATCTTACTCTGTTAAAGAAAAAACTCCCAGCTCGCTGAAATATGTTCATTTGCTGAAAAACAACAAAACCGCGAAAAGTTCTTGCATTTGTAGATAAAATCTTTTTGCTTTGAAGAAGAAAGATCCAGCTGACTGAAATAAGTTCATTGGATGAAAACCAACAAAAATTGACAAGAACCACGAATAGTTCTTGTATTTTAAGATAAAATCTTACGCTATTAAAGAAAAAACTCCCAGCTGGCTGAAATATGTTCATTTGCTGAAAACCAACAAAACCACGAAAAGTTCTTGTATTTGAAGATAAAATCTTTTTGCTTTGAAGAAGAAAGATCTAGCTGACTGAAATAAGTTCATTCGATGAAAACCAACAGAAATTGTCAAGAACCATGAAAAGTTCTTGTATTTTAAGATAAAATCTTACTCTATTCAGAAAAAAACTTCCAGCTCGCTGAAATATGTTCATTTGCTGAAAACCATCAAAACCACGAAAAGTTCTTGTATTTGAAGATAAAATCTTTTTGCTTTGAAGAAAGATCTAGCTGACTGAAATAAGTTCATTAGATGAAAACCAACAAAAATTGACAAGAACCACGAAAAGTTCTTGTATTTTAACATAAAATCTTACTCTATTAAGGAAAAAACTTCCAGCTCGCTGAAATATGTTCATTTGCTGAAAACCATCAAAACCACGAAAAGTTCTTGTATTTGAAGATAAAATCTTTTTGCTTTGAAGAAGAAAGCTCTAGCTGACTGAAATAAGTTCATGAGATGAAAACCATCAAAACCACGAAAAGTTCTTGTATTTGAAGATAACATCTTTTTGCTTTGAAGAAGAAAGATCTCGCTGACTGAAATAAGTTCATTAGATGAAAACCAACAAAAATTGACAAGAACCACGAAAAGCTCTTGTATTTTAAGATAAAATCTTAGGCTATTAAAGAAAAAACTTCCAGCTCGCTGAAATCTGTTCATTTGCTGAAAACCATCAAAACCACGAAAAGTTCTTGTATTTGAAGATAAAATCTTTTTGCTTTGAAGAAGAAAGATCTAGCCGACTGAAATAAGTTCATTAGATGAAAACCAACAAAAATTGACAAGAACCATGAAAAGTTCTTGTATTTTAAGATAAAATCTTACTCTATTCAGGAAAAAACTTCCAGCTCGCTGAAATATGTTCATTTGCTGAAAACCATCAAAACCACGAAAAGTTCTTGTATTTGAAGATAAAATCTTTTTGCTTTGAAGAAGAAAGATCTAGCTGACTGAAATAAGTTCATTAGATGAAAACCAACAAAAATTGACAAGAACCACGAAAATTTCTTGTATTTTAACATAAAATCTTACTCTATTAAGGAAAAAACTTCCAGCTCGCTGAAACATGTTCATTTGCTGAAAACCATCAAAACCACGAAAAGTTCTTGTATTTGAAGATAAAATCTTTTTGCTTTGAAGAAGAAAGATCTCGCTGACTGAAATAAGTTCATTCGATGAAAACCATCAAAACCATGAAAAGTTCTTGTATTTGAAGATAAAATCTTTTTGCTTTGAAGAAGAAAGATCTCGCTGACTGAAATAAGTTCATTAGATGAAAACCAACAAAAATTGACAAGAACCACGAAAAGTTCTTGTATTTTAACATAAAATCTTACTCTGTTAAGGAAAAAACTTCCAGCTCGCTGAAATATGTTCATTTGCTGAAAACCATCAAAACCACGAAAAGTTCTTGTATTTGAAGATAAAATCTTTTTTCTTTGAAGAAGAAAGATCCAGCTGACTGAAATAAGTTCATTAGATGAAAACCAACAAAAATTGACAAGAACCACGAAAAGTTCTTGTATTTTAAGATAAAATCTTAGGCTATTAAGGAAAAAACTTCCAGCTCGCTGAAATCTGTTCATTTGCTGAAAACCATCAAAACCACGAAAAGTTCTTGTATTTGAAGATAAAATCTTTTTTCTTTGAAGAAGAAAGATCTAGCTGACTGAAATAAGTTCATTAGATGAAAACCAACAAAAATTGACAAGAACCACGAAAGGTTCTTGTATTTTAAGATAAAATCTTACTCTATTAAGGAAAAAACTTCCAGCTCGCTGAAATATGTTCATTTGCTGAAAACCATCAAAACCACGAAAAGTTCTTGAATTTGAAGATAAAATCTTTTTGATTTGAAGAAGAAAGATCTAGCTGACTGAAATAAGTTCATTAGATGAAAACCAACAAAAATTGACAAGAACCACGAAAAGTTCTTGTATTTTAAGATAAAATCTTACTCTGTTAAAGAAAAAACTCCCAGCTCGCTGAAATATGTTCATTTGCTGAAAAACAACAAAACCGCGAAAAGTTCTTGTATTTGAAGATAAAATCTTTTTGCTTTGAAGAAGAAAGATCTAGCTGACTGAAATAAGTTCATTGGATGAAAACCAACAAAAATTGAGAAGAACCACGAAAAGTTCTTGTATTTTAAGATAAAATCTTACGCTATTAAAGAAAAAACTCCCAGCTCGCTGAAATATGTTCATTTGCTGAAAACCAACAAAACCACGAAAAGTTCTTGTATTTGAAGATAAAATCTTTTTGCTTTGAAGAAGAAAGATCTAGCTGACTGAAATAAGTTCATTAGATGAAAACCAACAAAAATTGACAAGAACCACGAAAAGTTCTTGTATTTTAACATAAAATCTTACTCTATGAAGGAAAAAACTTCCAGCTCGCTGAAATATGTTCATTTGCTTAAAACCTTCAAAACCACGAAAAGTTCTTGTATTTGAAGATAAAAACTTTTTGCTTTGAAGAAGAAAGATCTAGCTGACTGAAATAAGTTCATTAGATGAAAACCAACAAAACCACGAAAAGTTCTTGTATTTGAAGATAAAATCTTTTTGCTTTGAAGAAGAAAGATCCAGCTGACTGAAATAAGTTCATTAGATGAAAACCAACAAAAATTGACAAGAACCACGAAAAGTTCTTGTATTTTAAGATAAAATCTTAGGCTATTAAAGAAAAAACTTCCAGCTCGCTGAAATATGTTCATTTGCTGAAAACCATCAAAACCACGAAAAGTTCTTGTATTTGAAGATAAAATCTTTTTGCTTTGAAGAAGAAAGATCTAGCTGACTGAAATAAGTTCATTAGATGAAAACCAACAAAAATTGACAAGAACCACGAAAAGTTCTTGTATTTTAAGATAAAATCTTACGCTGTTAAAGAAAAAACTCCCAGCTCGCTGAAATATGTTCATTTGCTGAAAACCAACAAAACCACGAAAAGTTCTTGTATTTGAAGATAAAATCTTTTTTCTTTGAAGAAGAAAGATCTCGCTGACTGAAATAAGTTCATTAGATGAAAACCAACAAAAATTGACAAGAACCACGAAAAGTTCTTGTATTTTAAGTTAAAATCTTACTCTATTAAGGAAAAAACTTGCAGCTCGCTGAAATATGTTCATTTGCTGAAAACCATCAAAACCACGAAAAGTTCTTGTATTTGAAGATAAAATCTTTTTGCTTTGAAGAAGAAAGATCTAGCTGACTGAAATAAGTTCATTAGATGAAAACCATCAAAACCACGAAAAGTTCTTGAATTTGAAGATAAAATCTTTTTGCTTTGAAGAAGAAAGATCCAGCTGACTGAAATAAGTTCATTCGATGAAAACCAACAAAAATTGAAAAGAACCACGAAAAGTTCTTGTATTTCAAGATAAAATCTTAGGCTATTAAAGAAAAAACTTCCAGCTCGCTGAAATCTGTTCATTTGCTGAAAACCATCAAAACCACGAAAAGTTCTTGTATTTGAAGATAAAATCTTTTTGCTTTGAAGAAGAAAGATCTAGCTGACTGAAATAAGTTCATTAGATGAAAACCAACAAAAATTGACAAGAACCACGAAAAGTTCTTGTATTTTAAGATAAAATCTTAGGCTATTAAAGAAAAAACTTCCAGCTCGCTGAAATCTGTTCATTTGCTGAAAACCATCAAAACCACGAAAAGTTCTTGTATTTGAAGATAAAATCTTTTTGCTTTGAAGAAGAAAGATCTAGCTGACTGAAATAAGTTCATTAGATGAAAACCAACAAAAATTGACAAGAACCACGAAAAGTTCTTGTATTTTAAGATAAAATCTTACGCTATTAAAGAAAAAACTCCCAGCTCGCTGAAATATGTTCATTTGCTGAAAACCAACAAAACCACGAAAAGTTCTTGCATTTGAAGATAAAATCTTTTTTCTTTGAAGAAGAAAGATCCAGCTGACTGAAATAAGTTCATCAGATGAAAACCAACAAAAATTGACAAGAACAAGAAAAGTTCTTGTATTTTAAGATAAAATCTTACTCTATTAAGGAAAAAACTTCCAGCTCGCTGAAATATGTTCATTTGCTGAAAACCAACAAAACCACGAAAAGTTCTTGTATTTGAAGATAAAATCTTTTTTCTTTGAAGAAGAAAGATCCAGCTGACTGAAATAAGTTCATTAGATGAAAACCAACAAAAATTGACAAGAACAAGAAAAGTTCTTGTAATTTAAGATAAAATCTTACTCGATTCAGGAAAAAACTTCCAGCTCGCTGAAATATGTTTATTTGCTGAAAACCATCAAAACCACGAAAAGTTCTTGTATTTGAAGATAAAATCTTTTTGCTTTGAAGAAGAAAGATCTCGCTGACTGAAATAAGTTCATTAGATGAAAACCAACAAAAATTGACAAGAACCACGAAAAGTTCTTGTATTTTAAGATAAAATCTTAGGCTATTAAAGAAAAAACTTCCAGCTCGCTGAAATCTGTTCATTTGCTGAAAACCATAAAAACCACGAAAAGTTCTTGTATTTGAAGATAAAATCTTTTTGCTTTGAAGAAGAAAGATCTAGCTGATGAAATAAGTTCATTAGATGAAAACCAACAAAAATTGACAAAAACCACGAAAAGTTCTTGTATTTTAAGATAAAATCTTACTCTATTCAGGAAAAAACTTCCAGCTCGCTGAACTATGTTCATTTGCTGAAAACCATCAAAACCACGAAAAGTTCTTGTATTTGAAGATAAAATCTTTTTGCTTTGACGAAAAAAGATCTAGCTGACTGAAATACGTTCATTAGATGAAAACCAACAAAAATTGACAAGAACCACGAAAAGTTCTTGTATTTTAAGATAAAATCTTAGGCTATTAAAGAAAAAACTTCCAGCTCGCTGAAATCTGTTCATTTGCTGAAAACCATCAAAACCACGAAAAGTTCTTGTATTTGAAGATAAAATCTTTTTGCTTTGAAGAAGAAAGATCTAGCTGACTGAAATAAGTTCATTAGATGAAAACCAACAAAAATTGACAAGAACCACGAAAAGTTCTTGTATTTTAAGATAAAATCTTACTCTATGAAGGAAAAAACTTCCAGCTCGCTGAAATATGTTCATTTGCTGAAAACCATCAAAACCACGAAAAGTTCTTGTATTTGAAGATAAAATCTTTTTGCTTTGAAGAAGAAAGATCTAGCTGACTGAAATAAGTTCATTAGATGAAAACCAACAAAAATTGACAAGAACCACGAAAAGTTCTTGTATTTTAAGATAAAATCTTAGGCTATTAAAGAAAAAACTTCCAGCTCGCTGAAATCTGTTCATTTGCTGAAAACCATCAAAACCACGAACAGTTCTTGTATTTGAAGATAAAATCTTTTTTCTTTGAAGAAGAAAGATCTAGCTGACTGAAATACGTTCATTAGATGAAAACCAACAAAAATTGACAAGAACCACGAAAAGTTCTTGTATTTTAAGATAAAAACTTACTCTATTAAGGAAAAAACTTCCAGCTCGCTGAAATATGTTGATTTGCTGAAAACCATCAAAACCACGAAAAGTTCTTGAATTTGAAGATAAAATCTTGTTGCTTTGAAGAAGAAAGATCTAGCTGACTGAAATAAGTTCATTAGATGAAAACCAACAAAAATTGACAAGAACCACGAAAAGTTCTTGTATTTTAAGATAAAATCTTACTCTGTTAAAGAAAAAACTCCCAGCTCGCTGAAATATGTTCATTTGCTGAAAACCAACAAAACCACGAAAAGTTCTTGTATTTGAAGATAAAATCTTTTTTCTTTGAAGAAGAAAGATCTAGCTGACTGAAATAAGTTCATTAGATGAAAACCAACAAAAATTGACAAGAACCACAAAAAGTTCTTGTATTTTAAGATAAAATCTTACTCTATTAAGGAAAAAACTTCCAGCTCGCTGAAATATGTTCATTTGCTGAAAACCATCAAAACCACGAAAAGTTCTTGTATTTGAAGATAAAATCTTTTTGCTTTGAAGAAGAAAGATCCAGCTGACTGAAATAAGTTCATTGGATGAAAACCAACAAAAATTGACAAGAACCACGAAAAGTTCTTGTATTTTAAGATAAAATCTTACTCTATTAAGGAAAATACTTCCAGTTCGCTGAATTATGTTCATTTGCTGAAAACCATCAAAACCACGAAAAGTTCTTGTATTTGAAGATAAAATCTTTTTGCTTTGAAGAAGAAAGATCTAGCTGACTGAAATAAGTTCATTAGATGAAAACCAACAAAAATTGACAAGAACCACGAAAAGTTCTTGTATTTTAAGATAAAATCTTACTCTATCAAGGAAAAAACTTCCAGCTCGCTGAAATCTGTTCATTTGCTGAAAACCAACAAAACCACCAAAAGTTCTTGTATTTGAAGATAAAATCTTTTTGCTTTGACGGAGAAAGATCGAGCTGACTGAAATAAGTTCATTCGATGAAAACCAACAAAAATTGACAATAACCACGAAAAGTTCTTGTATTTTAAGATAAAATCTTAGGCTATTAAAGAAAAAACTTCCAGCTCGCTGAAATATGTTCATTTGCTGAAAACCATCAAAACCACGAAAAGTTCTTGTATTTGAAGATAAAATCTTTTTGCTTTGAAGAAGAAAGATCTAGCTGACTGAAATAAGTTCATTAGATGAAAACCAACAAAAATTGACAAGAACCATGAAAAGTTCTTGTATTTTAAGATAAAATCTTACTCTATTCAGGAAAAAACTTCCAGCTCGCTGAAATATGTTCATTTGCTGAAAACCATCAAAACCACGAAAAGTTCTTGTATTTGAAGATAAAATCTTTTTGCTTTGAAGAAGAAAGATCTAGCTGACTGAAATAAGTTCATTAGATGAAAACCAACAAAAATTGACAAGAACCACGAAAAGTTCTTGTATTTTAAGATAAAATCTTACGCTGTTAAAGAAAAAACTCCCAGCTCGCTGAAATATGTTCATTTGCTGAAAACCAACAAAACCACGAAAAGTTCTTGTATTTGAAGATAAAATCTTTTTTCTTTGAAGAAGAAAGATCTAGCTGACTGAAATAAGTTCATTAGATGAAAACCAACAAAAATTGACAAGAACCACGAAAAGTTCTTGTATTTTAAGATAAAATCTTACTCTATTAAGGAAAAAACTTCCAGCTCGCTGAAATATGTTCATTTGCTGAAAACCATCAAAACCACGAAAAGTTCTTGTATTTGAAGATAAAATCTTTTTGCTTTGAAGAAGAAAGATCTAGCTGACTGAAATAAGTTCATTAGATGAAAACCAACAAAAATTGACAAGAACCACGAAAAGTTCTTGTATTTTAAGATAAAATCTTACTCTATGAAGGAAAAAACTTCCAGCTCGCTGAAATATGTTCATTTGCTGAAAACCATCAAAACCACGAAAAGTTCTTGTATTTGAAGATAAAATCTTTTTGCTTTGAAGAAGAAAGATCTAGCTGACTGAAATAAGTTCATTAGATGAAAACCAACAAAAATTGACAAGAACCACGAAAAGTTCTTGTATTTTAAGATAAAATCTTAGGCTATTAAAGAAAAAACTTCCAGCTCGCTGAAATCTGTTCATTTGCTGAAAACCATCAAAACCACGAAAAGTTCTTGTATTTGAAGATAAAATCTTTTTTCTTTGAAGAAGAAAGATCTAGCTGACTGAAATACGTTCATTAGATGAAAACCAACAAAAATTGACAAGAACCACGAAAAGTTCTTGTATTTTAAGATAAAATCTTACTCTATTAAGGAAAAAACTTCCAGCTCGCTGAAATATGTTGATTTGCTGAAAACCATCAAAACCACGAAAAGTTCTTGAATTTGAAGATAAAATCTTGTTGCTTTGAAGAAGAAAGATCTAGCTGACTGAAATAAGTTCATTAGATGAAAACCAACAAAAATTGACAAGAACCACGAAACGTTCTTGTATTTTAAGATAAAATCTTACTCTGTTAAAGAAAAAACTCCCAGCTCGCTGAAATATGTTCATTTGCTGAAAACCAACAAAACCACGAAAAGTTCTTGTATTTGAAGATAAAATCTTTTTTCTTTGAAGAAGAAAGATCTAGCTGACTGAAATAAGTTCATTAGATGAAAACCAACAAAAATTGACAAGAACCACGAAAAGTTCTTGTATTTTAAGATAAAATCTTACTCTATGAAGGAAAAACTTCCAGCTCGCTGAAATATGTTCATTTGCTGAAAACCATCAAAACCACGAAAAGTTCTTGAATTTGAAGATAAAATCTTTTTGCTTTGAAGAAGAAAGATCTAGCTGACTGAAATAAGTTCATTAGATGAAAACCAACAAAAATTGACAAGAACCACAAAAAGTTCTTGTATTTTAAGATAAAATCTTACTCTATTAAGGAAAAAACTTCCAGCTCGCTGAAATATGTTCATTTGCTGAAAACCATCAAAACCACGAAAAGTTCTTGTATTTGAAGATAAAATCTTTTTGCTTTGAAGAAGAAAGATCCAGCTGACTGAAATAAGTTCATTGGATGAAAACCAACAAAAATTGACAAGAACCACGAAAAGTTCTTGTATTTTAAGATAAAATCTTACTCTATTAAGGAAAATACTTCCAGTTCGCTGAATTATGTTCATTTGCTGAAAACCATCAAAACCACGAAAAGTTCTTGTATTTGAAGATAAAATCTTTTTGCTTTGAAGAAGAAAGATCTAGCTGACTGAAATAAGTTCATTAGATGAAAACCAACAAAAATTGACAAGAACCACGAAAAGTTCTTGTATTTTAAGATAAAATCTTACTCTATCAAGGAAAAAACTTCCAGCTCGCTGAAATCTGTTCATTTGCTGAAAACCAACAAAACCACCAAAAGTTCTTGTATTTGAAGATAAAATCTTTTTGCTTTGACGGAGAAAGATCTAGCTGACTGAAATAAGTTCATTCGATGAAAACCAACAAAAATTGACAATAACCACGAAAAGTTCTTGTATTTTAAGATAAAATCTTAGGCTATTAAAGAAAAAACTTCCAGCTCGCTGAAATATGTTCATTTGCTGAAAACCATCAAAACCACGAAAAGTTCTTGTATTTGAAGATAAAATCTTTTTGCTTTGAAGAAGAAAGATCTAGCTGACTGAAATAAGTTCATTAGATGAAAACCAACAAAAATTGACAAGAACCATGAAAAGTTCTTGTATTTTAAGATAAAATCTTACTCTATTCAGGAAAAAACTTCCAGCTCGCTGAAATATGTTCATTTGCTGAAAACCATCAAAACCACGAAAAGTTCTTGTATTTGAAGATAAAATCTTTTTGCTTTGAAGAAGAAAGATCTAGCTGACTGAAATAAGTTCATTAGATGAAAACCAACAAAAATTGACAAGAACCACGAAAAGTTCTTGTATTTTAAGATAAAATCTTACGCTGTTAAAGAAAAAACTCCCAGCTCGCTGAAATATGTTCATTTGCTGAAAACCAACAAAACCACGAAAAGTTCTTGTATTTGAAGATAAAATCTTTTTTCTTTGAAGAAGAAAGATCTAGCTGACTGAAATAAGTTCATTAGATGAAAACCAACAAAAATTGACAAGAACCACGAAAAGTTCTTGTATTTTAAGATAAAATCTTACTCTATTAAGGAAAAAACTTCCAGCTCGCTGAAATATGTTCATTTGCTGAAAACCATCAAAACCACGAAAAGTTCTTGTATTTGAAGATAAAATCTTTTTGCTTTGAAGAAGAAAGATCGAGCTGACTGAAATAAGTTCATTAGATGAAAACCAACAAAAATTGACAAGAGCCACGAAAAGTTCTTGTATTTTAAGATAAAATCTTACTCTATTAAGGAAAAAACTTCCAGCTCGCTCAAATATGTTCATTTGCTGAAAACCAACAAAACCACCAAAAGTTCCTGTATTTGAAGATAAAATCTTTTTTCTTTGAAGAAGAAAGATCCAGCTGACTGAAATAAGTTCATTAGATGAAAACCAACAAAAATTGACAAGAACCATGAAAAGTTCTTGTATTTTAAGATAAAATCTTAGGCTATTAAAGAAAAAACTTCCAGCTCGCTGAAATATGTTCATTTGCTGAAAACCATCAAAACCACGAAAAGTTCTTGTATTTGAAGATAAAATCTTTTTGCTTTGAAGAAGAAAGATCTAGCTGACTGAAATAAGTTCATTTGATGAAAACCAACAAAAATTGACAAGAACCACGAAAAGTTCTTGTATTTTAAGATAAAATCTTACTCTATTAAGGAAAAAACTTCCAGCTCGCTGAAATATGTTCATTTGCTGAAAACCATCAAAACCACGAAAAGTTCTTGTATTTGAAGATAAAATCTTTTTGCTTTGAAGAAGAAAGATCTAGCTGACTGAAATAAGTTCATTAGATGAAAACCAACAAAAATTGACAAGAACCACGAAAAGTTCTTGTATTTTAAGATAAAATCTTAGGCTATTAAAGAAAAAACTTCCAGCTCGCTGAAATATGTTCATTTGCTGAAAACCATCAAAACCACGAAAAGTTCTTGTATTTGAAGATAAAATCTTTTTGCTTTGAAGAAGAAAGATCTAGCTGACTGAAATAAGTTCATTTGATGAAAACCAACAAAAATTGACAACAACCACGAAAAGTTCTTGTATTTTAAGATAAAATCTTACTCTATTAAGGAAAAAACTTCCAGCTCGCTGAAATATGTTCATTTGCTGAAAACCATCAAAACCACGAAAAGTTCTTGTATTTGAAGATAAAATCTTTTTGCTTTGAAGAAGAAAGATCTAGCTGACTGAAATAAGTTCATTAGATGAAAACCAACAAAAATTGACAAGAACCACGAAAAGTTCTTGTACTTTAAGATAAAATCTTAGGCTATTAAAGAAAAAACTTCCAGCTCGCTGAAATCTGTTCATTTGCTGAAAACCATCAAAACCACGAAAAGTGCTTGTATTTGAAGATAAAATCTTTTTTCTTTGAAGAAGAAAGATCTAGCTGACTGAAATAAGTTAATTAGATGAAAACCAACAAAAATTGACAAGAACCACGAAAAGTTCTTGTATTTTAAGATAAAATCTTACTCTATTCAGGAAAAAACTTCCAGCTCGCTGAAATATGTTCATTTGCTGAAAACAATCAAAACCACGAAAAGTTCTTGAATTTGAAGATAAAATCTTTTTGCTTTGAAGAAGAAAGATCTGGCTGACTGAAATAAGTTCATTAGATGAAAACCAACAAAAATTGACAAGAACCACGAAAAGTTCTTGTATTTTAAGATAAAATCTTACTCTGTTAAAGAAAAAACTCCCAGCTCGCTGAAATATGTTCATTTGCTGAAAAACAACAAAACCGCGAAAAGTTCTTGTATTTGAAGATAAAATCTTACGCTATTAAAGAAAAAACTCCCAGCTCGCTGAAATATGTTCATTTGCTGAAAACCAACAAAACCACGAAAAGTTCTTGTATTTGAAGATAAAATCTTTTTTCTTTGAAGAAGAAAGATCTAGCTGACTGAAATAAGTTCATTAGATGAAAACCAACAAAAATTGACAAGAACCACGAAAAGTTCTTGTATTTTAAGATAAAATCTTACTCTATTAAGGAAAAAACTTCCAGCTCGCTGAAATATGTTCATTTGCTGAAAACCATCAAAACCACGAAAAGTTCTTGAATTTGAAGATAAAATCTTTTTGCTTTGAAGAAGAAAGATCTAGCTGACTGAAATAAGTTCATTAGATGAAAACCAACAAAAATTGACAAGAACCACAAAAAGTTCTTGTATTTTAAGATAAAATCTTACTCTATTAAGGAAAAAACTTCCAGCTCGCTGAAATATGTTCATTTGCTGAAAACCATCAAAACCACGAAAAGTTCTTGTATTTGAAGATAATATCTTTTTGCTTTGAAGAAGAAAGATCTAGCTGACTGAAATAAGTTCATTAGATGAAAACCAACAAAAATTGACAAGAACCACGAAAAGTTCTTGTATTTTAAGATAAAATCTTACTCTATTAAGGAAAAAACTTCCAGCTCGCTGAAATATGTTCATTTGCTGAAAACCATCAAAACCACGAAAAGTTCTTGTATTTGAAGATAAAATCTTTTTGCTTTGAAGAAGAAAGATCCAGCTGACTGAAATAAGTTCATTGGATGAAAACCAACAAAAATTGACAAGAACCACGAAAAGTTCTTGTATTTTAAGATAAAATCTTACTCTATTAAGGAAAAAACTTCCAGCTCGCTGAAATATGTTCTTTTGCTGAAAACCATCAAAACCACGAAAAGTTCTTGTATTTGAAGATAAAATCTTTTTGCTTTGAAGAAGACAGATTCAGCTGACTGAAATAAGTTCATTAGATGAAAACCAACAAAAATTGACAAGAACCACGAAAAGTTCTTGTATTTTAAGATAAAATCTTACTCTATTGAGGAAAAAACTTCCAGTTCACTGAATTATGTTCATTTGCTGAAAACCATCAAAACCACGAAAAGTTCTTGTATTTGAAGATAAAATCTTTTTGCTTTGAAGAAGAAAGATCAAGCTGACTGAAATAAGTTCATTAGATGAAAACCAACAAAAAATGACAATAACCACGAAAAGTTCTTGTATTTTAAGATAAAATCTTAGGCGATTAAAGAAAAAACTTCCAGCTCGCTGAAATATGTTCATTTGCTGAAAACCATCAAAACCTCGAAAAGTTCTTGTATTTGAAGATAAAATCTTTTTGCTTTGAAGAAGAAAGATCTAGCTGACTGAAATAAGTTCATTAGATGAAAACCAACAAAAATTGACAAGAACCATGAAAAGTTCTTGTATTTTAAGATAAAATCTTACTCTATTCAGGAAAAAACTTCCAGCTCGCTGAAATATGTTAATTTGCTGAAAACCATCAAAACCTCGAAAAGTTCTTGTATTTGAAGATAAAATCTTTTTGCTTTGAAGAAGAAAGATCTAGCTGACTGAAATAAGTTCATTAGATGAAAACCAACAAAAATTGACAAGAACCACGAAAAGTTCTTGTATTTTAAGATAAAATCTTAGGCTATTAAAGAAAAAACTTCCAGCTCGCTGAAATATGTTCATTTGCTGAAAACCATCAAAACCACGAAAAGTTCTTGTATTTGAAGATAAAATCTTTTTGCTTTGAAGAAGAAAGATCTAGCTGACTGAAATAAGTTCATTTGATGAAAACCAACAAAAATTGACAACAACCACGAAAAGTTCTTGTATTTTAAGATAAAATCTTACTCTATTAAGGAAAAAACTTCCAGCTCGCTGAAATATGTTCATTTGCTGAAAACCATCAAAACCACGAAAAGTTCTTGTATTTGAAGATAAAATCTTTTTGCTTTGAAGAAGAAAGATCTAGCTGACTGAAATAAGTTCATTAGATGAAAACCAACAAAAATTGACAAGAACCACGAAAAGTTCTTGTACTTTAAGATAAAATCTTAGGCTATTAAAGAAAAAACTTCCAGCTCGCTGAAATCTGTTCATTTGCTGAAAACCATCAAAACCACGAAAAGTGCTTGTATTTGAAGATAAAATCTTTTTTCTTTGAAGAAGAAAGATCTAGCTGACTGAAATAAGTTAATTAGATGAAAACCAACAAAAATTGACAAGAACCACGAAAAGTTCTTGTATTTTAAGATAAAATCTTACTCTATTCAGGAAAAAACTTCCAGCTCGCTGAAATATGTTCATTTGCTGAAAACAATCAAAACCACGAAAAGTTCTTGAATTTGAAGATAAAATCTTTTTGCTTTGAAGAAGAAAGATCTGGCTGACTGAAATAAGGTCATTAGATGAAAACCAACAAAAATTGACAAGAACCACGAAAAGTTCTTGTATTTTAAGATAAAATCTTACTCTGTTAAAGAAAAAACTCCCAGCTCGCTGAAATATGTTCATTTGCTGAAAAACAACAAAACCGCGAAAAGTTCTTGTATTTGAAGATAAAATCTTACGCTATTAAAGAAAAAACTCCCAGCTCGCTGAAATATGTTCATTTGCTGAAAACCAACAAAACCACGAAAAGTTCTTGTATTTGAAGATAAAATCTTTTTTCTTTGAAGAAGAAAGATCTAGCTGACTGAAATAAGTTCATTAGATGAAAACCAACAAAAATTGACAAGAACCACGAAAAGTTCTTGTATTTTAAGATAAAATCTTACTCTATTAAGGAAAAAACTTCCAGCTCGCTGAAATATGTTCATTTGCTGAAAACCATCAAAACCACGAAAAGTTCTTGAATTTGAAGATAAAATCTTTTTGCTTTGAAGAAGAAAGATCTAGCTGACTGAAATAAGTTCATTAGATGAAAACCAACAAAAATTGACAAGAACCACAAAAAGTTCTTGTATTTTAAGATAAAATCTTACTCTATTAAGGAAAAAACTTCCAGCTCGCTGAAATATGTTCATTTGCTGAAAACCATCAAAACCACGAAAAGTTCTTGTATTTGAAGATAATATCTTTTTGCTTTGAAGAAGAAAGATCTAGCTGACTGAAATAAGTTCATTAGATGAAAACCAACAAAAATTGACAAGAACCACGAAAAGTTCTTGTATTTTAAGATAAAATCTTACTCTATTAAGGAAAAAACTTCCAGCTCGCTGAAATATGTTCATTTGCTGAAAACCATCAAAACCACGAAAAGTTCTTGTATTTGAAGATAAAATCTTTTTGCTTTGAAGAAGAAAGATCCAGCTGACTGAAATAAGTTCATTGGATGAAAACCAACAAAAATTGACAAGAACCACGAAAAGTTCTTGTATTTTAAGATAAAATCTTACTCTATTAAGGAAAAAACTTCCAGCTCGCTGAAATATGTTCTTTTGCTGAAAACCATCAAAACCACGAAAAGTTCTTGTATTTGAAGATAAAATCTTTTTGCTTTGAAGAAGACAGATTCAGCTGACTGAAATAAGTTCATTAGATGAAAACCAACAAAAATTGACAAGAACCACGAAAAGTTCTTGTATTTTAAGATAAAATCTTACTCTATTGAGGAAAAAACTTCCAGTTCACTGAATTATGTTCATTTGCTGAAAACCATCAAAACCACGAAAAGTTCTTGTATTTGAAGATAAAATCTTTTTGCTTTGAAGAAGAAAGATCAAGCTGACTGAAATAAGTTCATTAGATGAAAACCAACAAAAAATGACAATAACCACGAAAAGTTCTTGTATTTTAAGATAAAATCTTAGGCGATTAAAGAAAAAACTTCCAGCTCGCTGAAATATGTTCATTTGCTGAAAACCATCAAAACCTCGAAAAGTTCTTGTATTTGAAGATAAAATCTTTTTGCTTTGAAGAAGAAAGATCTAGCTGACTGAAATAAGTTCATTAGATGAAAACCAACAAAAATTGACAAGAACCATGAAAAGTTCTTGTATTTTAAGATAAAATCTTACTCTATTCAGGAAAAAACTTCCAGCTCGCTGAAATATGTTAATTTGCTGAAAACCATCAAAACCTCGAAAAGTTCTTGTATTTGAAGATAAAATCTTTTTGCTTTGAAGAAGAAAGATCTAGCTGACTGAAATAAGTTCATTAGATGAAAACCAACAAAAATTGACAAGAACCACGAAAAGTTCTTGTATTTTAAGATAAAATCTTAGGCTATTAAAGAAAAAACTTCCAGCTCGCTGAAATATGTTCATTTGCTGAAAACCATCAAAACCACGAAAAGTTCTTGTATTTGAAGATAAAATCTTTTTGCTTTGAAGAAGAAAGATCTAGCTGACTGAAATAAGTTCATTTGATGAAAACCAACAAAAATTGACAACAACCACGAAAAGTTCTTGTATTTTAAGATAAAATCTTACTCTATTAAGGAAAAAACTTCCAGCTCGCTGAAATATGTTCATTTGCTGAAAACCATCAAAACCACGAAAAGTTCTTGTATTTGAAGATAAAATCTTTTTGCTTTGAAGAAGAAAGATCTAGCTGACTGAAATAAGTTCATTAGATGAAAACCAACAAAAATTGACAAGAACCACGAAAAGTTCTTGTACTTTAAGATAAAATCTTAGGCTATTAAAGAAAAAACTTCCAGCTCGCTGAAATCTGTTCATTTGCTGAAAACCATCAAAACCACGAAAAGTGCTTGTATTTGAAGATAAAATCTTTTTTCTTTGAAGAAGAAAGATCTAGCTGACTGAAATAAGTTAATTAGATGAAAACCAACAAAAATTGACAAGAACCACGAAAAGTTCTTGTATTTTAAGATAAAATCTTACTCTATTCAGGAAAAAACTTCCAGCTCGCTGAAATATGTTCATTTGCTGAAAACAATCAAAACCACGAAAAGTTCTTGAATTTGAAGATAAAATCTTTTTGCTTTGAAGAAGAAAGATCTGGCTGACTGAAATAAGTTCATTAGATGAAAACCAACAAAAATTGACAAGAACCACGAAAAGTTCTTGTATTTTAAGATAAAATCTTACTCTGTTAAAGAAAAAACTCCCAGCTCGCTGAAATATGTTCATTTGCTGAAAAACAACAAAACCGCGAAAAGTTCTTGTATTTGAAGATAAAATCTTACGCTATTAAAGAAAAAACTCCCAGCTCGCTGAAATATGTTCATTTGCTGAAAACCAACAAAACCACGAAAAGTTCTTGTATTTGAAGATAAAATCTTTTTTCTTTGAAGAAGAAAGATCTAGCTGACTGAAATAAGTTCATTAGATGAAAACCAACAAAAATTGACAAGAACCACGAAAAGTTCTTGTATTTTAAGATAAAATCTTACTCTATTAAGGAAAAAACTTCCAGCTCGCTGAAATATGTTCATTTGCTGAAAACCATCAAAACCACGAAAAGTTCTTGAATTTGAAGATAAAATCTTTTTGCTTTGAAGAAGAAAGATCTAGCTGACTGAAATAAGTTCATTAGATGAAAACCAACAAAAATTGACAAGAACCACAAAAAGTTCTTGTATTTTAAGATAAAATCTTACTCTATTAAGGAAAAAACTTCCAGCTCGCTGAAATATGTTCATTTGCTGAAAACCATCAAAACCACGAAAAGTTCTTGTATTTGAAGATAATATCTTTTTGCTTTGAAGAAGAAAGATCTAGCTGACTGAAATAAGTTCATTAGATGAAAACCAACAAAAATTGACAAGAACCACGAAAAGTTCTTGTATTTTAAGATAAAATCTTACTCTATTAAGGAAAAAACTTCCAGCTCGCTGAAATATGTTCATTTGCTGAAAACCATCAAAACCACGAAAAGTTCTTGTATTTGAAGATAAAATCTTTTTGCTTTGAAGAAGAAAGATCCAGCTGACTGAAATAAGTTCATTGGATGAAAACCAACAAAAATTGACAAGAACCACGAAAAGTTCTTGTATTTTAAGATAAAATCTTACTCTATTAAGGAAAAAACTTCCAGCTCGCTGAAATATGTTCTTTTGCTGAAAACCATCAAAACCACGAAAAGTTCTTGTATTTGAAGATAAAATCTTTTTGCTTTGAAGAAGACAGATTCAGCTGACTGAAATAAGTTCATTAGATGAAAACCAACAAAAATTGACAAGAACCACGAAAAGTTCTTGTATTTTAAGATAAAATCTTACTCTATTGAGGAAAAAACTTCCAGTTCACTGAATTATGTTCATTTGCTGAAAACCATCAAAACCACGAAAAGTTCTTGTATTTGAAGATAAAATCTTTTTGCTTTGAAGAAGAAAGATCAAGCTGACTGAAATAAGTTCATTAGATGAAAACCAACAAAAAATGACAATAACCACGAAAAGTTCTTGTATTTTAAGATAAAATCTTAGGCGATTAAAGAAAAAACTTCCAGCTCGCTGAAATATGTTCATTTGCTGAAAACCATCAAAACCTCGAAAAGTTCTTGTATTTGAAGATAAAATCTTTTTGCTTTGAAGAAGAAAGATCTAGCTGACTGAAATAAGTTCATTAGATGAAAACCAACAAAAATTGACAAGAACCATGAAAAGTTCTTGTATTTTAAGATAAAATCTTACTCTATTCAGGAAAAAACTTCCAGCTCGCTGAAATATGTTAATTTGCTGAAAACCATCAAAACCTCGAAAAGTTCTTGTATTTGAAGATAAAATCTTTTTGCTTTGAAGAAGAAAGATCTAGCTGACTGAAATAAGTTCATTTGATGAAAACCAACAAAAATTGACAAGAACCATGAAAAGTTCTTGTATTTTAAGATAAAATCTTACTCTATTCAGGAAAAAACTTCCAGCTCGCTGAAATATGTTCATTTGCTGAAAACCATCAAAACCACGAAAAGTTCTTGTATTTGAAGATAAAATATTTTTGCTTTGAAGAAGAAAGATCTAGCTGACTGAAATAAGTTCATTAGATGAAAACCAACAAAAATTGACAAGAACCACGAAAAGTTCTTGTATTTTAAGATAAAATCTTACGCTGTTAAAGAAAAAACTCCCAGCTCGCTGAAATATGTTCATTTGCTGAAAACCAACAAAACCACGAAAAGTTCTTGTATTTGAAGATAAAATCTTTTTTCTTTGAAGAAGAAAGATCCAGCTGACTGAAATAAGTTCATTAGATGAAAACCAACAAAAATTGACAAGAACCACGAAAAGTTCTTGTATTTTAAGATAAAATCTTACTCTATTAAGGAAAAAACTTCCAGCTCGCTGAAATATGTTCATTTGCTGAAAACCATCAAAACCACGAAAAGTTCTTGTATTTGAAGATAAAATCTTTTTGCTTTGAAGAAGAAAGATCTAGCTGACTGAAATAAGTTCATTAGATGAAAACCAACAAAAATTGACAAGAACCACGAAAAGTTCTTGTATTTTAAGATAAAATCTTACTCAATGAAGGAAAAAACTTCCAGCTCGCTGAAATCTGTTCATTTGCTGAAAACGAACAAAACCACCAAAAGTTCTTGTATTTGAAGATAAAATCTTTTTGCTTTGACGAAGAAAGATCTAGCTGACTGAAATAAGTTCATGAGATGAAAACCAACAAAAATTGACAGGAACCACGAAAATTTCTTGTATTTTAAGATAAAATCTTAGGCTATTAAAGAAAAAACTTCCAGCTCGCTGAAATCTGTTCATTTGCTGAAAACCATCAAAACCACGAAAAGTTCTTGTATTTGAAGATAAAATCTTTTTGCTTTGAAGAAGAAAGATCTAGCTGACTGAAATAAGTTCATTTGATGAAAACCAACAAAAATTGACAAGAACCACGAAAAGTTCTTGTATTTTAAGATAAAATCTTACTCTATGAAGGAAAAAACTTCCAGCTCGCTGAAATCTGTTCATTTGCTGAAAACCATCAAAACCACGAAAAGTTCTTTTATTTGAAGATAAAATCTTTTTTCTTTGAAGAAGAAAGATCCAGCTGACTGAAATAAGTTCATTAGATGAAAACCAACAAAAATTGACAAGAACCACGAAAAGTTCTTGTATTTTAAGATAAAATCTTACTCTATTAAGGAAAAAACTTCCAGCTCGCTGAAATATGTTCATTTGCTGAAAACCATCAAAACCACGAAAAGTTCTTGAATTTGAAGATAAAATCTTTTTTCTTTGAAGAAGAAAGATCTAGCTGACTGAAATAAGTTCATTAGATGAAAACCAACAAAAATTGACAAGAACCACGAAAAGTTCTTGTATTTTAAGATAAAATCTTACTCTATTAAGGAAAAACTTCCAGCTCACTGAAATATGTTCATTTGCTGAAAACCATCAAAACCACGAAAAGTTCTTGAATTTGAAGATAAAATCTTTTTGCTTTGAAGAAGAAAGATCTAGCTGACTGAAATAAGTTCATTAGATGAAAACCAACAAAAATTGACAAGAACCACAAAAAGTTCTTGTATTTTAAGATAAAATCTTACTCTATTAAGGAAAAAACTTCCAGCTCGCTGAAATATGTTCATTTGCTGAAAACCATCAAAACCACGAAAAGTTCTTGTATTTGAAGATAAAATCTTTTTGCTTTGAAGAAGAAAGATCTAGCTGACTGAAATAAGTTCATTAGATGAAAACCAACAAAAATTGACAAGAACCACGAAAAGTTCTTGTATTTGAAGATAAAATCTTACTCTATTAAGGAAAAAACTTCCAGCTCGCTGAAATATGTTCATTTGCTGAAAACCTTCAAAACCACGAAAAGTTCTTGTATTTGAAGATAAAATCTTTTTGCTTTGAAGAAGACAGATCCAGCTGACTGAAATAAGTTCATTAGATGAAAACCAACAAAAATTGACAAGAACCACGAAAAGTTCTTGTATTTGAAGATAAAATCTTACTCTATTAAGGAAAAAACTTCCAGTTCACTGAATTATGTTCATTTGCTGAAAACCATCAAAACCACGAAAAGTTCTTGTATTTGAAGATAAAATCTTTTTGCTTTGAAGAAGAAAGATCTAGCTGACTGAAATAAGTTCATTAGATGAAAACCAACAAAAATTGACAAGAACCACGAAAAGTTCTTGTATTTTAAGATAAAATCTTAGGCTATTAAAGAAAAAACTTCCAGCTCGCTGAAATCTGTTCATTTGCTGAAAACCATCAAAACCACGAAAAGTTCTTTTATTTGAAGATAAAATCTTTTTTCTTTGAAGAAGAAAGATCCAGCTGACTGAAATAAGTTCATTAGATGAAAACCAACAAAAATTGACAAGAACCACGAAAAGTTCTTGTATTTTAAGATAAAATCTTACTCTATTAAGGAAAAAACTTCCAGCTCGCTGAAATATGTTCATTTGCTGAAAACCAACAAAACCACCAAAAGTTCTTGTATTTGAAGATAAAATCTTTTTGCTTTGACGGAGAAAGATCTAGCTGACTGAAATAAGTTCATTCGATGAAAACCAACAAAAATTGACAATAACCACGAAAAGTTCTTGTATTTTAAGATAAAATCTTAGGCTATTAAAGAAAAAACTTCCAGCTCGCTGAAATCTGTTCATTCGCTGAAAACCAACAAAACAACCAAAAGTTCTTGTATTTGAAGATAAAATCTTTTTGCTTTGACGAAGAAAGATCTAGCTGACTGAAATAAGTTCATTAGATGAAAACCAACAAAAATTGACAAGAACCACGAAAAGTTCTTGTATTTTAAGATAAATCTTACTCTATTCAGGAAAAAACTTCCAGCTCGCTGAAATATGTTCATTTGCTGAAAACCATCAAAACCACGAAAAGTTCTTGTATTTGAAGATAAAATCTTTTTGCTTTGAAGAAGAAAGATCTAGCTGACTGAAATAAGTTCATTGGATGAAAACCAACAAAAATTGACAAGAACCACGAAAAGTTCTTGTATTTTAAGATAAAATCTTACGCGATGAAAGAAAAAACTCCCAGCTCGCTGAAATATGTTCATTTGCTGAAAACCAACAAAACCACGAAAAGTTCTTGTATTTGAAGATAAAATCTTACTCTATTAAGGAAAAAACTTCCAGCTCGCTGAAATATGTTCATTTGCTGAAAACCATCAAAACCACGAAAAGTTCTAGTATTTGAAGATAAAATCTTTTTGCTTTGAAGAAGAAAGATCAAGCTGACTGAAATAAGTTCATTAGATGAAAACCAACAAAAATTATCAAGAACCACGAAAAGTTCTTGTATTTTAAGATAAAATCTTACTCTGTTGAAGAAAAAACTCCCGGCTCGCTGAAATATGTTCATTTGCTGAAAAACAACAAAACCGCGAAAAGTTCTTGTATTTGAAGATAAAATCTTTTTGCTTTGAAGAAGAAAGATCTAGCTGACTGAAATAAGTTCATTAGATGAAAACCAACAAAAATTGACAAGAACCACGAAAAGTTCTTGTATTTTAAGATAAAATCTTACGCTATTAAAGAAAAAACTCCCAGCTCGCTGAAATATGTTCATTTGCTGAAAACCAACAAAATCACGAAAAGTTCTTGTATTTGAAGATAAAATCTTTTTTCTTTGAAGAAGAAAGATCAAGCTGACTGAAATAAGTTCATTAGATGAAAACCAACAAAAATTGACAAGAACCACGAAAAGTTCTTGTATTTTAAGATAAAATCTTAGGCTATTAAAGAAAAAACTTCCAGCTCGCTGAAATCTGTTCATTTGCTGAAAACCATCAAAACCACGAAAAGTTCTTGTATTTGAAGATAAAATCTTTTTGCTTTGAAGAAGAAAGATCTAGCTGACTGAAATAAGTTCATTAGACGAAAACCAACAAAAATTGACAAGAACCACGAAAAGTTCTTGTATTTTAAGATAAAATCTTACTCTATTCAGGAAAAAACTTCCAGCTCGCTGAAATATGTTCATTTGCTGAAAACCATCAAAACCACGAAAAGTTCTTGTATTTGAAGATAAAATCTTTTTGCTTTGAAGAAGAAAGATCTAGCTGACTGAAATAAGTTCATTAGATGAAAACCAACAAAAATTGACAAGAACCACGAAAAGTTCTTGTATTTTAAGATAAAATCTCACTCTGTTAAAGAAAAAGCTCCCAGCTCGCTGAAATATGTTCATTTGCTGAAAAACAACAAAACCGCGAAAAGTTCTTGTATTTGAAGATAAAATCTTTTTGCTTTGAAGAAGAAAGATCTAGCTGACTGAAATAAGTTCATTAGATGAAAACCAACAAAAATTGACAAGAACCACGAAAAGTTCTTGTATTTTAAGATAAAATCTTACTCTATTCAGGAAAAAACTTCCAGCTCGCTGAAATATGTTCATTTGCTGAAAACCATCAAAACCACGAAAAGTTCTTGTATTTGAAGATAAAATCTTTTTGCTTTGAAGAAGAAAGATCTAGCTGACTGAAATAAGTTCATGAGATGAAAACCAACAAAAATTGACAAGAACCACGAAAAGTTCTTGTATTTTAAGATAAAATCTTACGCTATTAAAGAAAAAACTTCCAGCTCGCTGAAATCTGTTCATTTGCTGAAAACCATCAAAACCACGAAAAGTTCTTGTATTTGAAGATAAAATCTTTTTTCTTTGAAGAAGAAAGATCTAGCTGACTGAAATAAGTTCATTAGATGAAAACCAACAAAAATTGACAAGAACCACGAAAAGTTCTTGTATTTTAAGATAAAATCTTACTCTATTAAGGAAAAAACTTACAGCTCGCTGAAATATGTTCATTTGCTGAAAACCATCAAAACCACGAAAAGTTCTTGTATTTGAAGATAAAATCTTTTTGCTTTGAAGAAGAAAGATCCAGCTGACTGAAATAAGTTCATTGGATGAAAACCAACAAAAATTGACAAGAACCACGAAAAGTTCTTGTATTTTAAGATAAAATCTTACTCTATTAAGGAAAAAACTTCCAGCTCGCTGAAATATGTTCTTTTGCTGAAAACCATCAAAACCACGAAAAGTTCTTGTATTTGAAGATAAAATCTTTTTGCTTTGAAGAAGACAGATTCAGCTGACTGAAATAAGTTCATTAGATGAAAACCAACAAAAATTGACAAGAACCACGAAAAGTTCTTGTATTTTAAGATAAAATCTTACTCTATTGAGGAAAAAACTTCCAGTTCACTGAATTATGTTCATTTGCTGAAAACCATCAAAACCACGAAAAGTTCTTGTATTTGAAGATAAAATCTTTTTGCTTTGAAGAAGAAAGATCAAGCTGACTGAAATAAGTTCATTAGATGAAAACCAACAAAAAATGACAATAACCACGAAAAGTTCTTGTATTTTAAGATAAAATCTTAGGCGATTAAAGAAAAAACTTCCAGCTCGCTGAAATATGTTCATTTGCTGAAAACCATCAAAACCTCGAAAAGTTCTTGTATTTGAAGATAAAATCTTTTTGCTTTGAAGAAGAAAGATCTAGCTGACTGAAATAAGTTCATTAGATGAAAACCAACAAAAATTGACAAGAACCATGAAAAGTTCTTGTATTTTAAGATAAAATCTTACTCTATTCAGGAAAAAACTTCCAGCTCGCTGAAATATGTTCATTTGTTGAAAACCATCAAAACCTCGAAAAGTTCTTGTATTTGAAGATAAAATCTTTTTGCTTTGAAGAAGAAAGATCTAGCTGACTGAAATAAGTTCATTAGATGAAAACCAACAAAAATTGACAAGAACCATGAAAAGTTCTTGTATTTTAAGATAAAATCTTACTCTATTCAGGAAAAAACTTCCAGCTCGCTGAAATATGTTCATTTGCTGAAAACCAGCAAAACCACGAAAAGTTCTTGTATTTGAAGATAAAATATTTTTGCTTTGAAGAAGAAAGATCTAGCTGACTGAAATAAGTTCATTAGATGAAAACCAATAAAAATTGACAAGAACCACGAAAAGTTCTTGTATTTTAAGATAAAATCTTACGCTGTTAAAGAAAAAACTCCCAGCTCGCTGAAATATGTTCATTTGCTGAAAACCAACAAAACCACGAAAAGTTCTTGTATTTGAAGATAAAATCTTTTTTCTTTGAAGAAGAAAGATCCAGCTGACTGAAATAAGTTCATTAGATGAAAACCAACAAAAATTGACAAGAACCACGAAAAGTTCTTGTATTTTAAGATAAAATCTTACTCTATTAAGGAAAAAACTTGCAGCTCGCTGAAATATGTTCATTTGCTGAAAACCATCAAAACCACGAAAAGTTCTTGTATTTGAAGATAAAATCTTTTTGCTTTGAAGAAGAAAGATCTAGCTGACTGAAATAAGTTCATTTGATGAAAACCAACAAAAATTGACAAGAACCACGAAAAGTTCTTGTATTTTAAGATAAAATCTTACTCTATGAAGGAAAAAACTTCCAGCTCGCTGAAATCTGTTCATTTGCTGAAAACCATCAAAACCACGAAAAGTTCTTGTATTTGAAGATAAAATCTTTTTGCTTTGAAGAAGAAAGATCTAGCTGACTGAAATAAGTTCATTAGATGAAAACCAACAAAAATTGACAAGAACCACGAAAAGTTCTTGTATTTTAAGATAAAATCTTAGGCTATTAAAGAAAAAACTTCCAGCTCGCTGAAATCTGTTCATTTGCTGAAAACCATCAAAACCACGAAAAGTTCTTTTATTTGAAGATAAAATCTTTTTTCTTTGAAGAAGAAAGATCCAGCTGACTGAAATAAGTTCATAAGATGAAAACCAACAAAAATTGACAAGAACCACGAAAAGTTCTTGTATTTTAAGATAAAATCTTACTCTATTAAGGAAAAAACTTCCAGCTCGCTGAAATATGTTCATTTGCTGAAAACCATCAAAACCACGAAAAGTTCTTGAATTTGAAGATAAAATCTTTTTTCTTTGAAGAAGAAAGATCTAGCTGACTGAAATAAGTTCATTAGATGAAAACCAACAAAAATTGACAAGAACCACGAAAAGTTCTTGTATTTTAAGATAAAATCTTACTCTATTAAGGAAAAACTTCCAGCTCACTGAAATATGTTCATTTGCTGAAAACCATCAAAACCACGAAAAGTTCTTGAATTTGAAGATAAAATCTTTTTGCTTTGAAGAAGAAAGATCTAGCTGACTGAAATAAGTTCATTAGATGAAAACCAACAAAAATTGACAAGAACCACAAAAAGTTCTTGTATTTTAAGATAAAATCTTACTCTATTAAGGAAAAAACTTCCAGCTCGCTGAAATATGTTCATTTGCTGAAAACCATCAAAACCACGAAAAGTTCTTGTATTTGAAGATAAAATCTTTTTGCTTTGAAGAAGAAAGATCTAGCTGACTGAAATAAGTTCATTGGATGAAAACCAACAAAAATTGACAAGAACCACGAAAAGTTCTTGTATTTGAAGATAAAATCTTACTCTATTAAGGAAAAAACTTCCAGCTCGCTGAAATATGTTCATTTGCTGAAAACCTTCAAAACCACGAAAAGTTCTTGTATTTGAAGATAAAATCTTTTTGCTTTGAAGAAGAAAGATCTAGCTGACTGAAATAAGTTCATTAGATGAAAACCAACAAAAATTGACAAGAACCACGAAAAGTTCTTGTATTTTAAGATAAAATCTTACTCTATTCAGGAAAAAACTTCCAGCTCGCTGAAATATGTTCATTTGCTGAAAACCATCAAAACCACGAAAAGTTCTTGTATTTGAAGATAAAATCTTTTTGCTTTGAAGAAGAAAGATCTAGCTGACTGAAATAAGTTCATGAGATGAAAACCAACAAAAATTGACAAGAACCACGAAAAGTTCTTGTATTTTAAGATAAAATCTTACGCTATTAAAGAAAAAACTTCCAGCTCGCTGAAATCTGTTCATTTGCTGAAAACCATCAAAACCACGAAAAGTTCTTGTATTTGAAGATAAAATCTTTTTTCTTTGAAGAAGAAAGATCTAGCTGACTGAAATAAGTTCATTAGATGAAAACCAACAAAAATTGACAAGAACCACGAAAAGTTCTTGTATTTTAAGATAAAATCTTACTCTATTAAGGAAAAAACTTACAGCTCGCTGAAATATGTTCATTTGCTGAAAACCATCAAAACCACGAAAAGTTCTTGTATTTGAAGATAAAATCTTTTTGCTTTGAAGAAGAAAGATCCAGCTGACTGAAATAAGTTCATTGGATGAAAACCAACAAAAATTGACAAGAACCACGAAAAGTTCTTGTATTTTAAGATAAAATCTTACTCTATTAAGGAAAAAACTTCCAGCTCGCTGAAATATGTTCTTTTGCTGAAAACCATCAAAACCACGAAAAGTTCTTGTATTTGAAGATAAAATCTTTTTGCTTTGAAGAAGACAGATTCAGCTGACTGAAATAAGTTCATTAGATGAAAACCAACAAAAATTGACAAGAACCACGAAAAGTTCTTGTATTTTAAGATAAAATCTTACTCTATTGAGGAAAAAACTTCCAGTTCACTGAATTATGTTCATTTGCTGAAAACCATCAAAACCACGAAAAGTTCTTGTATTTGAAGATAAAATCTTTTTGCTTTGAAGAAGAAAGATCAAGCTGACTGAAATAAGTTCATTAGATGAAAACCAACAAAAAATGACAATAACCACGAAAAGTTCTTGTATTTTAAGATAAAATCTTAGGCGATTAAAGAAAAAACTTCCAGCTCGCTGAAATATGTTCATTTGCTGAAAACCATCAAAACCTCGAAAAGTTCTTGTATTTGAAGATAAAATCTTTTTGCTTTGAAGAAGAAAGATCTAGCTGACTGAAATAAGTTCATTAGATGAAAACCAACAAAAATTGACAAGAACCATGAAAAGTTCTTGTATTTTAAGATAAAATCTTACTCTATTCAGGAAAAAACTTCCAGCTCGCTGAAATATGTTCATTTGTTGAAAACCATCAAAACCTCGAAAAGTTCTTGTATTTGAAGATAAAATCTTTTTGCTTTGAAGAAGAAAGATCTAGCTGACTGAAATAAGTTCATTAGATGAAAACCAACAAAAATTGACAAGAACCATGAAAAGTTCTTGTATTTTAAGATAAAATCTTACTCTATTCAGGAAAAAACTTCCAGCTCGCTGAAATATGTTCATTTGCTGAAAACCAGCAAAACCACGAAAAGTTCTTGTATTTGAAGATAAAATATTTTTGCTTTGAAGAAGAAAGATCTAGCTGACTGAAATAAGTTCATTAGATGAAAACCAATAAAAATTGACAAGAACCACGAAAAGTTCTTGTATTTTAAGATAAAATCTTACGCTGTTAAAGAAAAAACTCCCAGCTCGCTGAAATATGTTCATTTGCTGAAAACCAACAAAACCACGAAAAGTTCTTGTATTTGAAGATAAAATCTTTTTTCTTTGAAGAAGAAAGATCCAGCTGACTGAAATAAGTTCATTAGATGAAAACCAACAAAAATTGACAAGAACCACGAAAAGTTCTTGTATTTTAAGATAAAATCTTACTCTATTAAGGAAAAAACTTGCAGCTCGCTGAAATATGTTCATTTGCTGAAAACCATCAAAACCACGAAAAGTTCTTGTATTTGAAGATAAAATCTTTTTGCTTTGAAGAAGAAAGATCTAGCTGACTGAAATAAGTTCATTTGATGAAAACCAACAAAAATTGACAAGAACCACGAAAAGTTCTTGTATTTTAAGATAAAATCTTACTCTATGAAGGAAAAAACTTCCAGCTCGCTGAAATCTGTTCATTTGCTGAAAACCATCAAAACCACGAAAAGTTCTTGTATTTGAAGATAAAATCTTTTTGCTTTGAAGAAGAAAGATCTAGCTGACTGAAATAAGTTCATTAGATGAAAACCAACAAAAATTGACAAGAACCACGAAAAGTTCTTGTATTTTAAGATAAAATCTTAGGCTATTAAAGAAAAAACTTCCAGCTCGCTGAAATCTGTTCATTTGCTGAAAACCATCAAAACCACGAAAAGTTCTTTTATTTGAAGATAAAATCTTTTTTCTTTGAAGAAGAAAGATCCAGCTGACTGAAATAAGTTCATAAGATGAAAACCAACAAAAATTGACAAGAACCACGAAAAGTTCTTGTATTTTAAGATAAAATCTTACTCTATTAAGGAAAAAACTTCCAGCTCGCTGAAATATGTTCATTTGCTGAAAACCATCAAAACCACGAAAAGTTCTTGAATTTGAAGATAAAATCTTTTTTCTTTGAAGAAGAAAGATCTAGCTGACTGAAATAAGTTCATTAGATGAAAACCAACAAAAATTGACAAGAACCACGAAAAGTTCTTGTATTTTAAGATAAAATCTTACTCTATTAAGGAAAAACTTCCAGCTCACTGAAATATGTTCATTTGCTGAAAACCATCAAAACCACGAAAAGTTCTTGAATTTGAAGATAAAATCTTTTTGCTTTGAAGAAGAAAGATCTAGCTGACTGAAATAAGTTCATTAGATGAAAACCAACAAAAATTGACAAGAACCACAAAAAGTTCTTGTATTTTAAGATAAAATCTTACTCTATTAAGGAAAAAACTTCCAGCTCGCTGAAATATGTTCATTTGCTGAAAACCATCAAAACCACGAAAAGTTCTTGTATTTGAAGATAAAATCTTTTTGCTTTGAAGAAGAAAGATCTAGCTGACTGAAATAAGTTCATTGGATGAAAACCAACAAAAATTGACAAGAACCACGAAAAGTTCTTGTATTTGAAGATAAAATCTTACTCTATTAAGGAAAAAACTTCCAGCTCGCTGAAATATGTTCATTTGCTGAAAACCTTCAAAACCACGAAAAGTTCTTGTATTTGAAGATAAAATCTTTTTGCTTTGAAGAAGACAGATCCAGCTGACTGAAATAAGTTCATTAGATGAAAACCAACAAAAATTGACAAGAACCACGAAAAGTTCTTGTATTTGAAGATAAAATCTTACTCTATTAAGGAAAAAACTTCCAGTTCACTGAATTATGTTCATTTGCTGAAAACCATCAAAACCACGAAAAGTTCTTGTATTTGAAGATAAAATCTTTTTGCTTTGAAGAAGAAAGATCAAGCTGACTGAAATAAGTTCATTAGATGAAAACCAACAAAAATTGACAAGAACCACGAAAAGTTCTTGTATTTTAAGATAAAATCTTACTCTATTAAGGAAAAAACTTCCAGCTCGCTGAAATCTGTTCATTTGCTGAAAACCAACAAAACCACCAAAAGTTCTTGTATTTGAAGATAAAATCTTTTTGCTTTGACGGAGAAAGATCTAGCTGACTGAAATAAGTTCATTCGATGAAAACCAACAAAAATTGACAATAACCACGAAAAGTTCTTGTATTTTAAGATAAAATCTTAGGCTATTAAAGAAAAAACTTCCAGCTCGCTGAAATCTGTTCATTCGCTGAAAACCAACAAAACAACCAAAAGTTCTTGTATTTGAAGATAAAATCTTTTTGCTTTGACGAAGAAAGATCTAGCTGACTGAAATAAGTTCATTAGATGAAAACCAACAAAAATTGACAAGAACCACGAAAAGTTCTTGTATTTTAAGATAAATCTTACTCTATTCAGGAAAAAACTTCCAGCTCGCTGAAATATGTTCATTTGCTGAAAACCATCAAAACCACGAAAAGTTCTTGTATTTGAAGATAAAATCTTTTTGCTTTGAAGAAGAAAGATCTAGCTGACTGAAATAAGTTCATTAGATGAAAACCAACAAAAATTGACAAGAACCATGAAAAGTTCTTGTATTTTAAGATAAAATCTTACTCTATTCAGGAAAAAACTTCCAGCTCGCTGAAATATGTTCATTTGTTGAAAACCATCAAAACCTCGAAAAGTTCTTGTATTTGAAGATAAAATCTTTTTGCTTTGAAGAAGAAAGATCTAGCTGACTGAAATAAGTTCATTAGATGAAAACCAACAAAAATTGACAAGAACCATGAAAAGTTCTTGTATTTTAAGATAAAATCTTACTCTATTCAGGAAAAAACTTCCAGCTCGCTGAAATATGTTCATTTGCTGAAAACCAGCAAAACCACGAAAAGTTCTTGTATTTGAAGATAAAATATTTTTGCTTTGAAGAAGAAAGATCTAGCTGACTGAAATAAGTTCATTAGATGAAAACCAATAAAAATTGACAAGAACCACGAAAAGTTCTTGTATTTTAAGATAAAATCTTACGCTGTTAAAGAAAAAACTCCCAGCTCGCTGAAATATGTTCATTTGCTGAAAACCAACAAAACCACGAAAAGTTCTTGTATTTGAAGATAAAATCTTTTTTCTTTGAAGAAGAAAGATCCAGCTGACTGAAATAAGTTCATTAGATGAAAACCAACAAAAATTGACAAGAACCACGAAAAGTTCTTGTATTTTAAGATAAAATCTTACTCTATTAAGGAAAAAACTTGCAGCTCGCTGAAATATGTTCATTTGCTGAAAACCATCAAAACCACGAAAAGTTCTTGTATTTGAAGATAAAATCTTTTTGCTTTGAAGAAGAAAGATCTAGCTGACTGAAATAAGTTCATTTGATGAAAACCAACAAAAATTGACAAGAACCACGAAAAGTTCTTGTATTTTAAGATAAAATCTTACTCTATGAAGGAAAAAACTTCCAGCTCGCTGAAATCTGTTCATTTGCTGAAAACCATCAAAACCACGAAAAGTTCTTGTATTTGAAGATAAAATCTTTTTGCTTTGAAGAAGAAAGATCTAGCTGACTGAAATAAGTTCATTAGATGAAAACCAACAAAAATTGACAAGAACCACGAAAAGTTCTTGTATTTTAAGATAAAATCTTAGGCTATTAAAGAAAAAACTTCCAGCTCGCTGAAATCTGTTCATTTGCTGAAAACCATCAAAACCACGAAAAGTTCTTTTATTTGAAGATAAAATCTTTTTTCTTTGAAGAAGAAAGATCCAGCTGACTGAAATAAGTTCATAAGATGAAAACCAACAAAAATTGACAAGAACCACGAAAAGTTCTTGTATTTTAAGATAAAATCTTACTCTATTAAGGAAAAAACTTCCAGCTCGCTGAAATATGTTCATTTGCTGAAAACCATCAAAACCACGAAAAGTTCTTGAATTTGAAGATAAAATCTTTTTTCTTTGAAGAAGAAAGATCTAGCTGACTGAAATAAGTTCATTAGATGAAAACCAACAAAAATTGACAAGAACCACGAAAAGTTCTTGTATTTTAAGATAAAATCTTACTCTATTAAGGAAAAACTTCCAGCTCACTGAAATATGTTCATTTGCTGAAAACCATCAAAACCACGAAAAGTTCTTGAATTTGAAGATAAAATCTTTTTGCTTTGAAGAAGAAAGATCTAGCTGACTGAAATAAGTTCATTAGATGAAAACCAACAAAAATTGACAAGAACCACAAAAAGTTCTTGTATTTTAAGATAAAATCTTACTCTATTAAGGAAAAAACTTCCAGCTCGCTGAAATATGTTCATTTGCTGAAAACCATCAAAACCACGAAAAGTTCTTGTATTTGAAGATAAAATCTTTTTGCTTTGAAGAAGAAAGATCTAGCTGACTGAAATAAGTTCATTGGATGAAAACCAACAAAAATTGACAAGAACCACGAAAAGTTCTTGTATTTGAAGATAAAATCTTACTCTATTAAGGAAAAAACTTCCAGCTCGCTGAAATATGTTCATTTGCTGAAAACCTTCAAAACCACGAAAAGTTCTTGTATTTGAAGATAAAATCTTTTTGCTTTGAAGAAGAAAGATCTAGCTGACTGAAATAAGTTCATTAGATGAAAACCAACAAAAATTGACAAGAACCACGAAAAGTTCTTGTATTTTAAGATAAAATCTTACTCTATTCAGGAAAAAACTTCCAGCTCGCTGAAATATGTTCATTTGCTGAAAACCATCAAAACCACGAAAAGTTCTTGTATTTGAAGATAAAATCTTTTTGCTTTGAAGAAGAAAGATCTAGCTGACTGAAATAAGTTCATGAGATGAAAACCAACAAAAATTGACAAGAACCACGAAAAGTTCTTGTATTTTAAGATAAAATCTTACGCTATTAAAGAAAAAACTTCCAGCTCGCTGAAATCTGTTCATTTGCTGAAAACCATCAAAACCACGAAAAGTTCTTGTATTTGAAGATAAAATCTTTTTTCTTTGAAGAAGAAAGATCTAGCTGACTGAAATAAGTTCATTAGATGAAAACCAACAAAAATTGACAAGAACCACGAAAAGTTCTTGTATTTTAAGATAAAATCTTACTCTATTAAGGAAAAAACTTACAGCTCGCTGAAATATGTTCATTTGCTGAAAACCATCAAAACCACGAAAAGTTCTTGTATTTGAAGATAAAATCTTTTTGCTTTGAAGAAGAAAGATCCAGCTGACTGAAATAAGTTCATTGGATGAAAACCAACAAAAATTGACAAGAACCACGAAAAGTTCTTGTATTTTAAGATAAAATCTTACTCTATTAAGGAAAAAACTTCCAGCTCGCTGAAATATGTTCTTTTGCTGAAAACCATCAAAACCACGAAAAGTTCTTGTATTTGAAGATAAAATCTTTTTGCTTTGAAGAAGAAAGATCAAGCTGACTGAAATAAGTTCATTAGATGAAAACCAACAAAAAATGACAATAACCACGAAAAGTTCTTGTATTTTAAGATAAAATCTTAGGCGATTAAAGAAAAAACTTCCAGCTCGCTGAAATATGTTCATTTGCTGAAAACCATCAAAACCTCGAAAAGTTCTTGTATTTGAAGATAAAATCTTTTTGCTTTGAAGAAGAAAGATCTAGCTGACTGAAATAAGTTCATTAGATGAAAACCAACAAAAATTGACAAGAACCATGAAAAGTTCTTGTATTTTAAGATAAAATCTTACTCTATTCAGGAAAAAACTTCCAGCTCGCTGAAATATGTTCATTTGTTGAAAACCATCAAAACCTCGAAAAGTTCTTGTATTTGAAGATAAAATCTTTTTGCTTTGAAGAAGAAAGATCTAGCTGACTGAAATAAGTTCATTAGATGAAAACCAACAAAAATTGACAAGAACCATGAAAAGTTCTTGTATTTTAAGATAAAATCTTACTCTATTCAGGAAAAAACTTCCAGCTCGCTGAAATATGTTCATTTGCTGAAAACCAGCAAAACCACGAAAAGTTCTTGTATTTGAAGATAAAATATTTTTGCTTTGAAGAAGAAAGATCTAGCTGACTGAAATAAGTTCATTAGATGAAAACCAATAAAAATTGACAAGAACCACGAAAAGTTCTTGTATTTTAAGATAAAATCTTACGCTGTTAAAGAAAAAACTCCCAGCTCGCTGAAATATGTTCATTTGCTGAAAACCAACAAAACCACGAAAAGTTCTTGTATTTGAAGATAAAATCTTTTTTCTTTGAAGAAGAAAGATCCAGCTGACTGAAATAAGTTCATTAGATGAAAACCAACAAAAATTGACAAGAACCACGAAAAGTTCTTGTATTTTCAGATAAAATCTTACTCTATTAAGGAAAAAACTTGCAGCTCGCTGAAATATGTTCATTTGCTGAAAACCATCAAAACCACGAAAAGTTCTTGTATTTGAAGATAAAATCTTTTTGCTTTGAAGAAGAAAGATCTAGCTGACTGAAATAAGTTCATTTGATGAAAACCAACAAAAATTGACAAGAACCACGAAAAGTTCTTGTATTTTAAGATAAAATCTTACTCTGTGAAGGAAAAAACTTCCAGCTCGCTGAAATCTGTTCATTTGCTGAAAACCATCAAAACCACGAAAAGTTCTTGTATTTGAAGATAAAATCTTTTTGCTTTGAAGAAGAAAGATCTAGCTGACTGAAATAAGTTCATTAGATGAAAACCAACAAAAATTGACAAGAACCACGAAAAGTTCTTGTATTTTAAGATAAAATCTTAGGCTATTAAAGAAAAAACTTCCAGCTCGCTGAAATCTGTTCATTTGCTGAAAACCATCAAAACCACGAAAAGTTCTTTTATTTGAAGATAAAATCTTTTTTCTTTGAAGAAGAAAGATCCAGCTGACTGAAATAAGTTCATAAGATGAAAACCAACAAAAATTGACAAGAACCACGAAAAGTTCTTGTATTTTAAGATAAAATCTTACTCTATTAAGGAAAAAACTTCCAGCTCGCTGAAATATGTTCATTTGCTGAAAACCATCAAAACCACGAAAAGTTCTTGAATTTGAAGATAAAATCTTTTTTCTTTGAAGAAGAAAGATCTAGCTGACTGAAATAAGTTCATTAGATGAAAACCAACAAAAATTGACAAGAACCACGAAAAGTTCTTGTATTTTAAGATAAAATCTTACTCTATTAAGGAAAAACTTCCAGCTCACTGAAATATGTTCATTTGCTGAAAACCATCAAAACCACGAAAAGTTCTTGAATTTGAAGATAAAATCTTTTTGCTTTGAAGAAGAAAGATCTAGCTGACTGAAATAAGTTCATTAGATGAAAACCAACAAAAATTGACAAGAACCACAAAAAGTTCTTGTATTTTAAGATAAAATCTTACTCTATTAAGGAAAAAACTTCCAGCTCGCTGAAATATGTTCATTTGCTGAAAACCATCAAAACCACGAAAAGTTCTTGTATTTGAAGATAAAATCTTTTTGCTTTGAAGAAGAAAGATCTAGCTGACTGAAATAAGTTCATTGGATGAAAACCAACAAAAATTGACAAGAACCACGAAAAGTTCTTGTATTTGAAGATAAAATCTTACTCTATTAAGGAAAAAACTTCCAGCTCGCTGAAATATGTTCATTTGCTGAAAACCTTCAAAACCACGAAAAGTTCTTGTATTTGAAGATAAAATCTTTTTGCTTTGAAGAAGACAGATCCAGCTGACTGAAATAAGTTCATTAGATGAAAACCAACAAAAATTGACAAGAACCACGAAAAGTTCTTGTATTTGAAGATAAAATCTTACTCTATTAAGGAAAAAACTTCCAGTTCACTGAATTATGTTCATTTGCTGAAAACCATCAAAACCACGAAAAGTTCTTGTATTTGAAGATAAAATCTTTTTGCTTTGAAGAAGAAAGATCAAGCTGACTGAAATAAGTTCATTAGATGAAAACCAACAAAAATTGACAAGAACCACGAAAAGTTCTTGTATTTTAAGATAAAATCTTACTCTATTAAGGAAAAAACTTCCAGCTCGCTGAAATCTGTTCATTTGCTGAAAACCAACAAAACCACCAAAAGTTCTTGTATTTGAAGATAAAATCTTTTTGCTTTGACGGAGAAAGATCTAGCTGACTGAAATAAGTTCATTCGATGAAAACCAACAAAAATTGACAATAACCACGAAAAGTTCTTGTATTTTAAGATAAAATCTTAGGCTATTAAAGAAAAAACTTCCAGCTCGCTGAAATCTGTTCATTCGCTGAAAACCAACAAAACAACCAAAAGTTCTTGTATTTGAAGATAAAATCTTTTTGCTTTGACGAAGAAAGATCTAGCTGACTGAAATAAGTTCATTAGATGAAAACCAACAAAAATTGACAAGAACCACGAAAAGTTCTTGTATTTTAAGATAAATCTTACTCTATTCAGGAAAAAACTTCCAGCTCGCTGAAATATGTTCATTTGCTGAAAACCATCAAAACCACGAAAAGTTCTTGTATTTGAAGATAAAATCTTTTTGCTTTGAAGAAGAAAGATCTAGCTGACTGAAATAAGTTCATTGGATGAAAACCAACAAAAATTGACAAGAACCACGAAAAGTTCTTGTATTTTAAGATAAAATCTTACGCGATGAAAGAAAAAACTCCCAGCTCGCTGAAATATGTTCATTTGCTGAAAACCAACAAAACCACGAAAAGTTCTTGTATTTGAAGATAAAATCTTTTTTCTTTGAAGAAGAAAGATCTAGCTGACTGAAATAAGTTCATTGGATGAAAACCAACAAAAATTGACAAGAACCACGAAAAGTTCTTGTATTTTAAGATAAAATCTTACTCTATTAAGGAAAAAACTTCCAGCTCGCTGAAATATGTTCATTTGCTGAAAACCATCAAAACCACGAAAAGTTCTTGTATTTGAAGATAAAATCTTTTTGCTTTGAAGAAGAAAGATCAAGCTGACTGAAATAAGTTCATTAGATGAAAACCAACAAAAATTATCAAGAACCACGAAAAGTTCTTGTATTTTAAGATAAAATCTTACTCTGTTGAAGAAAAAACTCCCGGCTCGCTGAAATATGTTCATTTGCTGAAAAACAACAAAACCGCGAAAAGTTCTTGTATTTGAAGATAAAATCTTTTTGCTTTGAAGAAGAAAGATCTAGCTGACTGAAATAAGTTCATTAGTTGAAAACCAACAAAAATTGACAAGAACCACGAAAAGTTCTTGTATTTTAAGATAAAATCTTACGCTATTAAAGAAAAAACTCCCAGCTCGCTGAAATATGTTCATTTGCTGAAAACCAACAAAACCACGAAAAGTTCTTGTATTTGAAGATAAAATCTTTTTTCTTTGAAGAAGAAAGATCAAGCTGACTGAAGTAAGTTCATTCGATGAAAACCAACAAAAATTGACAAGAACCACGAAAAGTTCTTGTATTTTAAGATAAAATCTTAGGCTATTAAAGAAAAAACTTCCAGCTCGCTGAAATCTGTTCATTTGCTGAAAACCATCAAAACCACGAAAAGTTCTTGTATTTGAAGATAAAATCTTTTTGCTTTGAAGAAGAAAGATCTAGCTGACTGAAATAAGTTCATTAGATGAAAACCAACAAAAATTGACAAGAACCACGAAAAGTTCTTGTATTTTAAGATAAAATCTTACTCTATTCAGGAAAAAACTTCCAGCTCGCTGAAATATGTTCATTTGCTGAAAACCATCAAAACCACGAAAAGTTCTTGTATTTGAAGATAAAATCTTTTTGCTTTGAAGAAGAAAGATCTAGCTGACTGAAATAAGTTCATGAGATGAAAACCAACAAAAATTGACAAGAACCACGAAAAGTTCTTGTATTTTAAGATAAAATCTTACGCTATTAAAGAAAAAACTTCCAGCTCGCTGAAATCTGTTCATTTGCTGAAAACCATCAAAACCACGAAAAGTTCTTGTATTTGAAGATAAAATCTTTTTGCTTTGAAGAAGAAAGATCTAGCTGACTGAAATAAGTTCATTAGATGAAAACCAACAAAAATTGACAAGAACCACGAAAAGTTCTTGTATTTTAATATAAAATCTTAGGCTATTAAAGAAAAAACTTCCAGCTCGCTGAAATCTGTTCATTTGCTGAAAACCATCAAAACCACGAAAAGTTCTTGTATTTGAAGATAAAATCTTTTTGCTTTGAAGAAGAAAGATCTAGCTGACTGAAATAAGTTCATTAGATGAAAACCAACAAAAATTGACAAGAACCACGAAAAGTTCTTGTATTTTAAGATAAAATCTTACTCTATTCAGGAAAAAACTTCCAGCTCGCTGAAATATGTTCATTTGCTGAAAACCATCAAAACCACGAAAAGTTCTTGTATTTGAAGATAAAATCTTTTTGCTTTGAAGAAGAAAGATCTAGCTGACTGAAATAAGTTCATTAGATGAAAACCAACAAAAATTGACAAGAACCACGAAAAGTTCTTGTATTTTAAGATAAAATCTTACGCTATTAAAGAAAAAACTCCCAGCTCGCTGAAATATGTTCATTTGCTGAAAACCAACAAAACCACGAAAAGTTCTTGTATTTGAAGATAAAATCTTTTTTCTTTCAAGAAGAAAGATCTAGCTGACTGAAATAAGTTCATTAGATGAAAACCAACAAAAATTGACAAGAACCACGAAAAGTTCTTGTATTTTAAGATAAAATCTTACTCTATTAAGGAAAAAACTTCCAGCTCGCTGAAATATGTTCATTTGCTGAAAACCATCAAAACCACGAAAAGTTCTTGTATTTGAAGATAAAATCTTTTTGCTTTGAAGAAGAAAGATCTAGCTGACTGAAATAAGTTCTTTCGATGAAAACCAACAAAAATTGACAAGAACCACGAAAAGTTCTTGTATTTTAAGATAAAATCTTACTCTGTTAAAGAAAAAACTTCCAGCTCGCTGAAATATGTTCATTTGCTGAAAACCATCAAAACCACAAAAAGTTCTTGTATTTGAAGATAAAATCTTTTTGCTTTGAAGAAGAAAGATCTAGCTGACTGAAATAAGTTCATTAGATGAAAACCAACAAAAATTGACAAGAACCACGAAAAGTTCTTGTATTTTAAGATAAAATCTTACGCTATTAAAGAAAAAACTCCCAGCTCGCTGAAATATGTTCATTTGCTGAAAACCAACAAAACCACGAAAAGTTCTTGTATTTGAAGATAAAATCTTTTTTCTTTGAAGAAGAAAGATCTAGCTGACTGAAATAAGTTCATCAGATGAAAACCAACAAAAATTGACAAGAACCACGAAAAGTTCTTGTATTTTAAGATAAAATCTTAGGCTATTAAAGAAAAAACTTCCAGCTCGCTGAAATCTGTTCTTTTGCTGAAAACCATCAAAACCACGAAAAGTTCTTGTATTTGAAGATAAAATCTTTTTGCTTTGAAGAAGAAAGATCTAGCTGACTGAAATAAGTTCATTAGATGAAAACCAACAAAAATTGACAAGAACCACGAAAAGTTCTTGTATTTTAAGATAAAATCTGAGGCTATTAAAGAAAAAACTTCCAGCTCGCTGAAATCTGTTCATTTGCTGAAAACCATCAAAACCACGAAAAGTTCTTGTATTTGAAGATAAAATCTTTTTGCTTTAAAGAAGAAAGATCTAGCTGACTGAAATAAGTTCATTAGATGAAAACCAACAAAAATTGACAAGAACCACGAAAAGTTCTTGTATTTTAAGATAAAATCTTACTCTATTCAGGAAAAAACTTCCAGCTCGCTGAAATATGTTCATTTGCTGAAAACCATCAAAACCACGAAAAGTTCTTGTATTTGAAGATAAAATCTTTTTGCTTTGAAGAAGAAAGATCTAGCTGACTGAAATAAGTTCATGAGATGAAAACCAACAAAAATTGACAAGAACCACGAAAAGTTCTTGTATTTTAAGATAAAATCTTACGCTATTAAAGAAAAAACTTCCAGCTCGCTGAAATCTGTTCATTTGCTGAAAACCATCAAAACCACGAAAAGTTCTTGTATTTGAAGATAAAATCTTTTTGCTTTGAAGAAGAAAGATCTAGCTGACTGAAATAAGTTCATTAGATGAAAACCAACAAAAATTGACAAGAACCACGAAAAGTTCTTGTATTTTAATATAAAATCTTAGGCTATTAAAGAAAAAACTTCCAGCTCGCTGAAATCTGTTCATTTGCTGAAAACCATCAAAACCACGAAAAGTTCTTGTATTTGAAGATAAAATCTTTTTGCTTTGAAGAAGAAAGATCTAGCTGACTGAAATAAGTTCATTAGATGAAAACCAACAAAAATTGACAAGAACCACGAAAAGTTCTTGTATTTTAAGATAAAATCTTACTCTATTCAGGAAAAAACTTCCAGCTCGCTGAAATATGTTCATTTGCTGAAAACCATCAAAACCACGAAAAGTTCTTGTATTTGAAGATAAAATCTTTTTGCTTTGAAGAAGAAAGATCTAGCTGACTGAAATAAGTTCATTAGATGAAAACCAACAAAAATTGACAAGAACCACGAAAAGTTCTTGTATTTTAAGATAAAATCTTACGCTATTAAAGAAAAAACTCCCAGCTCGCTGAAATATGTTCATTTGCTGAAAACCAACAAAACCACGAAAAGTTCTTGTATTTGAAGATAAAATCTTTTTTCTTTCAAGAAGAAAGATCTAGCTGACTGAAATAAGTTCATTAGATGAAAACCAACAAAAATTGACAAGAACCACGAAAAGTTCTTGTATTTTAAGATAAAATCTTACTCTATTAAGGAAAAAACTTCCAGCTCGCTGAAATATGTTCATTTGCTGAAAACCATCAAAACCACGAAAAGTTCTTGTATTTGAAGATAAAATCTTTTTGCTTTGAAGAAGAAAGATCTAGCTGACTGAAATAAGTTCTTTCGATGAAAACCAACAAAAATTGACAAGAACCACGAAAAGTTCTTGTATTTTAAGATAAAATCTTACTCTGTTAAAGAAAAAACTTCCAGCTCGCTGAAATATGTTCATTTGCTGAAAACCATCAAAACCACAAAAAGTTCTTGTATTTGAAGATAAAATCTTTTTGCTTTGAAGAAGAAAGATCTAGCTGACTGAAATAAGTTCATTAGATGAAAACCAACAAAAATTGACAAGAACCACGAAAAGTTCTTGTATTTTAAGATAAAATCTTACGCTATTAAAGAAAAAACTCCCAGCTCGCTGAAATATGTTCATTTGCTGAAAACCAACAAAACCACGAAAAGTTCTTGTATTTGAAGATAAAATCTTTTTTCTTTGAAGAAGAAAGATCTAGCTGACTGAAATAAGTTCATCAGATGAAAACCAACAAAAATTGACAAGAACCACGAAAAGTTCTTGTATTTTAAGATAAAATCTTAGGCTATTAAAGAAAAAACTTCCAGCTCGCTGAAATCTGTTCTTTTGCTGAAAACCATCAAAACCACGAAAAGTTCTTGTATTTGAAGATAAAATCTTTTTGCTTTGAAGAAGAAAGATCTAGCTGACTGAAATAAGTTCATTAGATGAAAACCAACAAAAATTGACAAGAACCACGAAAAGTTCTTGTATTTTAAGATAAAATCTGAGGCTATTAAAGAAAAAACTTCCAGCTCGCTGAAATCTGTTCATTTGCTGAAAACCATCAAAACCACGAAAAGTTCTTGTATTTGAAGATAAAATCTTTTTGCTTTAAAGAAGAAAGATCTAGCTGACTGAAATAAGTTCATTAGATGAAAACCAACAAAAATTGACAAGAACCACGAAAAGTTCTTGTATTTTAAGATAAAATCTTACTCTATTCAGGAAAAAACTTCCAGCTCGCTGAAATATGTTCATTTGCTGAAAACCATCAAAACCACGAAAAGTTCTTGTATTTGAAGATAAAATCTTTTTGCTTTGAAGAAGAAAGATCTAGCTGACTGAAATAAGTTCATTGGATGAAAACCAACAAAAATTGACAAGAACCACGAAAAGTTCTTGTATTTTAAGATAAAATCTTACGCTATTAAAGAAAAAACTCCCAGCTCGCTGAAATATGTTCTTTTGATGAAAACCAACAAAACCACGAAAAGTTCTTGTATTTGAAGATAAAATCTTTTTGCTTTGAAGAAGAAAGATCTAGCTGACTGAAATAAGTTCATTAGATGAAAACCAACAAAAATTGACAAGAACCACGAAAAGTTCTTGTATTTTAAGATAAAATCTTACTCTATTAAGGAAAAAACTTCCAGCTCGCTGAAATATGTTCATTTGCTGAAAACCATCAAAACCACGAAAAGTTCTTGTATTTGAAGATAAAATCTTTTTGCTTTGAAGAAGAAAGATCAAGCTGACTGAAATAAGTTCATTAGATGAAAAACAACAAAAATTGACAAGAACCACGAAAAGTTCTTGTATTTTAAGATAAAATCTTACTCTGTTGAAGAAAAAACTCCCGGCTCGCTGAAATATGTTCATTTGCTGAAAAACAACAAAACCGCGAAAAGTTCTTGTATTTGAAGATAAAATCTTTTTGCTTTGAAGAAGAAAGATCTAGCTGACTGAAATAAGTTCATTAGATGAAAACCAACAAAAATTGACAAGAACCACGAAAAGTTCTTGTATTTTAAGATAAAATCTTACGCTATTAAAGAAAAAACTCCCAGCTCGCTGAAATATGTTCATTTGCTAAAAACCAACAAAACCACGAAAAGTTCTTGTATTTGAAGATAAAATCTTTTTTCTTTGAAGAAGAAAGATCAAGCTGACTGAAATAAGTTCATTAGATGAAAACCAACAAAAATTGACAAGAACCACGAAAAGTTCTTGTATTTTAAGATAAAATCTTAGGCTATTAAAGAAAAAACTTCCAGCTCGCTGAAATCTGTTCATTTGCTGAAAACCATCAAAACCACGAAAAGTTCTTGTATTTGAAGATAAAATCTTTTTGCTTTGAAGAAGAAAGATCTAGCTGACTGAAATAAGTTCGTTAGATGAAAACCAACAAAAATTGACAAGAACCACGAAAAGTTCTTGTATTTTAAGATAAAATCTTACTCTATTCAGGAAAAAACTTCCAGCTCGCTGAAATATGTTCATTTGCTGAAAACCATCAAAACCACGAAAAGTTCTTGTATTTGAAGATAAAATCTTTTTGCTTTGAAGAAGAAAGATCTAGCTGACTGAAATAAGTTCATTAGATGAAAACCAACAAAAATTGACAAGAACCACGAAAAGTTCTTGTATTTTAAGATAAAATCTCACTCTGTTAAAGAAAAAGCTCCCAGCTCGCTGAAATATGTTCATTTGCTGAAAAACAACAAAACCACGAAAAGTTCTTGTATTTGAAGATAAAATCTTTTTGCTTTGAAGAAGAAAGATCTAGCTGACTGAAATAAGTTCATTAGATGAAAACCAACAAAAATTGACAAGAACCACGAAAAGTTCTTGTATTTTAAGATAAAATCTTACGCTATTAAAGAAAAAACTCCCAGCTCGCTGAAATATGTTCGTTTGCTGAAAACCAACAAAACCACGAAAAGTTCTTGTATTTGAAGATAAAATCTTTTTTCTTTGAAGAAGAAAGATCAAGCTGACTGAAGTAAGTTCATTAGATGAAAACCAACAAAAATTGACAAGAACCACGAAAAGTTCTTGTATTTTAAGATAAAATCTTAGGCTATTAAAGAAAAAACTTCCAGCTCGCTGAAATCTGTTCATTTGCTGAAAACCATCAAAACCACGAAAAGTTCTTGTATTTGAAGATAAAATCTTTTTGCTTTGAAGAAGAAAGATCTAGCTGACTGAAATAAGTTCATTAGATGAAAACCAACAAAAATTGACAAGAACCACGAAAAGTTCTTGTATTTTAAGATAAAATCTTACTCTATTCAGGAAAAAACTTCCAGCTCGCTGAAATATGTTCATTTGCTGAAAACCATCAAAACCACGAAAAGTTCTTGTATTTGAAGATAAAATCTTTTTGCTTTGAAGAAGAAAGATCTAGCTGACTGAAATAAGTTCATGAGATGAAAACCAACAAAAATTGACAAGAACCACGAAAAGTTCTTGTATTTTAAGATAAAATCTTGCGCTATTAAAGAAAAAACTTCCAGCTCGCTGAAATCTGTTCATTTGCTGAAAACCATCAAAACCACGAAAAGTTCTTGTATTTGAAGATAAAATCTTTTTTCTTTGAAGAAGAAAGATCTAGCTGACTGAAATAAGTTCATTAGATGAAAACCAACAAAAATTGACAAGAACCACGAAAAGGTCTTGTATTTTAAGATAAAATCTTAGGCTATGAAAGAAAAAACTTCCAGCTCGCTGAAATCTGTTCATTTGCTGAAAACCATCAAAACCACGAAAAGTTCTTGTATTTGAAGATAAAATCTTTTTGCTTTGAAGAAGAAAGATCTAGCTGACTGAAATAAGTTCATTAGATGAAAACCAACAAAAATTGACAAGAACCACGAAAAGTTCTTGTATTTTAAGATACAATCTTACTCTGTTAAAGAAAAAACTCCCAGCTCGCTGAAATATGTTCATTTGCTGAAAAACAACAAAACCGCGAAAAGTTCTTGTATTTGAAGATAAAATCTTTTTGCTTTGAAGAAGAAAGATCTAGCTGACTGAAATAAGTTCATTAGATGAAAACCAACAAAAATTGACAAGAACCACGAAAAGTTCTTGTATTTTAAGATAAAATCTTACTCTATTCAGGAAAAAACTTCCAGCTCGCTGAAATATGTTCATTTGCTGAAAACCATCAAAACCACGAAAAGTTCTTGTATTTGAAGATAAAATCTTTTTGCTTTGAAGAAGAAAGATCTAGCTGACTGAAATAAGTTCATTAGATGAAAACCAACAAAAATTGACAAGAACCACGAAAAGTTCTTGTATTTTAAGATAAAATCTCACGCTATTAAAGAAAAAACTCCCAGCTCGCTGAAATATGTTCATTTGCTGAAAACCAACAAAACCACGAAAAGTTCTTGTATTTGAAGATAAAATCTTTTTTCTTTGAAGAAGAAAGATCTAGCTGACTGAAATAAGTTCATTAGATGAAAACCAACAAAAATTGACAAGAACCACGAAAAGTTCTTGTATTTTAAGATAAAATCTTACGCTATTAAAGAAAAAACTCCCAGCTCGCTGAAATATGTTCATTTGCTGAAAACCAACAAAACCACGAAAAGTTCTTGTATTTGAAGATAAAATCTTTTTTCTTTGAAGAAGAAAGATCAAGCTGACTGAAATAAGTTCATTAGATGAAAACCAACAAAAATTGACAAGAACCACGAAAAGTTCTTGTATTTTAAGATAAAATCTTAGGCTATTAAAGAAAAATCTTTCATCTCGCTGAAATCTGTTCATTTGCTGAAAACCATCAAAACCACGAAAAGTTCTTGTATTTGAAGATAAAATCTTTTTGCTTTGAAGAAGAAAGATCTAGCTGACTGAAATAAGTTCATTAGATGAAAACCAACAAAAATTGACAAGAACCACGAAAAGTTCTTGTATTTTAAGATAAAATCTCACGCTATTAAAGAAAAAACTCCCAGCTCGCTGAAATATGTTCATTTGCTGAAAACCAACAAAACCACGAAAAGTTCTTGTATTTGAAGATAAAATCTTTTTTCTTTGAAGAAGAAAGATCTAGCTGACTGAAATAAGTTCATTAGATGAAAACCAACAAAAATTGACAAGAACCACGAAAAGTTCTTGTATTTTAAGATAAAATCTTACGCTATTAAAGAAAAAACTCCCAGCTCGCTGAAATATGTTCATTTGCTGAAAACCAACAAAACCACGAAAAGTTCTTGTATTTGAAGATAAAATCTTTTTTCTTTGAAGAAGAAAGATCAAGCTGACTGAAATAAGTTCATTAGATGAAAACCAACAAAAATTGACAAGAACCACGAAAAGTTCTTGTATTTTAAGATAAAATCTTAGGCTATTAAAGAAAAATCTTTCATCTCGCTGAAATCTGTTCATTTGCTGAAAACCATCAAAACCACGAAAAGTTCTTGTATTTGAAGATAAAATCTTTTTGCTTTGAAGAAGAAAGATCTAGCTGACTGAAATAAGTTCATTAGATGAAAACCAACAAAAATTGACAAGAACCACGAAAAGTTCTTGTATTTTAAGATAAAATCTCACTCTGTTAAAGAAAAAGCTCCCAGCTCGCTGAAATATGTTCATTTGCTGAAAAACAACAAAACCACGAAAAGTTCTTGTATTTGAAGATAAAATCTTTTTGCTTTGAAGAAGAAAGATCTAGCTGACTGAAATAAGTTCATTAGATGAAAACCAACAAAAATTGACAAGAACCACGAAAAGTTCTTGTATTTTAAGATAAAATCTTACGCTATTAAAGAAAAAACTCCCAGCTCGCTGAAATATGTTCGTTTGCTGAAAACCAACAAAACCACGAAAAGTTCTTGTATTTGAAGATAAAATCTTTTTTCTTTGAAGAAGAAAGATCAAGCTGACTGAAGTAAGTTCATTAGATGAAAACCAACAAAAATTGACAAGAACCACGAAAAGTTCTTGTATTTTAAGATAAAATCTTAGGCTATTAAAGAAAAAACTTCCAGCTCGCTGAAATCTGTTCATTTGCTGAAAACCATCAAAACCACGAAAAGTTCTTGTATTTGAAGATAAAATCTTTTTGCTTTGAAGAAGAAAGATCTAGCTGACTGAAATAAGTTCATTAGATGAAAACCAACAAAAATTGACAAGAACCACGAAAAGTTCTTGTATTTTAAGATAAAATCTTACTCTATTCAGGAAAAAACTTCCAGCTCGCTGAAATATGTTCATTTGCTGAAAACCATCAAAACCACGAAAAGTTCTTGTATTTGAAGATAAAATCTTTTTGCTTTGAAGAAGAAAGATCTAGCTGACTGAAATAAGTTCATGAGATGAAAACCAACAAAAATTGACAAGAACCACGAAAAGTTCTTGTATTTTAAGATAAAATCTTGCGCTATTAAAGAAAAAACTTCCAGCTCGCTGAAATCTGTTCATTTGCTGAAAACCATCAAAACCACGAAAAGTTCTTGTATTTGAAGATAAAATCTTTTTTCTTTGAAGAAGAAAGATCTAGCTGACTGAAATAAGTTCATTAGATGAAAACCAACAAAAATTGACAAGAACCACGAAAAGGTCTTGTATTTTAAGATAAAATCTTAGGCTATGAAAGAAAAAACTTCCAGCTCGCTGAAATCTGTTCATTTGCTGAAAACCATCAAAACCACGAAAAGTTCTTGTATTTGAAGATAAAATCTTTTTGCTTTGAAGAAGAAAGATCTAGCTGACTGAAATAAGTTCATTAGATGAAAACCAACAAAAATTGACAAGAACCACGAAAAGTTCTTGTATTTTAAGATACAATCTTACTCTGTTAAAGAAAAAACTCCCAGCTCGCTGAAATATGTTCATTTGCTGAAAAACAACAAAACCGCGAAAAGTTCTTGTATTTGAAGATAAAATCTTTTTGCTTTGAAGAAGAAAGATCTAGCTGACTGAAATAAGTTCATCAGATGAAAACCAACAAAAATTGACAAGAACCACGAAAAGTTCTTGTATTTTAAGATAAAATCTTACTCTATTCAGGAAAAAACTTCCAGCTCGCTGAAATATGTTCATTTGCTGAAAACCATCAAAACCACGAAAAGTTCTTGTATTTGAAGATAAAATCTTTTTGCTTTGAAGAAGAAAGATCTAGCTGACTGAAATAAGTTCATTAGATGAAAACCAACAAAAATTGACAAGAACCACGAAAAGTTCTTGTATTTTAAGATAAAATCTCACGCTATTAAAGAAAAAACTCCCAGCTCGCTGAAATATGTTCATTTGCTGAAAACCAACAAAACCACGAAAAGTTCTTGTATTTGAAGATAAAATCTTTTTTCTTTGAAGAAGAAAGATCCAGCTGACTGAAATAAGTTCATTAGATGAAAACCAACAAAAATTGACAAGAACCACGAAAAGTTCTTGTATTTTAAGATAAAATCTTACGCTATTAAAGAAAAAACTCCCAGCTCGCTGAAATATGTTCATTTGCTGAAAACCAACAAAACCACGAAAAGTTCTTGTATTTGAAGATAAAATCTTTTTTCTTTGAAGAAGAAAGATCAAGCTGACTGAAATAAGTTCATTAGATGAAAACCAACAAAAATTGACAAGAACCACGAAAAGTTCTTGTATTTTAAGATAAAATCTTAGGCTATTAAAGAAAAATCTTTCATCTCGCTGAAATCTGTTCATTTGCTGAAAACCATCAAAACCACGAAAAGTTCTTGTATTTGAAGATAAAATCTTTTTGCTTTGAAGAAGAAAGATCTAGCTGACTGAAATAAGTTCATTAGATGAAAACCAACAAAAATTGACAAGAACCACGAAAAGTTCTTGTATTTTAAGATAAAATCTTACTCGATTCAGAAAAAAACTTCGAGCTCGCTGAAATATGTTCATTTGCTGAAAACCAACAAAACCACGAAAAGTTCTTGTATTTGAAGATAAAATCTTTTTGCTTTGAAGAAGAAAGATCTAGCTGACTGAAATAAGTTCATTAGATGAAAACCAACAAAAATTGACAAGAACCACGAAAAGTTCTTGTATTTTAAGATAAAATCTTACTCTATTAAGGAAAAAACTTCCAGCTCGCTGAAATCTGTTCATTTGCTGAAAACCATCAAAACCACAAAAAGTTCTTGTATTTGAAGATAAAATCTTTTTGCTTTGAAGAAGAAAGATCTAGCTGACTGAAATAAGTTCATGAGATGAAAACCAACAAAAATTGACAAGAACCACGAAAAGTTCTTGTATTTTAAGATAAAATCTTACTCCATTCAGGAAAAAACTTCCAGCTCGCTGAAATATGTTCATTTGCTGAAAACCATCAAAACCACGAAAAGTTCTTGTATTTGAAGATAAAATCTTTTTGCTTTGAAGAAGAAAGATCTAGCTGACTGAAATAAGTTCATGAGATGAAAACCAACAAAAATTGACAAGAACCACGAAAAGTTCTTGTATTTTAAGATAAAATCTTACGCTATTAAAGAAAAAACTCCCAGCTCGCTGAAATATGTTCATTTGCTGAAAACCAACAAAACCACGAAAAGATCTTGTATTTGAAGATAAAATCTTTTTTCTTTGAAGAAGAAAGATCTAGCTGACTGAAATAAGTTCATTAGATGAAAACCAACAAAAATTGACAAGAACCACGAAAAGTTCTTGTATTTTAAGATAAAATCTTACTCTATTAAGGAAAAAACTTGCAGCTCGCTGAAATATGTTCATTTGCTGAAAACCATCAAAACCACAAAAAGTTCTTGTATTTGAAGATAAAATCTTTTTGCTTTGAAGAAGAAAGATCTAGCTGACTGAAATAAGTTCATGAGATGAAAACCAACAAAAATTGACAAGAACCACGAAAAGTTCTTGTATTTTAAGATAAAATCTTACGCTATTAAAGAAAAAACTCCCAGCTCGCTGAAATATGTTCATTTGCTGAAAACCAACAAAACCACGAAAAGATCTTGTATTTGAAGATAAAATCTTTTTGCTTTGAAGAAGAAAGATCTAGCTGACTGAAATAAGTTCATTGGATGAAAACCAACAAAAATTGACAAGAACCACGAAAAGTTCTTGTATTTTAAGATAAAATCTTACGCGATGAAAGAAAAAACTCCCAGCTCGCTGAAATATGTTCATTTGCTGAAAACCAACAAAACCACGAAAAGTTCTTGTATTTGAAGATAAAATCTTTTTGCTTTGAAGAAGAAAGATCTAGCTGACTGAAATAAGTTCATGAGATGAAAACCAACAAAAATTGACAAGAACCACGAAAAGTTCTTGTATTTTAAGATAAAATCTTACGCTATTAAAGAAAAAACTCCCAGCTCGCTGAAATATGTTCATTTGCTGAAAACCAACAAAACCACGAAAAGATCTTGTATTTGAAGATAAAATCTTTTTTCTTTGAAGAAGAAAGATCTAGCTGACTGAAATAAGTTCATTAGATGAAAACCAACAAAAATTGACAAGAACCACGAAAAGTTCTTGTATTTTAAGATAAAATCTTACGCTATTAAAGAAAAAACTCCCAGCTCGCTGAAATATGTTCATTTGCTGAAAACCAACAAAACCACGAAAAGATCTTGTATTTGAAGATAAAATCTTTTTTCTTTGAAGAAGAAAGATCTAGCTGACTGAAATAAGTTCATTAGATGAAAACCAACAAAAATTGACAAGAACCACGAAAAGTTCTTGTATTTTAAGATAAAATCTTACTCTATTAAGGAAAAAACTTGCAGCTCGCTGAAATATGTTCATTTGCTGAAAACCATCAAAACCACAAAAAGTTCTTGTATTTGAAGATAAAATCTTTTTGCTTTGAAGAAGAAAGATCTAGCTGACTGAAATAAGTTCATGAGATGAAAACCAACAAAAATTGACAAGAACCACGAAAAGTTCTTGTATTTTAAGATAAAATCTTACTCCATTCAGGAAAAAACTTCCAGCTCGCTGAAATATGTTCATTTGCTGAAAACCATCAAAACCACGAAAAGTTCTTGTATTTGAAGATAAAATCTTTTTGCTTTGAAGAAGAAAGATCAAGCTGACTGAAATAAGTTCATGAGATGAAAACCAACAAAAATTGACAAGAACCACGAAAAGTTCTTGTATTTTAAGATAAAATCTTACGCTATTAAAGAAAAAACTCCCAGCTCGCTGAAATATGTTCATTTGCTGAAAACCAACAAAACCACGAAAAGATCTTGTATTTGAAGATAAAATCTTTTTGCTTTGAAGAAGAAAGATCTAGCTGACTGAAATAAGTTCATGAGATGAAAACCAACAAAAATTGACAAGAACCACGAAAAGTTCTTGTATTTTAAGATAAAATCTTACTCCATTCAGGAAAAAACTTCCAGCTCGCTGAAATATGTTCATTTGCTGAAAACCATCAAAACCACGAAAAGTTCTTGTATTTGAAGATAAAATCTTTTTGCTTTGAAGAAGAAAGATCAAGCTGACTGAAATAAGTTCATGAGATGAAAACCAACAAAAATTGACAAGAACCACGAAAAGTTCTTGTATTTTAAGATAAAATCTTACGCTATTAAAGAAAAAACTCCCAGCTCGCTGAAATATGTTCATTTGCTGAAAACCAACAAAACCACGAAAAGATCTTGTATTTGAAGATAAAATCTTTTTTCTTTGAAGAAGAAAGATCTAGCTGACTGAAATAAGTTCATTAGATGAAAACCAACAAAAATTGACAAGAACCACGAAAAGTTCTTGTATTTTAAGATAAAATCTTACTCTATTAAGGAAAAAACTTGCAGCTCGCTGAAATATGTTCATTTGCTGAAAACCATCAAAACCACGAAAAGTTCTTGAATTTGAAGATAAAATCTTTTTGCTTTGAAGAAGAAAGATCTAGCTGACTGAAATAAGTTCATTAGATGAAAACCAACAAAAATTGACAAGAACCACGAAAAGTTCTTGTATTTTAAGATAAAATCTTACTCTATTAAGGAAAAAACTTCCAGCTCGCTGAAATATGTTCATTTGCTGAAAACCATCAAAACCACGAAAAGTTCTTGTATTTGAAGATAAAATCTTTTTGCTTTGAAGAAGAAAGATCTGGCTGACTGAAATAAGTTCATTAGATGAAAACCAACAAAAATTGACAAGAACCACGAAAAGTTCTTGTATTTTAAGATAAAATCTTAGGCTATTAAAGAAAAAACTTCCAGCTCGCTGAAATATGTTCATTTGCTGAAAACCATCAAAACCACGAAAAGTTATTGTATTTGAAGATAAAATCTTTTTGCTTTGAAGAAGAAAGATCTAGCTGACTGAAATAAGTTCATTAGATGAAAACCAACAAAAATTGACAAGAACCACGAAAAGTTCTTGTATTTTAAGATAAAATCTTACGCTATTAAAGAAAAAACTCCCAGCTCGCTGAAATATGTTCATTTGCTGAAAACCAACAAAACCACGAAAAGTTCTTGTATTTGAAGATAAAATCTTTTTTCTTTGAAGAAGAAAGCTCTAGCTGACTGAAATAAGGTAATCAGATGAAAACCAACAAAAATTGACAAGAACCACGAAAAGTTCTTGTATTTTAAGATAAAATCTTACTCTATTAAGGAAAAAACTTGCAGCTCGCTGAAATATGTTCATTTGCTGAAAACCATCAAAACCACGAAAAGTTCTTGAATTTGAAGATAAAATCTTTTTGCTTTGAAGAAGAAAGATCTAGCTGACTGAAATAAGTTCATTAGATGAAAACCTTCAAAAATTGACAAGAACCACGAAAAGTTCTTGTATTTTAAGATAAAATCTTAGGCTATTAAAGAAAAAACTTCCAGCTCGCTGAAATATGTTCATTTGCTGAAAACCATCAAAACCACGAAAAGTTATTGTATTTGAAGATAAAATCTTTTTGCTTTGAAGAAGAAAGATCTAGCTGACTGAAATAAGTTCATTAGATGAAAACCAACAAAAATTGACAAGAACCACGAAAAGTTCTTGTATTTTAAGATAAAATCTTACGCTATTAAAGAAAAAACTCCCAGCTCGCTGAAATATGTTCATTTGCTGAAAACCAACAAAACCACGAAAAGTTCTTGTATTTGAAGATAAAATCTTTTTTCTTTGAAGAAGAAAGCTCTAGCTGACTGAAATAAGGTAATCAGATGAAAACCAACAAAAATTGACAAGAACCACGAAAAGTTCTTGTATTTTAAGATAAAATCTTACTCTATTAAGGAAAAAACTTGCAGCTCGCTGAAATATGTTCATTTGCTGAAAACCATCAAAACCACGAAAAGTTCTTGAATTTGAAGATAAAATCTTTTTGCTTTGAAGAAGAAAGATCTAGCTGACTGAAATAAGTTCATTAGATGAAAACCTTCAAAAATTGACAAGAACCACGAAAAGTTCTTGTATTTTAAGATAAAATCTTACTCTATTAAGGAAAAAACTTCCAGCTCGCTGAAATCTGTTCATTTGCTGAACACCAACAAAACCACCAAAAGTTCTTGTATTTGAAGATAAAATCTTTTTGCTTTGAAGAAGAAAGATCTAGCTGACTGAAATAAGTTCATTAGATGAAAACAAACAAAAATTGACAAGAACCACGAAAAGTTCTTGTATTTTAAGATAAAATCTTAGGCTATTAAAGAAAAAACTTCCAGCTCGCTGAAATCTGTTCATTTGCTGAAAACCATCAAAACCACAAAAAGTTCTTGTATTTGAAGATAAAATCTTTTTGCTTTGAAGAAGAAAGATCTAGCTGACTGAAATAAGTTCATGAGATGAAAACCAACAAAAATTGACAAGAACCACAAAAAGTTCTTGTATTTTGAGATAAAATCTTACTCCATTCAGGAAAAAACTTCCAGCTCGCTGAAATATGTTCATTTGCTGAAAACCATCAAAACCACGAAAAGTTCTTGTATTTGAAGATAAAATCTTTTTGCTTTGAAGAAGAAAGATCTAGCTGACTGAAATAAGTTCATGAGATGAAAACCAACAAAAATTGACAAGAACCACGAAAAGTTCTTGTATTTTAAGATAAAATCTTACGCTATTAAAGAAAAAACTCCCAGCTCGCTGAAATATGTTCATTTGCTGAAAACCAACAAAACCACGAAAAGATCTTGTATTTGAAGATAAAATCTTTTTTCTTTGAAGAAGAAAGATCTAGCTGACTGAAATAAGTTCATTAGATGAAAACCAACAAAAATTGACAAGAACCACGAAAAGTTCTTGTATTTTAAGATAAAATCTTACTCTATTAAGGAAAAAACTTGCAGCTCGCTGAAATATGTTCATTTGCTGAAAACCATCAAAACCACAAAAAGTTCTTGTATTTGAAGATAAAATCTTTTTGCTTTGAAGAAGAAAGATCTAGCTGACTGAAATAAGTTCATGAGATGAAAACCAACAAAAATTGACAAGAACCACGAAAAGTTCTTGTATTTTAAGATAAAATCTTACTCCATTCAGGAAAAAACTTCCAGCTCGCTGAAATATGTTCATTTGCTGAAAACCATCAAAACCACGAAAAGTTCTTGTATTTGAAGATAAAATCTTTTTGCTTTGAAGAAGAAAGATCTAGCTGACTGAAATAAGTTCATGAGAAGAAAACCAACAAAAATTGACAAGAACCACGAAAAGTTCTTGTATTTTAAGATAAAATCTTACGCTATTAAAGAAAAAACTCCCAGCTCGCTGAAATATGTTCATTTGCTGAAAACCAACAAAACCACGAAAAGATCTTGTATTTGAAGATAAAATCTTTTTTCTTTGAAGAAGAAAGATCTAGCTGACTGAAATAAGTTCATTAGATGAAAACCAACAAAAATTGACAAGTACCACGAAAAGTTCTTGTATTTTAAGATAAAATCTTACTCTATTAAGGAAAAAACTTGCAGCTCGCTGAAATATGTTCATTTGCTGAAAACCATCAAAACCACGAAAAGTTCTTGAATTTGAAGATAAAATCTTTTTGCTTTGAAGAAGAAAGATCTAGCTGACTGAAATAAGTTCATTAGATGAAAACCAACAAAAATTGACAAGAACCACGAAAAGTTCTTGTATTTTAAGATAAAATCTTACTCTATTAAGGAAAAAACTTCCAGCTCGCTGAAATATGTTCATTTGCTGAAAACCATCAAAACCACGAAAAGTTCTTGTATTTGAAGATAAAATCTTTTTGCTTTGAAGAAGAAAGATCTAGCTGACTGAAATAAGTTCATTAGATGAAAACCAACAAAAATTGACAAGAACCACGAAAAGTTCTTGTATTTTAAGATAAAATCTTAGGCTATTAAAGAAAAAACTTCCAGCTCGCTGAAATATGTTCATTTGCTGAAAACCATCAAAACCACGAAAAGTTCTTGTATTTGAAGATAAAATCTTTTTGCTTTGAAGAAGAAAGATCTAGCTGACTGAAATAAGTTCATTAGATGAAAACCAACAAAAATTGACAAGAACCACGAAAAGTTCTTGTATTTTAAGATAAAATCTTACGCTATTAAAGAAAAAACTCCCAGCTCGCTGAAATATGTTCATTTGCTGAAAACCAACAAAACCACGAAAAGTTCTTGTATTTGAAGATAAAATCTTTTTGCTTTGAAGAAGAAAGATCTAGCTGACTGAAATAAGTTCATGAGATGAAAACCAACAAAAATTGACAAGAACCACGAAAAGTTCTTGTATTTTAAGATAAAATCTTACGCTATTAAAGAAAAAACTCCCAGCTCGCTGAAATATGTTCATTTGCTGAAAACCAACAAAACCACGAAAAGATCTTGTATTTGAAGATAAAATCTTTTTTCTTTGAAGAAGAAAGATCTAGCTGACTGAAATAAGTTCATTAGATGAAAACCAACAAAAATTGACAAGAACCACGAAAAGTTCTTGTATTTTAAGATAAAATCTTACTCTATTAAGGAAAAAACTTGCAGCTCGCTGAAATATGTTCATTTGCTGAAAACCATCAAAACCACAAAAAGTTCTTGTATTTGAAGATAAAATCTTTTTGCTTTGAAGAAGAAAGATCTAGCTGACTGAAATAAGTTCATGAGATGAAAACCAACAAAAATTGACAAGAACCACGAAAAGTTCTTGTATTTTAAGATAAAATCTTACTCCATTCAGGAAAAAACTTCCAGCTCGCTGAAATATGTTCATTTGCTGAAAACCATCAAAACCACGAAAAGTTATTGTATTTGAAGATAAAATCTTTTTGCTTTGAAGAAGAAAGATCTAGCTGACTGAAATAAGTTCATGAGATGAAAACCAACAAAAATTGACAAGAACCACGAAAAGTTCTTGTATTTTAAGATAAAATCTTACGCTATTAAAGAAAAAACTCCCAGCTCGCTGAAATATGTTCATTTGCTGAAAACCAACAAAACCACGAAAAGATCTTGTATTTGAAGATAAAATCTTTTTTCTTTGAAGAAGAAAGATCTAGCTGACTGAAATAAGTTCATTAGATGAAAACCAACAAAAATTGACAAGAACCACGAAAAGTTCTTGTATTTTAAGATAAAATCTTACTCTATTAAGGAAAAAACTTGCAGCTCGCTGAAATATGTTCATTTGCTGAAAACCATCAAAACCACGAAAAGTTCTTGAATTTGAAGATAAAATCTTTTTGCTTTGAAGAAGAAAGATCTAGCTGACTGAAATAAGTTCATTAGATGAAAACCAACAAAAATTGACAAGAACCACGAAAAGTTCTTGTATTTTAAGATAAAATCTTACTCTATTAAGGAAAAAACTTCCAGCTCGCTGAAATATGTTCATTTGCTGAAAACCATCAAAACCACGAAAAGTTCTTGTATTTGAAGATAAAATCTTTTTGCTTTGAAGAAGAAAGATCTAGCTGACTGAAATAAGTTCATTAGATGAAAACCAACAAAAATTGACAAGAACCACGAAAAGTTCTTGTATTTTAAGATAAAATCTTAGGCTATTAAAGAAAAAACTTCCAGCTCGCTGAAATATGTTCATTTGCTGAAAACCATCAAAACCACGAAAAGTTCTTGTATTTGAAGATAAAATCTTTTTGCTTTGAAGAAGAAAGATCTAGCTGACTGAAATAAGGTAATCAGATGAAAACCAACAAAAATTGACAAGAACCACGAAAAGTTCTTGTATTTTAAGATAAAATCTTACTCTATTAAGGAAAAAACTTGCAGCTCGCTGAAATATGTTCATTTGCTGAAAACCATCAAAACCACGAAAAGTTCTTGAATTTGAAGATAAAATCATTTTGCTTTGAAGAAGAAAGATCTAGCTGACTGAAATAAGTTCATTAGATGAAAACCTTCAAAAATTGACAAGAACCACGAAAAGTTCTTGTATTTTAAGATAACATCTTACTCTATTAAGGAAAAAACTTCCAGCTCGCTGAAATATGTTCATTTGCTGAAAACCAACAAAACCACGAAAAGTTCTTGTATTTGAAGATAAAATCTTTTTTCTTTGAAGAAGAAAGATCTAGCTGACTGAAATAAGTTCATTAGATGAAAACCAACAAAAATTGACAAGAGCCACGAAAAGTTCTTGTATTTTAAGATAAAATCTTACTCTATTGAGGAAAAAACTTCCAGCTCGCTGAAATCTGTTGATTTGCTGAAAACCAAGAAAACCACGAAAAGTTCTTGTATTTGAAGATAAAATCTTTTTGCTTTGAAGAAGAAAGTTCCAGCTGACTGAAATAAGTTCATTAGATGAAAACCAACAAAAATTGACAAGAACCACGAAAAGTTCTTGTATTTTAAGATAAAATCTTGAGCTATTAAAGAAAAAACTTCCAGCTCGCTGAAATATGTTCATTTGCTGAATACAAAGAAAACCACGAAATCATAGAATCATAGATCATAGAAGTTACAACATGGAAACAGGCCCTTCGGCCCAACATGTCCATGTCGCCCAGTTTATACCACTAAGCTAGTCCCAATTGCCTGCACTTGGCCCATATCCCTCGATCCCCATCTTACCCATGTAACTGTCCAAATGCTTTTTAAAAGACAAAATTGTACCCGCCTCTACTACTGCCTCTGGCAGCTCGTTCCAGACACTCACCACCCTTTGAGTGAAAAAATTGCCCCTCTGGATCCTTTTGTATCTCTCCCCTCTCACCTTAAATCTGTGCCCCCTCGTTATAGACTCCCCTACCTTTGGGAAAAGATTTTGACTATCGACCTTATCTATGCCCCTCATTATTTTATAGACTTCTATAAGATCACCCCTTAACCTCCTACTCTCCAGGGAATAAAGTCCCAGTCTGTCTAACCTCTCCCTGTAAGTCAAACCATCAAGTCCCGGTAGCATCCTAGTAAATCTTTTCTGCACTCTTTCTAGTTTAATAATATCCTTTCTATAATAGGGTGACCAGAACTGTACACAGTACTCCAAGTGTGGCCTCACCAATGCCCTGTACAACTTCAACAAGACATCCCAACTCCTGCATTCAATGTTCTGACCAATGAAACCAAGCATGCTGAATGCCTTCTTCACCACCCTATCCACCTGTGACTCCACTTTCAAGGAGCTATGAATCTGTACTCCTAGATCTCTTTGTTCTATAACTCTCCCCAACGCCCTACCATTAACGGAGTAGGTCCTGGCCCGATTCGATCTACCAAAATGCATCACCTCACATTTCTCTAAATTAAACTCCATCTGCCGTTCATCGGCCCACTGGCCCAATTTATCAAGATCCCGTTGCAATCCTAGATAACCTTCTTCACTGTCCACAATGCCACCAATCTTGGTGTCATCTGCAAACTTACTAACCATGCTTCCTAAATTCTCATCCAAATCATTAATATAAATAACAAATAACAGCGGACCCAGCACCGATCCCTGAGGCACACCGCTGGACACAGGCATCCAGTTTGAAAAACAACCCTCGACAACCACCCTCTGTCTTCTGTCGTCAAGCCAATTTTGTATCCAATTGGCTACCTCACCTTGGATCCCATGAGATTTAACCTTATGTAACAACCTACCATGCGGTACCTTGTCAAATGCTTTGCTGAAGTCCATGTAGACCACGTCTACTGCACAGCCCTCATCTATCTTCTTGGTTACCCCTTCAAAAAACTCAATCAAATTCGTGAGACATGATTTTCCTCTCACAAAACCATGCTGACTGTTCCTAATTAGTCCCTGCCTCTCCAAATGCCTGTAGATCCTGTCCCTCAGAATACCCTCTAACAACTTACCCACTACAGATGTCAGGCTCACTGGTCTGTAGTTCCCAGGCTTTTCCCTGCCGCCCTTCTTAAACAAAGGCACAACATTTGCTACCCTCCAATCTTCAGGCACCTCACCTGTTGCGGTGGATGATTCAAATATCTCTGCTAGGGGACCCGCAATTTCCTCCCTAACCTCCCTTAACGTCCTGGGATACATTTCATCAGGTCCCGGAGATTTATCTACCTTGATGCGCGTTAAGACTTCCAGCAGCTCCCTCTCTGTAATATGTACACTCCTCAAGACATCACTATTTATTTCCCCAAGTTCCCTAACATCCATGCCTTTCTCAACCGTAAATACCGATGTGAAATATTCGTTCAGGATCTCACCCATCTCTTGTGGTTCCGCACATAGATGACCTTGTTGATCCTTAAGAGGCCCTACTCTCTCCCTAGTTACCCTTTTGCCCTTTATGTATTTGTAGAAGCTCTTTGGATTCACCTTTGCCTGATCTGCCAAAGCAATCTCATATCCCCTTTTTGCCCTCCTGATTTCTCTCTTAACTCTACTCCGGCAATCTCTATACTCTTCAAGGGATCCACTTGATCCCAGCTGCCTATGCATGTCATATGCCTCCTTCTTATTTTTGACTAGTGCCTCAATCTCCCGAGTCATCCAAGGTTCCCTACTTCTACCAGCCTTGCCCTTCACTTTATAAGGAATGTGCTTACACTGAACCCTGGTTAACACACTTTTGAAAGCCTCCCACTTACCAGACGTCCCTTTGCCTGCCAACAGACTCTCCCAATCAACTTCTGAAAGTTCCTGTCTAATACCATCAAAATTGGCCTTTCCCCAATTTCGAATTTTAACTTTTGGGCCAGACCTATCCTTCTCCATAGCTATCTTAAAACTAATGGAATTATGATCACTGGTCCCAAAGTGATCCCTCACTAACACTTCTGTCACCTGCCCTTCCTTATTTCCCAAGAGGAGGTCAAGTTTTGCCCCCTCTCTAGTCGGGCCATCCACATACTGAATGAGAAATTCCTCCTGAATACACTCAACAAATTTCTCTCCATCCAAGCCCCTAATGCTATGGCTGTCCCAGTCAATGTTGGGAAAGTTAAAGTCCCCTACTATTACCACCCTATTTTTCTTGCAGCTGTCTGTAATCTCCTTACATATTTGCTCCTCAATTTCCCGTTGACTATTTGGGGGTCTGTAGTACAATCCTATCAAAGTGATCTCTCCCTTCTTATTTTTCAGTTCTACCCATATGGACTCAGTGGGCGAACCCTCGGATATATCCCCTCTCACTACTGCCGTGATGTTCTCCCTAATCAAGAACGCAACTCCCCCTCCTCTCTTACCTCCTGCTCTATCTTTCCTATAGCATCTGTACCCTGGAACATTGAGCTGCCAGTCCTGCCCCTCCCTTAGCCATGTTTCAGTAATAGCTATAACATCCCAGTCCCATGTACCCATCCATGCCCTGAGTTCATCTGCCTTGCCCATCAGACTTCTTGCATTGAAATAAATGCAGTTTAATCTAGACTTCCCTTGGTCTTTGCCCTGCTTTCTCAGACCATCTGTCCGGTCATGTTCTGTACACTCTCCCTTACTGCCTTTTGTTTCTGTCACCACTTTATTTCCCACTGACTTCCTGCATCGGTTCCCATCCCCCTGCCACATTAGTTTAAACCCTCCCCAACAGCACTGGCAAACACTCCCCCTAGGACATTGGTTCCAGTCCTGCCCAGATGCAGACCGTCCAATTTGTACTGGTCCCACCTCCCCCAGAACCGGTTCCAATGGCCCAGGAATTTGAATCCCTCCAGCTTGCACCATCTCTCAAGCCACGTATTCATCTTAGCTATCCTGTCATTCCTACTCTGACGAACCCGTGGCACTGGGAGCAATCCTGAGATTACTACCTTTGAGGTCCTACTCTTTAGTTTAACTCCTAACTCCCTAAATTCAGCTTGTAGGACCTCATCCTGTTTTTTACCTATATCGTTGGTGCCTATATGCACCACGACAACTGGCTGTTCACCCTCCCCCTCCAGAATGTCCTGCAGCCGCTCCGAGACATCCTTGACCCTTGCACCAGGGAGGCAACATACCATCCTGGAGTCTCGGTTGCGTCCGCAGAAACGCCTGTCTATTCCCCTTACAATCGAGTCCCCTATCACTATAGCTCTGCCACTCTTTTTCCTGCCCTCCTGTGCAGCAGAGCCAGCCACGGTGCCATGAACCTGGCCACTGCCACCTTCCCCTGGTGAGCCATCTCCGCCAACAGTATCCAAAACGGTATACCTGTTTTGGAGGGAGATGACCGCAGGGGACCCCTGCACTGCCTTCCTACTCTTCCTCTGTCTGTTGGTCACCCATTCACTATCTCCCTCAGTAATTTTTATCTGCGGTGTGACCAACTCACTGAACGTGCTATCCACGACTTTCTCAGCATCGCGGATGCTCCAAAGTGAGTCCATCCGCAGCTCCAGAGCCGTCAAGCGGTCAAACAATAGCTGCAGCTGGACACACTTCCCGCAGGTGAAGGAATCAGGGATACAGGAAGGAGCCCTGAATTCCCACATCCCACAAGAGGAACATGACACGGCGCTGGGATCTCCTGCCATGACTTAACCCTTAAATTAGCTTAAGAACAACTACAATGTCAAGAGAAAAAAAAAGGAAAGAAAAACTACTTACCACTCCCTTTAAGGAGTTTACTCCTTTAAATTGTTCTCAATTTAGAGAATGTTAACTACACTAGGGACCTTGATTCACTAAAAAATAAACGCTTCTTCCTATAAGACCTGCAGACCTTCCCTTTCCTTTTACTTCAGTTACTGTAGATAAGGAGAAATACTCACCTGAACCTACTCACCAATCAGGTGCCTCCCCTGTGTCGCGTCCCGATCTGATTCCTGACGTCACTTCGAACTCGGTCGCAGCTCCGCTCGGCTCCTCTCAGCGATCTGAAATCCCGCCTTTTATCGGACGCTCCCTCCGCTCGGCTCCTCTCAGCGCTCTGAAATCCCGCCTTTTATCGGACGCTCCCTCCGCTCGGCTCGGCTCCTCTCAGCTGTTCTCAGCGCTCTGAAATCCCGCCTTTTATCGGACGCTCCCTCCGCTCGGCTCGGCTCCTCTCAGCTGTTCTCAGCGCTCTGAAATCCCGCCTTTTATCGGACGCTCCCTCCGCTCGGCTCGGCTCCTCTCAGCGCTCTGAAATCCCGCCTTTTATCGGACGCTCCCTCCGCTCGGCTCGGCTCCTCTCAGCTGCACTCAGCGCTCTGAAATCCCGCCTTTTATCGGACGCTCCCTCCGCTCGGCTCGGCTCCTCTCAACGCTCTGAAATCCCGCCTTTTATCGGACGCTCCCTCCACTCGGCTCGGCTCCTATCAGCTGTTCTCAGCGCTCTGAAATCCCGCCTTTTATGGGACGCTCCCTCCGCTCGGCTCGGCTCCTCTCAGAGTGTTCGTGAGGGATCTCTTTGGGACCAGTGATCATAATGTTCTTGTGTTTTAAGATAAAATCTTATTCTATTAAAGAAAACACTTCGAGCTCGCTGAAATATGTTCTTTTGCTGAAAACCAACAAATCCACGAAAAGTTCTTGTGTTTTAAGATAAAATCTTATTCTATTAAAGAAAACACTTCGAGGTCGCTGAAATATGTTCTTTTGCTGAAAACCAACAAAACCACGAAAAGTTATTGTGCTTGAAGATAAAATCTTTTTGCTTTGAAGAATAAAGATCTCGCTGACTGAAATAAGTTCATGAGATGAAAACCAACAAGAATTCACAAGATCCACGAAAAGTTCTTGTATTTTAAGATAAAATCTTATGCTATGAAAGAAAAAACTTCCAGCTCGCTGAAATATGTTCTTTGCTGAAAACCAACAAAACCACGAAAAGTTCTTGTATTTGAAGATAAAATCGTTTTGCATTAAAGAAGAAAGATCTAGCTGACTGAAATAAGTTCATTCGATGAAAACCAACAAGAATTCACAAGAACCACGAAATGTTCTTGTATTTTAAGACAAATTCTTGAGCTATTAAAGAAAAATCTTCCAGCTCGCTGAAATATGTTCTTTTGCTGAAAACCAACAAAACCACGAAAAGTTCTTGTATTTGAAGATAAAATCTTTTTGCTTTGAAGAAGGAAGATCTAGCTGACTGAAATAAGTTCATGAGATGAAAACCAACAAAAATTGAAAAGAACCACGAAAAGTTCATGTATTTTAAGATAAAATCTTATGCCATCAAAGAAAAAACTTCGAGCTCGCTGAAATATGTTTTTTGCTGAAAACCAACAAAACCACGAAAAGTTCTTGTATTTGAAGATGAAATCTTTTTGCTTTGAAGAAGAAAGATCAAGCTGACTGAAATAAGTTCATCAGATGAAAACCAACAAAAATTGACAAGAACCACGAAAAGTTCTTGTATTTTAAGATAAAATCTTGAGCTATTAAGGAAAAAACTTCCAGCTCGCTGAAATATGTTCATTTGCTGAAAACAAAGAAAACCACGAAAAGTTCTTGTATTTGAAGATAAAATCTTTTGCTTTAAAGAAGAAAGATCGACCTGACTGAAATAAGTTCATTGGATGAAAACCAACAAGAATTCACAAGAACCACGAAATGTTCTTGTATTTTAAGATAAAATCTTACGCTCTTAAAGAAAAAACTTCCAGCTCGCTGAAATATGTTCATTTGCTGAAAACCATCAAAACCACGAAAAGTTCTTGTATTTGAAGATAAAATCTTTTTGCTTTGAAGAAGAAAGTTCCAGCTGACTGAAATAAGTTCATGAGATGAAAACCAACAAAAATTGACAAGAACCACGAAAAGTTCTTGTATTTTAAGATAAAATCTTGAGCTATTAAAGAAAAAACTTCCAGCTCGCTGAAATATGTTCTTTTGCAGAAAACCAACAAAACCACGAAAAGTTCTTGTATTTGAAGATGAAATCTTTTTGCTTTGAAGAAGAAAGATCAAGCTGACTGAAATAAGTTCATCAGATGAAAACCAACAAAAATTGACAAGAACCACGAAAAGTTCTTGTATTTTAAGATAAAATCTTGAGCTATTAAAGTCAAAACTTCCAGCTCGCTGAAATATGTTCATTTGCTGAAAACAAAGAAAACCACGAAAAGTTCTTGTATTTGAAGATAAAATCTTTTTGCTTTGAAGAAGAAAGATCTAGCTGACTGAAACAATTTCATTAGATGAAAACCAACAAAAATTGACAAGAACCACGAAAAGTTCTTGCATTATAAGGCAAAATCTTACGCTATTAAAGAAAAAACGTCAAGCTCGCTGAGATATGTTCTTTTGCTGAAAACCAACAAAACAACGAAAAGTTCTTGTATTTGAAGATAAAATCTTTTTGCATTAAAGAAGAAAGATCTAGCTGACTGAAATAAGTTCATTCGATGAAAACCAACAAAAATTGACAAGCACCACGAAAAGTTTTTGTGTTTTAAGATAAAATCTTGAGCAATGAAAGAAAAAACTTCGAGCTCGCTGAAATATGTTTTTTGCTGAAAACCAACAAAACCACGAAAAGTTCTTGTATTTGAAGATAAAATCGTTTTGCATTAAAGAAGAAAGATCTAGCTGACTGAAATAAGTTCATTCGATGAAAACCAACAAGAATTCACAAGAACCACGAAATGTTCTTGTATTTTAAGACAAATTCTTGAGCTATTAAAGAAAAATCTTCCAGCTCGCTGAAATATGTTCTTTTGCTGAAAACCAACAAAACCACGAAAAGTTCTTGTATTTGAAGATAAAATCTTTTTGCTTTGAAGAAGGAAGATCTAGCTGACTGAAATAAGTTCATGAGATGAAAACCAACAAAAATTGAAAAGAACCACGAAAAGTTCATGTATTTTAAGATAAAATCTTATGCAATCAAAGAAAAAACTTCGAGCTCGCTGAAATATGTTTTTTGCTGAAAACCAACAAAACCACGGAAAGTTCTTGTATTTGAAGATGAAATCTTTTTGCATTGAAGAAGAAAGATCAAGCTGACTGAAATAAGTTCATCAGATGAAAACCAACAAAAATTGACAAGAACCACGAAAAGTTCTTGTATTTTAAGATAAAATCTTGAGCTATTAAGGAAAAAACTTCCAGCTCGCTGAAATATGTTCATTTGCTGAAAACAAAGAAAACCACGAAAAGTTCTTGTATTTGAAGATAAAATCTTTTGCTTTAAAGAAGAAAGATCGACCTGACTGAAATAAGTTCATTGGATGAAAACCAACAAGAATTCACAAGAACCACGAAATGTTCTTGTATTTTAAGATAAAATCTTACGCTCTTAAAGAAAAAACTTCCAGCTCGCTGAAATATGTTCATTTGCTGAAAACCATCAAAACCACGAAAAGTTCTTGTATTTGAAGATAAAATCTTTTTGCTTTGAAGAAGAAAGTTCCAGCTGACTGAAATAAGTTCATGAGATGAAAACCAACAAAAATTGACAAGAACCACGAAAAGTTCTTGTATTTTAAGATAAAATCTTGAGCTATTAAAGAAAAAACTTCCAGCTCGCTGAAATATGTTCTTTTGCAGAAAACCAACAAAACCACGAAAAGTTCTTGTATTTGAAGATAAAATCTTTTTGCTTTGAAGAAGAAAGATCAAGCTGACTGAAATAAGTTCATCAGATGAAAACCAACAAAAATTGACAAGAACCACGAAAAGTTCTTGTATTTTAAGATAAAATCTTGAGCTATTAAAGTCAAAACTTCCAGCTCGCTGAAATATGTTCATTTGCTGAAAACAAAGAAAACCACGAAAAGTTCTTGTATTTGAAGATAAAATCTTTTGCTTTAAAGAAGAAAGATCTACCTGACTGAAATAAGTTCATTGGATGAAAACCAACAAGAATTCACAAGAACCACGAAATGTTCTTGTATTTTAAGATAAAATCTTACGCTCTTAAAGAAAAAACTTCCAGCTCGCTGAAATATGTTCATTTGCTGAAAACCATCAAAACCACGAAAAGTTCTTGTATTTGAAGATAAAATCTTTTTGCTTTGAAGAAGAAAGTTCCAGCTGACTGAAATAAGTTCATTAGATGAAAACCAACAAAAATTGACAAGAACCACGAAAAGTTCTTGTATTTTAAGATAAAATCTTGAGCTATTAAAGAAAAAACTTCCAGCTCGCTGAAATATGTTTTTTGCAGAAAACCAACAAAACCACGAAAAGTTCTTGTATTTGAAGATAAAATCTTTTTGCTTTGAAGAAGAAAGATCTCGCTGACTGAAATAAGTTCATGAGATGAAAACCAACAAAAATTGACAAGAACCACGAAAAGTTCTTGCATTATAAGGCAAAATCTTACGCTATTAAAGAAAAAACTTCAAGCTCGCTGAGATATGTTCTTTTGCTGAAAACCAACAAAACCACGAAAAGTTCTTGTATTTGAAGATAAAATCTTTTTGCATTAAAGAAGAAAGATCTAGCTGACTGAAATAAGTTCATTCGATGAAAACCAACAAAAATTGACAAGCACCACGAAAAGTTTTTGTGTTTTAAGATAAAATCTTGAGCTTTTAAAGAAAAATCTTCCAGCTCGCTGAAATATGTTCTTTTGCTGAAAACCAACAAAACCACGAAAAGTTCTTGTATTTGAAGATAAAATCTTTTTGCTTTGAAGAAGGAAGATCTAGCTGACTGAAATAAGTTCATGAGATGAAAACCAACAAACATTGAAAAGAACCACGAAAAGTTCATGTATTTTAAGATAAAATCTTATGCTATTAAAGAAAAAACTTCGAGCTCGCTGAAATATGTTTTTTGCTGAAAACCAACAAAACCACGAAAAGTTCTTGTATTTGAAGATGAAATCTTTTTGCTTTGAAGAAGAAAGATCAAGCTGACTGAAATAAGTTCATCAGATGAAAACCAACAAAAATTGACAAGAACCACGAAAAGTTCTTGTATTTTAAGATAAAATCTTACGCTATGAAAGAAAAAACTTCCAGCTCGCTGAAATATGTTCTTCAGCTGAAAACCAACAAAACCACGAGAAGTTCTTGTGTTTGAAGATCAAATCTTTTTGCATTAAAGAAGAAAATCTAGCTGACTGAAATAAGTTCATTGGATGAAAACCAACACAAATTGACAAGAACCACGAAAAGTTCTTGTATTTTAAGATAAAATCTTGAGCTATGAAAGAAAAAACTTCCAGCTCGCTGAAATATGTTGATTTGCTGAAAACAAAGAAAACCACGAAAAGTTCTTGTATTTGAAGATAAAATCTTTTTGCTTTGAAGAAGAAAGATCGAGCTGACTGAAACAATTTCAGTGGATGAAAACCAACAAAAATTGACAAGAACCACGGAAAGTTCTTGTATTTTAAGATAAAATCTTACGCTGTTAATGAAAAAACTTCCAGCTCGCTGAAATATGTTCATTTGCTGAAAACCAACAAAACCACGAAAAGTTCTTGTATTTGAAGATAAAATATTTTTGCTTTGAAGAATAAAGATCCAGCTGACTGAAGTAAGTTCATCAGATGAAAACCAACAAAAATTGAAAAGAACCAGGAAAAGTTCTTCTATTTCAAGGCAAACTCTTACGCTATTAAAGAAAAAACTTCCAGCTCGCTGAAATATGTTCTTTTGCTGAAAACCAACAAAACAACGAAAAGTTCTTGTATTTTAAGGTAAAATCTTTTTGCATTGAAGAAGAAAGATCCAGCTGACTGAAATCAGTTCATCAGATGAAATCCAACAAAAATTGACAAGAACCACGAAAAGTTCTTGTATTTTAAGAAAAAATCTTACGCTATGAAAGAAAAAACGTCCAGCTCGCTGAAATATGTTCATTTGCTGAAAACCAAGAAAACCACGAAAAGTACTGGTATTTGAAGATGAAATCTTTTTGCATTAAAGAAGAAAGATCTCGCTGACTGAAATAAGTTCATCAGATGAAAACCAACAAACATTGACAAGAACCACGAAAAGTTCTTGTATTTTAAGATAAAATCTTGAGCTATTAAAGAAAAAACTTCCAGCTCCCTGAAATATGTTCATTTGCTGAAAACCAACAAAACCACGAAAAGGTCTTGTATTTGAAGATAAAATCTTTTTGCTTTGAAGCAGAAAGATCTAGCTGACTAAAATAAGTTCATTGGATGAAAACCAACAAAAATTGACAAGAACCACGAGAAGTTCTTGTATTTTAAGATAAAATCTTGAGCTGTTAAAGAAAAAAACTACCAGCTCGCTGAAATATGTTCATTTGCTGAAAACCAACAAAACCACGAAAAGTTCTTGTATTTGAAGATGAAATCTTTTTGCATTAAAGAAAGATCTAGCTGACTGAAATAAGTTCATTAGATGAAAATCAACAAAAATTGACATGAACCACGAAAAGTTATTGTGTTTTAAGATAAAATCTTATGCTATTAAAGAAGAAACTTCGAGCTCGCTGAAATATGTTCTTTTGCTGAAAACCAACAAAACCACGAAAAGTTCTTGTATTTGAAGATAAAATCTTTTTGCATTAAAGAAGAAAGATCTCGCTGACTGAAATAAGTTCATTGGATGAAAACCAACAAGAATTCACAAGAACCACGAAAAGTTCTTGTATTTTAAGATAAAATCTTATGCTATTAAAGAAGAAACTTCGAGCTCGCTGAAATATGTTCTTTTGCTGAAAACCAACAAAACAACGAAAAGTTCTTGTATTTGAAGATAAAATCTTTTTGCATTAAAGAAGAAAGATCCAGCTGACTGAAATAAGTTCATTCGATGAAAACCAACAAAAATTGACAAGCACCACGAAACGTTTTTGTGTTTTAAGATAAAATCTTGAGCAATGAAAGAAAAAACTTCGAGCTCGCTGAAATATGTTTTTTGCTGAAAACCAACAAAACCACGAAAAGTTCTTGTATTTGAAGATAAAATCGTTTTGCATTAAAGAAGAAAGATCTAGCTGACTGAAATAAGTTCATTCGATGAAAACCAACAAGAATTCACAAGAACCACGAAATGTTCTTGTATTTTAAGACAAATTCTTGAGCTATTAAAGAAAAATCTTCCAGCTCGCTGAAATATGTTCTTTTGCTGAAAACCAACAAAACCACGAAAAGTTCTTGTATTTGAAGATAAAATCTTTTTGCTTTGAAGAAGGAAGATCTAGCTGACTGAAATAAGTTCATGAGATGAAAACCAACAAAAATTGAAAAGAACCACGAAAAGTTCATGTATTTTAAGATAAAATCTTATGCCATCAAAGAAAAAACTTCGAGCTCGCTGAAATATGTTTTTTGCTGAAAACCAACAAAACCACGAAAAGTTCTTGTATTTGAAGATGAAATCTTTTTGCTTTGAAGAAGAAAGATCAAGCTGACTGAAATAAGTTCATCAGATGAAAACCAACAAAAATTGACAAGAACCACGAAAAGTTCTTGTATTTTAAGATAAAATCTTGAGCTATTAAGGAAAAAACTTCCAGCTCGCTGAAATATGTTCATTTGCTGAAAACAAAGAAAACCACGAAAAGTTCTTGTATTTGAAGATAAAATCTTTTGCTTTAAAGAAGAAAGATCGACCTGACTGAAATAAGTTCATTGGATGAAAACCAACAAGAATTCACAAGAACCACGAAATGTTCTTGTATTTTAAGATAAAATCTTACGCTCTTAAAGAAAAAACTTCCAGCTCGCTGAAATATGTTCATTTGCTGAAAACCATCAAAACCACGAAAAGTTCTTGTATTTGAAGATAAAATCTTTTTGCTTTGAAGAAGAAAGTTCCAGCTGACTGAAATAAGTTCATGAGATGAAAACCAACAAAAATTGACAAGAACCACGAAAAGTTCTTGTATTTTAAGATAAAATCTTGAGCTATTAAAGAAAAAACTTCCAGCTCGCTGAAATATGTTCTTTTGCAGAAAACCAACAAAACCACGAAAAGTTCTTGTATTTGAAGATAAAATCTTTTTGCTTTGAAGAAGAAAGATCAAGCTGACTGAAATAAGTTCATCAGATGAAAACCAACAAAAATTGACAAGAACCACGAAAAGTTCTTGTATTTTAAGATAAAATCTTGAGCTATTAAAGTCAAAACTTCCAGCTCGCTGAAATATGTTCATTTGCTGAAAACAAAGAAAACCACGAAAAGTTCTTGTATTTGAAGATAAAATCTTTTTGCTTTGAAGAAGAAAGATCTAGCTGACTGAAACAATTTCATTAGATGAAAACCAACAAAAATTGACAAGAACCACGAAAAGTTCTTGCATTATAAGGCAAAATCTTACGCTATTAAAGAAAAAACGTCAAGCTCGCTGAGATATGTTCTTTTGCTGAAAACCAACAAAACAACGAAAAGTTCTTGTATTTGAAGATAAAATCTTTTTGCATTAAAGAAGAAAGATCTAGCTGACTGAAATAAGTTCATTCGATGAAAACCAACAAAAATTGACAAGCACCACGAAAAGTTTTTGTGTTTTAAGATAAAATCTTGAGCAATGAAAGAAAAAACTTCGAGCTCGCTGAAATATGTTTTTTGCTGAAAACCAACAAAACCACGAAAAGTTCTTGTATTTGAAGATAAAATCGTTTTGCATTAAAGAAGAAAGATCTAGCTGACTGAAATAAGTTCATTCGATGAAAACCAACAAGAATTCACAAGAACCACGAAATGTTCTTGTATTTTAAGACAAATTCTTGAGCTATTAAAGAAAAATCTTCCAGCTCGCTGAAATATGTTCTTTTGCTGAAAACCAACAAAACCACGAAAAGTTCTTGTATTTGAAGATAAAATCTTTTTGCTTTGAAGAAGGAAGATCTAGCTGACTGAAATAAGTTCATGAGATGAAAACCAACAAAAATTGAAAAGAACCACGAAAAGTTCATGTATTTTAAGATAAAATCTTATGCAATCAAAGAAAAAACTTCGAGCTCGCTGAAATATGTTTTTTGCTGAAAACCAACAAAACCACGGAAAGTTCTTGTATTTGAAGATGAAATCTTTTTGCATTGAAGAAGAAAGATCAAGCTGACTGAAATAAGTTCATCAGATGAAAACCAACAAAAATTGACAAGAACCACGAAAAGTTCTTGTATTTTAAGATAAAATCTTGAGCTATTAAGGAAAAAACTTCCAGCTCGCTGAAATATGTTCATTTGCTGAAAACAAAGAAAACCACGAAAAGTTCTTGTATTTGAAGATAAAATCTTTTGCTTTAAAGAAGAAAGATCGACCTGACTGAAATAAGTTCATTGGATGAAAACCAACAAGAATTCACAAGAACCACGAAATGTTCTTGTATTTTAAGATAAAATCTTACGCTCTTAAAGAAAAAACTTCCAGCTCGCTGAAATATGTTCATTTGCTGAAAACCATCAAAACCACGAAAAGTTCTTGTATTTGAAGATAAAATCTTTTTGCTTTGAAGAAGAAAGTTCCAGCTGACTGAAATAAGTTCATGAGATGAAAACCAACAAAAATTGACAAGAACCACGAAAAGTTCTTGTATTTTAAGATAAAATCTTGAGCTATTAAAGAAAAAACTTCCAGCTCGCTGAAATATGTTCTTTTGCAGAAAACCAACAAAACCACGAAAAGTTCTTGTATTTGAAGATAAAATCTTTTTGCTTTGAAGAAGAAAGATCAAGCTGACTGAAATAAGTTCATCAGATGAAAACCAACAAAAATTGACAAGAACCACGAAAAGTTCTTGTATTTTAAGATAAAATCTTGAGCTATTAAAGTCAAAACTTCCAGCTCGCTGAAATATGTTCATTTGCTGAAAACAAAGAAAACCACGAAAAGTTCTTGTATTTGAAGATAAAATCTTTTGCTTTAAAGAAGAAAGATCTACCTGACTGAAATAAGTTCATTGGATGAAAACCAACAAGAATTCACAAGAACCACGAAATGTTCTTGTATTTTAAGATAAAATCTTACGCTCTTAAAGAAAAAACTTCCAGCTCGCTGAAATATGTTCATTTGCTGAAAACCATCAAAACCACGAAAAGTTCTTGTATTTGAAGATAAAATCTTTTTGCTTTGAAGAAGAAAGTTCCAGCTGACTGAAATAAGTTCATTAGATGAAAACCAACAAAAATTGACAAGAACCACGAAAAGTTCTTGTATTTTAAGATAAAATCTTGAGCTATTAAAGAAAAAACTTCCAGCTCGCTGAAATATGTTTTTTGTAGAAAACCAACAAAACCACGAAAAGTTCTTGTATTTGAAGATAAAATCTTTTTGCTTTGAAGAAGAAAGATCTCGCTGACTGAAATAAGTTCATGAGATGAAAACCAACAAAAATTGACAAGAACCACGAAAAGTTCTTGCATTATAAGGCAAAATCTTACGCTATTAAAGAAAAAACTTCAAGCTCGCTGAGATATGTTCTTTTGCTGAAAACCAACAAAACCACGAAAAGTTCTTGTATTTGAAGATAAAATCTTTTTGCATTAAAGAAGAAAGATCTAGCTGACTGAAATAAGTTCATTCGATGAAAACCAACAAAAATTGACAAGCACCACGAAAAGTTTTTGTGTTTTAAGATAAAATCTTGAGCTTTTAAAGAAAAATCTTCCAGCTCGCTGAAATATGTTCTTTTGCTGAAAACCAACAAAACCACGAAAAGTTCTTGTATTTGAAGATAAAATCTTTTTGCTTTGAAGAAGGAAGATCTAGCTGACTGAAATAAGTTCATGAGATGAAAACCAACAAACATTGAAAAGAACCACGAAAAGTTCATGTATTTTAAGATAAAATCTTATGCTATTAAAGAAAAAACTTCGAGCTCGCTGAAATATGTTTTTTGCTGAAAACCAACAAAACCACGAAAAGTTCTTGTATTTGAAGATGAAATCTTTTTGCTTTGAAGAAGAAAGATCAAGCTGACTGAAATAAGTTCATCAGATGAAAACCAACAAAAATTGACAAGAACCACGAAAAGTTCTTGTATTTTAAGATAAAATCTTACGCTATGAAAGAAAAAACTTCCAGCTCGCTGAAATATGTTCTTCAGCTGAAAACCAACAAAACCACGAGAAGTTCTTGTGTTTGAAGATCAAATCTTTTTGCATTAAAGAAGAAAATCTAGCTGACTGAAATAAGTTCATTGGATGAAAACCAACACAAATTGACAAGAACCACGAAAAGTTCTTGTATTTTAAGATAAAATCTTGAGCTATGAAAGAAAAAACTTCCAGCTCGCTGAAATATGTTGATTTGCTGAAAACAAAGAAAACCACGAAAAGTTCTTGTATTTGAAGATAAAATCTTTTTGCTTTGAAGAAGAAAGATCGAGCTGACTGAAACAATTTCAGTGGATGAAAACCAACAAAAATTGACAAGAACCACGGAAAGTTCTTGTATTTTAAGATAAAATCTTACGCTGTTAATGAAAAAACTTCCAGCTCGCTGAAATATGTTCATTTGCTGAAAACCAACAAAACCACGAAAAGTTCTTGTATTTGAAGATAAAATATTTTTGCTTTGAAGAATAAAGATCCAGCTGACTGAAGTAAGTTCATCAGATGAAAACCAACAAAAATTGAAAAGAACCAGGAAAAGTTCTTCTATTTCAAGGCAAACTCTTACGCTATTAAAGAAAAAACTTCCAGCTCGCTGAAATATGTTCTTTTGCTGAAAACCAACAAAACAACGAAAAGTTCTTGTATTTTAAGGTAAAATCTTTTTGCATTGAAGAAGAAAGATCCAGCTGACTGAAATCAGTTCATCAGATGAAATCCAACAAAAATTGACAAGAACCACGAAAAGTTCTTGTATTTTAAGAAAAAATCTTACGCTATGAAAGAAAAAACGTCCAGCTCGCTGAAATATGTTCATTTGCTGAAAACCAAGAAAACCACGAAAAGTACTGGTATTTGAAGATGAAATCTTTTTGCATTAAAGAAGAAAGATCTCGCTGACTGAAATAAGTTCATCAGATGAAAACCAACAAACATTGACAAGAACCACGAAAAGTTCTTGTATTTTAAGATAAAATCTTGAGCTATTAAAGAAAAAACTTCCAGCTCCCTGAAATATGTTCATTTGCTGAAAACCAACAAAACCACGAAAAGGTCTTGTATTTGAAGATAAAATCTTTTTGCTTTGAAGCAGAAAGATCTAGCTGACTAAAATAAGTTCATTGGATGAAAACCAACAAAAATTGACAAGAACCACGAGAAGTTCTTGTATTTTAAGATAAAATCTTGAGCTGTTAAAGAAAAAAACTACCAGCTCGCTGAAATATGTTCATTTGCTGAAAACCAACAAAACCACGAAAAGTTCTTGTATTTGAAGATGAAATCTTTTTGCATTAAAGAAAGATCTAGCTGACTGAAATAAGTTCATTAGATGAAAATCAACAAAAATTGACATGAACCACGAAAAGTTATTGTGTTTTAAGATAAAATCTTATGCTATTAAAGAAGAAACTTCGAGCTCGCTGAAATATGTTCTTTTGCTGAAAACCAACAAAACCACGAAAAGTTCTTGTATTTGAAGATAAAATCTTTTTGCATTAAAGAAGAAAGATCTCGCTGACTGAAATAAGTTCATTGGATGAAAACCAACAAGAATTCACAAGAACCACGAAAAGTTCTTGTATTTTAAGATAAAATCTTATGCTATTAAAGAAGAAACTTCGAGCTCGCTGAAATATGTTCTTTTGCTGAAAACCAACAAAACAACGAAAAGTTCTTGTATTTGAAGATAAAATCTTTTTGCATTAAAGAAGAAAGATCCAGCTGACTGAAATAAGTTCATTCGATGAAAACCAACAAAAATTGACAAGCACCACGAAAAGTTTTTGTGTTTTAAGATAAAATCTTGAGCAATGAAAGAAAAAACTTCGAGCTCGCTGAAATATGTTTTTTGCTGAAAACCAACAAAACCACGAAAAGTTCTTGTATTTGAAGATAAAATCGTTTTGCATTAAAGAAGAAAGATCTAGCTGACTGAAATAAGTTCATTCGATGAAAACCAACAAGAATTCTCAAGAACCACGAAATGTATTCTAAGACAAATTCTTGAGCTATTAAAGAAAAATCTTCCAGCTCGCTGAAATATGTTCTTTTGCTGAAAACCAACAAAACCACGAAAAGTTCTTCTATTTGAAGATGAAATCTTTTTGCTTTGAAGAAGAAAGATCAAGCTGACTGAAATAAGTTCATCAGATGAAAACCAACAAAAATTGACAAGAACCACGAAAAGTTCTTGTATTTTAAGGCAAAATCTTACGCTATTAAAGAAAAAACTTCAAGCTCGCTGAAATATGTTCTTTTGCTGAAAACCAACAAAACCACGAAAAGTTCTTGTATTTGAAGATAAAATCTTTTTGCTTTGAAGAAGAAAGATCTAGCTGACTGAAATAAGTTCATCAGATGAAAACCAACAAAAATTGACAAGAACCACGAAAAGTTCTTGTATTTTAAGATAAAATCTTGAGCTATTAAGAAAAAACTTCCAGCTCGCTGAAATCTGTTCATTTGCTGAAAACAAAGAAAACCACGAAAAGTTCTTGTATTTGAAGATAAAATCTTTTGCTTTAAAGAAGAAAGATCTACCTGACTGAAATAAGTTCATTGGATGAAAACCAACAAGAATTCACAAGAACCACGAAATGTTCTTGTATTTTAAGATAAAATCTTACGCTCTTAAAGAAAAAACTTCCAGCTCGCTGAAATATGTTCATTTGCTGAAAACCATCAAAACCACGAAAAGTTCTTGTATTTGAAGATAAAATCTTTTTGCTTTGAAGAAGAAAGTTCCAGCTGACTGAAATAAGTTCATTAGATGAAAACCAACAAAAATTGACAAGAACCACGAAAAGTTCTTGTATTTTAAGATAAAATCTTGAGCTATTAAAGAAAAAACTTCCAGCTCGCTGAAATATGTTCTTTTGCAGAAAACCAACAAAACCACGAAAAGTTCTTGTATTTGAAGATAAAATCTTTTTGCTTTGAAGAAGAAAGATCAAGCTGACTGAAATAAGTTCATCAGATGAAAACCAACAAAAATTGACAAGAACCACGAAAAGTTCTTGCATTACAAGGCAAAATCTTACGCTATTAAAGAAAAAACTTCAAGCTCGCTGAGATATGTTCTTTTGCTGAAAACCAAGAAAACCACGAAAAGTTCTTGTATTTGAAGATAAACTCTTTTTGCATTAAAGAAGAAAGATCTAGCTGACTGAAATAAGTTCATTCGATGAAAACCAACAAAAATTGACAAGCACCACGAAAAGTTTTTGTGTTTTAAGATAAAATCTTGAGCTTTTAAAGAAAAATCTTCCAGCTCGCTGAAATATGTTCTTTTGCTGAAAACCAACAAAACCACGAAAAGTTCTTGCATTTGAAGATAAAATCTTTTTGCTTTGAAGAAGGAAGATCTAGCTGACTGAAATAAGTTCATGAGATGAAAACCAACAAAAATTGAAAAGAACCACGAAAAGTTCATGTATTTTAAGATAAAATCTTATGCTATCAAAGAAAAAACTTCGAGCTCGCTGAAATATGTTTTTTGCTGAAAACCAACAAAACCACGAAAAGTTCTTGTATTTGAAGATGAAATCTTTTTGCTTTGAAGAAGAAAGATCAAGCTGACTGAAATAAGTTCATCAGATGAAAACCAACAAAAATTGACAAGAACCACGAAAAGTTCTTGTATTTTAAGATAAAATCTTACGCTATGAAAGAAAAAACTTCCAGCTCGCTGAAATATGTTCTTCAGCTGAAAACCAACAAAACCACGAGAAGTTCTTGTGTTTGAAGATAAAATCTTTTTGCATGAAAGAAGAAAATCTAGCTGACTGAAATAAGTTCATTGGATGAAAACCAACACAAATTGACAAGAACCACGAAAAGTTCTTGTATTTTAAGATAAAATCTTGAGCTATGAAAGAAAAAACTTCCAGCTCGCTGAAATATGTTGATTTGCTGAAAACAAAGAAAACCACGAAAAGTTCTTGTATTTGAAGATAAAATCTTTTTGCTTTGAAGAAGAAAGATCGAGCTGACTGAAACAATTTCAGTGGATGAAAACCAACAAAAATTGACAAGAACCACGGAAAGTTCTTGTATTTTAAGATAAAATCTTACGCTGTTAATGAAAAAACTTCCAGCTCGCTGAAATATGTTCATTTGCTGAAAACCAACAAAACCACGAAAAGTTCTTGTATTTGAAGATAAAATATTTTTGCTTTGAAGAATAAAGATCCAGCTGACTGAAGTAAGTTCATCAGATGAAAACCAACAAAAATTGAAAAGAACCAGGAAATGTTCTTCTATTTGAAGGCAAACTCTTACGCTATTAAAGAAAAAACTTCCAGCTCGCTGAAATATGTTCTTTTGCTGAAAACCAACAAAACAACGAAAAGTTCTTGTATTTTAAGGTAAAATCTTTTTGCATTGAAGAAGAAAGATCCAGCTGACTGAAATCAGTTCATCAGATGAAAACCAACAAAAATTGACAAGAACCACGAAAAGTTCTTGTATTTTAAGAAAAAATCTTACGCTATGAAAGAAAAAACGTCCAGCTCGCTGAAATATGTTCATTTGCTGAAAACCAAGAAAACCACGAAAAGTACTGGTATTTGAAGATGAAATCTTTTTGCATTAAAGAAAGATCCAGCTGACTGAAATAAGTTCATTAGATGAAAATCAACAAAAATTGACATGAACCACGAAAGGTTATTGTGTTTTAAGATAAAATCTTATGCTTTAAAGAAGAAACTTCGAGCTCGCTGAAATATGTTCTTTTGCTGAAAACCAACAAAACCACGAAAAGTTCTTGTATTTGAAGATAAAATCTTTTTGCATTAAAGAAGAAAGATCTCGCTGACTGAAATAAGTTCATTGGATGAAAACCAACAAGAATTCACAAGAACCACGAAAAGATCTTGTATTTTAAGATAAAATCTTATGCTATTAAAGAAGAAACTTCGAGCTCGCTGAAATATGTTCTTTTGCTGAAAACCAACAAAACAACGAAAAGTTCTTGTATTTGAAGATAAAATCTTTTTGCATTAAAGAAGAAAGATCTAGCTGACTGAAATAAGTTCATTCGATGAAAACCAACAAAAATTGACAAGCACCACGAAAAGTTTTTGTGTTTTCAGATAAAATCTTGAGCAATGAAAGAAAAAACTTCGAGCTCGCTGAAATATGTTTTTTGCTGAAAACCAACAAAACCACGAAAAGTTCTTGTATTTGAAGATAAAATCGTTTTGCATTAAAGAAGAAAGATCTAGCTGACTGAAATAAGTTCATTCGATGAAAACCAACAAGAATTCACAAGAACCACGAAATGTTCTTGTATTTTAAGACAAATTCTTGAGCTATTAAAGAAAAATCTTCCAGCTCGCTGAAATATGTTCTTTTGCTGAAAACCAACAAAACCACGAAAAGTTCTTGTATTTGAAGATAAAATCTTTTTGCTTTGAAGAAGGAAGATCTAGCTGACTGAAATAAGTTCATGAGATGAAAACCAACAAAAATTGAAAAGAACCACGAAAAGTTCATGTATTTTAAGATAAAATCTTATGCTATCAAAGAAAAAACTTCGAGCTCGCTGAAATATGTTTTTTGCTGAAAACCAACAAAACCACGAAAAGTTCTTGTATTTGAAGATGAAATCTTTTTGCTTTGAAGAAGAAAGATCAAGCTGACTAAAATAAGTTCATCAGATGAAAACCAACAAAAATTGACAAGAACCACGAAAAGGTCTTGTATTTTAAGGCAAAATCTTCCGCTATTAAAGAAAAAACTTCAAGCTCGCTGAAATATGTTCTTTTGGTGAAAAGCAACAAAACCACGAAAAGTTCTTGTATTTGAAGATAAAATCTTTTTGCTTTGAAGAAGAAAGATCTAGCTGACTGAAATAAGTTCATCAGATGAAAACCAACAAAAATTGACAAGAACCACGAAAAGTTCTTGTATTTTAAGATAAAATCTTGAGCTATTAAGAAAAAACTTCCAGCTCGCTGAAATATGTTCATATGCTGAAAACAAAGAAAACCACGAAAAGTTCTTGTATTTGAAGATAAAATCTTTTGCTTTAAAGAAGAAAGATCTACCTGACTGAAATAAGTTCATTGGATGAAAACCAACAAGAATTCACAAGAACCACGAAATGTTCTTGTATTTTAAGATAAAATCTTACGCTATGAAAGAAAAAACTTCCAGCTCGCTGAAATATGTTCTTCAGCTGAAAACCAACAAAACCACGAGAAGTTCTTGTGTTTGAAGATAAAATCTTTTTGCATTAAAGAAGAAAATCTAGCTGACTGAAATAAGTTCATTGGATGAAAACCAACACAAATTGACAAGAACCACGAAAAGTTCTTGTATTTTAAGATAAAATCTTGAGCTATTAAAGAAAAAACTTCCAGCTCGCTGAAATATGTTGATTTGCTGAAAACAAAGAAAACCACGAAAAGTTCTTGTATTTGAAGATAAAATCTTTTTGCTTTGAAGAAGGAAGATCTAGCTGACTGAAATAAGTTCATGAGATGAAAACCAACAAAAATTGAAAAGAACCACGAAAAGTTCATGTATTTTAAGATAAAATCTTATGCTATCAAAGAAAAAACTTCGAGCTCGCTGAAATATGTTTTTTGCTGAAAACCAACAAAACCACGAAAAGTTCTTGTATTTGAAGATGAAATCTTTTTGCTTTGAAGAAGAAAGATCAAGCTGACTAAAATAAGTTCATCAGATGAAAACCAACAAAAATTGACAAGAACCACGAAAAGGTCTTGTATTTTAAGGCAAAATCTTCCGCTATTAAAGAAAAAACTTCAAGCTCGCTGAAATATGTTCTTTTGCTGAAAAGCAACAAAACCACGAAAAGTTCTTGTATTTGAAGATAAAATCTTTTTGCTTTGAAGAAGAAAGATCTAGCTGACTGAAATAAGTTCATTGGATGAAAACCAACACAAATTGACAAGAACCACGAAAAGTTCTTGTATTTTAAGATAAAATCTTGAGCTATTAAAGAAAAAACTTCCAGCTCGCTGAAATATGTTGATTTGCTGAAAACAAAGAAAACCACGAAAAGTTCTTGTATTTGAAGATAAAATCTTTTTGCTTTGAAGAAGAAAGATCTAGCTGACTGAAACAATTTCAGTGGATGAAAACCAACAAAAATTGACAAGAACCACGGAAAGTTCTTGTATTTTAAGATAAAATCTTACGCTGTTAATGAAAAAACTTCCAGCTCGCTGAAATATGTTCATTTGCTGAAAACCAACAAAACCACGAAAAGTTCTTGTATTTGAAGATAAAATATTTTTGCTTTGAAGAATAAAGATCCAGCTGACTGAAGTAAGTTCATCAGATGAAAACCAACAAAAATTGAAAAGAACCAGGAAATGTTCTTCTATTTGAAGGCAAACTCTTACGCTATTAAAGAAAAAACTTCCAGCTCGCTGAAATATGTTCTTTTGCTGAAAACCAACAAAACAACGAAAAGTTCTTGTATTTTAAGGTAAAATCTTTTTGCATTGAAGAAGAAAGATCCAGCTGACTGAAATCAGTTCATCAGATGAAAACCAACAAAAATTGACAAGAACCACGAAAAGTTCTTGTATTTGAAGATAAAATCTTTTTGCTTTGAAGAAGAAAGTTCCAGCTGACTGAAATAAGTTCATTAGATGAAAACCAACAAAAATTGACAAGAACCACGAAAAGTTCTTGTATTTTAAGATAAAATCTTGAGCTATTAAAGAAAAAACTTCCAGCTCGCTGAATTATGTTCTTTTGCAGAAAACCAACAAAACCACGAAAAGTTCTTGTATTTGAAGATAAACTCTTTTTGCATTAAAGAAGAAAGATCTAGCTGACTGAAATAAGTTCATTCGATGAAAACCAACAAAAATTGACAAGCACCACGAAATTTTTTTGTGTTTTAAGATAAAATCTTGAGCTTTTAAAGAAAAATCTTCCAGCTCGCTGAAATATGTTCTTTTGCTGAAAACCAACAAAACCACGAAAAGTTCTTGTATTTGAAGATAAAATCTTTTTGCATTAAAGAAGAAAGATCTCGCTGACTGAAATAAGTTCATTGGATGAAAACCAACAAGAATTCACAAGAACCACGAAAAGTTCTTGTATTTTAAGATAAAATCTTATGCTATTAAAGAAGAAACTTCGAGCTCGCTGAAATATGTTCTTTTGCTGAAAACCAACAAAACAACGAAAAGTTCTTGTATTTGAAGATAAAATCTTTTTGCATTAAAGAAGAAAGATCTAGCTGACTGAAATAAGTTCATTCGATGAAAACCAACAAAAATTGACAAGCACCACGAAAAGTTTTTGTGTTTTCAGATAAAATCTTGAGCAATGAAAGAAAAAACTTCGAGCTCGCTGAAATATGTTTTTTTGCTGAAAACCAACAAAACCACGAAAAGTTCTTGTATTTGAAGATAAAATCGTTTTGCATTAAAGAAGAAAGATCTAGCTGACTGAAATAAGTTCATTCGATGAAAACCAACAAGAATTCACAAGAACCACGAAATGTTCTTGTATTTTAAGACAAATTCTTGAGCTATTAAAGAAAAATCTTCCAGCTCGCTGAAATATGTTCTTTTGCTGAAAACCAACAAAACCACGAAAAGTTCTTGTATTTGAAGATAAAATCTTTTTGCTTTGAAGAAGAAAGATCTCGCTGAATGAAATAAGTTCATGAGATGAAAACCAACAAAAATTGAAAAGAACCACGAAAAGTTCATGTATTTTAAGATAAAATCTTATGCTATCAAAGAAAAAACTTCGAGCTCGCTGAAATATGTTTTTTGCTGAAAACCAACAAAACCACGAAAAGTTCTTGTATTTGAAGATGAAATCTTTTTGCTTTGAAGAAGAAAGATCAAGCTGACTGAAATAAGTTCATCAGATGAAAACCAACAAAAATTGACAAGAACCACGAAAAGGTCTTGTATTTTAAGGCAAAATCTTCCGCTATTAAAGAAAAAACTTCAAGCTCGCTGAAATATGTTCTTTTGCTGAAAAGCAACAAAACCACGAAAAGTTCTTGTATTTGAAGATAAAATCTTTTTGCTTTGAAGAAGAAAGATCTAGCTGACTGAAATAAGTTCATCAGATGAAAACCAACAAAAATTGACAAGAACCACGAAAAGTTCTTGTATTTTAAGATAAAATCTTGAGCTATTAAGAAAAAACTTCCAGCTCGCTGAAATATGTTCATATGCTGAAAACAAAGAAAACCACGAAAAGTTCTTGTATTTGAAGATAAAATCTTTTGCTTTAAAGAAGAAAGATCTACCTGACTGAAATAAGTTCATTGGATGAAAACCAACAAGAATTCACAAGAACCACGAAATGTTCTTGTATTTTAAGATAAAATCTTACGCTATGAAAGAAAAAACTTCCAGCTCGCTGAAATATGTTCTTCAGCTGAAAACCAACAAAACCACGAGAAGTTCTTGTGTTTGAAGATAAAATCTTTTTGCATTAAAGAAGAAAATCTAGCTGACTGAAATAAGTTCATTGGATGAAAACCAACACAAATTGACAAGAACCACGAAAAGTTCTTGTATTTTAAGATAAAATCTTGAGCTATTAAAGAAAAAACTTCCAGCTCGCTGAAATATGTTGATTTGCTGAAAACAAAGAAAACCACGAAAAGTTCTTGTATTTGAAGATAAAATCTTTTTGCTTTGAAGAAGAAAGATCTAGCTGACTGAAACAATTTCAGTGGATGAAAACCAACAAGAATTCACAAGAACCACGAAATGTTCTTGTATTTTAAGATAAAATCTTACGCTGTTGATGAAAAAACTTCCAGCTCGCTGAAATATGTTCATTTGCTGAAAACCAACAAAACCACGAAAAGTTCTTGTATTTGAAGATAAAATATTTTTGCTTTGAAGAACAAAGATCCAGCTGACTGAAGTAAGTTCATCAGATGAAAACCAACAAAAATTGAAAAGAACCAGGAAATGTTCTTCTATTTGAAGGCAAACTCTTACGCTATTAAAGAAAAAACTTCCAGCTCGCTGAAGTATGTTCTTTTGCTGAAAACCAACAAAACAACGAAAAGTTCTTGTATTTTAAGGTAAAATCTTTTTGCATTGAAGAAGAAAGATCCAGCTGACTGAAATCAGTTCATCAGATGAAAACCAACAAAAATTGACAAGAACCACGAAAAGTTCTTGTATTTGAAGATAAAATCTTTTTGCTTTGAAGAAGAAAGTTCCAGCTGACTGAAATAAGTTCATTAGATGAAAACCAACAAAAATTGACAAGAACCACGAAAAGTTCTTGTATTTTAAGATAAAATCTTGAGCTATTAAAGAAAAAACTTCCAGCTCGCTGAAATATGTTCTTTTGCAGAAAACCAACAAAACCACGAAAAGTTCTTGTATTTGAAGATAAAATCTTTTTGCTTTGAAGAAGAAAGATCTCGCTGAATGAAATAAGTTCATGAGATGAAAACCAACAAAAATTGAAAAGAACCACGAAAAGTTCATGTATTTTAAGATAAAATCTTATGCTATCAAAGAAAAAACTTCGAGCTCGCTGAAATATGTTTTTTGCTGAAAACCAACAAAACCACGAAAAGTTCTTGTATTTGAAGATGAAATCTTTTTGCTTTGAAGAAGAAAGATCAAGCTGACTGAAATAAGTTCATCAGATGAAAACCAACAAAAATTGACAAGAACCACGAAAAGGTCTTGTATTTTAAGGCAAAATCTTCCGCTATTAAAGAAAAAACTTCAAGCTCGCTGAAATATGTTCTTTTGCAGAAAACCAACAAAACCACGAAAAGTTCTTGTATTTGAAGATAAAATCTTTTTGCTTTGAAGAAGAAAGATCTAGCTGACTGAAATAAGTTCATCAGATGAAAACCAACAAAAATTGACAAGAACCACGAAAAGTTCTTGTATTTTAAGATAAAATCTTGAGCTATTAAGAAAAAACTTCCAGCTCGCTGAAATATGTTCATATGCTGAAAACAAAGAAAACCACGAAAAGTTCTTGTATTTGAAGATAAAATCTTTTGCTTTAAAGAAGAAAGATCTACCTGACTGAAATAAGTTCATTGGATGAAAACCAACAAGAATTCACAAGAACCACGAAATGTTCTTGTATTTTAAGATAAAATCTTACGCTATGAAAGAAAAAACTTCCAGCTCGCTGAAATATGTTCTTCAGCTGAAAACCAACAAAACCACGAGAAGTTCTTGTGTTTGAAGATAAAATCTTTTTGCATTAAAGAAGAAAATCTAGCTGACTGAAATAAGTTCATTGGATGAAAACCAACACAAATTGACAAGAACCACGAAAAGTTCTTGTATTTTAAGATAAAATCTTGAGCTATTAAAGAAAAAACTTCCAGCTCGCTGAAATATGTTGATTTGCTGAAAACAAAGAAAACCACGAAAAGTTCTTGTATTTGAAGATAAAATCTTTTTGCTTTGAAGAAGAAAGATCTAGCTGACTGAAACAATTTCAGTGGATGAAAACCAACAAAAATTGACAAGAACCACGGAAAGTTCTTGTATTTTAAGATAAAATCTTACGCTGTTAATGAAAAAACTTCCAGCTCGCTGAAATATGTTCATTTGCTGAAAACCAACAAAACCACGAAAAGTTCTTGTATTTGAAGATAAAATATTTTTGCTTTGAAGAACAAAGATCCACCTGACTGAAGTAAGTTCATCAGATGAAAACCAACAAAAATTGAAAAGAACCAGGAAATGTTCTTCTATTTGAAGGCAAACTCTTACGCTATTAAAGAAAAAACTTCCAGCTCGCTGAAGTATGTTCTTTTGCTGAAAACCAACAAAACAACGAAAAGTTCTTGTATTTTAAGGTAAAATCTTTTTGCATTGAAGAAGAAAGATCCAGCTGACTGAAATCAGTTCATCAGATGAAAACCAACAAAAATTGACAAGAACCACGAAAAGTTCTTGTATTTGAAGATAAAATCTTTTTGCTTTGAAGAAGAAAGTTCCAGCTGACTGAAATAAGTTCATTAGATGAAAACCAACAAAAATTGACAAGAACCACGAAAAGTTCTTGTATTTTAAGATAAAATCTTGAGCTATTAAAGAAAAAACTTCCAGCTCGCTGAAATATGTTCTTTTGCAGAAAACCAACAAAACCACGAAAAGTTCTTGTATTTGAAGATAAACTCTTTTTGCATGAAAGAAGAAAGATCTAGCTGACTGAAATAAGTTCATTCGATGAAAACCAACAAAAATTGACAAGCACCACGAAAAGTTTTTGTGTTTTAAGATAAAATCTTGAGCTTTTAAAGAAAAATCTTCCAGCTCGCTGAAATATGTTCTTTTGCTGAAAACCAACAAAACCACGAAAAGTTCTTGTATTTGAAGATAAAATCTTTTTGCTTTGAAGAAGGAAGATCTAGCTGACTGAAATAAGTTCATGAGATGAAAAACAACAAAAATTGAAAAGAACCACGAAAAGTTCATGTATTTTAAGATAAAATCTCATGCTATTAAAGAAAAAACTTCGAGCTCGCTGAAATATGTTTTTTGCTGAAAACCAACAAAACCACGAAAAGTTCTTCTTTTGAAGATGAAATCTTTTTGCTTTGAAGAAGAAAGATCAAGCTGACTGAAATAAGTTCATCAGATGAAAACCAACAAAAATTGACAAGAACCACGAAAAGTTCTTGTATTTTAAGATAAAATCTTTTTGCATTAAAGAAGAAAGATCTAGCTGACTGAAATAAGTTCATTCGATGAAAACCAACAAGAATTCACAAGAACCACGAAATGTTCTTGTATTTTAAGACAAATTCTTGAGCTATTAAAGAAAAATCTTCCAGCTCGCTGAAATATGTTCTTTTGCTGAAAAGCAACAAAACCACGAAAAGTTCTTGTATTTGAAGATAAAATCTTTTTGCTTTGAAGAAGGAAGATCTAGCTGACTGAAATAAGTTCATGAGATGAAAACCAACAAAAATTGAAAAGAACCACGAAAAGTTCATGTATTTTAAGATAAAATCTTATGCTATCAAAGAAAAAACTTCCAGCTCGCTGAAATATGTTTTTTGCTGAAAACCAACAAAACCACGAAAAGTTCTTGTATTTGAAGATGAAATCTTTTTGCTTTGAAGAAGAAAGATCAAGCTGACTGAAATAAGTTCATCAGATGAAAACCAACAAAAATTGACAAGAACCAAGAAAAGTTCTTGTATTTTAAGGCAAAATCTTACGCTATTAAAGAAAAAACTTCAAGCTCGCTGAAATATGTTCTTTTGCTGAAAACCAACAAAACCACGAAAAGTTCTTGTATTTGAAGATAAAATCTTTTTGCTTCGAAGAAGAAAGATCTAGCTGACTGAAATAAGTTCATCAGATGAAAACCAACAAAAATTGACAAGAACCACGAAAAGTTCTTGTATTTTAAGATAAAATCTTGAGCTATTAAAGAAAAAACTTCCAGCTCGCTGAAATATGTTCATTTGCTGAACACAAAGAAAACCACGAAAAGTTCTTGTATTTGAAGATAAAATCTTTTTGCTTTGAAGAAGAAAGTTCCAGCTGACTGAAATAAGTTCATTAGATGAAAACCAACAAAAATTGACAAGAACCACGAAAAGTTCTTGTATTTTAAGATAAAATCTTGAGCTATTAAAGAAAAAACTTCCAGCTCGCTGAAATATGTTCTTTTGCAGAAAACCAACAAAACCACGAGAAATTCTTGTATTTGTAGATCAAATCTTTTTGCTTTAAAGAAGCAAGATCTGGCTGACTGAAATATGTTCATCAGATGAAAACCAACAAAAATTGACAAGAACGACGAAACGTTCTTGTATTTTTAGATAAAATCTTACGCTATTGAAGAAAAAACTTCTCGCTCGCTGAAATATGTTCATTTGCTGAAAACCAACAAAATCACGAAAAGTTCTTGTATTTGAAGATAAAATATTTTTGCTTTGAAGAATAAAGATCCAGCTGACTGAAGTAAGTTCATCAGATGAAAACCAACAAAAATTGAAAAGAACCAGGAAAAGTTCTTCTATTTCAAGGCAAACTCTTACGCTATTAAAGAAAAAACTTCCAGCTCGCTGAAATATGTTCTTTTGCTGAAAACCAACAAAACAACGAAAAGTTCTTGTATTTTAAGGTAAAATCTTTTTGCATTGAAGAAGAAAGATCCAGCTGACTGAAATCAGTTCATCAGATGAAAACCAACAAAAATTGACAAGAACCACGAAAAGTTCTTGTATTTTAAGAAAAAATCTTACGCTATGAAAGAAAAAACGTCCAGCTCGCTGAAATATGTTCATTTGCTGAAAACCAAGAAAACCACGAAAAGTACTGGTATTTGAAGATGAAATCTTTTTGCATTAAAGAAGAAAGATCTCGCTGACTGAAATAAGTTCATCAGATGAAAACCAACAAACATTGACAAGAACCACGAAATGTTCTTGTGTTTTAAGATAAAATCTTATGCTATTAAAGAAGAAACTTCGAGCTCGCTGAAATATGTTCTTTTGCTGAAAACCAACAAAACCACGAAAAGTTCTTGTATTTGAAGATAAAATCTTTTTGCATTAAAGAAGAAAGATCTCGCTGACTGAAATAAGTTCATTGGATGAAAACCAACAAGAATTCACAAGAACCACGAAAAGTTCTTGTATTTTAAGATAAAATCTTACGCTATTAAAGAAAACACTTCCAGCTCGCTGAAATATGTTCATTTGCTGAAAACCAACAAAACCACGAAAAGTTCTTGTATTTGATGATAAAATCTGTTTGATTTGAAAAAGAACGATCTCGCTGACTGAAATAAGTTCATGAGATGAAAACCAACAAAAATTGACAAGAACCACGAAAAGTTCATGTATTTTCAGATAAAATCTTGAGCTATTAAGGAAAAAACTTCCAGCTCGCTGAAATATGTTCATTTGCTGAAAACAAAGAAAACCACGAAAAGTTCTTGTATTTGAAGATAAAATCTTTTGCTTTAAAGAAGAAAGATCGACCTGACTGAAATAAGTTCATTGGATGAAAACCAACAAGAATTCACAAGAACCACGAAATGTTCTTGTATTTTAAGATAAAATCTTACGCTCTTAAAGAAAAAACTTCCAGCTCGCTGAAATATGTTCATTTGCTGAAAACCAAGAAAACCACGAAAAGTTCTTGTATTTGAAGATAAAATCTTTTTGCTTTGAAGAAGAAAGTTCCAGCTGACTGAAATAAGTTCATGAGATGAAAACCAACAAAAATTGACAAGAACCACGAAAAGTTCTTGTATTTTAAGATAAAATCTTGAGCTATTAAAGAAAAAACTTCCAGCTCGCTGAAATATGTTCATTTGCTGAATACAAAGAAAACCACGAAATGTTCTTGTGTTTTAAGATAAAATCTTATTCTATTAAAGAAAACACTTCGAGCTCGCTGAAATATGTTCTTTTGCTGAAAACCAACAAATCCACGAAAAGTTCTTGTATTTTAAGATAAAATCTTATGCTATTCAAGAAAAAACTTCCAGCTCGCTGAAATATATTCTTTTGCAGAAAACCAACAAAACCACGAAAAGTTCTTGTATTTGAAGATAAAATCTTTTTGCTTTGAAGAAGAAAGATCTGGCTGACTGAAACAATTTCATTAGATGAAAACCAACAAAAATTGACAAGAACCACGAAAAGTTCTTGCATTATAAGGCAAAATCTTACGCTATGAAAGAAAAAACTTCAAGCTCGCTGAAATATGTTCTTTTGCTGAAAACCAACAAATCCACGAAAAGTTCTTGTATTTTAAGATAAAATCTTATGCTATTAAAGAAAAAACTTCCAGCTCGCTGAAATATGTTCTTTTGCTGAAAACCAACACAACCACGAAAAGTTCTTGTATTTGAAGATAAAATCTTTTTGCATTAAAGAAGAAAGATCTAGCTGACTGAAATAAGTTCATTCGATGAAAACCAACAAAAATTGACAAGAACCACGAAATGTTCTTGTATTTTAAGATAAAATCTTGAGCTATTAAAGAAAAATCTTCCAGCTCGCTGAAATATGTTCTTTTGCTGAAAACCAACAAAACCACGAAAAGTTATTGTATTTGAAGATAAAATCTTTTTGCTTTGAAGAAGGAAGATCAAGCTGACTGAAATAAGTTCATGAGATGAAAACCAACAAAAATTGAAAAGAACCACGAAAAGTTCATGTATTTTAAGATAAAATCTTATGCTATTAAAGAAAAAACTTCGAGCTCGCTGAAATATGTTTTTTGCTGAAAACCAACAAAACCACGAAAAGTTCTTGTATTTGAAGATGAAATCTTTTTGCTTTGAAGAAGAAAGATCAAGCTGACTGAAATAAGTTCATTCGATGAAAACCAACAAAAATTGACAAGCACCACGAAAAGTTCTTGTGTTTTATGATAAAATCTCATTCTATTAAAGAAAAAACTTCAAGCTCGCTGAAATATGTTCTTTTGCTGAAAACCAACATAACCACGAAAAGTTCTTTGTTTGAAGATAAAATCTTTTTGCACAAAAGAAGAAAGATCTCGCTGACTGAAATAAGTTCATTAGATGAAAACCAACAAGAATTCACAAGATCCACGAAATGTTGTTGTATTTTAAGATAAAATCTTGAGCTATCAAAGAAAAAACTTCCAGCTCGCTGAAATATGTTCTTTTGCTGAAAACCAACAAAACCACGAAAAGTTCTTGTATTTGAAAATAAAATCTTTTTGCTTTGAAGAATAAAGATCGAGCTGACCGAAATAAGTTCATTGGATAAAAAATAAGAAAAATTGACAAGAACCACGAAAAGTTCTTGTATTTTAAGATAAAATCTTATGCTATTAAAGAAAAAACTTCGAGCTCGCTGAAATATGTTCTTTTGCAGAAAACCAACAAAACCACGAAAAGTTCTTGTGTTTGAAGATAAAATCTTTTTGCTTTGAAGAAGAAAGATCAAGCTGACTGAAATAAGTTCATTCGATGAAAACCAACAAAAATTGACAAGCACCACGAAAAGTTCTTGTGTTTTAAGATAAAATCTCATTCTATTAAAGAAAAAACTTCAAGCTCGCTGAAATATGTTCTTTTGCTGAAAACCAACATAACCACGAAAAGTTCTTTGTTTGAAGATAAAATCTTTTTGCACAAAAGAAGAAAGATCTCGCTGACTGAAATAAGTTCATTAGATGAAAACCAACAAGAATTCACAAGATCCACGAAATGTTGTTGTATTTTAAGATAAAATCTTGAGCTATCAAAGAAAAAACTTCCAGCTCGCTGAAATATGTTCTTTTGCTGAAAACCAACAAAACCACGAAAAGTTCTTGTATTTGAAAATAAAATCTTTTTGCTTTGAAGAATAAAGATCGAGCTGACCGAAATAAGTTCATTGGATAAAAAATAAGAAAAATTGACAAGAACCACGAAAAGTTCTTGTATTTTAAGATAAAATCTTATGCTATTAAAGAAAAAACTTCGAGCTCGCTGAAATATGTTCTTTTGCAGAAAACCAACAAAACCACGAAAAGTTCTTGTGTTTGAAGATAAAATCTTTTTGCTTTGAAGAAGAAAGATCTAGCTGACTGAAATAAGTTCATCAGATGAAAACCAACAAAAATTGACAAGAACCACGAAAAGTTCTTGTATTTTAAGGCAAAATCTTACGCTATTAAAGAAAAAACTTCAAGCTCGCTGAAATATGTTCTTTTGCTGAAAACCAAGAAAACCACGAAAAGTTCTTGTGTTTGAAGATAAAATATTTTGCATTAAAGAAGAAAGATCTCGCTGATTGAAATAAGTTCATTCGATGAAAACCAACAAAAATTGACAAGAACCACGAAAAGTTCTTGTATTTTAAGATAAAATCTTGAGCTATTAAAGAAAAAACTTCCAGCTCGCTGAAATATGTTCATTTGCTGAAAGCAAAGAAAACCACGAAAAGTTCTTGTATTTGAAGATAAAATCTTTTTGCTTTGAAGAAGAAAGATCTACCTGACTGAAATAAGTTCATTGGATGAAAACCAACAAGAATTCACAAGAACCACGAAATGTTCTTGTATTTTAAGATAAAATCTTACGCTATTAAAGAAAATACTTCGAGCTCGCTGAAATATGTTCATTTGCTGAAAACCAACAAAACCACGAAAAGTTCTTGTATTTGAAGATAAAATCTTTTGCATTAAAGAAGCAAGATCGAGCTGACTGAAAAAAGTTCATTAGATGAAAACCAACAAAAATTGACAAGAACCACGAAAAGTTCTTGTATTTTAAGATAAAATCTTACGCTCTTAAAGAAAAAACTTCCAGCTCGCTGAAATATGTTCATTTGCTGAAAACCAACAAAACCACGAAAAGTTCTTGCATTTGAAGATAAAATCTTTTTGCTTTGAAGAAGAAAGATCCAGCTGACTGAAATAAGTTCATTAGATGAAAACCAACAAGAATTCACAAGATCCACGAAATGTTCTTGTATTTTAAGATAAAATCTTGAGCTATCAAAGAAAAAACTTCCAGCTCGCTGAAATATGTTCATTTGCTGAAAACCAACAAAACCACGAAAAGTTCATGTATTTGAAGATAAAATCTTTTTGCTTTGAAGAAGAAAGATCTAGCTAGCTGAAATTAGTTCATTGGATGAAAACCAACAAAAAATGACAAGAACCACGAAAAGTTCTTGCATTTTAAGATAAAATCTTGAGCTATTAAAGAAGAAACTTCCAGCTCGCTGAAATATGTTCATTTGCTGAAAACAAAGAAAGCCACAAAAAGTTCTTGTATTTGAAGATAAAATCTTTTTGCTTTGAAGAAGAAAGATCTAGCTGACTGAAATAAGTTCATTAGATGAAAACCAACAAAAATTGACAAGAACCACGAAAAGTTCTTATATTTTGAGATAAAATCTTTTTGCTTTGAAGCAGAAAGATCGAGCTGACTGAAATAAGATCTATCCGACTGCAGGTGGAGGAGAAGGAGCAGGATTTGGAGAAGGAGGAGGAAAATGAGCAGGAGAAGGAGCAGGAGCAGGAGGAGCAGATTGTTGAGAACGAGCTGGAGGAGATGAAGGAGCAGGAGTAGGAGAATCAGCAGGAGGTGAAGAATGAGTTGGAGGTGAAGAATGCACAGGAGGAGGAGTGGTAGCAGAAGGAGAAGGAGCAGGAGGAGGAGAAGCAGCAGCAGGAGGAGAAGCAGGAGCAGATGAAGAATGAGCAGGAGGTGAAGAATGAGCAGGAGAAGGAGTGGGAGCAAAATGAGATGGAGCAGGAGCAGGAGAAGGAGCAGGAGGTCGACAGGTAAGCAGGAGGTGGAGGAGGAGAAGAAGGAGGCGAAGGGGCAGAAGGTGCAGGGGATGGAAAGGGACCAGGAGTTATCGAAGGAGCAGGAGGTGGAGAAAGAGCAGGAGGGGGAGAAGGAGCAGGAGTGGGTAAAGAAGCAGGAGAAGGAGGGGTTCCAGGAGATGGAGCGGAAGGGGGTGAAGGAGCAGGAGATCGAGAGGGAGCAAGAGGTGGAGAAGGAACTGGAGGACTAGGAGCAGAAGGAGCAGGAATTGGAGAAGGAGCAGTTGGAGGAGAAATAGCAGGAAGTGGAGACAAAGCAGGAGGAGGCGGAGCAGAATGAGCAGAACGTGGTGAAGGAGCAGGAGGAGGAGAAGGAGCAGGTTGTGGAGAACGAGCTGGAGGAGAAGGAGCAGGAGGAGGAGAAGGAGCACGAGGAGGAGAAGCAGAAGGAGGTGGAGAAGGAGCAGGCGGTGGGGAAGCAGCACTAGGAGGAGAAGGAGCTGGAGGAGGAGAAGGAGCAGGAGGAGGAAAAGGAGCAGGAGGAGGAGAAGGAGCAGGAGCAGGAGAAGGAGCAGGAGCAGGAGAAGCAGCAGGAGGTGGAGAAGGAGGAGGAGGAGGAGAAGGTGCAGGAGGAGGAGTTGGAGCAGCAGGGGGAGACGGAGCAGGAGTTGGGGAAGGAGCAGGAGGGGGAGAAGGAGCAGGAGTAGGAGGGGTAGCAGAAGATGGAGCGGAAGGGGGAAAAGGAGCAGGAGATGGAGAGGGAGCAGGAGGTGGAGAAGGAGCAGGACGTGGAGAAGGAGCAGGACGTGGAGATGGAGCAGGAGGGGGAGAAGGAGCAGGAGTAGGAGGGCGAGCAGGAATTGGAGAAGGAACAGGAGCTGGAGAAGGAGCAGGAGGAGCAGAAAGAGCAGGAGGAGGAGCAGAAGGAGGAGGAGGAGGAGAAAGAGAAGGAGCCGGAGGTGGAGAAGGAGCCGGAGGTGGAGAAGGAGCAGGAGGTGTAGAAGGAGCAGGAGTAGGAGAAGGAGCAGGAGTAGGAGAAGATGCAGGAGGAGGAGAAGGAGCCTGGAGGAGGAAAAGTAGCAGGAGGAGGAGAAGGAGCAGGAGGTGGAGAAGGAGCAGCAGGTGGAGGAGGAGCAGGAGGTGGAGAAGGAGCAGGAGGTGGAGAAGGAGCATGAGGTGCAGAAGTAGCAGGAGCAGGAGAAGGAGCAGGAGGAGGAGAAGGATCAGGAGGTGGAGAAGGAGCAGCTGTTGGAGGAGGACCAGGAGGTGGAGAAGGAGCAGGAGGTGGAGAAGGAGCATGAGGTGCAGAAGTAGCAGGAGCAGGAGAAGGAGCAGGAGGAGGAGAAGGAGCCGGAGGAGACGGAGCAGGACGAAGAGAAGGAGCAAAAGGAGCATTAGGTGGAGATGGAGCAGGACGTGGAGAAGTTGCAGGAGGAGGAGAAGGAGCCCGAGATGGAGAAAGAGCCGGAGGTGGAGGAGCAGCAGGAAGCGGAGAACGAGCTGGGGGAGGAGAACAAGCTGGAGGAGGAGAAGGAGCAGGAGGTGGAGAAGGAGCAGGAAGAGGAGAAGGAGCAGGAGGTGGAGAAGCAGCAGCAGGTGGAGAAGGAGCAGGAGGTGGAGAAGGAGCAAGAGGTGGGGATGGAGCAGGAGGAGGAGGAGGAGCAGACGGAGAAGGAGCAGGCGGTGGAGGCGGACTAGGAGGTGGAAAACGACCAGGAGGAGGGAAAGGAGCAGGAGGTGGAGAAGGAGCAGGAGGTGGATAAGGAACAGGAGCAGGAGAAGCAGCAGGAGCAGGAGAAGGAGCAGGTGGAGGAGAAGGAGCAGGAGGTGGAGAACGAGCAGGAGGAGGAGAACGAGCAGGAGCAGGAGAAGGTGCAGGTAGAGGAGAAGGAACTGGAGTAGGAGAAGGAGCAGGATGGGGAGAAGGAGCAGGATTAGCAGGGGTAGCAGGAGATGGAGCAGAAGGTGGAAAAGGAGCAGGAGATGGAGAGGGAGCAGCAGGTGGAGAAGGAGCAGGACGTGGAGACGGAGCAGGACGTGGAGAAGGAGCAGGAGGGGGAGAAGGAGCAGGTGATGGAGAAGGAACAGGAGATGGATAAGGACCAGGAGCTGGCGAAGGAGCATGAGGAGTAGAAGGATTAGGAGGAGGATAAGCAGAAGGAGCAGGAATTGGAGAAAGAGCAGTTGGAGGAGAAGGAGCAGGAATTGGAGAATGAGCAGGAGATGGACAAGGAGAAGGAGGAGGTGAAGGAGCAGGAAGTGGACAAGGAGCAGGAGGTGGAGAAGGAGCAGGAGGTGCAGAAGCAGCATGAGCAGGAGAAGGTCCGGGAGGAGGAGAAGGAGCCGGAGGAGGAGAAGGAGCAGGAGGATGAGAAGGAGCAAATGGAGCAGGAGGTGGAGATGGAGCAGGACGTGGAGAAGTAGCAGGAGGAGGAGAAGGAGATGGAGACTGAGTTGGAGAAGAAAAAGGAGGTGGAGAAGGAGCAGGAAGTGGAGAACGAGCTGGAGTAGGAGAACGAGTGGGAGGAGGCGAAGGAGCAGGAGGAGCAGTAAGAGCAGGAGGAGGAGAAGGAGCAGGAGCTGGAGAAGGAGCAGGAGGAGGAGAAGGAGCAGGCCGTGGAGAAGGTGCAGGAGGAGGACAACGAGCAGGAGGAGGGGTAGGAGCAGCAGGTGGTGAAGGAGCAGGAGGTGGAGAAGGAGCAGGAGCAGGAGAAGGAGCAGGAGGAGGAGAACGAGCAGGAGGAGGAGAAGGAGCAGGAGAAGGAGAACGAGCAGGAGGAGGAGAAGGAGCAGGAAGAGGAGCAGGAGCAGGAGGTGGAGAAGGAGCAGGAGGTGGAGAAGGAGCAGGAGCTGGAGAAGGAGCAGGAGGAGAAAAAGGAGCAGGAGGAGGAGAAGGAGCAGGAGTTGGAGAAGGAGCAGGAGGTGGAGAAGGAGCTGGAGCAGGATAAGGAGCAGGAGGAGAAAAAGGAGCAGGAGGAGGAGAAGGAGCAATTGATGGAGAAGGAGCAGTAGGTGGAGAAGGAGGAGGAGGAGGAGAAGGAGCAGGAGGTGGAGAAGGAGCAGGAGCTGGAGAAGGAGCAGGAGCAGAAAAGGAAGCAGGAGGAGGAGAAGGAGCAGGAGTTGGAGAAGGAGCAGAAGGTGGAGAAGGAGCTGGAGCAGGATAAGGAGCAGGAGGAGAAAAAGGAGCAGGAGGAGGAGAAGGAGCAGGAGGTGGAGAATGAGCAGGAGGTGGAGAAGGAGGAGGAGGAGGAGAAGGTGCAGGAGGAGGAGAAGGAGCAGGAGGAGGAGAAGGAGCAGGAGGTGGAGAAGGAGCAGGAGGGGGAGAAGGAGCAGGAGTATGAGGGGTAGCAAGAGATGGAGCAGAAGGGGGAAATGGAGCAGGAGATGGAGAGGGAGGAGGAGGTGGAGACGGAGCAGGACGTTGAGAAGGAGCAGGACGTGGAGATGGAGCAGGAGGGGGTAAGGAGCAGGAGGGGTAGAAGGAGTAGGAGGGGGAGAAGGGGCAGGAGTTGGAGTGGTAGCAGGAGATGGAGCGGAAGGGGGAGGAGGAGCACGAGGTGGAGAGGGAGCAGGAGGTGGAGAAGGAGCAGGAGGTGGAGAAGGAACAGGGGATGGAGAACGAACAAAAGCTGGAGAAGGAGCAGGAGGAGGACAAGGAGCCTGAGGTGGAGAAGGAGCAGGAGGTGCAGAAAGTGCAGCAGGAGGAGCAGAAGGAGCAGAAGGTGGAGATGGAGCAGGACGTGAAGAAGGAGCAGGTGGAGGAGATGGAGAAGCAGCCGGAGGTGGAGATGGAGCCGGTGGTGGAGAAGGAGCAGGACGTGTAGAAGGAGCAGGTTGTGGAGAATGAGCTGGAGGAGGAGAACGAGCTGTAGGAGGAGAAGGAGCAGGAGGAGGGTAATGAGCAGGAGGAGGAGAAGGAGCAGGAGGTGGAGAAGGAGCAGGAGGAGGAGGGGAACAGAAGGAGAAGGAGCAGGCGGTGGAGAAGGAGCAGGAGGGGTCAAACGAACAGGAAGAGGAGAAGGAGCAGGAGGAGGAGAAGGAGCTGGTGGAGGAAAAGGAGCAGAAGGAGCAGGAGGTGGAGATGGAGCAGGACGTGGAGAAGTAGCAGGAGGAGTAGAAGGAGAAGGAGCCTGAGTTGGAGAAGGAGCCGAATGTGGAGAAGGAGCAGGAAGTGGAGAACAAGGTGGAGGAGGAGAACGAGCTGGAGGAGAAAGAACAGGAGCTGGAGAAGGAGCAGAAGGAGGAGATGGAGCCGGAGGTGGAGAAGGAGCCGGAGGTTGAGTAGCAGCAGGAGGTGTAGAAGGAGCAGGTTATGGAGAACGAGCTGGAGGAGGAGAACGAGCTGGAGGAGGAAACGGAGCAGGAGGAGGGGAATGAGCAGGAGGAAGAGAAGGAGCAGGAGGTGGAGAAGGAGCAGGAGGAGGAGGGGGAGCAGAAGGACAAGGAGCAGGGGGTGGAGAAGGAGCAGGAGGAGGCGAACGAGCAGGAGGAGGAGAAGGAGCAGGAGGTGGAGACGGAGCTGGAGGAGGAGAACGAGCTGGAGGAGGAGAAGGAGCAGGAGATGGAGACGGAGCAGGAGGTGGAGAAGGAGCAGGAAGGGGAGAAGGAGCAGGAGTAGGAGGGGTAGCAGGAGATGGAGCGGAAGGGGGAGAAGGAGGGGTAGATGGAGAGGGTGCAGGAGGTGGGGAAGGAGCAGGAGGAGGAAAAGGAGCAGGACGAGGAAAAGGAGCAGGAGGAGCAGAAGGAGCAGGAGTTGGAGAAGGAGCTGGAGGAGGAGAACGAGCTTGAGGAGGAGAAGGAGCAGGAGGTGGAGACGGAGCAGGAGGTGGAGAAGGAGCAGGAGGGGGAGAGGGAGCAGGAGTAGGAGTAGGAGGGGTAGCAGGAGATGGAGCGGAAGGGGGAGAAGGAGGGGTAGATGGAGAGGGTGCAGGAGGAGGAGAAGGAGCAGGAGCAGGAGAAGGAGCAGGAGGTGGAGAAGGAGCAGGAGGAGGAGAAGGAGCAGGTGGAGGAGAAGGAGCAGGTGGAGGAGGGGGAGCAGAAGGTGAAGGAGCAGGCGGTGGGGAAGCAGCACTAGGAGGAGAAAGAGCTGGAGGAGGAGAAGGAGCAGGAGGAGGAAAAGGAGCAGGAGGAGGAGAAGGAGCAGGAGCAGGAGAAGGAGCAGGAGCAGGAGAAGCAGCAGGAGGTAGAGAAGGAGGAGGAGGAGGAGAAGGTGCAGGAGGAGGAGTTGGAGCAGCAGGGGGAGACGGAGCAGGAGTTGGAGAAGGAGCAGGAGGGGGAGAAGGAGCAGGAGTAGGAGGGGTAGCAGAAGATGGAGCGGAAGGGGGAAAAGGAGCAGGAGATGGAGAGGGAGCAGGAGGTGGAGAAGGAGCAGGACGTGGAGAAGGAGCAGGACGTGGAGATGGAGCAGGAGGGGGAGAAGGAGCAGGAGTAGGAGGGCGAGCAGGAATTGGAGAAGGAACAGGAGCTGGACAAGGAGCAGGAGGAGCAGAAAGAGCAGGAGGAGGAGCAGAAGGAGGAGGAGGAGGAGAAAGAGAAGGAGCCGGAGGTGGAGAAGGAGCCGGAGGTGGAGAAGGAGCAGGAGGTGTAGAAGGAGCAGGAGTAGGAGAAGGAGCAGGAGTAGGAGAAGATGCAGGAGGAGGAGAAGGAGCCTGGAGGAGGAAAAGGAGCAGGAGGAGGAGAAGGAGCAGGAGTAGGAGAAGGAGCAGGAGTAGGAGAAGATGCAGGAGGAGGAGAAGGAGCCTGGAGGAGGAAAAGGAGCAGGAGGAGGAGAAGGAGCAGGAGGTGGTGAAGGAGCAGCAGTTGGAGGAGGAGCAGGAGGTGGAGAAGGAGCAGGAGGTGGAGAAGGAGCATGAGGTGCAGAAGTAGCAGGAGCAGGAGAAGGAGCAGGAGGAGGAGAAGGAGCAGGAGGTGGAGAAGGAGCAGCAGTTGGAGGAGGACCAGGAGGTGGAGAAGGAGCAGGAGGTGGAGAAGGAGCATGAGGTGCAGAAGTAGCAGGAGCAGGAGAAGGAGCAAGAGGAGGAGAAGGCGCCGGAGGAGACGGAGCAGGACGAGGAGAAGGGGCAAAAGGAGCATTAGGTGGAGATGGAGCAGGACGTGGAGAAGTTGCAGGAGGAGGAGAAGGAACCTGAGATGGAGAAAGAGCCGGAGGTGGAAAACGACCAGGAGGAGGGAAAGGAGCAGGAGGTGGAGAAGGAGCAGGAGGTGGAGAAGGAGCAGGAGGAGGAGCAGAAGGAGCAGGACGTGGAGAAGGAGCAGGATGAGGAGAAGGAACAGGAGATGGAGAAGGAGATGGAGCAGGAGGTGGAGAAGGAGCAGGAGGAGGAGAAGGAGCAGGATGAGGAGAAGGAGCAGGAGGAGGAGAAGGAGCAGGAGGAGGAAAAGGAGCAGGAGGAGGAAAAGGAGCAGGAGGAGGAGAAGGAGCATGTGGAGGTGAAGGAGCAGGAAGTGGACAAGGAGCAGGAGGTGGAGAAGGAGCAGGAGGAGGAGGTGGAGCAGAAGGAGATGTAGCAGGCGGTGGAGAAGGAGCAGGAGGAGGAGAAGGTGGAGGAAGAGGAGAAGGAGCAGGAGGAGAAGAAGGAGCAGGAGGAGGAAAAGGAGAAGGAGGAGGAAAGGGAGCAGGAGGAGGAGAAGGAGCAGGTGGAGGTGAAGGAGCAGGAAGTGGACAAGGAGCAGGAGGTGGAGAAGGAGCAGGCGGTGCAGAAGCAGCAGGAGCAGGAGAAGGTGGGGGAGGAGGAGAACGAGCCGGAGGAGGAGAAGGAGCAGGAGGATGAGAAGGAGCAAATGGAGCAGGAGGTGGAGATGGAGCAGGACGTGGAGAAGTAGCAGGAGGAGGAGAAGGAGATGGAGACTGAGTTGGAGAAGAAAAAGGAGGTGGAGAAGGAGCAGGAAGTGGAGAACGAGCTGGAGTAGGAGAACGAGTGGGAGGAGGCGAAGTAGCAGGAGGAGGAGTAAGAGCAGGAGGAGGAGAAGGAGCAGGAGCTGGAGAAGGAGCAGGAGGTGGAGAAGGAGCAGGAGGTGGAGAAGGAGCAGGAGGAGGAGAAGGAGCAGAAGGAGAAGGAGCAGGCCGTGGAGAAGGAGCAGGAGGAGGACAACGAGCAGGAGGAGGGGTAGGAGCAGCAGGTGGAGAAGGAGCAGGAGGTGGAGAAGGAGCAGGAGCAGGAGAAGGAGCAGGAGGAGGAGAACGAGCAGGAGGAGGAGAAGGAGCAGGAGAAGGAGAACGAGCAGGAGGAGAAAAAGGAGCAGGAGGAGGAGAAGGAGCAGGAGTTGGAGAAGGAGCAGGAGCTGGAGAAGGAGCAGGAGGAGAAAAAGGAGCAGGAGGAGGAGAAGGAGCAGGAGGTGGAGAAGGAGCAGGAGGTGGAGAAGGAGGAGGAGGAGGAGAAGGTGCAGGAGGAGGAGAAGGAGCAGGAGGAGGAGAAGGAGCAGGAGGGGGAGAAGGAGCAGGAGGGGGAGAAGGAGCAGGAGTATGAGGGGTAGCAAGAGATGGAGCAGAAGGGGGAAATGGAGCAGGAGATGCAGAGGGAGGAGGAGGTGGAGACGGAGCAGGACGTGGAGAAGGAGCAGGACGTGGAGATGGAGCAGGAGGGGGTAAGGAGCAGGAGGGGTAGAAGGAGTAGGAGGGGAGAAGTGGCAGGAGTTGGAGTGGTAGCAGGAGATGGAGCGGAAGGGGGAGGAGGAGCACGAGGTGGAGAGGGAGCAGGAGGTGGAGAAGGAGCAGGAGGTGGAGAAGGAACAGGGGATGGAGAACGAACAAAAGCTGGAGAAGGAGCAGGAGGAGGACAAGGAGCCGGAGGTGGAGAAGGAGCAGGAGGTGCAGAAAGTGCAGCAGGAAGAGCAGAAGGAGCAGAAGGTGGAGATGGAGCAGGACGTGAAGAAGGAGCAGGTGGAGGAGATGGAGAAGCAGCCGGAGGTGGAGATGGAGCCGGAGGTGGAGAAGGAGCAGGACGTGTAGAAGGAGCAGGTTGTGGAGAATGAGCTGGAGGAGGAGAACGAGCTGAAGGAGGAGAAGGAGCAGGAGGTGGAGAAGGAGCAGGAGGAGGAGGGGGAGCAGAAGGAGAAGGAGCAGGCGGTGGAGAAGGAGCAGGAGGGGTCGAACGAACAGGAAGAGGAGAAGGAGCAGGAGGAGGAGAAGGAGCTGGTGGAGGAAAAGGAGCAGAAGGAGCAGCAGGTGGAGATGGAGCAGGACGTGGAGAAGTAGCAGGAAGTGGAGAACGAGCTGGAGGAGGAGAACGAGCTGGAGGAGAAGGAGCAGCAGCAGGAGGAGAAGGAGCAGGAGGTGGAGATGGAGCAGGAGGTGGAGAAGGAACAGGGCATGGAGAAAGAACAGGAGCTGGAGAAGGAGCAGAAGGAGGAGATGGAGCCGGAGGTGGAGAAGGAGCCGGAGGTTGAGTAGGAGCAGGAGGTGTAGAAGGAGCAGGTTATGGAGAACGAGCTGGAGGAGGAGAACGAGCTGGAGGAGGAAACGGAGCAGGAGGGGGGGAATGAGCAGGAGGAAGAGAAGGAGCAGGAGGTGGAGAAGGAGCAGGAGGAGGAGAATGAGCAGGAGGTGGAGAAGGAGCAGGAGGTGGAGACGGAGCTGGAGGAGGAGAACGAGCTGGAGGAGGAGAAGGAGCAGGAGGTGGAGACGGAGCAGGAGGTGGAGAAGGAGCAGGAGGGGGAGAAGGAGCAGGAGTAGGAGGGGTAGCAGGAGATGGAGCGGAAGGGGGAGAAGGAGGGGTAGATGGAGAGGGTGCAGGAGGTGGGGAAGGAGCAGGAGGAGGAAAAGGAGCAGGATGAGGAAAAGGAGCAGGAGGAGCAGAAGGAGCAGGAGGTGGAGAAGGAGCTGGAGGAGGAGAACGAGCTGGAGGAGGAGAAGGAGCAGGAGGTGGAGACGGAGCAGGAGGTGGAGAAGGAGCAGGAGGGGGAGAGGGAGCAGGAGTAGGAGTAGGAGGGGTAGCAGGAGATGGAGCGGAAGGGGAGAAGGAGGGGTAGATGGAGAGGGTGCAGGAGGTGGAGAAGGAGCAGGAGGAGGAGAAGGAGCAGGAGCAGGAGAAGGAGCAGGAGGTGGAGAAGGAGCAGGAGGAGGAGAAGGAGCAGGTGGAGGAGAAGGAGCAGGAGGAGGAGATGGAGGAGGAGGAGGAGAAGGAGCCGGAGGAGGAGAAGGAGCATGAGGAGGAGAAGAAGCAGTAGGAGCAGAAGGTGGAGATGGAGCAGAAAGCGGAGAAGTAGCAAGAGGAGGTGAAGGAAAAGGAGACTGAGTTGGAGAAGGAAAAGGAGGTGGTGAAGGAGCAGGAAGTGGAGAACGAGCTGGAGGAGGAGAACGAGCTGGAGGAGGAGAAGGAGCAGGAGGAGGAGAAGGAGCAGGAGTAGGAGAAGGAGCAGGAGGTGGAGAAGGAGCAGGAGGTGGAGAATGATCAGGAGGTGGAGAAGGAGCAGGAGGAGGAGGAGGAGCAGAAGAAGAAGGAGCAGTCCGTGGAGAAAGAGCAGGAGGAGGAAAACGAGCAGGAGGAGGAGAAGGAGCAGAAGGAGAAGGAGCAGAAGCAGGAGATCGAGCAGGAGGATTAAAAGGAGCAGGAGGAGGAGAAGGAGCAGGAGGAGGAGAAGGAGCAGGAGGAGGAGAAGGAGCAGGAGGGGTAGAAGGAGCAGGAGGGTGAGAAGGAGCAGGAGTAGGAGGGGTAGCAGGAGATGCAGCGGAAGGGGGAAAAGGAGCAGGCGATGGAGTGGGAGCAGGAGGTGGAGACGGAGCAGGACGTGGAGAAAGAGCAGGACGTGGAGATGGAGCATGAGGGGTGAAGGAGCAGGAGGGGGAGAAGGAGCAGGAGGGGGAGAAGGAGCAGGAGTAGGAGGGGTAGCAGGAGATGGAGCGGAAGGGGGGGGAGGAGCAGGAGGTGGAGAGGGAGCAGGAGGTGGAGAAGGAGCAGGAGGTGGTGAAGGAACAGGGGATGCAGAAGGAACAGGAGCTGGAGAAGGAGCAGGAGGAGGACAAGGAGCCGGAGGTGGAGAAGGAGCAGGAGTTGTAGAAGGAGCAGGTTGTGGAGAACGAGCTGGAGGAGGAGAACGAGCTGGAGGAGCATAAGGAGCAGGAATTGGAGAAAGCAGTTGCAGGAGAAGGAGCAGGATTTGGAGAATGAGTAGGAGATGCAGAAGGAGAAGGAGCAGGAGGAGGAGAAGGATCAGGAGGAGGAGAAGCAGCAGGAGGGAGAGAAGGAACTGGAGGGGGAGAAGGAACTGGAGGGGGAGAAGGAGCAGGAGGAGGAAAAGCAGCAGGAAGTGGAGAAGGAGCAGGAGGAGGAGAAAGAGCAGGAGGAGGAGAGGAAGGAGAAGGAGGTGGAGATGGAGCAGGACGTGGAGAAGGAGCAGGAGGAGGAGAAGGAGAAGCAGCCGGAGGTGGAGAAGGAGCCGAAGGTGGAGAAGGAGCAGCAGGTGTAGAAGGAGCAGGTTGTGGAGGATGAGCTGGAGGTGGAGAACGAGCTGGAGGAGGAGAAGGAGCAGGAGGAGGGGAATGAGCAGGAGGAGGTGAAGGAGCAGGAGGTGGAGAAGGAGCAGGAGGTGCAGAAGGAGCAGGAGCAGGAGAAGGAGCAGGAGGAGGAGAAGGAGCCGGAGGAGGAGAAGGAGCAGGCGGTGGAGAAGGAGCAGGAGGAGGAGGAGGAGCAGAAGAAGAAGGAGCAGTCCGTGGAGAAAGAGCAGGAGGAGGAAAACGAGCAGGAGGAGGAGAAGGAGCAGAAGGAGAAGGAGCAGAAGCAGGAGATCGAGCAGGAGGATTAAAAGGAGCAGGAGGAGGAGAAGGAGCAGGAGGAGGAGAATGAGCAGGAGGAGGAGAAGGAGCAGGAGCGGTAGAAGGAGCAGGAGGGTGAGAAGGAGCAGGAGTAGGAGGGGTAGCAGGAGATGCAGCGGAAGGGGGAAAAGGAGCAGGCGATGGAGTGGGAGCAGGAGGTGGAGACGGAGCAGGACGTGGAGAACGAGCTGGAGGAGGAGAAGGAGCAGGAGGAGGAGAAGGAGCAGGAGGAGGAGAAGGAGCAGGAGGAGGAGAAGCGGCAGGAGGAGGAAAATGAGCAGGAGGAGGAGAAGGAGCAGGAGGAGGAGAAGGAGCAGGAGGAGGAGAAGGAGCCGGAGGAGGAGAAGGAGCAGGCGGTGGAGAAGGAGCAGGAGGTGGAGAAGGAGCAGGAAGTGGAGAAGGAGCAGGAGCAGGAGGGGGAGGAGAAGGAGAAGGAGCAGAAGGTGGAAAAGGAGCAGGAGGAGGGGAGGGAGCAGGAGGTGGAGATGGAGCAGGAGGTGTACAAGGAGCAGGTTGTGGAGAGCGAGCTGGAGGAGGAGAACGAACTGGAGGAGGAGAAGGAGCAGGAGGAGGAGGTGGAGCAGAAGGAGATGGAGCAGGCGGTGGAGAAGGTGCAGGAGGAGGAGATTGAGCAGGAGGAGGAGAAGGAGCAGGAGGAGGAGAAGCGGCAGGAGGAGGAAAATGAGCAGGAGGAGGAGAAGGAGCAGGAGGAGGAGAAGGAGCAGGAGGAGGAAAAGGAGCAGGAGGAGGAGAAGGAGCAGGAGGTGGAGAAGGAGCAGAAGGTGAAGTCGGAGCAGGAGCTGCAGAAGGAGCAGGAGCAGGAGAAGGAGGAGGAGGAGGAGAAGGAGCCGGAGGAGGAGAAGGAGCAGGAGGAGGAGAAGGAACAGGAGGTGGAGAAGGAGCAGGAGGTGGAGAAGGAGCAGGAGGAGGAGGAGGAGCAGAAAGAGAAGGAGCAGGAGGTGGAGAAGGAGTAGGAGGAAGAAAAGGAGCAGGAGGAGGGGAAGGAGTAGGAGGAGGAGAAGGAGCCGGAGGAGGAGAAGGAGCAGGAGGAGGAGAAGGAGCAGAAGGAGCAGGAGGTGGAGAAGGAGCAGGAAGTGGAGAAGGAGCAGGAGAAGGAGAAGGAGCAGAAGGATGCGAACGAGCAGGATTAGGAGAAGAAGCAGGAGGACGAGAAGGAGCCGGAGGAGGAGATGGAGCAGTAGTTGGAGAAGGAAAAGGAGGTGGAGAAGCAGCAGGAAGTGGAGAACGAGCTGGAGGAGGAGAACGAGCAGGAGGAGGAGAAGGAGCAGGAGGAGGAGAAGGAGCAGGAGGTGGAGAAGGTGCAGGAGGTGGAGAAGGAGCAGGAGGAGGAGGAGGAGCAGAAAGAGAAGGAGCAGGAGGTGGAGAAGGAGCAGGGGGAGGAAAAGCAGCAGGAGGAGGGGAAGAAGTAGGGGGAGGAGAAGGAGCCGGAGGAGGAGAAGGAGCAGGAGGAGCAGGAGGTGGAGATGGAGCAGGACGTGGGGAAGTAGCAGGAGGAGGAGAAGGAGAAGGAGCCTGAGTTGTCGATGGAAAAGGAGGTGGAGAAGGAGCAGGAAGTGGAGAAGGAGCAGGAGGAGGAGAAGGAGCAGGATTAGGAGATGGAGCAGGAGGACGAGAAGGAGTCGGAGGAGAAGATGGAGCAGGCGGTGGAGAAGGAGCAGGAGGTGGAGAAGGAGCAGGAGCAGGAGAAGGGGCAGGAGGAGGAGAAGGAGCAGGTGGAGGAGAAGGAGCAGGTAGTGGAGAATGAACTGGAGGTGGAGAAGGAGGAGGAGGAGGAGGAGGTGCAGGAGGAGGACAAGGAGCAGGAGACGGAGAAGGAGCAGGAGGAGGAAAAGGAGCAGGAGGAGGAGAAGGAGCAGGGGGTGGAGAAGGAGCAGAAGGTGGAGTCGGAGAAGGAGCTGCAGAAGGAGCAGGAGCAGGAGAAGGAGGAGGAGGAGGAGAAGGAGCCGTAGGAGGAGAAGGAGCAGGAGGAGCAGGAGGTGGAGAAGGAGCAGGAAGTGGAGAAGGAGCAGGAGGAGGAGAAGGAGCAGGAGGATGAGAACGAGCAGGATTAGGAGAAGGAGCAGGAGGACGAGATGGAGCCGGAGGAGGAGATGGAGCAGGAGGTGGAGAAGGAGCAGGAGGTGGAGAAGGAGCAGGAGCAGCAGAAGGAGCAGGTGGAGGAGAAGGAGCAGGAGTAGGAGATGGAGCAGGTTGTGGAGGACGAGCTGGAGGTGGAGAACGAGCTGGAGGAGAAGAAGGAGCAGGAGGAGGGGAATGAGCAGGAGGAGGTGAAGGAGCAGGAGGTGGAGAAGGAGCAGGAGGAGGTTGGGGAGCAGAAGTAGAAGGAGCAGGCGGTGGAGAAGGAGAAGGAAGTGGAGAACGAGCTGGAGGAGGAGAAGGAGCAGGAGGAGGAGAAGGAGCAGGAGGAGGAGAAGGAGCAGGAGGTGGAGAAGGAGCAGGAGTTGGAGAAGGAGCAGGAGGTGCAGAAGGAGCTGGAGCAGGAGAAGGAGCCGGAGGAGCAGGAGGTGGAGAAGGAGCAGGAAGTGGAGAAGGAGCAGGAGGAGGAGAAGCAGCAGGAGGTGTAGAAGGAGCAGGTTGTGGAGGACGAGCTGGAGGTGGAGAACGAGCTGGAGGAGTTGAAGGAGCAGGAGGTGGAGAAGGAGCAGGAGGATGTTGGGGAGCAGAAGTAGAAGGAGCAGACGGTGGAGAAGGAGCAGGAAGTGGAGAACGAGCTGCAGGAGGAGAAGGAGCAGGAGGAGGAGAAGGAGCAGGAGGAGGAGAAGGAGCAGGAGGTGGAGAAGGAGCAGGAGGTGGAGAAGGAGCAGGAGGTGCAGAAGGAGCAGGAGCAGGAGAAGGAGCAGGAGGAGGAGAAGGAGCCGGAGGAGGAGAAGGAGCAGGCGGTGGAAAAGGAGCAGGAGGTGGAGAAGGAGCAGGAAGTGGAGAAGGAGCAGGAGCAGTAGGGGGAGTAGAAGGAGAAGGAGCAGAAGGTGGAAAAGGAGCAGTAGGAGGGGAGGGAGCAGGAGGTGGAGATGGAGCAGGAGGTGTAGAAGTAGCAGGTTGTGGAGAGCGAGCTGGAGGAGGAGAACGAACTGGAGGAGGAGACGGAGCAGGAGGAGGAGGTGGAGCAGAAGGAGATGGAGCAGGCGGTGGAGAAGGTGCAGGAGGTGGAGATGGAGCAGGAGGAGGAGAAGGAGCAGGAGGAGGAGAAGCGGCAGGAGGATGAAAATGAGCAGGAGGAGGAGAAGGAGCAGGAGGAGGAGAAGGAGCAGGAGGAGGAAAAGGAGCAGGAGGAGGAGAAGGAGCAGGAGGTGGAGAAGGAGCAGAAGGTGGAGTCGGAGCAGGAGCTGCAGAAGGAGCAGGAGCAGGAGAAGGAGGAGGAGGAGGAGATGGAGCCGGAGGAGGAGAAGTAGCAGGAGGAGGAGAAGGAACAGGAGGTGGAGAAGGAGCAGGAGGTGGAGAAGGAGCAGGAGGAGGAGGAGGAGCAGAAAGAGAAGGAGCAGGAGGTGGAGAAGGAATAGGAGGAAGAAAAGGAGCAGGAGGAGGAGAAGGAGCAGGAGGAGGAGAAGGAGCAGAAGGAGCAGGAGGTGGAGATGGAGCAGGAAGTGGAGAAGTAGCAGGAGGAGGAGAAGGAGCCTGAGTTGTAGATGGAAATGGAGGTGGAGAAGGAGCAGGAAGTGGAGAAGGAGCAGGAGGAGGAGAAGGAGCAGGAGGATGCGAACGAGCAGGATTAGGAGAAGAAGCAGGAGGACGAGAAGGAGCAGGAGGAGGAGATGGAGCAGGAGTTGGAGAAGGAGCAGGTGGTGGGGAAGGAGCAGGAGGTGGAGAAGGAGCAGGAGCAGGAGAAGGAGCCTGAGTTGGAGAAGGAAAAGGAGGTGGAGAAGTAGCAGGAAGTGGAGAACGAGCTGGAGGAGGAGAACGAGCTGGAGGAGGAGTAGGAGCAGGAGGAGGAGAAGGAGCAGGAGGTGGAGAAGGTGCAGGAGGTGGAGAAGGAGCAGGAGGAGGAGGAGGAGCAGAAACAGAAGGAGCAGGAGGTGGAGAAGGAGCAGGGGGAGGAAAGGAGCAGGAGGAGGGGAAGAGGTAGGGGGAGGAGAAGGAGCCGGAGGAGGAGAAGGAGCAGGAGGACGAGAAGGAGCAGAAGGAGCAGGAGGTGGAAATGGAGCAGGATGTGGGGCAGTAGCAGGAGGAGGAGAAGGAGAAGGAGCCTGAGTTGTCGATGGAAAAGGAGGTGGAGAAGGAGCAGGAAGTGGAGATGGAGCAGGAGGACGAGAAGGAGTCGGAGGAGGAGATGGAGCAGGAGGTGGAGAAGGAGCAGGAGGTGGAGAAGGAGCAGGAGCAGGAGAAGGAGCAGGAGGAGGAGAAGGAGCAGGTGGAGGAGAAGGAGCAGGTAGTGGAGAATGAGCAGGAGGTGGAGAAGGAGGAGGAGGAGGAGAAGGTGCAGGAGGAGGACAAGGAGCAGGAGGCGGAGAAGGAGCAGGAGGAGGAAAAGGAGCAGGAGGAGCAGAAGGAGCAGGAGGTGGAGAAGGAGCTGGAGGAGGAGAACGAGCTGGAGGAGGAGAAGGTGCAGGAGGTGGAGACGGAGCAGGAGGTGGAGAAGGAGTCGGAGGGGGAGAGGGAGCAGGAGTAGGAGTAGGAGGGGTAGCAGGAGATGGAGCGGAAGGGGGAGAAGGAGGGGTAGATGGAGAGGGTGCAGGAGGTGGAGAAGGAGCAGGAGGAGGAGAAGGAGCTGGAGGAGGAGAAGGAGCAGGAGTGGAGAAGGAGCAGGAGGAGGAGAAGGAGCAGGTGGAGGAGAAGGAGCAGGAGGTGGAGAAGGAGCAGGAGCGTGGAGAAGGAGCAGGAGCAGGAGAAGGAGCCTGAGTTGGAGAAGGAAAAGGAGGTGGAGAATTAGCAGGAAGTGGAGAACGAGCTGGAGGAGGAGAACGAGCTGAGGAGGAGAAGGAGCAGGAGGAGGAGAAGGAGCAGGAGGTGAGAAGGAGCAGGAGGTGGAGAAGGTGCAGGAGGTGGAGAAGGAGCAGGAGGAGGAGGAGGAGGAGGAGGAGAAGGAGCCGGAGGAGGAGAAGGAGCATGAGGAGGAGAAGGAGCAGTAGGAGCAGAAGGTGGAGATGGAGCAGGAAGCGGAGAAGTAGCAGGAGGAGGAGAAGGAAAATGAGACTGAGTTGGAGAAGGAAAAGGAGGTGGTGAAGGAGCAGGAAGTGGAGAACGAGCTGGAGGAGGAGAACGAGCTGGAGGAGGAGAAGGAGCAGGAGGAGGAGAAGGAGCAGGAGGAGGAGAAGGAGCAGGAGGAGGAGGAGGGAGGAGGAGGAGGGAGGAGAAGGAGCCGGAGGAGGAGAAGGAGCATGAGGAGGAGAAGGAGCAGTAGGAGCAGAAGGTGGAGATGGAGCAGGAAGCGGAGAAGTAGCAGGAGAGGAGAAGGAAAAGGAGACTGAGTTGGAGAAGGAAAAGGAGGTGGTGAAGGAGCAGGAAGTGGAGAACGAGCTGGAGGAGGAGACCGAGCTGGAGGAGGAGAAGGAGCAGGAGGTGGAGAAGGAGCAGGAGGTGGAGAATGATCAGGAGGTGGAGAAGGAGCAGGAGGAGGAGGAGGAGCAGAAGAAGAAGGAAGCAGGCCGTGGAGAAAGAGCTGGAGGTGGAGAACGAGCTGGAGGAGAGAAGGAGCAGGAGGAGGGGAATGAGCAGGAGGAGGTAAAGGAGCAGGAGGTGGAGAAGGAGCAGGAGGAGGTTGTGGAGCAGAAGTAGAAGGAGCAGGCGGTGGAGAAGGAGCAGGAATTGGAGAACGAGCTGGAGGAGGAGAAGGAGCAGGAGGAGGAGAAGGAGCAGGAGGTGGAGAAGGAGCAGGAGGTGGAGAAGGAGCAGGAGGTGCAGAAGGAGCAGGAGCAGGAGAAGAGCAGGAGAAGGAGCCGGAGGAGGAGAAGGAGCAGGCGGTGGAGAAGGAGCAGGAGGTGGAGAAGGAGCAGGAAGTGGAGAAGGAGCAGGAGGAGGAGGAGGAGCAGAAAGAGAAGGAGCAGGAGGTGGAGAAGGAGTAGGAGGAAGAAAAGGAGCAGGAGGAGGGGAAGGAGGAGGAGGAGGAGAAGGAGCCGGAGGAGAAGGTGGAGGAGAAGGAGATGGAGCAGGCGGTGGATAAGGTGCAGGAGGAGGAGATGGAGCAGGAGGAGGAGAAGGAGCAGGAGGAGGAGAAGCGGCAGAAGGAGGAAAATGAGCAGGAGGAGGCGAAGGAGCAGGAGGAGGAGAAGGAGCAGGAGGTGAAGAAGGAGCAGAAGGTGCAGTCGGAGCAGGAGCTGCAGAAGGAGCAGGAGCAGGAGAAGGAGGAGGAGGAGGAGAAGGAGCCGGAGGAGGAGAAGGAGCAGGAGGAGGAGAAGGAACAGGAGGTGGAGAAGGAGCAGAAGGTGGAGAAGGAGCAGGAGGAGGAGGAGGAGCAGAAAGAGAAGGAGCAGGAGGTGGAGAAGGAGTAGGAGGAAGAAAAGGAGCAGGAGGAGGGGAAGGAGTAGGAGGAGGAGAAGGAGCCGGAGGAGGAGAAGGAGCAGAAGGAGCAGGAGGTGGAGATGGAGCAGGAAGTGGAGAAGTAGCAGGAGGAGGAGATGGAGCCTGAGTTGTAGATGGAAATGGAGGTGAGAAGGAGCAGGAAGTGGAGAAGGAGCAGGAGGACGAGAAGGAGCCGGAGGAGGAGATGGAGCAGGAGTTGGAGAAGGAGCAGGAGGTGGAGAAGGAGCAGGAGGTGGAGAATGAGCAGGAGGTGGAGTCGGAGCAGGAGCTCCAGAAGGAGCAGGAGCAGGAGAAGGAGGAGCAGGAGGAGAAGGAGCCGGAGGAGGAGAAGGAGCAGGAGGAGCCGGAGGAGGAGAAGGAGCAGGAGGAGGAGAAGGAGCAGAAGGAGCAGGAGGTGGAGATGGAGCAGGAAGTGGAGAAGTAGCAGGAGGAGGAGAAGGAGCCTGAGTTGTAGATGGAAATGGAGGTGGAGAAGCAGCAGGAAGTGGAGAAGGAGCAGGAGGACGTGAAGGAGCCGGAGGAGGAGATGGAGCAGGAGTTGGAGAAGGAGCAGGAGGTGGAGAAGGAGCAGGAGGTGGAGAAGGAGCAGGAGGTGGAGAATGAGCAGGAGGTGGAGTCGGAGCAGGAGCTCCAGAAGGAGCAGGAGCAGGAGAAGGAGGAGGAGGAGGAGAAGGAGCCGGAGGAGGAGAAGGAGCAGGAGGAGCCTGAGTTGGAGAAGGAAAAGGAGGTGGAGAAGCAGCAGGAAGTGGAGAACGAGCTGGAGGAGGAGAAGGAGCAGGAGGAGGAGAAGGAGCAGGAGGTGGAGAAGGTGCAGGAGGTGGAGAAGGAGCAGTAGGAGGAGGAGGAGCAGAAAGAGAAGGAGCAGGAGGTGGAGAAGGAGCAGGGGGAGGAAAAGGAGCAGGAGGAGGGGAAGAAGTAGGGGGAGGAGAAGGAGCCGGAGGAGGAGAAGGAGCAGGAGGACGAGAAGGAGCAGAAGGAGCAGGAGGTGGAGATGGAGCAGGACGTGGGGAAGTAGCAGGAGGAGGAGAAGGAGAAGGAGCCTGAGTTGTCGATGGAAAAGGAGGTGGAGAAGGAGCAGGAAGTGGAGAAGGAGCAGGAGGAGGAGAAGGGGCAGGAGGAGGAGAAGGAGCAGGTGGAGGAGAAGGAGCAGGTAGTGGAGAATGAACTGGAGGTGGAGAAGGAGGAGGAGGAGGAGAAGGTGCAGGAGGAGGACAAGGAGCAGGAGGCGGAGAAGGAGCAGGAGGAGGAAAAGGAGCAGGAGGAGGAGAAGGAGCAGGGGGTGGAGAAGGAGCAGAAGGTGGAGTCGGAGCAGGAGCTGCAGAAGGAGCAGGAGCAGGAGAAGGAGGAGGAGGAGGAGAAGGAACCGAAGGAGGAGAAGGAGCAGGAGGAGCAGGAGGTGGAGAAGGAGCAGGAGGTGGAGAAGGAGCAGGAGGAGGAGAAGGAGCAGGAGGATGAGAACGAGCAGGATTAGGAGAAGGAGCAGGAGGACGAGATGGAGCCGGAGGAGGAGATGGAGCAGGAGGTGGAGAAGGAGCAGGAGGTGGAGAAGGAGCAGGGGCAGGAGAAGGAGCAGGTGGAGGAGAAGGAGCAGGAGTAGGAGATGGAGCAGGTTGTGGAGGACGAGCTGGAGTTGGAGAACGAGCTGGAGGAGGAGAAGGAGCAGGAGGAGGGGAATGAGCAGGAGGAGGTGAAGGAGCAGGAGGAGGAGAAGGAGCAGGAGGAGGAGAAGGAGCAGGAGGTGGGGAAGGAGCAGGAGGTGGTGAAGGAGCAGGAGGTGCAGAAGGAGCAGGAGCAGGAGAAGTAGCAGGAGGAGCAGGAGGTGGAGAAGGAGCAGGAAGTGGAGAAGGAGCAGGAGGAGGAGAAGGAGCAGGAGGTGTAGAAGGAGCAGGTTGTGGAGGACGAGCTGGAGGTGGAGAACGAGCTGGAGGAGGAGAAGGAGCAGGAGGAGGGGAATGAGCAGGAGGAGGTGAAGGAGCAGGAGGTGGAGAAGGAGCAGGAGGTGCAGAAGGAGCAGGAGCAGGAGAAGGAGCAGGAGGAGGAGAAGGAGCCGGAGGAGGAGAAGGAGCAGGCGGTGGAGAAGGAGCAGGAGGTGGAGAAGGAGCAGGAAGTGGAGAAGGAGCAGGAGCAGTAGGGGGAGCAGAAGGAGAAGGAGCAGAATGTGGAAAAGGAGCAGGAGGAGGGGAGGGAGCAGGAGGTGGAGATGGAGCAGGAGGTGTAGAAAGAGCAGGTTGTGGAGAGCGAGTGGAGGAGGAGAACGAACTGGAGGAGGAGAAGGAGCAGGAGGAGGAGGTGGAGCAGAAGGAGAAGGAGCAGGCGGTGGAGAAGGTGCAGGAGGTGGAGATGGAGCAGGAGGAGGAGAAGTAGCAGGAGGAGGAGAAGCGGCAGGAGGATGAAAATGAGCAGGAGGAGGAGAAGGAGCTGGAGGAGGAGAAGGAGCAGGAGGAGGAAAAGGAGCAGGAGGAGGAGAAGGAGCAGGAGGTGGAGAAGGAGCAGAAGGTGGAGTCGGAGCAGGAGCTGCAGAAGGAGCAGGAGCAGGAGAAGGAGGAGGAGGAGGAGATGGAGCCGGAGGAGGAGAAGGAGCAGGAGGAGGAGAAGGAACAGGAGGTGGAGAAGGAGCAGGAGGTGGAGAAGGAGCAGGAGGAGGAGGAGGAGCAGAAAGAGAAGGAGCAGGAGGTGGAGAAGGAGCAGAAAAAGAAGGAGCAGGACGTGGAGAAGGACGAGGAGGAGGAAAACGAGCAGGTGGAGGGAAAGGAGAAGTAGGTGGAGATGGAGCAGAAGCAGGAGTAGGAGCAGTAGGAGGATAACGAGGAGGAGGAGGAGAAGGAGCAGGAGCAGGAGAAGGAGGAAGAAAAGGAGCATAAGGTGTAGAAGGAGCAGGAGGTGGAGCAGGAGGAGGAGGAGGAGGAGAAGGTGCAGGAGGAGGAGAAGGAGCAGGAGGAGGAGATGGAGCAGGACGGGGAGAAGGAGCAGGAGGGGGAGATGGAGCAGGAGGGGGAGAAGGAGCAGGAGGGGGAGAAGGAGCAGGAGGGATAGAAGGAGCAGGAGGGGGAGAAGGAGCAGGAGGGGGAGAAGGTTCAGGAGGGGGAGAAGGAGCAGGAGGGGGAGAAGGAGAAGGAGTAGGATGAAGAAAAGGAGCAGGAGGAGGGGAAGGAGTAGGAGGAGGAGAAGGAGCCGGAGGAGGAGAAGGAGCAGGAGGAGCAGAAGGAGAAGGAGCAGGAGGTGGAGAAGGAGCAGGAGGAAGAAAAGGAGCAGGAGGAGGGGAAGGAGCAGGAGGAGGAGAAGGAGGAGGAGGAGGAGAAGGAGCAGAATGTGCAGGAGGTGGAGAAGGAGCAGGAAGTGGAGAAGGAGCAGGAGGTGGAGAAGGAACAGGTGATGGAGAAGGAACAGGAGCTGGAGAAGGAGCAGGAGGAGGAGACGGAGCAGGAGGAGGAGGCGCAGAAGGAGCAGGAATTGGAGAAAGAGCAGCTCTCGGAGAAGGAGCAGGAATTGGAGAATGAGCAGGAGATGGTGAAGGAGAAGGAGGAGCTGATGGAGCAGGAGGTGGAGAAGGAGCAGGACGGGGAGAAATAGCAGGAGGCGGAGAAGGAGCCTGAGCTGTAGATGGAAAAGGACATGGAGAAGGAGCAGGAAGTGGAGAAGGAGCAGGAGGAGGAGAAGGAGCAGGAGGATGCGAACGAGCAGGATTAGGAGAAGGAGCAGGACGACGAGAAGGAGCCGGTGGAGGAGATGGAACAGGAGGTGGAGAAGGAGCAGGAGGTGGAGAAGGAGCAGGAGGTGGAGAAGGAGCAGGAGCAGGAGAAGGAGCAGGAGGAGGAGAAGGAGCAGGAAGTGGAGAATGAGCAGGAGGTGGAGAAGGAGGAGGAGGAGGAGAAGGTGCAGGAGGAGGGCAAGGAGCAGGAGGAGGAGAAGGAGCAGGAGGTTGAGCCGGAGCAGGAGCTGCAGAAGGAGCAGGAGCAGGAGAAGGAGGAGGAGGAGGAGAAGGTGCAGGAGGAGGAGAAGGAGCAGGAGCAGGAGAAGGAGCAGGAGGAGGAGAAGGAGCAGGTGGAGGAGAAGGATCGGTTAGTGGAGAATGAGCAGGAGGTGGAGAAGGAGGAGGAGTAGGAGAAGGTGCAGGAGGAGGACAAGGAGCAGGAGGAGGAGAAGGAGCAGGAGGATGAAAAGGAGCAGGAGGAGGAGAAGGAGCAGGACGTGGAGAAGGAGCAGAAGGTGGAGTCGGAGCAGGAGCTGCAGAAGGAGCAGGAGCAGGAGAAGGAGGAAGAGGAGGAGAAGGTGCAGGAGGAGGACAAGGAGCAGGAGGAGGAGAAGGAGCAGGAGGAGGAGAAGGTGCAGGCGGAGGACAGGGAGCAGGAGGAGGAGAAGGAGCAGGAGGGGGAGAAGGAGCAGGAGGAGGAGAAGGTGCAGCAGTAGGAGGGGTAAAAGGAGATGGAGCGCATAGGGGAAAAGGAGCAGGAGATGGAGAGGGAGCAGGAGGTGGAGAAGGAGCAGGAGGTGGAGAAGAAACAGGGGATGGGAAGGAACAGGAGCTGGAGAAGGAGCAGGAGGAGGAGGCGCAGAAGGAGCAGGAATTGGAGAAAGAGCATTTCTCGGAGAAGGAGCAGGAATTGGAGAATGAGCAGGAGATGGTGAAGGAGAAGGAGGAGCTGATGGAGCAGGAGGTGGAGAAGGAGCAGGAAGTGGAGAAGGAGCAGGAGGAGGAGAAAGAGCAGGAGGATGAGAACGAGCTGGATTAGGAGAAGGAGCAGGGTGACGAGAAGGAGCCGGAGGAGGAGATGGAGCAGGAGGTGGAGAAGGAGCAGGAGGTGGAGAAGGAGCAGGAGCAGGAGAAGGAGCAGTAGGAGGAGAAGGAGCAGGAGGAGGAGAAGGAGCAGGAAGTGGAGAATGAGAGGGAGATGGAGACGGAGGAGGAGGAGGAGAAGGAGCAGGAGGAGGAGAAGGAGCAGGAGGAGGAGAAGGAGCAGGAGGGGGAGAAGGAGCAGGAGGAGGAGAAGGTGCAGCAGTAGGAGGGGTAAAAGGAGATGGAGCGCAAGGGGAAAAGGAGCAGGAGATGGAGAGGGAGCAGGAGGTGGAGAAGGAGCAGGAGGTGGAGAAGAAACAGGGGATGGAGAAGGAACAGGAGCTGGAGAAGGAGCAGGAGGAGGAGACGGAGCAGGAGGAGTAGGCGCAGAATGAGCAGGAATTGGAGAAAGAGCAGTTCTCGGAGAAGGAGCAGGAATTGGAGAATGAGCAGGAGATGGTGAAGGAGAAGGAGGAGCTGATGGAGCAGGAGGTGGAGAAGGAGCAGGATGGGGAGAAGGAACAGGAGGAGGAGAAGGAACTGGAGGGGGAGAAGGAGCAGGAGGAGCAGAAGTATCAGGAGGAGGAGAAGGAGGAGGAGGGGGAGGAGAAGGAGCTGGAGGTGGAGAAAGAGCAGGAGGAGGAGCAGAAGGAGCAGGAGGAGGAGAAGGAGAAGGAGCCGCATGTGTAGGTGGAGCCGGAGGTGGAGAAGGAGCAGGAGGTGCAGAAGTAGCAGGTTGTGGAGAACGAGCTGGAGGAGGAGAACGAGCTGGAGGAGGAGATGGATCAGGACGGGGAGAAGGAGAGGAGGAGGAGAAGGAGCAGGAGGTGGAGAATGAGCAGGAGGTGTAGAAGGAGCAGGAGGAGGAGGGGGAGCTGAAGGAGAAGGTGCAGGCGGCGGAGAAGGAGCAGAAGTGGGAAAAGGAGCAGGAGAAGGAGCAGGAGGTGGAGAAGCTGCAGGAGGTGGAGAAGGAATAGCAGGTCCAGAATTAGCAGGAGCATGAGAAGGAGCAGAAGGTGGAGAAGGAGCAGAAGGAGGAGAAGGAGCTGGAGGTGGAGAAGGAGCAGGAGGAGGGGAAGGAGCAGAAGGAGCAGGAGGTGGAGATGGAGCAGGACGTGGCGAAGTAGCAGGGGGAGGAGAAGGAGATGGAGACTGAGTTGGAGAAGGAGCCGGAGGTGGAGTAGGAGCAGGAAGTGGAGAACGATCTGGAGGAGGAGAACGAGCTGGATGAGGAGAAGACGCAGGAGGATGAGAAGGAGCAGGAGGAGGAGAAGGAGCAGGAGGTGGAGAAGGAGCAGGAGGTGCCGAAGGAGCAGGAGGTGGAGAAGGAGCAGGAGGTGGAGAAGGAGCAGAAAAAGAAGGAGCAGGACGTGGAGAAGGACAAGGAGGAGGAAAACGACCAGGGGGCGGGAAAAGAGCAGTAGGTGGAGATGGAGCAGAAGCAGGAGTAGGAGCAGTCGGAGGAGAACGAGGAGGAGGAGGTGGAGGAGAAGGAGCAGTAGGAGGAGAACGAGCAGGAGGAGGAGAAGGAGCAGGAGCAAGAGAAGGAGGAGGAAAAGGAGCATAAGGTGTAGAAGGAGCAGGAGGTGGAGCAGGAGGAGGAGGAGGAGGAGGAGAAGGTGCAGGAGGAGGAGAAGGAGCAGGAGGACGAGAAGGAGCCGGAGGAGGAGATGGAGCAGGAGGTGGAGAAGGAGCAGGAGCAGGAGAAGGAGCAGGAGGAGGAGAAGGAGCAGGAGGAGGAGAAGGAGCAGGAAGTGGAGAATGAGCAGGAGATGGAGAAGGAGGAGGAGGAGGAGAATGTGCAGGAGGAGGACAAGGAGCAGGAGGAGGAGAAGGAGCAGGAGGGGGAGAAGGAGCAGGAGGTGGAGAAGGTGCAGCAGTAGAAGGGGTAAAAGGAGATGGAGCGCATGGGGAAAAGGAGCAGGAGATGGAGAGGGAGCAGGAGGTGGAGAAGGAGCAGGAGGTGGAGAAGAAACAGGGGATGGAGAAGGAACAGGAGCTGGAGAAGGAGCACGAGGAGGAGACGGAGCAGGAGGAGGAGGCGCAGAAGGAGCAGGAATTGGAGAAAGAGCAGTTCTCGGAGAAGGAGCAGGAATTGGAGAATGAGCAGGAGATGGTGAAGGAGAAGGAGGAGCTGATGGAGCAGGAGGTGGAGAAGGAGCAGGACGGGGAGAAGGAACAGGAGGAGGAGAAGGAACTGGAGGGGGAGAAGGAGCAGGAGGAGCAGAAGTATCAGGAGGAGGAGAAGGAGGAGGAGCGGGAGGAGAAGGAGAAGGAGCTGGAGGTGGAGAAAGAGCAGGAGGAGGAGCAGAAGGAGCAGGAGGTGGAGATGGAGGAGTACGTGGAGAAGGAGCAGGAGGAGGAGAAGGAGAAGTAGCCGCATGTGTAGGTGGAGCCGGAGGTGGAGAAGAAGCAGGAGGTGCAGAAGGAGCAGGTTGTGGAGAACGAGCTGGAGGAGGAGAACGAGCTGGAGGAGGAGATGGATCAGGAGGGGGAGAAGGAGCAGGAGGAGGAGAACGAGCAGGAGGAGGAGAAGGAGCAGGAGCAGGAGAAGGAGGAGGAAAAGGAGCATAAGGTGTAGAAGGAGCAGGAGGTGGAGCAGGAGGAGGAGGAGGAGGAGGAGAAGGTGCAGGAGGAGGAGAAGGAGCAGGAGGACGAGATGGAGCCGGAGGAGGAGATGGAGCAGGAGGTGGAGAAGGAGCAGGAGCAGGAGAAGGAGCAGGAGGAGGAGAAGGTGCAGGAGGAGGACAAGGAGCAGGAGGAGGAGAAGGAGCAGGAGGGGGAGATGGAGCAGGAGGAGGAGAAGGTGCAGCAGTAGGAGGGGTAAAAGGAGATGGAGCGCAAGTGGAAAAGGAGCAGGAGATGGAGAGGGAGCAGGAGGTGGAGAAGGAGCAGGAGGTTGAGAAGAAACAGGGGATGGGAAGGAACAGGAGCTGGAGAAGGAGCAGGAGGAGGAGACGGAGCAGGAGGAGGAGGCGCAGAAGGAGCAGGAATTGGAGAAAGAGCAGTTCTCGGAGAAGGAGCAGGAATTGGAGAATGAGCAGGAGATGGTGAAGGAGAAGGAGGAGCTGATGGAGCAGGAGGTGGAGAAGGAGCAGGAAGTGGAGAAGGAGCAGGAGGAGGAGAAAGAGCAGGAGGATGAGAACGAGCTGGATTAGGAGAAGGAGCAGGATGACGAGAAGGAGCCGGAGGAGGAGATGGAGCAGGAGGTGGAGAAGGAGCAGGAGGTGGAGAAGGAGCAGGAGCAGGAGAAGGAGCAGTAGGAGGAGAAGGAGCAGGAGGAGGAGAAGGAGCAGGAAGTGGAGAATGAGAGGGAGATGGAGAAGGAGGAGGAGGAGGAGAAGGTGCAGGACGAGGACAAGGAGCAGGAGGAGGAGAAGGAGCAGGAGGGGGAGAAGGAGCAGGAGGAGGAGAAGGTGCAGCAGTAGGAGGGGTAAAAGGAGATGGAGCGCAAGGGGAAAAGGAGCAGGAGATGGAGAGGGAGCAGGAGGTGGAGAAGGAGCAGGAGGTGGAGAAGAAACAGGGGATGGAGAAGGAACAGGAGCTGGAGAAGGAGCAGGAGGAGGAGGCGCAGAATGAGCAGGAATTGGAGAAAGAGCAGTTCTCGGAGAAGGAGCAGGAATTGGAGAATGAGCAGGAGATGGTGAAGGAGAAGGAGGAGCTGATGGAGCAGGAGGTGGAGAAGGAGCAGGACGGGGAGAAGGAACAGGAGGAGGAGAAGGAACTGGAGGGGGAGAAGGAGCAGGAGGAGCAGAAGTATCAGGAGGAGGAGAAGGAGGAGGAGGGGGAGGAGAAGGAGCTGGAGGTGGAGAAAGAGCAGGAGGAGGAGCAGAAGGAGCAGGAGGTGGAGATGGCGGAGTACGTGGAGAAGGAGCAGGAGGAGGAGAAGGAGACGGAGCCGCATGTGTAGGTGGAGCCGGAGGTGGAGAAGGAGCAGGAGGTGCAGAAGGAGCAGGTTGTGGAGAACGAGCTGGAGGAGGAGAACGAGCTGGAGGAGGAGATGGATCAGGAGGGGGAGAAGGAGAGGAGGAGGAGAAGGAGCAGGAGGTGGAGAATGAGCAGGAGGTGTAGAAGGAGCAGGAGGAGGAGGGGGAGCTGAAGGAGAAGGTGCAGGCGGCGGAGAAGGAGCAGAAGTGGGAAAAGGAGCAGGAGAAGGAGCAGGAGGTGGAGAAGCTGCAGGAGGTGGAGAAGGAACAGGAGGAGGAGAAGGAGCAGAAGGAGCAGGAGGTGGAGATGGAGCAGGACGTGGCGAAGTAGCAGGGGGAGGAGAAGGAGATGGAGACTGAGTTGGAGAAGGAGCCGGAGGTGGAGAAGGAGCAGGAAGTGGAGAACGATCTGGAGGAGGAGAACGAGCTGGATGAGGAGAAGACGCAGGAGGATGAGAAGGAGCAGGAGGAGGAGAAGGAGCAGGAGGAGGAGAAGGAGCAGGAGGTGGAGAAGGAGCAGGAGGTGCCGAAGGAGCAGGAGGTGGAGAAGGAGCAGGAGGTGGAGAAGGAGCAGAAAAAGAAGGAGCAGGACGTGGAGAAGGACAAGGAGGAGGAAAACAACCAGGGGGAGGGAAAAGAGCAGTAGGTGGAGATGGAGCAGAAGCAGGAGTAGGAGCAGTCGGAGGAGAACGAGGAGGAGGAGGTGGAGGAGAAGGAGCAGTAGGAGGTAACGAGCAGGAGGAGGAGAAGGAGCAGGAGCAGGAGAAGGAGGAGGAAAAGGAGCATAAGGTGTAGAAGGAGCAGGAGGTGGAGCAGGAGGAGGAGGAGGAGGAGGAGAAGGTGCAGGAGGAGGAGAAGGAGCAGGAGGACGAGAAGGAGCCGGAGGAGGAGATGGAGCAGGAGGTGGAGAAGGAGCAGGAGCAGGAGAAGGAGCAGGAGGAGGAGAAGGAGCAGGAGGAGGAGAAGGAGCAGGAAGTGGAGATATGAGCAGGAGATGGAGAAGGAGGAGGAGGAGGAGAAGGTGCAGGAGGAGGACAAGGAGCAGGAGGAGGAGGAGGAGGAGGAGAAGGTGCAGGAGGAGGAGAAGGAGCAGGAGGACGAGAAGGAGCCGGAGGAGGAGATGGAGCAGGAGGTGGAGAAGGAGCAGGAGCAGGAGAAGGAGCAGGGAGGAGGAGAAGGAGCAGGAAGTGGAGAATGAGCAGGAGATGGAGAAGGAGAAGGAGGAGCTGATGGAGCAGGAGGTGGAGAAGGAGCAGGACGGGGAGAAGGAACAGGAGGAGGAGAAGGAACTGGAGGGGGAGAAGGAGCAGGAGGAGCAGAAGTATCAGGAGGAGGAGAAGGAGGAGGAGGGGGAGGAGAAGGAGCTGGAGGTGGAGAAAGAGCAGGAGGAGGAGCAGAAGGAGCAGGAGGTGGAGATGGCGGAGTACGTGGAGAAGGAGCAGGAGGAGGAGAAGGAGGACGGAGCCGCATGTGTAGGTGGAGCCGGAGGTGGAGAAGGAGCAGGAGGTGCAGAAGGAGCAGGTTGTGGAGAACGAGCTGGAGGAGGAGAACGAGCTGGAGGAGGAGATGGATCAGGAGGGGGAGAAGGAGAGGAGGAGGAGAAGGAGCAGGAGGTGGAGAATGAGCAGGAGGTGTAGAAGGAGCAGGAGGAGGAGGGGGAGCTGAAGGAGAAGGTGCAGGCGGCGGAGAAGGAGCAGAAGTGGGAAAAAGGAGCAGGAGAAGGAGCAGGAGGTGGAGAAGCTGCAGGAGGTGGAGAAGGAACAGGAGGAGGAGAAGGAGCAGAAGGAGCAGGAGGTGGAGATGGAGCAGGACGTGGCGAAGTAGCAGGGGGAGGAGAAGGAGATGGAGACTGAGTTGGAGAAGGAGCCGGAGGTGGAGAAGGAGCAGGAAGTGGAGAACGATCTGGAGGAGGAGAACGAGCTGGATGAGGAGAAGACGCAGGAGGATGAGAAGGAGCAGGAGGAGGAGAAGGAGCAGGAGGAGGAGAAGGAGCAGGAGGTGGAGAAGGAGCAGGAGGTGCCGAAGGAGCAGGAGGTGGAGAAGGAGCAGGAGGTGGAGAAGGAGCAGAAAAAGAAGGAGCAGGACGTGGAGAAGGACAAGGAGGAGGAAAACAACCAGGGGGAGGGAAAAGAGCAGTAGGTGGAGATGGAGCAGAAGCAGGAGTAGGAGCAGTCGGAGGAGAACGAGGAGGAGGAGGTGGAGGAGAAGGAGCAGTAGGAGGAGAACGAGCAGGAGGAGGAGAAGGAGCAGGAGCAGGAGAAGGAGGAGGAAAAGGAGCATAAGGTGTAGAAGGAGCAGGAGGTGGAGCAGGAGGAGGAGGAGGAGGAGGAGAAGGTGCAGGAGGAGGAGAAGGAGCAGGAGGACGAGAAGGAGCCGGAGGAGGAGATGGAGCAGGAGGTGGAGAAGGAGCAGGAGCAGGAGAAGGAGCAGGAGGAGGAGAAGGAGCAGGAGGAGGAGAAGGAGCAGGAAGTGGAGAATGAGCAGGAGATGGAGAAGGAGGAGGAGGAGGAGAAGGTGCAGGAGGAGGACAAGGAGCAGGAGGAGGAGGAGGAGGAGGAGAAGGTGCAGGAGGAGGAGAAGGAGCAGGAGGACGAGAAGGAGCCGGAGGAGGAGATGGAGCAGGAGGTGGAGAAGGAGCAGGAGCAGGAGAAGGAGCAGGAGGAGGAGAAGGAGCAGGAAGTGGAGAATGAGCAGGAGATGGAGAAGGAGGAGGTGGAGGAGAAGGTGCAGGAGGAGGACAAGGAGCAGGAGGAGGAGAAGGAGCAGGAGGGGGAGAAGGAGCAGGAGGAGGAGAAGGTGCAGCAGTAGGAGGGGTAAAAGGAGATGGAGCGCATAGGGAAAAGGAGCAGGAGATGGAGAGGGAGCAGGAGGTGGAGAAGGAGCAGGAGGTGGAGAAGAAACAGGGGATGGAGAAGGAACAGGAGCTGGAGAAGGAGCACGAGGAGGAGACGGAGCAGGAGGAGGAGGCGCAGAAGGAGCAGGAATTGGAGAAAGAGCAGTTCTCGGAGAAGGAGCAGGAATTGGAGAATGAGCAGGAGATGGTGAAGGAGAAGGAGGAGCTGATGGAGCAGGAGGAGGAGAAGGAGCAGGAGCAGGAGAAGGAGGAGGAAAAGGAGCATAAGGTGTAGAAGGAGCAGGAGGTGGAGCAGGAGGAGGAGGAGGAGGAGGAGAAGGTGCAGGAGGAGGAGAAGGAGCAGGAGGACGAGAAGGAGCCGGAGGAGGAGATGGAGCAGGAGGTGGAGAAGGAGCAGGAGCAGGAGAAGGAGCAGGAGGAGGAGAAGGAGCAGGAGGAGGAGAAGGAGCAGGAAGTGGAGAATGAGCAGGAGATGGAGAAGGAGGAGGAGGAGGAGAAGGTGCAGGAGGAGGACAAGGAGCAGGAGGAGGAGGAGGAGGAGGAGAAGGTGCAGGAGGAGGAGAAGGAGCAGGAGGACGAGAAGGAGCCGGAGGAGGAGATGGAGCAGGAGGTGGAGAAGGAGCAGGAGCAGGAGAAGGAGCAGGAGGAGGAGAAGGAGCAGGAAGTGGAGAATGAGCAGGAGATGGAGAAGGAGAAGGAGGAGCTGATGGAGCAGGAGGTGGAGAAGGAGCAGGACGGGGAGAAGGAACAGGAGGAGGAGAAGGAACTGGAGGGGGAGAAGGAGCAGGAGGAGCAGAAGTATCAGGAGGAGGAGAAGGAGGAGGAGGGGGAGGAGAAGGAGCTGGAGGTGGAGAAAGAGCAGGAGGAGGAGCAGAAGGAGCAGGAGGTGGAGATGGCGGAGTACGTGGAGAAGGAGCAGGAGGAGGAGAAGGAGACGGAGCCGCATGTGTAGGTGGAGCCGGAGGTGGAGAAGGAGCAGGAGGTGCAGAAGGAGCAGGTTGTGGAGAACGAGCTGGAGGAGGAGAACGAGCTGGAGGAGGAGATGGATCAGGAGGGGGAGAAGGAGAGGAGGAGGAGAAGGAGCAGGAGGTGGAGAATGAGCAGGAGGTGTAGAAGGAGCAGGAGGAGGAGGGGGAGCTGAAGGAGAAGGTGCAGGCGGCGGAGAAGGAGCAGAAGTGGGAAAAGGAGCAGGAGAAGGAGCAGGAGGTGGAGAAGCTGCAGGAGGTGGAGAAGGAACAGGAGGAGGAGAAGGAGCAGAAGGAGCAGGAGGTGGAGATGGAGCAGGACGTGGCGAAGTAGCAGGGGGAGGAGAAGGAGATGGAGACTGAGTTGGAGAAGGAGCCGGAGGTGGAGAAGGAGCAGGAAGTGGAGAACGATCTGGAGGAGGAGAACGAGCTGGATGAGGAGAAGACGCAGGAGGATGAGAAGGAGCAGGAGGAGGAGAAGGAGCAGGAGGAGGAGAAGGAGCAGGAGGTGGAGAAGGAGCAGGAGGTGCCGAAGGAGCAGGAGGTGGAGAAGGAGCAGGAGGTGGAGAAGGAGCAGAAAAAGAAGGAGCAGGACGTGGAGAAGGACAAGGAGGAGGAAAACAACCAGGGGGAGGGAAAAGAGCAGTAGGTGGAGATGGAGCAGAAGCAGGAGTAGGAGCAGTCGGAGGAGAACGAGGAGGAGGAGGTGGAGGAGAAGGAGCAGTAGGAGGAGAACGAGCAGGAGGAGGAGAAGGAGCAGGAGCAGGAGAAGGAGGAGGAAAAGGAGCATAAGGTGTAGAAGGAGCAGGAGGTGGAGCAGGAGGAGGAGGAGGAGGAGGAGAAGGTGCAGGAGGAGGAGAAGGAGCAGGAGGACGAGAAGGAGCCGGAGGAGGAGATGGAGCAGGAGGTGGAGAAGGAGCAGGAGCAGGAGAAGGAGCAGGAGGAGGAGAAGGAGCAGGAGGAGGAGAAGGAGCAGGAAGTGGAGAATGAGCAGGAGATGGAGAAGGAGGAGGAGGAGGAGAAGGTGCAGGAGGAGGACAAGGAGCAGGAGGAGGAGGAGGAGGAGGAGAAGGTGCAGGAGGAGGAGAAGGAGCAGGAGGACGAGAAGGAGCCGGAGGAGGAGATGGAGCAGGAGGTGGAGAAGGAGCAGGAGCAGGAGAAGGAGCAGGAGGAGGAGAAGGAGCAGGAAGTGGAGAATGAGCAGGAGATGGAGAAGGAGGAGGTGGAGGAGAAGGTGCAGGAGGAGGACAAGGAGCAGGAGGAGGAGAAGGAGCAGGAGGGGGAGAAGGAGCAGGAGGAGGAGAAGGTGCAGCAGTAGGAGGGGTAAAAGGAGATGGAGCGCATAGGGAAAAGGAGCAGGAGATGGAGAGGGAGCAGGAGGTGGAGAAGGAGCAGGAGGTGGAGAAGAAACAGGGGATGGAGAAGGAACAGGAGCTGGAGAAGGAGCACGAGGAGGAGACGGAGCAGGAGGAGGAGGCGCAGAAGGAGCAGGAATTGGAGAAAGAGCAGTTCTCGGAGAAGGAGCAGGAATTGGAGAATGAGCAGGAGATGGTGAAGGAGAAGGAGGAGCTGATGGAGCAGGAGGTGGAGATGGAGCAGGACGGGGAGAAGGAACAGGAGGAGGAGAAGGAACTGGAGGGGGAGAAGGAGCAGGAGGAGCAGAAGTATCAGGAGGAGGAGAAGGAGGAGGAGCGGGAGGAGAAGGAGAAGGAGCTGGAGGTGGAGAAAGAGCAGGAGGAGGAGCAGAAGGAGCAGGAGGTGGAGATGGAGGAGTACGTGGAGAAGGAGCAGGAGGAGGAGAAGGAGAAGTAGCCGCATGTGTAGGTGGAGCCGGAGGTGGAGAAGAAGCAGGAGGTGCAGAAGGAACAGGTTTTGGAGAACGAGCTGGAGGAGGAGAACGAGCTGGAGGAGGAGATGGATCAGGAGGGGGAGAAGGAGCAGGAGGAGGAGAAGGAGCAGGAGGAGGAGAAGGAGCAGGAGCAGGAGAAGGAGGAGGAAAAGGAGCATAAGGTGTAGAAGGAGCAGGAGGTGGAGCAGGAGGAGGAGGAGGAGGAGGAGAAGGTGCAGGAGGAGGAGAAGGAGCAGGAGGACGAAATGGAGCCGGAGGAGGAGATGGAGCAGGAGGTGGAGAAGGAGCAGGAGCAGGAGAAGGAGCAGGAGGAGGAGAAGGTGCAGGAGGAGGACAAGGAGGAGGAGGAGGAGAAGGAGCAGGAGGGGGAGAAGGAGCAGGAGGAGGAGAAGGTGCAGCAGTAGGAGGGGTAAAAGGAGATGGAGCGCAAGGGGAAAAGGAGCAGGAGATGGAGAGGGAGCAGGAGGTGGAGAAGGAGCAGGAGGTGGAGAAGAAACAGGGGATGGAGAAGGAACAGGAGCTGGAGAAGGAGCAGGAGGAGGAGACGGAGCAGGAGGAGGAGGCGCAGAATGAGCAGGAATTGGAGAAAGAGCAGTTCTCGGAGAAGGAGCAGGAATTGGAGAATGAGCAGGAGATGGTGAAGGAGAAGGAGGAGCTGATGGAGCAGGAGGTGGAGAAGGAGCAGGATGGGGAGAAGGAACAGGAGGAGGAGAAGGAACTGGAGGGGGAGAAGGAGCAGGAGGAGCAGAAGTATCAGGAGGAGGAGAAGGAGGAGGAGGGGGAGGAGAAGGAGCTGGAGGTGGAGAAAGAGCAGGAGGAGGAGCAGAAGGAGCAGGAGGAGGAGAAGGAGAAGGAGCCGCATGTGTAGGTGGAGCCGGAGGTGGAGAAGGAGCAGGAGGTGCAGAAGTAGCAGGTTGTGGAGAACGAGCTGGAGGAGGAGAACGAGCTGGAGGAGGAGATGGATCAGGACGGGGTGAAGGAGAGGAGGAGGAGAAGGAGCAGGAGGTGGAGAATGAGCAGGAGGTGTAGAAGGAGCAGGAGGAGGAGGGGGAGCTGAAGGAGAAGGTGCAGGCGGCGGAGAAGGAGCAGAAGTGGGAAAAGGAGCAGGAGAAGGAGCAGGAGGTGGAGAAGCTGCATGAGGTGGAGAAGAAACAGGGGATGGAGAAGGAACAGGAGCTGGAGAAGGAGCAGGAGGAGGAGACGGAGCAGGAGGAGGAGGCGCAGAAGGAGCAGGAATTGGAGAAAGAGCAGTTCTCGGAGAAGGAGCAGGAATTTTAGAATGAGCAGGAGATGGTGAAGGAGAAGGAGGAGCTGATGGAGCAGGAGGTGGAGAAGGAGCAGGACGGGGAGAAGGAACAGGAGGAGGAGAAGGAACTGGAGGGGGAGAAGGAGCAGGAGGAGCAGAAGTATCAGGAGGAGAAGGAGGAGGAGGGGGAGCAGAAGGAGAAGGAGCTGGAGGTGGAGAAAGAGCAGGAGGAGGAGCAGAAGGAGCAGGAGGTGGAGATGGAGGAGTACGTGGAGAAGGAGCAGGAGGAGGAGAAGGAGAAGTAGCCGCATATGTAGGTGGAGCCGGAGGTGGAGAAGAAGCAGGAGGTGCAGAAGGAGCAGGTTGTGGAGAACGAGCTGGAGGAGGAGAACGAGCTGGAGGAGGAGATGGATCAGGAGGGGGAGAAGGAGCAGGAGGAGGAGAAAGAGCAGGTGGTGGAGAATGAGCAGGAGGTGGAGAAGGAGCAGGAGGAGCAGGGCGAGCTGAAGGAGAAGGTGCAGGCGGCGGAGAAGGAGCAGAAGGAGGAAAAGGAGCAGGAGAAGGAGCAGGAGGTGGAGAAGGTGCAGGAGGTGGAGAAGGAACAGGAGGTGCAGAATTAGCAGCAGCAGGAGAAGGAGCAGAAGGAGGAGAAGGAGCTGGAGGTGGAGAAGGATCAGGAGGAGGAGATGGAGCAGGACGTGTAGAAGGAGAAGGAGCAGGAGAAGGAGAAGGAGCCTTAGTTGGAGAAGGAAAAGGAGGTGGAATAGGAGCAGGAAGTGGAGAACGAGCTGGAGGAGGTGAACGAGCTGGAGGAGGAGAAGGAGCAGGACGAGGAGAAGTAGCAGGAGGTGGAGAAGGAGCAGGAGGAGGAAAATGAGCAGTATGAGGAGAAGGAGCAGGAGGTGGAGAAGGAGCAGGAGGTGGAGAAGGAGCAGGAGCAGGAGAACGAGCAGGAGGAGGAGAAGGAGCAGGAGGTGGAGAAGGAGCAGGATGAGGAGGAGCAGAAGGAGATGGAGCAGGCGGTGGAGAAGGAGCAGGAGGTGGAGAAGGAGCAGGAGCAGGAGATGGAGCAGGAGGAGGAGAAGGAGCAGGAGGAGGAGAAGGAGCAGGAGGTGGAGAAGGAGCAGGAGGTGGAGAAGGAGGAGGCGGAGGACAAGGTGCAGGAGGAGGACAAGTAGCAGGAGGAGAAGGAGCAGGAGCGGGTGAAGGAGCAGGATGGGGAGAAGGAGCAGGAGTAGGAGGGATAGCAGGAAGTGGAGCGGAAGGGGGAAAAGGAGCAGAAGATGTAGAGGCAGCAGGAGGTGGAGAAGGAGCAGGACGTGGAGAAGGAGCAGGACGTGAAGATGGAGCAGGAGGGGTGCAAGGAGCAGGCGGGGGAGATGGAGCAGGAGGGGTAGAAGGAGCAGGTGCCGGAGGGGTAGCAGGAGATGGAGCGGAAGGGGGAGACGGAGCAGGAGGTGGAGAGGGAGCAGGAGGTGGAAAAGGAGCATTAGGTGAAGAAGCAACAGGGGATGGAGAAGGAACAGCAGCTGGAGCAGGAGCAGGAGGAGGAGACGTAGCAGGAGGAGGAGCAGAAGGAGCAGTTATTGGAGAAAGAACAGGAGATGGAGAAGGAGCAGGAATTGGAGAATGAGCAGGTGATGGAGAAGGAGAAGGAGGAGGTGATGGAGCAGGAGGTGGAGAAGGAGCAGGAGGGGAGAAGGAACTGGAGGAGGAGAAGGAACTGGAGGGGGAGAAGGAGCAGGAGGAGGAGAAGGAGCAGGAAGTGGAGAAGGAGAAGGAGGAGGAGGGGGAGCAGAAGGAGCAGGAGGTGGAGATGGAGCAGGGCGTGTAGAAGGAGCAGAAGGAGGAGAAGGAGAAGGAGCCGGAGGTGGAGAAGGAGCCGGAGGTGTAGAAGGAGCAGGTTGTGGAGAAAGAGCTGGAGGAGGAGAACGAGCAGGAGGAGGAGAAGGAGCAGGAGGTGGAGAAGGAGCAGGAGGAGGAGGGCGAGCAGAAGGAGAAGGAGCAGGCGGTGGAGAAGATGCAGGAGGAGGAAAAGGCGCAGGAGGAGGAAAAGGAGCTGGAGGAGGAGAAGGAGCAGGAGGTGGAGACGGAGCAGGAGGTGGAGTAGGAGCAGGAGTTGCAGAAGGAGCAGGAGCAGGAGAAGGAGCAGGAGGGGGAGAAGGAGCAGGAGTAGGAGCGTTAGCAGGAGATGGAGAGGAAGGGGGAGAAGGAGCAGGAGATATGGTGGGAGCAGGAGGTGGAGAAGGAACAGAAGATGGAGAAGTAACAGGAGCTGGAGAAGGAGCAGGAGGAAGAGAAGGAGCAGGAGGAGGAGGAGCAGAAGGAGCAGGATTTGGAGAAAGAGCAGTTGGAGGAGAAGGAGCAGGAATTGGAGAATGAGCAGGAGATGGAGAAGGAGAAGGAGGAGGTGATGGAGCAGGAGGTGGAGAAGGATCAGGAGGTGGAGAAGGAACTGGTGGGGGAGAAGGAACTGGTGGGCGAGAAGAAACTGGTGGGGGAGAAGGAGCAGGAGCAGGAGAAGGAGCAGGAAGTGGAGAAGGAGAAGGAGGAGAAGGGTGAGTAGAAGGAGAAGGAGCAGGAGGTGGAAAAGGAGCAGCACGAGGGGAGGGAGCAGGAGGTGGAGAAGGAGCAGGAGTTGGAGAAAGAGCAGGAGGAGGAGTAGAAGGAGCAGGAGGTGGAGATGGAGCAGGACGTGGAGAAGGAGCAGGAGGAGGACAAGGAGAAGGAGCCGGAGGTGGGGAAGGAGCCGGAGGTGGAGAAGGAGCAGGAGGTGTAGAAGGAGCAGGAGGAGGAGAAGGAGCAGGTGGAGGAGAAGGAGCAGTAGGAGGAGAAGGAGCAGGAGGAGGTGAAAGAGCAGGAGGAGGAGAAGGAGCAGGAGGAGGAGGGGGAGCAGAAGGAGAATGAGCAGGTAGTGCAGAAGGAGGAGGAGGAGGAGAAGGCGCAGGTGGAGGAAAAGGAGCAGGATGAGGAGAAGAAGCAGTAGGTGGAGAAGGAGCAGTAGGAGGAGAAGGAGCAGGAGGAGGAGACGGAGCAGGAGGAGGAGAAAGTCGTGGAGGTGGAGAAGTAACAGGAGGTGGAGAAGGAGGAGAAGGAGGAGGAGAAGGTGCAGGAGGAGTAGAAGGAGCAGGAGGAGGAGAAGGAGCAGGAGGCGGAGAAGGAGCAGGAGAAGGAGGGGTAGCAGGAGATGGAGAGGAAGCGGGAAAAGGAGCAGGAGATGGAGAGGGAGCAGGAGGTGGAGAAGCAGCAGGGCGTGGAGAAAGAGCTGGAGGAGGAGAACGAGCTGGAGGAGGAGAAGGAGCAGGAGGGCGAGAAGGAGTAGGTAGTGCAGAAGGAGCTGGTGGAGGAAGGTGAGCAGAAGGAGAAGGAGCAGGAGGTGGAAAAGTAGCAGGAGGGGGGAAGGGAGCAGGAGGTGGAGAAGGAGCAGGAGGTGTGGAAAGAGCAGGAGGAGGAGAAGGAGCAGTAGGTGGAGAAGGAGCAGGAGGTGGAGAAGGAGCAGGATGTGCAGAAGCAGCAGGAGAAGGGGGAGGAGGAGGAGAAGGAGACGGAGGAGGAGAAGGTGCAGGATGAGGAGAAGGAGCAGAAGGAGCAGGAGGTGGAGAAGGAGCTGGTGCAGGAGAAGTAACAGGAGGAGGTGAAGGAGCAGGAGGAGGAGGAGCAGCCGGAGATGGAGAAGTAGCATCAGGAGGAGAAGGAGCAGGTTGAGGAGAAGGAGCAGGAGGTGTAGAAAGAGCTGGAGGAGGAGAACGAGCTGGAGGAGGAGAAGGAGCAGGAGGGGGAGAAGGAGCAGGTGGAGGAGAAGGAGCAGTAGGAGGAGAAGGAGCAGGAGGTGGAGAAAGAGCAGGAGCAGGAGAAGGAGCAGGAGGAGGAGAAGGAGATGGAGGTGGAGAAGCAGCAGGAGGTGGAGAAGGAGGAGGAGGAGGAGAAGGTGCAGGAGGAGGAGAAGGAGCAGGAGGAGGAGAAGGAGCAGGTCGGGGAGAAGGAGCTGGAGCAGGAGGGGTTGAAGGAGATGGAGCGGAAGCGGGAAAAGGAGCAGGAGATGGAGAGGGAGCAGGAGGAGGAGAAGCAGCAGGGCTTGGAGAAAGAGCTGGACGAGGAGAACGAGCTGGAGGAGGAGAAGGAGCAGGAAGGGGAGAAGGAGCAGGAAGTGGAGAATGAGCAGGAGGAGGAGGGTGAGCAGAAGGAGATGGAGCAGGCGGTGGAGAAGGAGCAGGAGGAGGAGAAGGAGCAGGAAGTGGAGTAGGAGCAGGAGGAGGAGGTGGAGCAGAAGGAGATGGAGCAGGAGGTGGAGAAGGAGCAGGAGGAGGAGAAGGAGCAGGAGGTGGAGAAGGAGCAGGAGGTGGATAAGGAACAGGAGGTGCAGAAAGAGCAGGAGCAGGAGAAGGAGGAGGAGGAGCAGAAGGAGTCGGAGGAGGAGACGGAGCAGGAGGAGAAGAAGAAGCAGAAGGAGCAGGAGGTGGAGATGGAGCAGGACGTGGAGAAGGAGAAGGAGCAGGAGAAGGAGAAGGAGCCTTAGTTGGAGAAGGAAAAGGAGGTGGAAAAGGAGCAGGAAGTGGAGAACGAGCTGGAGGAGGTGAACGAGCTGGAGGAGGAGAAGGAGCAGGACGAGGAGAAGGAGCAGGAGGTGGAGAAGGAGCAGGAGGAGGAAAATGAGCAGGAGGAGGAGAAGGAGCAGGAGGTGGAGAAGGAGCAGGAGGTGGAGAAGGAGCAGGAGCAGGAGATGGAGCAGGAGGAGGAGAAGGAGCAGGAGGAGGAGAAGGAGCAGGAGGTGGAGAAGGAGCAGGAGGTGGAGAAGGAGGAGGAGGAGGACCAGGTGCAGGAGGAGGACAAGTAGCAGGAGGAGGAGAAGGAGCAGGAGCGGGTGAAGGAGCAGGATGGGGAGAAGGAGTAGGAGTAGGAGGGATAGCAGGAGGTGGAGCGGAAGGGGGAAAAGGAGCAGAAGATGTAGAGGCAGCAGGAGGTGGAGAAGGGGCAGGACGTGGAGAAGGAGCAGGACGTGAAGATGGAGCAGGAGGGGTGCAAGGAGCAGGCGGGGGAGAAGGAGCAGGAGGGGTAGAAGGAGCAGGTGTAGGAGGGGTAGCAGGAGATGGAGCGGAAGGTGGAGACGGAGCAGGAGGTGGAGAGGGAGCAGGAGGTGGAAAAGGAGCATTAGGTGAAGAAGCAACAGGGGATGGAGAAGGAACAGGAGCTGGAGAACGAGCAGGAGGAGGAGACGTCGCAGGAGGAGGAGCAGAAGGAGCAGGAATTGGAGAAAGAACAGGAGATGGAGAAGGAGCAGGAATTGGAGAATGAGCAGGTGATGGAGAAGGAGAAGGAGGAGATGATGGAGCAGGAGGTGGAGAAGGAGCAGGAGGGGGAGAAGGAACTTGAGGAGGAGAAGGAACTGGAGGGGGAGAAGGAGCAGGAGGAGGAGAAGGAGCAGCAAATGGAGAAGGAGAAGGAGGAGGAGGGGGAGCCGAAGGAGCAGGAGGTGGAGATGGAGCAGGGCGTGTAGAAGGAGCAGAAGGAGGAGAAGGAGAAGGAGCCGAAGGTGGAGAAGGAGCCGGTGGTGTAGAAGGAGCAGGTTGTGGAGAAAGAGCTGGAGGCGGAGAACGAGCAGGAGGAGGAGAAGGAGCAGGAGGTGGAGAAGTAGCAGGAGGTGGAGAAGTAGCAGGAGGAGGAGGGCGAGCAGAAGGAGAAGGAGCAGGCGGTGGAGAAGGAGCAGGAGGAGGAAAAGGCGCAGGAGGAGGAAAAGGAGCAGGAGGAGGAGAAGGAGATGGAGCTGGAGGAGGAGAAGGAACAGGAGGTGGAGAAGGATCAGGAGGTGGAGACGGAGCAGGAGGAGGAGGTGGAGCAGAAGGAGATGGAGCAGGCGGTGGAGAAAGAGCAGGAGGAGGAGGAGGAGCAGGAAGTGGAGTAGGAGCAGGAGGAGGAGGTGGAGCAGAAGGAGATGGAGCAGGCGGTGGAGAAGGAGCAGGAGGAGGAGAAGGAGATGGAGCTGGAGGTGGAGAAGGAACAGGAGGTGCAGAAAGAGCAGGAGCAGGAGAAGGAGGAGGAGGAGCAGAAGGAGTCGGAGGAGGAGACGGAGCAGGAGGAGAAGAAGAAGCAGAAGGAGCAGGAGGTGGAGATGGAGCAGGACGTGGAGAAGGAGAAGGAGCAGGAGAAGGAGAAGGAGCCTTAGTTGGAGAAGGAAAAGGAGGTGGAAAAGGAGCAGGAAGTGGAGAACGAGCTGGAGGAGGTGAACAAGCTGGAGGAGGAGAAGGAGCAGGACGAGGAGAAGGAGCAGGAGGTGGAGAAGGAGCAGGAGGAGGAAAATGAGCAGGAGGAGAAGGAGCAGGAGGTGGAGAAGGAGCAGGAGCAGGAGATGGAGCAGGAGGAGGAGAAGGAGCAGGAGGTGGAGAAGGAGGAGGAGGAGGACGAGGTGCAGGAGGAGGACAAGTAGCAGGAGGAGGAGAAGGAGCAGGAGCGGGTGAAGGAGCAGGATGGGGAGAAGGAGCAGGAGTAGGAGGGATAGCAGGAGGTGGAGCGGAAGGGGGAAAAGGAGCAGAAGATGTAGAGGCAGCAGGAGGTGGTGAAGGGGCAGGACGTGGAGAAGGAGCAGGACGTGAAGATGGAGCAGGAGGGGTGCAAGGAGCAGGCGGGGGAGAAGGAGCAGGAGGGGTAGAAGGAGCAGGTGTAGGAGGGGTAGCAGGAGATGGAGCGGAAGGTGGAGACGGAGCAGGAGGTGGAGAGGGAGCAGGAGGTGGAAAAGGAGCATTAGGTGAAGAAGCAACAGGGGATGGAGAAGGAACAGGAGCTGGAGAACGAGCAGGAGGAGGAGACGTAGCAGGAGGAGGAGCAGAAGGAGCAGGAATTGGAGAAAGAACAGGAGATGGAGAAGGAGCAGGAATTGGAGAATGAGCAGGTGATGGAGAAGGAGAAGGAGGAGATGATGGAGCAGGTGGTGGAGAAGGAGCAGGAGGGGGAGAAGGAACTGGAGGAGGAGAAGGAACTGGAGGGGGAGAAGGAGCAGGAGGAGGAGAAGGAGCAGGAAGTGGAGAAGGAGAAGGAGGAGGAGGGGGAGCAGAAGGAGCAGGAGGTGGAGATGGAGCAGGGCGTGTAGAAGGAGCAGAAGGAGGAGAAGGAGAAGGAGCCGAAGGTGGAGAAGGAGCCGGTGGTGTAGAAGGAGCAGGTTGTGGAGAAAGAGCTGGAGGAGCAGAACGAGCAGGAGGAGGAGAAGGAGCAGGAGGTGGAGAAGGAGCAGGAGGTGGAGAAGTAGCAGGAGGAGGAGAAGGAACAGGAGTAGGAGGGTTAGCAGGAGATGGAGAGGAAGGGGGAGAAGGAGCAGGAGATGTAGAGGGAGCAGGAGGTGGAGAAGGAGCAGGAGGAGGAGAAGGAGCAGGAGGTGGAGACGGAGCAGGAGGTGGAGAAGGAGCAGGAGGTGCAGAAGGAGCAGGAGCATGAGAAGGAGCAGGAAGTGGAGAAGGAGCAGGAGGTGGAGAAGGAGCAGGAGGTGGAGAAGGAGCAGGAGCAGGAGAAGGAGCAGGAGGGGGAGAAGGAACAGGAGTAGGAGGGTTAGCAGGAGATGGAGAGGAAGGGGAGAAGGAGCAGGAGATGTAGAGGGAGCAGGAGGTGGAGAAGGAGCAGGAGGTGAATAAGGAGCAGGAGGTGGAGAAGGAACAGAAGATGGAGAAGGAACAGGAGCTGGAGAAGGAGCAGGAGGAAGAGAAGGAGCAGGAGGAGGAGGAGTAGAAGGAGCAGGAATTGGAGAAAGAGCAGTTGGAGGAGAAGGAGCAGGAATAGGAGAATGAGCAGGAGATGGAGAATGAGAAGGAGGAGGTGATGGAGCAGGAGGTGGAGAAGGAGCAGGAGGTGGAGAAGGAACTGGTGGGCGAGAAGAAACTGGAGGGCGAGAAGGAACTGGAGGGGGAGAAGGAGCAGGAGCAGGAGAAGGAGCAGGAAGTGGAGAAGGAGCAGGAGGAGAAGGGTGAGTAGAAGGAGAAGGAGCAGGAGGTGGAAAAGGAACAGCAGGAGGGAAGGGAGCAGGAGGAGGAGAAGGAGCAGGAGGTGGAGAAAGAGCAGGAGGAGGAACAGAAGGAGCAGGAGGTGGAGATGGAGCAGGACCTGGAGAAGGAGCAGGAGATGGAGAAGGAGCAGGAGGAGGAAAATGAGCAGGAGGAGGAGAAGGAGCAGGAGGTGGAGAAGGAGCAGGAGGTGGAGAAGGAGCAGGAGCATGAGATGGAGCAGGAGGAGGAGAAGGAGCAGGAGGAGGAGAAGGAGCAGGAGGTGGAGAAGGAGCAGGCGGTGGAGAAGGAAGAGGAGGAGGACGATGTGCAGGAGGAGGACAAGTAGCAGGAGGAGGAGAAGGAGCAGGAGCAGGTGAAGGAGCAGGATGGGGAGAAGGAGCAGGAGTAGGAGGGATAGCAGGAGGTGGAGCGGAAGGGGGAAAAGGAGCAGAAGATGTTGAGGCAGCAGGAGGTGGAGAAGGGGCAGGACGTGGAGAAGGAGCAGGACGTGAAGATGGAGCAGGAGGGGTGCAAGGAGCAGGCGGGGGAGAAGGAGCAGGAGGGGTAGAAGGAGCAGGTGTAGGAGGGGTAGCAGGAGATGGAGCGGAAGGTGGAGACGGAGCAGGAGGTGGAGAGGGAGCAGGAGGTGGAAAAGGAGCATTAGGTGAAGAAGCAACAGGGGATGGAGAAGGAACAGGAGCTGGAGAACGAGCAGGAGGAGGAGACGTAGCAGGAGGAGGAGCAGAAGGAGCAGGAATTGGAGAAAGAACAGGAGATGGAGAAGGAGCAGGAATTGGAGAATGAGCAGGTGATGGAGAAGGAGAAGGAGGAGATGATGGAGCAGGAGGTGGAGAAGGAGCAGGAGGGGGAGAAGGAACTGGAGGAGGAGAAGGAACTGGAGGGTGAGAAGGAGCAGGAGGATGAGAAGGAGCAGGATGTGGAGAAGGAGAAGGAGGAGGAGGGGGAGCAGAAGTAGCAGGAGGTGGAGATGGAGCAGGGCGTGTAGAAGGAGCAGAAGGAGGAGAAGGAGAAGGAGCCGAAGGTGGAGAAGGAGCCGGTGGTGTAGAAGGAGCAGGTTGTGGAGAAAGAGCTGGAGGAGGAGAACGAGCAGGAGGAGGAGAAGGAGCAGGAGGTGGAGAAGGAGCAGGAGGTGGAGAAGTAGCAGGAGGAGGAGGGCGAGCAGAAGGAGAAGGAGCAGGCGGTGGAGAAGGAGCAGGAGGAGGAAAAGGCGCAGGAGGAGGAAAAGGAGCAGGAGGAGGAGAAGGAGCAGGAGGTGGAGACGGAGCAGGAGGTGGAGAAGGAGCAGGAGGTGCAGAAGGAGCAGGAGCATGAGAAGGAGCAGGAAGTGGAGAAGGAGCAGGAGGTGGAGAAGGAGCATGAGGTGGAGAACGAGGAGGAGCAGGAGAAGGAGCAGGAGGGGGAGAAGGAACAGGAGTAGGAGGGTTAGCAGGAGATGGAGAGGAAGGGGGAGAAGGAGCAGGAGATGTAGAGGGAGCAGGAGGTGGAGAAGGAGCAGGAGGTGAATAAGGAGCAGGAGGTGGAGAAGGAACAGAAGATGGAGAAGGAACAGGAGCTGGAGAAGGAGCAGGAGGAAGAGAAGGAGCAGGAGGAGGAGGAGTAGAAGGAGCAGGAATTGGAGAAAGAGCAGTTGGAGGAGAAGGAGCAGGAATTGGAGAATGATCAGGAGATGGAGAAGGAGAAGGAGGAGGTGATGGAGCAGGACGTGGAGAAGGAGCAGGAGGTGGAGAAGGAACTGGAGGGGGAGAAGGAACTGGTGGGCGAGAAGAAACTGGAGGGCGAGAAGAAACTGGAGGGGGAGAAGGAGCAGGAGGAGGAGAAGGAGCAGGAAGTGGAGAAGGAGCAGGAGGAGGGAAGGGAGCAGGAGGTGGAGAAGGAGCAGGAGGTGGAGATAGAGCAGGAGGAGGAGCAGAAGGAGCAGGAGGTGGAGATCGAGCAGGACGTGGAGAAGGAGCAGGAGGAGGAGAAGGCGAAGGAGCCGGAGGTGGAAAAGGAGCAGCAGGAGGGAAGGGAGCAGGAGGTGGAGAAGGAGCAGGAGGTGGAGAAAGAGCAGGAGGAGGAGCAGAAGGAGCAGCAGGTGGAGATGGAGCAGGACGTGGAGAAGGAGCAGGAGGAGGAGAAGGAGAAGGAGCCGGAGGTGGAGAAGGAGCCGGAGGTGGAGAAGGAGCAGGAGGTGTAGAAGGAGCAGGAGGAGGTGAAGGAGCAGGTGGAGGAGAAGGAGCAGTAGGAGGAGAAGGAGCAGGAGGTGGAGAAAGAGCAGGAGCAGGAGAAGGAGCAGGAGGACGAGGTGGAGCAGAAGGAGAATGAGCAGGTGGTGCAGAAGGAGGAGGAGGAGGAGAAGGCGCAGGAGGAGGAAAAGGAGCAGTAGGAGGAGAAGGAGCAGTAGGTGGAGAAGGAGCAGTAGGAGGAGAAGGAGCAGGTTGAGGAGAAGGAGCAGTAGGTGGAGAAGGATCAGGAGGTGGAGAAAGAGCAGGAGGAGGAGAAGGAGCAGGGGGAGGAGACGGAGCAGGAGGAGGAGAAGGTGGTGGAGGTGGAGAAGTAACAGGAGGTGGAGAAGGAGGAGGAGGAGGAGGAGAAGGTGCAGGAGGAGGAGAAGGAGCAGGAGGAGGAGAAGGAGCAGGAGGGGGAGAAGGAGCAGGAGAAGGAGGGGTAGCAGGAGATGGAGCGGAAGCGGGAAAAGGAGCAGGAGATGGAGAGGGAGCAGGAGGTCGAGAAGCAGCAGGGCGTGGAGAAAGAGCTGGAGGAGGAGAACGAGCTGGAGGGGGAGAATGAGCAGGAGGGCGAGAAGGAGCAGGAGGTGCAGAAGGAGCACGTGGAGGAGGGTGAGCAGAAGGAGAAGGAGCAGGAGGTGGAGAAGGAGCAGGAGGTGTGGAAAGAGCAGGAGGAGGAGAAGGAGCAGTATGTGGAGAAGGAGCAGGAGGTGGAGAAGGAGCAGGAGGTGCAGAAGGAGCAGGAGAAGGGGGAGGAGGAGGAGAAGGAGACGGAGTAGGAGAAGGAGCAGGAGGAGGAGAAGGAGCAGAAGGAGCAGGAGGTGGAGAAGGAGCTGGTGCAGGAGAAGTAACAGGAGGAGGTGAAGGAGCAGGAGGAGGAGAAGCAGCCGGAGTTGGAGAAGGAGCATCAGGAGGAGAAGGAGCAGGTGGAGGAGAAGGAGCAGGAGGTGGAGAAAGAGCTGGAGGAGGAGAACGAGCTGGAGGAGGAGAAGGAGCAGGAGGGGGAGAAGGAGCAGGAGGTGCAGAAGGAGCAGCAGCATGAGAAGGAGCAGGAAGTGGAGAAGGAGCAGGAGGTGGAGAAGGAGCAGGAGGGGGAGAAGGAACAGGAGTAGGAGGGTTAGCAGGAGATGGAGAGGAAGGGGGAGAAGGAGCAGGAGATGTAGAGGGAGCAGGAGGTGGAGAAGGAGCAGGAGGTGAATAAGGAGCAGGAGGTGGAGAAGGAACAGAAGATGGAGAAGGAACAGGAGCTGGAGAAGGAGCAGGAGGAAGAGAAGGAGCAGGAGGAGGAGGAGTAGAAGGAGCAGGAATTGGAGAAAGAGCAGTTGGAGGAGAAGGAGCAGGAATTGGAGAATGAGCAGGAGATGGAGAAGGAGAAGGAGGAGGTGATGGAGCAGGAGGTGGAGAAGGAGCAGTAGGTGCAGAAGGAACTGGAGGGGGAGAAGGAACTGGTGGGCGAGAAGAAACTGGAGGGCGAGAAGGAACTGGAGGGGGAGAAGGAGCAGGAGCAGGAGAAGGAGCAGGAAGTGGAGAAGGAGCAGGAGGAGAAGGGTGAGTAGAAGGAGAAGGAGCAGGAGGTGGAAAAGGAGCAGCAGGAGGGAAGGGAGCAGGAGGTGGAGAAGGAGCAGGAGGTGGAGAAAGAGCAGGAGGAGGAGCAGAAGGAGCAGGAGGTGGAGATGGAGCAGGACGTGGAGAAGGAGCAGGAGGAGGAGAAGGAGAAGGAGCCGGAGGTGGAGAAGGAGCCGGTGGTGGAGAAGGAGCAGGAGGTGTAGAAGGAGCAGGAGGAGGTGAAGGAGCAGGTGGAGGATAAGGAGCAGTAGGAGGAGAAGGAGCAGGAGGTGGAGAAAGAGCAGGAGCAGGAGAAGGAGCAGGAGGAGGAGGGGGAGCAGAAGGAGAATGAGCAGGTGGTGCAGAAGGAGGAGGAGGAGGAGAAGGCGCAGGAGGAGGAAAAGGAGCAGGAGGAGGAGAAGGAGCAGTAGGTGGAGAAGGAGCAGTAGGAGGAGAAGGAGCAGGTTGAGGAGAAGGAGCAGTAGGTGGAGAAGGAGCAGGAGATGGAGAAGCAGCCGGAGATGGAGAAGGAGCATCAGGAGGAGAAGGAGCAGGTGGAGGAGAAGGAGCAGGAGGTGGAGAAAGAGCTGGAGGAGGAGAACGAGCTGGAGGAGGAGAAGGAGCAGGAGGGGGAGAAGGAGCAGGTGGAGGAGAAGGAGCAGTAGGTGGAGAAGGAGCAGGAGGTGGAGAACGAGCAGGAGCAGGAGAAGGAGCAGGAGGAGGAGAAGGAGATGGAGGTGGAGAAGCAGCAGTAGGTGGAGAAGGAGGAGGAGGAGGAGGAGAAGGTGCAGGAGGAGGAGAAGGAGCAGGAGGAGGAGAAGGAGCAGGTCGGGGAGAAGGAGCAGGAGCAGGAGGGGTTGAAGGAGATGGAGCGGAAGCGGGAAAAGGAGCAGGAGATGGAGAGGGAGCAGGAGGTGGAGAAGCAGCAGGGCGTGGAGAAAGAGCTGGAGGAGGAGAACGAGCTGGAGGAGGAGAAGGAGCAGGAAGGGAAGAAGGAGCAGGAAGTGGAGAAGGAGCAGGAGGAGGAGGGTGAGCAGAAGGAGACGGAGCAGGATGTGGAAAATGAGCAGCAGGAGGGAAGGGAGCAGGAGGTGGAGAAGGAGCAGGAGGTGGAGAAAGAGCAGGAGGAGGAGCAGAAGGAGCAGGAGGTGGAGATGGAGCAGGACATGGAGAAGGAGCAGGAGGAGGAGGAGGAAAAGGAGCCGGAGGTGGAGAAGGAGCCGGTGGTGGAGAAGGAGCAGGAGGTGTAGAAGGAGCAGGAGGAGGTGAAGGAGCAGGTGGAGGAGAAGGAGCAGTAGGAGGAGAAGGAGCAGGAGGTGGAGAAAGAGCAGGAGCAGGAGAAGGAGCAGGAGGAGGAGGGGGAGCAGAAGGAAAATGAGCAGGTGGTTCAGAAGGAGGAGGAGGAGGAGAAGGCGCAGGAGGAGGAGAAGGAGCAGGTGGAGGAGAAGGAGCAGTCGGAGGAGAAGGAGCAGGAGGTGGAGAAAGAGCAGGAGCAGGAGAAGGAGCAGGAGGAGGAGAAGGAGATGGAGGTGGAGAAGCAGCAGGAGGTGGAGAAGGAGGAGGAGGAGGAGGAGTAGAAGGTGCAGGAGGAGGAGAAGGAGCAGGAGGAGGAGAAGGAGCAGGTCGGGGAGAAGGAGCTGGAGCAGGAGGGTTTGAAGGAGATGGAGCGGAAGCGGGAAAAGGAGCAGGAGATGGAGAGGGAGCAGGAGGTGGAGAAGCAGCAGGGCGTGGAGAAAGAGCTGGAGGAGGAGAACGAGCTGGAGGAGGAGAAGGAGCAGGAAGGGGAGAAGGAGCAGGAAGTGGAGAAGGAGCAGGAGGAGGAGGGTGAGCAGAAGGAGACGGAGCATGAGGTGGAAAATGAGCAGGAGGACGGAAGGGAGCAGGAGGTGGAGAAGGAGCAGGAGGTGGAGAAAGAGCAGGAGGAGGAGCAGAAGGAGCAGGAGGTGGAGATGGAGCAGGACATGGAGAAGGAGCAGGAGGAGGAGGAGGAGATGGAGCTGGAGGAGGAGAAGGAACAGGAGGTGGAGAAGGATCAGGAGGTGGAGACGGAGCAGGAGGAGGAGGTGGAGCAAAAGGAGATGGAGCAGGCGGTGGAGAAGGAGCAGGAGGAGGAGGAGGAGCAGGAAATGGAGTAGGAGCAGGAGGAGGAGGTGGAGCAGAAGGAGATGGAGCAGGCGGTGGAGAAGGAGCAGGAGGAGGAGAAGGAGAAGCAGGTGCAGAAGGAGCAGGAGGTGGAGAAGGAACAGGAGGTGCAGAAAGAGCAGGAGCAGGAGAAGGAGGAGGAGGAGCAGAAGGAGTCGGAGGAGGAGACGGAGCAGGAGGAGAAGAAGAAGCAGAAGGAGCAGGAGGTGGAGATGGAGCAGGACGTGGAGAAGGAGAAGGAGCAGGAGAAGGAGAAGGAGCCTTAGTTGGAGAAGGAAAAGGAGGTGGAAAAGGAGCAGGAAGTGGAGAACGAGCTGGAGGAGGTGAACAAGCTGGAGGAGGAGAAGGAGCAGGACGAGGAGAAGGAGCAGGAGGTGGAGAAGGAGCAGGAGGAGGAAAATGAGCAGGAGGAGAAGGAGCAGGAGGTGGAGAAGGAGCAGGAGCAGGAGATGGAGCAGGAGGAGGAGAAGGAGCAGGAGGTGGAGAAGGAGGAGGAGGAGGACGAGGTGCAGGAGGAGGACAAGTAGCAGGAGGAGGAGAAGGAGCAGGAGCGGGTGAAGGAGCAGGATGGGGAGAAGGAGCAGGAGTAGGAGGGATAGCAGGAGGTGGAGCGGAAGGGGGAAAAGGAGCAGAAGATGTAGAGGCAGCAGGAGGTGGTGAAGGGGCAGGACGTGGAGAAGGAGCAGGACGTGAAGATGGAGCAGGAGGGGTGCAAGGAGCAGGCGGGGGAGAAGGAGCAGGAGGGGTAGAAGGAGCAGGTGTAGGAGGGGTAGCAGGAGATGGAGCGGAAGGTGGAGACGGAGCAGGAGGTGGAGAGGGAGCAGGAGGTGGAAAAGGAGCATTAGGTGAAGAAGCAACAGGGGATGGAGAAGGAACAGGAGCTGGAGAACGAGCAGGAGGAGGAGACGTAGCAGGAGGAGGAGCAGAAGGAGCAGGAATTGGAGAAAGAACAGGAGATGGAGAAGGAGCAGGAATTGGAGAATGAGCAGGTGATGGAGAAGGAGAAGGAGGAGATGATGGAGCAGGAGGTGGAGAAGGAGCAGGACGGGGAGAAGGAACTGGAGGAGGAGAAGGAACTGGAGGGGGAGAAGGAGCAGGAGGAGGAGAAGGAGCAGGAAGTGGAGAAGGAGAAGGAGGAGGAGGGGGAGCAGAAGGAGCAGGAGGTGGAGATGGAGCAGGGCGTGTAGAAGGAGCAGAAGGAGGAGAAGGAGAAGGAGCCGAAGGTGGAGAATGAGCCGGTGGTGTAGAAGGAGCAGGTTGTGGAGAAAGAGCTGGAGGAGCAGAACGAGCAGGAGGAGGAGAAGGAGCAGGAGGTGGAGAAGGAGCAGGAGGTGGAGAAGTAGCAGGAGGAGGAGAAGGAACAGGAGTAGGAGGGTTAGCAGGAGATGGAGAGGAAGGGGGAGAAGGAGCAGGAGATGTAGAGGGAGCAGGAGGTGGAGAAGGAGCAGGAGGAGGAGAAGGAGCAGGAGGTGGAGACGGAGCAGGAGGTGGAGAAGGAGCAGGAGGTGCAGAAGGAGCAGGAGCATGAGAAGGAGCAGGAAGTGGAGAAGGAGCAGGAGGTGGAGAAGGAGCAGGAGGTGGAGAAGGAACAGGAGCAGGAGAAGGAGCAGGAGGGGGAGAAGGAACAGGAGTAGGAGGGTTAGCAGGAGATGGAGAGGAAGGGGAGAAGGAGCAGGAGATGTAGAGGGAGCAGGAGGTGGAGAAGGAGCAGGAGGTGAATAAGGAGCAGGAGGTGGAGAAGGAACAGAAGATGGAGAAGGAACAGGAGCTGGAGAAGGAGCAGGAGGAAGAGAAGGAGCAGGAGGAGGAGGAGTAGAAGGAGCAGGAATTGGAGAAAGAGCAGTTGGAGGAGAAGGAGCAGGAATAGGAGAATGAGCAGGCGATGGAGAATGAGAAGGAGGAGGTGATGGAGCAGGAGGTGGAGAAGGAGCAGGAGGTGGAGAAGGAACTGGTGGGCGAGAAGAAACTGGAGGGCGAGAAGGAACTGGAGGGGGAGAAGGAGCAGGAGCAGGAGAAGGAGCAGGAAGTGGAGAAGGAGCAGGAGGAGAAGGGTGAGTAGAAGGAGAAGGAGCAGGAGGTGGAAAAGGAACAGCAGGAGGGAAGGGAGCAGGAGGAGGAGAAGGAGCAGGAGGTGGAGAAAGAGCAGGAGGAGGAACAGAAGGAGCAGGAGGTGGAGATGGAGCAGGACCTGGAGAAGGAGCAGGAGATGGAGAAGGAGCAGGAGGAGGAAAATGAGCAGGAGGAGGAGAAGGAGCAGGAGGTGGAGAAGGAGCAGGAGGTGGAGAAGGAGCAGGAGCAGGAGATGGAGCAGGAGGAGGAGAAGGAGCAGGAGGAGGAGAAGGAGCAGGAGGTGGAGAAGGAGCAGGCCGTGGAGAAGGAAGAGGAGGAGGACGATGTGCAGGAGGAGGACAAGTAGCAGGAGGAGGAGAAGGAGCAGGAGCGGGTGAAGGAACAGGATGGGGAGAAGGAGCAGGAGTAGGAGGGATAGCAGGAGGTGGAGCGGAAGGGGGAAAAGGAGCAGAAGATGTTGAGGCAGCAGGAGGTGGAGAAGGAGCAGGACGTGGAGAAGGAGCAGGACGTGAAGATGGAGCAGGAGGGGTGCAAGGAGCAGGCGGGGGAGAAGGAGCAGGAGGGGTAGAAGGAGCAGGTGTAGGAGGGGTAGCAGGAGATGGAGCGGAAGGTGGAGACGGAGCAGGAGGTGGAGAGGGAGCAGGAGGTGGAAAAGGACCATCAGGTGAAGAAGCAACAGGGGATGGAGAAGGAACAGGAGCTGGAGAACGAGCAGGAGGAGGAGACGTAGCAGGAGGAGGAGCAGAAGGAGCAGGAATTGGAGAAAGAACAGGAGATGGAGAAGGAGCAGGAATTGGAGAATGAGCAGGTGATGGAGAAGGAGAAGGAGGAGATGATGGAGCAGGAGGTGGAGAAGGAGCAGGAGGGGGAGAAGGAACTGGAGGAGGAGAAGGAACTGGAGGGTGAGAAGGAGCAGGAGGATGAGAAGGAGCAGGATGTGGAGAAGGAGAAGGAGGAGGAGGGGGAGCAGAAGGAGCAGGAGGTGGAGATGGAGCAGGGCGTGTAGAAGGAGCAGAAGGAGGAGAAGGAGAAGGAGCCGAAGGTGGAGAAGGAGCCGGTGGTGTAGAAGGAGCAGGTTGTGGAGAAAGAGCTGGAGGAGGAGAACGAGCAGGAGGAGGAGAAGGAGCAGGAGGTGGAGAAGGAGCAGGAGGTGGAGAAGTAGCCGGAGGAGGAGGGCGAGCAGAAGGAGAAGGAGCAGGCGGTGGAGAAGGAGCAGGAGGAGGAAAAGGCGCAGGAGGAGGAAAAGGAGCAGGAGGAGGAGAAGGAGCAGGAGGTGGAGACGGAGCAGGAGGTGGAGAAGGAGCAGGAGGTGCAGAAGGAGCAGGAGCATGAGAAGGAGCAGGAAGTGGAGAAGGAGCAGGAGGTGGAGAAGGAGCATGAGGTGGAGAACGAGCAGGAGCAGGAGAAGGAGCAGGAGGGGGAGAAGGAACAGGAGTAGGAGGGTTAGCAGGAGATGGAGAGGAAGGGGGAGAAGGAGCAGGAGATGTAGAGGGAGCAGGAGGTGGAGAAGGAGCAGGAGGTGAATAAGGAGCAGGAGGTGGAGAAGGAACAGAAGATGGAGAAGGAACAGGAGCTGGAGAAGGAGCAGGAGGAAGAGAAGGAGCAGGAGGAGGAGGAGTAGAAGGAGCAGGAATTGGAGAAAGAGCAGTTGGAGGAGAAGGAGCAGGAATTGGAGAATGAGCAGGAGATGGAGAAGGAGAAGGAGGAGGTGATGGAGCAGGACGTGGAGAAGGAGCAGGAGGTGGAGAAGGAACTGGAGGGGGAGAAGGAACTGGTGGGCGAGAAGAAACTGGAGGGCGAGAAGGAACTGGAGGGGGAGAAGGAGCAGGAGCGGGAGAAGGAGCAGGAAGTGGAGAAGGAGCAGGAGGAGGGAAGGGAGCAGGAGGTGGAGAAGGAGCAGGAGGTGGAGAAAGAGCAGGAGGAGGAGCAGAAGGAGCAGGAGGTGGAGATCGAGCAGGACGTGGAGAAGGAGCAGGAGGAGGAGAAGGCGAAGGAGCCGGAGGTGGAGAAGGAGCAGCAGGAGGGAAGGGAGCAGGAGGTGGAGAAGGAGCAGGAGGTGGAGAAAGAGCAGGAGGAGGAGCAGAAGGAGCAGGAGGTGGAGATGGAGCAGGACGTGGAGAAGGAGCAGGAGGAGGAGAAGGAGAAGGAGCCGGAGGTGGAGAAGGAGCCGGAGGTGGAGAAGGAGCAGGAGGTGTAGAAGGAGCAGGAGGAGGTGAAGGAGCAGGTGGAGGAGAAGGAGCAGTAGGAGGAGAAGGAGCAGGAGGTGGAGAAAGAGCAGGAGCAGGAGAAGGAGCAGGAGGACGAGGGGGAGCAGAAGGAGAATGAGCAGGTGGTGCAGAAGGAGGAGGAGGAGGAGAAGGCGCAGGAGGAGGAAAAGGAGCAGTAGGAGGAGAAGGAGCAGTAGGTGGAGAAGGAGCAGTAGGAGGAGAAGGAGCAGGTTGAGGAGAAGGAGCAGTAGGTGGAGAAGGAGCAGGAGGAGGAGAAGGAGAAGGAGCCGGAGGTGGAGAAGGAGCCGGAGGTGGAGAAGGAGCAGGAGGTGTAGAAGGAGCAGGAGGAGGAGACGGAGCAGGAGAAGGAGGGGTAGCAGGAGATGGAGCGGGAGCGGGAAAAGGAGCAGGAGATGAAGAGGGAGCAGGAGGTCGAGAAGCAGCAGGGCGTGGAGAAAGAGCTGGAGGAGGAGAACGAGCTGGAGGGGGAGAAGGAGCAGGAAGTGCAGAAGGAGCACGTGGAGGAGGGTGAGCAGAAGGAGAAGGAGCAGGAGGTGGAGAAGGAGCAGGAGGTGTGGAAAGAGCAGGAGGAGGAGAAGGAGCAGTATGTGGAGAAGGAGCAGGAGGTGGAGAAGGAGCAGGAGGTGCAGAAGGAGCAGGAGAAGGGGGAGGAGGAGGAGAAGGAGACGGAGTAGGAGAAGGAGCAGGAGGAGGAGAAGGAGCAGAAGGAGCAGGAGGTGGAGAAGGAGCTGGTGCAGGAGAAGTAACAGGAGGAGGTGAAGGAGCAGGAGGAGGAGAAGCAGCCGGAGTTGGAGAAGGAGCATCAGGAGGAGAAGGAGCAGGTGGAGGAGAAGGAGCAGGAGGTGGAGAAAGAGCTGGAGGAGGAGAACGAGCTGGAGGAGGAGAAGGAGCAGGAGGGGGAGAAGGAGCAGGTGGAGGAGAAGGAGCAGTAGGAGGAGAAGGAGCAGGAGGTGGAGAAAGAGCAGGAGCAGGAGAAGGATCAGGAGGAGGAGAAGGAGATGGAGGTGGAGAAGCAGCACTAGGTGGAGAAGGAGGAGGAGGAGGAGGAGAAGGTGCAGGAGGAGGAGAAGGAGCAGGAGGAGGAGAAGGAGCAGATCGGGGAGAAGGAGCAGGAGCAGGAGGGGTTGAAGGAGATGGAGCGGAAGCGGGAAAAGGAGCAGGAGATGGAGAGGGAGCAGGAGGTGGAGAAGCAGCAGGGCGTGGAGAAAGAGCTGGAGGAGGAGAACCAGCTGGAGGAGGAGAAGTAGCAGGAGGTGTAGAAGGAGCAGGACGTGGAGAAGGCGCATGAGGAGGAAATGGAGCTGGAGGAGGAGAAGGAGCTGGAGGTGGAGAAGGAGCAGGAGGTGGAGAAGGAGCAGGAGGTGGAGAAGTAGCCGGAGGAGGAGGGCGAGCAGAAGGAGAAGGAGCAGGCGGTGGAGAAGGAGCAGGAGGAGGAAAAGGCGCAGGAGGAGGAAAAGGAGCAGGAGGAGGAGAAGGAGCAGGAGGTGGAGACGGAGCAGGAGGTGGAGAAGGAGCAGGAGGTGCAGAAGGAGCAGGAGCATGAGAAGGAGCAGGAAGTGGAGAAGGAGCAGGAGGTGGAGAAGGAGCATGAGGTGGAGAACGAGCAGGAGCAGGAGAAGGAGCAGGAGGGGGAGAAGGAACAGGAGTAGGAGGGTTAGCAGGAGATGGAGAGGAAGGGGGAGAAGGAGCAGGAGATGTAGAGGGAGCAGGAGGTGGAGAAGGAGCAGGAGGTGAATAAGGAGCAGGAGGTGGAGAAGGAACAGAAGATGGAGAAGGAACAGGAGCTGGAGAAGGAGCAGGAGGAAGAGAAGGAGCAGGAGGAGGAGGAGTAGAAGGAGCAGGAATTGGAGAAAGAGCAGTTGGAGGAGAAGGAGCAGGAATTGGAGAATGAGCAGGAGATGGAGAAGGAGAAGGAGGAGGTGATGGAGCAGGACGTGGAGAAGGAGCAGGAGGTGGAGAAGGAACTGGAGGGGGAGAAGGAACTGGTGGGCGAGAAGAAACTGGAGGGCGAGAAGGAACTGGAGGGGGAGAAGGAGCAGGAGCGGGAGAAGGAGCAGGAAGTGGAGAAGGAGCAGGAGGAGGGAAGGGAGCAGGAGGTGGAGAAGGAGCAGGAGGTGGAGAAAGAGCAGGAGGAGGAGCAGAAGGAGCAGGAGGTGGAGATCGAGCAGGACGTGGAGAAGGAGCAGGAGGAGGAGAAGGCGAAGGAGCCGGAGGTGGAAAAGGAGCAGCAGGAGGGAAGGGAGCAGGAGGTGGAGAAGGAGCAGGAGGTGGAGAAAGAGCAGGAGGAGGAGCAGAAGGAGCAGGAGGTGGAGATGGAGCAGGACGTGGAGAAGGAGCAGGAGGAGGAGAAGGAGAAGGAGCCGGAGGTGGAGAAGGAGCCGGAGGTGGAGAAGGAGCAGGAGGTGTAGAAGGAGCAGGAGGAGGTGAAGGAGCAGGTGGAGGAGAAGGAGCAGTAGGAGGAGAAGGAGCAGGAGGTGGAGAAAGAGCAGGAGCAGGAGAAGGAGCAGGAGGACGAGGGGGAGCAGAAGGAGAATGAGCAGGTGGTGCAGAAGGCGGAGGAGGAGGAGAAGGCGCAGGAGGAGGAAAAGGAGCAGTAGGAGGAGAAGGAGCAGTAGGTGGAGAAGGAGCAGTAGGAGGAGAAGGAGCAGGTTGAGGAGAAGGAGCAGGAGGTGGAGAAAGAGCTGGAGGAGGAGAACGAGCTGGAGGAGGAGAAGGAGCAGGAGGGGGAGAAGGAGCAGGTGGAGGAGAAGGAGCAGTAGGAGGAGAAGGAGCAGGAGGTGGAGAAAGAGCAGGAGCAGGAGAAGGATCAGGAGGAGGAGAAGGTGATGGAGGTGGAGAAGCAGCACTAGGTGGAGAAGGAGGAGGAGGAGGAGGAGAAGGTGCAGGAGGAGGAGAAGGAGCAGGAGGAGGAGAAGGAGCAGATCGGGGAGAAGGAGCAGGAGCAGGAGGGGTTGAAGGAGATGGAGCGGAAGCGGGAAAAGGAGCAGGAGATGGAGAGGGAGCAGGAGGTGGAGAAGCAGCAGGGCGTGGAGAAAGAGCTGGAGGAGGAGAACCAGCTGGAGGAGGAGAAGTAGCAGGAGGTGTAGAAGGAGCAGGACGTGGAGAAGGCGCATGAGGAGGAAATGGAGCTGGAGGAGGAGAAGGAGCTGGAGGTGGAGAAGGAGCAGGAGGTGCTGAAGGAGCAGGAGCAGGAGAAGGAGCATGAGGAGGAGACGGAGCTGGAGGAGGAGAAGGAGCAGGAGGAGGAGAAAGAGCAGAAGGAGCAGGAGGTGGAGATGGAGCAGGAAGTGGAGAAGGAGCAGGAGGAGGAGAACGAGCAGGAGGTAGAGAAGGGGCAGGATGTGGAGAAGGAGCAGGAGGAGGTGGAGGAGCAGAAGGAGAAGGAGCAGGCGGTGGAGAAGAACTGGGAGGAGGAAAACCAGCAGGTGGAGGGAAAGGAGCAGGAGGTGGAGAAGTTGCAGAAGGTGGAGAAGGAGCAGGAGCAGGAGAAGGAGCAGCAGCAGGAGAAGGAGCACGAGTAGGAGATGGAGAACGAGGAGGAGGAGGAGAAGGTGCAGGAGGAGAAGGAGCTGGAGCAGGAGGGGTAGCGGGAGATGGAGCGGAAGGGGTAAAAGGAGCAGGAGCTGGAGAGGGAGCAGGAGGTGGAGAAGGAGTAGGACGTGGAGAATGAGCTGGACGTGGAGAAGGAGCAGCAGGGGGAGAAGGAGCAGGAGGGGGAGAAGGAGCAGGAGTAGGAGGGGTAGCAGGAGATGGAGCGGAATGGGTAAAAGGAGCAGGAGATGGAGAGGGAGCAGGAGGTGGAGAAGGAGCAGGGCGTGGAGAATGAGCTGGACGTGGAGAAGGAGCCGGTGGAGGAGAAGGAACAGGAGGAGGTGAAGGAGCAGGAGGAGGAGAAGCAGCCGGAGGTGGAGAAGGAGCAGGAGGAGGTGAAGGAGCCGGTGGAGGAGAAGGAGCAGTAGGAGGAGAAGGAGGAGGAGGTGGAGAAGGAGCAGGAGGAGGAGATGGAGCTGGAGGTGGAGAAGGAGCAGAAGTAGGAGGGGTAGCAGGAGATGGAGCGGATGGGCGATAAGTAGCAGGAGATGGAGAGGGAGCAGGAGATGCAGAAGGAGCAGGAGCAGGAGAAGGAGGAGGAGGAGGAGAAGGAGCCGGAGGAGGAGAAGGAACAGGAGGAGGTGAAGGAGCAGGAGGTGGAGAAGGAGCAGGAGAAGGAGAAGGAGCAGGAGGGGGAGAAGGAGCAGAAGTAGGAGCGGTAGCCAGAGATGGAGCGGAAGCGGGAAAAGTAGCAGGAGATGGAGAGGGAGCAGGAGGTTGAGAAGCAGCAGGACGTGGAGAAGGAGCAGGACGTGGAGAAGGAGCAGTATGGGGAGAGGGAGCAGGAGGTGGAGAAGGAGCAGGGGGTGGAGAAGGAACAGGAGATGGAAAAGGAACAGGAGCTTGAGAAGGAGCAGGAGGAGGACAAGTAGCAGGAGGAGGAGGAGCAGAATGAGCAGGAATTGGAGAAAGAGCAGTTGGAGGAGAAGGAGCAGGAATTGGAGAATGAGCAGGAGATGGAGAAGGAGAAGGAGGAGGTGATGGAGCAGGAGGTGGAGAAGGAGCAGGAGGGTGAGAAGGAACTGGAGGGGGTGAATTAACTGGAGGGGGAGAAGGAGCAGGAGGAGGAGTGGTTGCAGAAGGAAAAGGAGCAGGAGGTGGAAAAGGAGCAGGAGGAGGGAAGGAGCCTGGAGGAGGAGAAGGAGGAGGAGGTGGAGAAGGAGCAGGAGGTGGAGAAGGAGCAGGTCGGGGAGAAGTAGCAGGAGTAGGAGGGGTAGAAGTAGATGGAGCGGAAGCGGGAAAAGTAGCAGGAGATGGAGAGGGAGCAGGAGGTTGAGAAGCAGCAGGACGTGTAGAAGGAGCAGGACGTGGAGAAGGAGCAGGGGGTGGAGAAGGAACAGGAGTGTGAGAAGGAACTGGAGGGGTGAATTAACTGGAGGGGGAGAAGGAGCAGGAGGAGGAGAAGTAGCAGGGGTAGGAGGGGTAGAAGTAGATGGAGCGGAAGCGTGCAGAAGGAGCAGGAGATGGAGAGGGAGCAGGAGATGCAGAAGGAGCAGGATGCAGGAGAAGGAGGAGGAGGAGGAGATGGAGGAGGAGATGGAGTCGGAGGAGGCGAAGGAGCAGGAGGAGGAGAAGGAGCAGAAGGAGCAGGAGGTGGAAAAGGAGCCGGTGGAGCAGAAGGAACAGGAGGAGATGAAGGAGCAGGAGGAGGAGAAGCAGCCGGAGGTGGAGAAGGAGCAGAAGGAGGTGAAGGAGCAGGAGGTGGAGAAGTATCCGGAGGTGGAGAATGTGGAGGAGGAGGAGAAGGTGCATGAGGAGGAGAAGGAGCAGGAGGAGCAGATGGAGCAGGAGGGGTAGAAGGAGCAGAAGTAGGAGCGGTAGCCGGAGATGGAGCGGAAGCGGGAAAAGTAGCAGGAGATGGAGAGGGAGCAGGAGGTTGAGAAGCAGCAGGACGTGGAGAAGGAGCAGGACGTGGAGAAGGAGCAGTATGGGGAGAGGGAGCAGGAGGTGGAGAAGGAGCAGGGGGTGGAGAAGGAACAGGAGATGGAAAAGGAACAGGAGCTTGAGAAGGAGAAGGAGGAGGACAAGTAGCAGGAGGAGGAGGAGCAGAAGGAGCAGGAATTGGAGAAAGAGCAGTTGGAGGAGAAGGAGCAGGAATTGGAGTTTGAGCAGGAGATGGAGAAGGAGGAGGTGATGGAGCAGGAGGTGGAGAAGGAGCAGGAGGGTGTGAAGGAACTGGAGGGGGTGAAATAACTGGAGGGGGAGAAGGAGCAGGAGGAGGGGAAGGAGCCTGGAGGAGGAGAAGGAGGAGGAGGTGGAGATGGAGCAGGAGTTGGGGAAGGAGCAGGTCGGGGAGAAGGAGCAGGAGTAGGAGGGGTAGAAGGAGATGGAGCGGAAGCTGGAAAAGGAGCAGGAGATGGAGAGGGAGCAGGAGGTGGAGAAGCAGCAGGGCGTGGAGATAGAGCTGGAGGAGGAGAACGAGCTGGAGGAGGAGAAGGAGCAGGAAGGGGAGAAGGAGCAGGAAGTGGAGAAGGACCAGGAGGAGGAGGGTGAGCAGAAGGAGACGGAGCAGGAGGTGGAAAAGGAGCAGGAGGAGGGAAGGGAGCAGGAGGTGGAGAAGGAGCAGGAGGTGGAGAAAGAGCAGGAGGAGGAGCAGAAGGAGCAGGAGGTGGAGATGGAGCAGGACGTGGAGAAGGAGCAGGAGGAGGAGAAGGAGCAGGAAGAGGAGAAGGAGCTGAAGGAGGAGAAGCAGCAGCAGGAGGAAAAGGAGCAGAAGGAGGAGAAGGAGCAGGAGGTGGAGAAGGAGCAGGGGGTGGAGAAGGAACAGGAGGTGCAGAAAGAGCAGGAGCAGGAGAAGGAGGAGGAGGAGCAGAAGGAGTCGGAGGAGGAGAAGGAGCAGGAGGAGAAGACGAAGAAGAAGGAGCAGGAGGTGGAGATGGAGCCGGTGGAGGAGAAGGAACAGGAGGAGGTGAAGGAGCTGGAGGAGGAGAAGGAGCAGGAGGTGGAGAACTAGCAGGAGTTGGAGAAGGAGGAGGAGGAGGAGAAGGTGCAGGAGGAGGAGAAGGAGCAGGAGGAGGGGAAGGAGCAGGAGTAGGAGGGGTTGCAGGAGATGGAGCGGGAGGTGGAGAAGCAGCAGGACGTGGAGAAAAAGCTGGAGGAGGAGAACGAGCTGGAGGAGGAGAAGGAGCAGGAGCAGGAGAAGGAGCAGGAGGAGGAGAAGGCGCAGGAGGAGGAAAAGGAACAGGAGGAGGAGAAGGAGCAGGAGGTGGAGAAGGAGCAGGAGCAGGAGAAGGAGCAGGAGGAGGAGACGGAGCTGGAGGAGGAGAAGGAGCAGGAGGAGGAGAAGGAGCAGAAGGAGCAGGAGGTGGAGATGGAGCAGGACGTGGCGAAGTAGCACGAGGAGATAAAGGAGATGGAGACTGAGTTGGAGAAGGAGCCGGTGTTTGGAGAAGGAGCTGGAGGAGGAGAACGAGCTGGAGTGGGAGAAGGAGCAGGAGGAGGAGAAGGAGCAGGAGTGGGAGAAGGAGCAGGAGGAGGAGAAGGAGCAGGAGGGAGAGAAGGAGCAGGAGTAGGAGGGGTAGCAGGAGATGGAGAGAAAGGGGGGAAGGAGCATGAGATGGAGAGGGAGCAAGAGGTTGAGAAGGAGCAGGAGGTGGAGAACGAGCTGGAGGAGGAGAACGAGCTGGAGGAGGAGATGGAGCAGGAGGAGGAGAAGGAGCAGGAGGAGGAGAACGAGCAGGAGGTAGAGAAGGGGCAGGATGTGGAGAAGGAGCAGGAGGAGGAGGAGGAGCAGAAGGAGAAGGAGCAGGCGGTGGAGAAGGACTGGGAGGAGGAAAACGAGCAGGAGGAAGGAAAGGAGCAGGAGGTGGAGAAGGAGCAGAAGGTGGAGAAGGAGCAGGAGCAGTAGCAGGAGTAGGAGCAGGAGTAGGAGATGGAGAAGTAGGAGGAGGAGGAGGAGGAGGAGGAGAAGGTGCAGGAGGAGAAGGAGCAGGAGTAAGAGGTGTCGCAGGAGATGGAGCGGAAGGGGTAAAAGGAGCAGGAGATGGAGAGGGAGCAGGAGGTGGAGAAGGAGCAGGACGTGGAGAATGAGCTGGACGTGGAGAAGGAGCAGGAGGGTGAGAAGGAGCAGGAGTGGGAGAAGGAGCAGGAGGGGGAGAAGGAGCAGGAGGGGGAGAAGGAGCAGGAGAAGGAGGGGTAGCAGGAGATGGAGCGGAATGGGTAAAAGGAGCAGGAATTGGAGAGGGAGCAGGAGGTGGAGAAGGAGCAGGAGCAGGAGAAGGAGGAGGAGGAGGAGAAGGAGCCGGAGGAGGAGAAGGAGCAGGAGGAGGAGAAGGAGCAGAAGGAGCAGGAGGTGGAAAAGGAGCCGGTGGAGGAGAAGGAACAGGAGGACGTGAAGGAGCAGGAGGAGGAGAAGCAGCCGGAGGTGGAGAAGGAGCAGGAGGAGGTGAAGGAGCAGGAGGGGGAGAAGGAGCAGAAGTAGGAGGGGTAGCAGGAGATGGAGCGGATGGGGTAAAGGTAGCAGGAGATGGAGAGGGAGCAGGAGATGCAGAAGGAGCAGGAGCAGGAGAAGGAGGAGGAGGAGGAGAAGGAGCCGGAGGAGGAGAAGGAGCAGGAGGAGGAGAAGGAGCAGAAGGAGCAGGAGGTGGAAAAGGAGCCGGTGGAGGAGAAGGAACAGGAGGAGGTGAAGGAGCAGGAGGAGGAGAAGCAGCCGGAGGTGGAGAAGGAGCAGCAGGAGGTGAAGGAGCAGGAGGTGGAGAAGGAGCAGGAGGCGGAGAAGGAGCTCGAGGTGAAGAAGTAGCCGGAGGTGGAGAAGGAGGAGGAGGAGGAGAAGGTGCAGGAGGAGGAGAAGGAGCAGGAGGAGGAGAAGGAGCAGGAAGGGGAGAAGGAGCAGAAGTCGGAGCGGTAGCCGGAGATGGAGCGGATGGGGGAAAAGTCGCAGGAGATGGAGAGGGAGCAGGAGGTTGAGAAGCAGCAGGACGTGGAGAATGAGCATGACGTGGAGAAGGAGCAGTATGGGGAGAAGGAGCAGGAGGGGGAGAAGAAGCAGGAGGGGAGAAGGAGCAGTAGTAAGTGGGGTAGCAGGGGGTGGAGCGGAAGGGGGAGAAGGAGCAGGAGATGGAGAAGGAACAGGAGATGGAAAAGGAACAGGAGCTTGAGAAGGAACAGGAGGAGGACAAGTTGCAGGAGGAGGAGGAGCAGTAGGAGCAGGAATTGGAGAAAGAGCAGTTGGAGGAGAAGGAGCAGGAATTGGAGAATGAGCAGGAGATGGAGAAGGAGAAGGAGGAGGTGATGGAGCAGGTGGTGGAGAAGGAGCAGGAGGGTGAGAAGGAACTGGAGGGGGTGAATTAACTGGAGGGGGTGAAGGAGCAAGAGGAGGAGGGGGTGCAGATGGAAAAGGAGCACGAGGTGGAAAAGGAGCAGGAGGAGGGGAAGGAGCCTGGAGGAGGAGAAGGAGGAGGAGGTGGAGAAGGACCAGGAGGTGGAGAAGGAGCATGAGGTGCAGAAGTAGCAGGAGCAGGAGAAGGAGCAGGAGGAGGTGAAGGAGCCGGAGGAGGAGACGGAGCAGGAGGAAGAAAAGGAGCAGAAGGAGCAGGAGGTGGTGATGGAGCAGGACGTGGTGAAGTAGCAGGAGGAGGATAAGGAGAAGGAGCCTGAGTTGGAGAAGGAGCCGGAGGTGGAGGAGGAGCAGGAAGTGGAGAACGAGGTGGAGGAGGAAAACGAGCTGGGGAAGGAGAAGGAGCAGGAGGAGGAGAAGGAGCAGGAAGAGGAGAAGGAGCAGAAGGTGGAGCAGGAGCAGGAGGAGGAGAAGGAGCAGGATGTGTCGATGGAGCAGGAGGTGGACAAGGAGCAGGAGGAGGAGGAGGAGCAGGAGCAGGAGAAGGAGCAGGAGCAGGAGAAGGAGGAGGAGCATGAGAAGGAGCAGGAGGAGCAGAACGAGCAGGAGGAGAAGGAGCAGGATGAGGTGAACGAGCAGAAGGAAGTGAAGGAGCAGGAGGAGGAAAAGGAGCAGGAGGAGGAGAAGGAGAAGGAGCAGGCAGTGGATAAGGACTAGGAGGAGGAGGTGGAGCATAATGAGATGGAGCAGGCGTTGGAGAAGGAGCAGGATGAGGAGAAGGAGCAGGAGGAGGAGAAGGAGCAGGACGTGGAGAATGAGCTGGACGTGGAGAAGGAGCAGGAGGGTGAGAAGGAGCAGGAGTGGGAGAAGGAGCAGGAGGGGGAGAAGGAGCAGGAGGGGGAGAAGGAGCAGGAGAAGGAGGGGTAGCAGGAGATCGAGCGGAATGGGTAAAAGGAGCAGGAATTGGAGAGGGAGCAGGAGGTGGAGAAGGAGCAGGACTTGGAGAATGAGTTGGACGTGGAGAAGGAGCAGGAGGGGGTGAAGGAGCAGGAGTGGGAGAAGGAGCAGGAGTGGGAGAAGGAGCAGGAGGAGGAGAAGGAGCAGGAGTGGGAGAAGGAGCAGGAGGAGGAGAAGGAGCAGGAGGGAGAGAAGGAGCAGGAGTAGGAGGGGTAGCAGGAGATGGAGAGAAAGGGGGGAAGGAGCATGAGATGGAGAGGGAGCAAGAGGTTGAGAAGGAGCAGGAGGTGGAGAAGGAGCAGAAGGAGCAGGAGGTGAAAATGGAGCCAGTGGAGGAGAAGGAACAGGAGGACGTGAAGGAGCAGGAGGAGGAGAAGCAGCCGGAGGTGGAGAAGGAGCAGGAGGAGGTGATGGAGCAGGAGGGGGAGAAGGAGCAGAAGTAGGAGGGGTAGTAGGAGATGGAGCGGATGGGGGAAAGGTAGCAGGAGATGGAGAGGGAGCAGGAGATGCAGAAGGAGCAGGAGCAGTAGAAGGAGGAGGAGGAGGAGAAGGAGCCGGAGGAGGAGAAGGAGCAGGAGGAGGAGAAGGAGCAGAAGGAGCAGGAGGTGGAAAAGGAGCCGGTGGAGGAGAAGGAACAGGAGGAGGTGAAGGAGCAGGAGGAGGAGAAGCAGCCGGAGGTGGAGAAGGAGCAGCAGGAGGTGAAGGAGCTCGAGGTGAAGAAGTAGCCGGAGGTGGAGGAGGAGGAGGAGGAGGAGAAGGTGCAGGAGGAGGAGAAGGAGCAGGAGGAGGAGAAGGAGCAGGAGGGGGAGAAGGAGCAGAAGTCGGAGCGGTAGCCAGAGTTGGAGCGGAAGGGGGAAAAGTCGCAGGAGATGGAGAGGGAGCAGGACGTTGAGAAGCAGCAGGACGTGGAGAATGAGCAGGACGTGGAGAAGGAGCAGTATGGGGAGAAGGAGCAGGAGGGGGAGAAGAAGCAGGAGGGGAGAAGGAGCAGTAGTAAGTGGGGTAGCAGGGGGTGGAGCGGAAGGGGGAGAAGGAGCAGGAGATGGAGAGGGAGCAGGAGGTGGAGAAGGAGCAGGAGGTGGAGAAGGAACAGGAGATGGAAAAGGAACAGGAGCTTGAGAAGGAACAGGAGGAGGACAAGTTGCAGGAGGAGGAGCAGAAGGAGCAGGAATTGGAGAAAGAACAGTTGGAGGAGAAGGAGCAGGAATTGGAGAATGAGCAGGAGATGGAGAAGGAGAAGGAGGAGGTGATGGAGCAGGTGGTGGAGAAGGAGCAGGAGGGTGAGAAGGAACTGGAGGGGGTGAATTAACTGGAGGGGGTGAAGGAGCAGGAGGAGGAGGGGGTGCAGATGGAAAAGGAGCACGAGGTGGAAAAGGAGCAGGAGGAGGGGAAGGAGCCTGGAGGAGGAGAAGGAGGAGGAGGTGGAGAAGGAGCAGGAGGTGGAGAAGGAGCATGAGGTGCAGAAGTCGCAGGAGCAGGAGAAGGAGCAGGAGGAGGTGAAGGAGCCGGAGGAGGAGACGGAGCAGGAGGAAGAAAAGGAGCAGAAGGAGCAGGAGGTGGTGATGGAGCAGGACGTGGTGAAGTAGCTGGAGGAGGATAAGGAGAAGGAGCCTGAGTTGGAGAAGGAGCCGGAGGTGGAGGAGGAGCAGGAAGTGGCGAACGAGGTGGAGGAGGAAAACGAGCTGAGGAAGGAGAAGGAGCAGGAGGAGGAGAAGGAGCAGGAAGAGGAGAAGGAGCAGAAGGTGGAGCAGGAGCAGGAGGAGGAGAAGGAGCAGGATGTGTCGATGGAGCAGGAGGTGGACAAGGAGCAGGAGGAGGAGGAGGAGCAGGAGCAGGAGAAGGAGCAGGAGCAGGAGAAGGAGGAGGAGCATGAGAAGGAGCAGGAGGTGCAGAACGAGCAGGAGGAGAAGGAGCAGGATGAGGTGAACGAGCAGGAGGAAGTGAAGGAGCAGGAGGAGGAAAAGGAGCAGGAGGAGGAGGAGGAGGAGAAGGAGAAGGAGCAGGCAGTGGATAAGGACTAGGAGGAGGAGGTGGAGCATAATGAGATGGAGCAGGCGTTGCAGAAGGAGCAGGATGAGGAGAAGGAGCAGGAGGAGGAGAAGGAGCAGGAGGAAAAGAAGGAGCAGGAGGTGGAGAAGGAGCAGGAGGTGCAGAAGGAGCAGCAGCAGGAGAAGGAGAATGAGCAGGAGGAGGAGAACTAGCAGGAGGAGGAAATGGAGCAGGATGTGGAGAAGGAGGAGGAGGAGAAGGAGCAGGAGGACGAGAATGAGCAGGAGGAGGAGAAGGAGCTGGACGTGGAGAACCAGCAGGAGGTGGAGAAGGAGGAGGAGGAGGAGAAGGTGCAGGAGAATGAGAAGGAGCAGAAGGAGGAGAAGGGGCAGGAGGGGGAGAAGGAGCACGAGTAGGAGGGGTGGCAGGAGATGGAGCGGAAGGGGGAAAAGGAGCAAGAGATGGAGAGGGAGCAGGAGGTGGAGAAGCAGCAGGACGTGGAGAAAGAGCTGGAGGAGGAGACCGAGCTGGTGAAGGAGAAGGAGCAGGAGGGGGAGAAGGAGCAGGAGGTGGAGAATGAGCAGGACGTGGAGAAGGAGCAGTATGGGGAGAAGGAGCAGGAGGGGGAGAGGAAGCAGGAGATGGAGAGGGAGCAGGAGGTGGAGAAGGAGGAGGAGGTGGAGAAGGAACAGGAGATGGAAAAGGAACAGGAGCTTGAGAAGTAGCAGGAGGAGAACAAGTTGCAGGAGGAGGAGGAGCAGAAGGAGCAGGAATTGGAGAAAGAGCAGTTGGAGGAGAAGGAGCAGGAGGTGGAGAAGGAGCAGGAGGAGGAGGAGGAGGAGAAGGAGAAGGAGCAGGCAGTGGATAAGGACTAGGAGGAGGAGGTGGAGCATAATGAGATGGAGCAGGCGTTGGAGAAGGAGCAGGGTGAGGAGAAGGAGCAGGAGGAGGAGAAGGAGCAGGAGGAAGAGAAGGAGCAGGAGGTGGAGAAGGAGCAGGAGGTGCAGAAGGAGCAGCAGTAGGAGAAGGAGAATGAGCAGGAGGAGGAGAAGGAGCAGGAGGAGGAAATGGAGCAGGATGTGGAGAAGGAGGAGGAGGAGGAGGAGGAGGAGGAGCAGAAGGTGCAGGAGGAGGAAAAGGAGCTGGAGGTGCAGAAGGAGCAGGAGCAGGAGAAGGAAGAGGAGGAGGAGAAGGAGTCGGAGGAGGAAAAGGAGCAGGAGCAGGAGAAGGAGCAGGAGGACGAGAAGGAGCAGGAGGAGGAGAAGGAGCTGGACGTGGAGAACCAGCAGGAGGTGGAGAAGGAGGAGGATGAGGAGAAGGTGCAGGAGAATGAGAAGGAGCAGAAGGAGGAGAAGGGGCAGGAGGGGGAGAAGGAGCACGAGTAGGAGGGGTGGCAGGAGATGGAGCGGAAGGGGGAAAAGGAGCAGGAGATGGAGAGGGAGCAGGAGGTGGAGAAGCAGCAGGACGTGGAGAAAGAGCTGGAGGAGGAGACCGAGCTGGTGGAGGAGAAGGAGCAGGAGGGGGAGAAGGAGCAGGAGGAGGAGAAGGAGCAGGAGGTGGAGAAGGAGCAGGAGGTCGAGAAGGAGCAGGAGGTGGAGAATGAGGAGGACGTGGAGAAGGAGCAGTATGGGGAGAAGGAGCAGGAGGGGGAGAGGAAACAGGAGGGTAGAAGGAGCAGTAGTAAGTGGGGTAGCAGGGGGTGGAGCGGAATGGGGAGAAGGAGCAGGAGATGGAGACGGAGCAGGAGGTGGAGAAGGAGCAGGAGGTGGAGAAGGAACAGGAGATGGAAAAGGAACAGGAGCTTGAGAAGGAGCAGGAGGAGGACAAGTTGCAGGAGGAGGAGGAGCAGAAGGAGCAGGAATTGGAGAAAGAGCAGTTGGAGGAGAAGGAGCAGGAGGAGGAGAAGGAGCAGGAAGAGGAGAAGGAGCAGAAGGTGGAGCAGGAGCAGGAGGAGGAGAAGGAGCAGGATGTGTCGATGGAGCAGGAGGTGGACAAGGAGCAGGAGGAGGAGGAGGAGCACGAGCAGGAGAAGGAGCAGGAGCAGGAGAAGGAGGAGGAGCATGAGAAGGAGCAGGAGGTGCAGAACGAGCAGGAGGAGAAGGAGCAGGATGAGGTGAACGAGCAGGAGGAAGTGAAGGAGCAGGAGGAGGAAAAGGAGCAGGAGGAGGAGGAGGAGGAGAAGGAGAAGGAGCAGGCAGTGGATAAGGACTAGGAGGAGGAGGTGGAGCATAATGAGATGGAGCAGGCGTTGGAGAAGGAGCAGGATGAGGAGAAGGAGCAGGAGGAGGAGAAGGAGCAGGAGGAAGAGAAGGAGCAGGAGGTGGAGAAGGAGCAGGAGGTGCAGAAGGAGCAGCAGCAGGAGAAGGAGAATGAGCAGGAGGAGGAGAACTAGCAGGAGGAGGAAATGGAGCAGGATGTGGAGAAGGAGGAGGAGGAGAAGGAGCAGGAGGACGAGAAGGAGCAGGAGGAGGAGAAGGAGCTGGACGTGGAGAACCAGCAGGAGGTGGAGAAGGAGGAGGAGGAGGAGAAGGTGCAGGAGAATGAGAAGGAGCAGAAGGAGGAGAAGGGGCAGGAGGGGGAGAAGGAGCACGAGTAGGAGGGGTGGCAGGAGATGGAGCGGAAGGGGGAAAAGGAGCAAGAGATGGAGAGGGAGCAGGAGGTGGAGAAGCAGCAGGACGTGGAGAAAGAGCTGGAGGAGGAGACCGAGCTGGTGAAGGAGAAGGAGCAGGAGGGGGAGAAGGAGCAGGAGGTGGAGAATGAGCAGGACGTGGAGAAGGAGCAGTATGGGGAGAAGGAGCAGGAGGGGGAGAGGAAGCAGGAGATGGAGAGGGAGCAGGAGGTGGAGAAGGAGCAGGAGGTGGAGAAGGAACAGGAGATGGAAAAGGAACAGGAGCTTGAGAAGTAGCAGGAGGAGGACAAGTTGCAGGAGGAGGAGGAGCAGAAGGAGCAGGAATTGGAGAAAGAGCAGTTGGAGGAGAAGGAGCAGGAGGTGGAGAAGGAGCAGGAGGAGGAGGAGGAGGAGAAGGAGAAGGAGCAGGCAGTGGATAAGGACTAGGAGGAGGAGGTGGAGCATAATGAGATGGAGCAGGCGTTGGAGAAGGAGCAGGATGAGGAGAAGGAGCAGGAGGAGGAGAAGGAGCAGGAGGAAGAGAAGGAGCAGGAGGTGGAGAAGGAGCAGGAGGTGCAGAAGGAGCAGCAGCAGGAGAAGGAGAATGAGCAGGAGGAGGAGAAGGAGCAGGAGGAGGAAATGGAGCAGGATGTGGAGAAGGAGGAGGAGGAGGAGGAGGAGGAGGAGCAGAAGGTGCAGGAGGAGGAAAAGGAGCTGGAGGTGCAGAAGGAGCAGGAGCAGGAGAAGGAAGAGGAGGAGGAGAAGGAGTCGGAGGAGGAAAGGAGCAGGAGCAGGAGAAGGAGCAGGAGGACGAGAAGGAGCAGGAGGAGGAGAAGGAGCTGGACGTGGAGAACCAGCAGGAGGTGGAGAAGGAGGAGGATGAGGAGAAGGTGCAGGAGAATGAGAAGGAGCAGAAGGAGGAGAAGGGGCAGGAGGGGTAGAAGGAGCACGAGTAGGAGGGGTGGCAGGAGATGAAGCGGAAGGGGGAAAAGGAGCAGGAGATGGAGAGGGAGCAGGAGGTGGAGAAGCAGCAGGACGTGGAGAAAGAGCTGGAGGAGGAGACCGAGCTGGTGGAGGAGAAGGAGCAGGAGGGGGAGAAGGAGCAGGAGGAGGAGAAGGAGCAGGAGGTGGAGAAGGAGCAGGAGGTCGATAAGGAGCAGGAGGTGGAGAATGAGGAGGACGTGGAGAAGGAGCAGTATGGGGAGAAGGAGCAGGAGGGGGAGAGGAAGCAGGAGGGTAGAATGAGCAGTAGTAAGTGGGGTAGCAGGGGGTGGAGCGGAAGGGGGAGAAGGAGCAGGAGATGGAGAGGGAGCAGGAGGTGGAGAAGGAGCAGGAGGTGGAGAAGGAACAGGAGATGGAAAAGGAACAGGAGCTTGAGAAGGAGCAGGAGGAGGACAAGTTGCAGGAGGAGGAGGAGCAGAAGGAGCAGGAATTGGAGAAAGAGCAGTTGGAGGAGAAGGAGCAGGAGGTGGAGAAGGAGCAGGAGCAGGAGAAGGAGCTGGAGGTGAAGAAGTATCCGGAGGTGGAGAAGGTGGAGGAGGAGGAGAAGGTGCATGAGGAGGAGAAGGAGCAGGAGGAGCAGATGGAGCAGGAGGGGTAGAAGGAGCAGAAGTAGGAGCGGTAGCCGGAGATGGAGCGGAAGCGGGAAAAGTAGCAGGAGTTGGAGAGGGAGCAGGAGGTTGAGAAGCAGCAGGACGTGGAGAAGGAGCAGGACGTGGAGAAGGAGCAGTATGGTGAGAAGGAGCATTATGGGGAGAAGGAGCAGGAGGGGAGAGGGAGCAGTCGTAAGTGGGGTAGCAGGAGATGGAGCGGAAGCGGGAGAAGGAGCAGCAGATGCAGAGGGAGCAGGAGGTGGAGAAGGAGCAGGAGGTGGAGAAGGAACAGGAGCTTGAGAAGGAGCAGGAGGAGGACAAGTAGCAGGAGGAGCAGGAGCAGAAGGAGCAGGAATGGGAGAAAGAGCAGTTGGAGGAGAAGGAGCAGGAATTGGAGTATGAGCAGGAGATGGAGAAGGAGGAGGAGGAGGTGATGGAGCAGCTGGTGGAGAAGGAGCAGGAGGGTGAGAAGGAACTGGAGGGGGTGAATTAACTGGAGGGGGTGAAGGAGCAGGAGGAGGGGAAGGAGCCTGGAGGAGGAGAAGGAGGAGGAGGTGGAGATGGAGCAGGAGTTGGAGAAGGAGCAGGTCGGGGAGAAGTAGCAGGAGTAGGAGGGGTAGAAGGACATGGAGCGGAAGCTGGAAAAGGAGCAGGAGATGGAGAGGGAGCAGGAGGTGGAGAAGCAGCAGGGCGTGGAGATAGAGCTGGAGGAGGAGAACGAGCTGGAGGAGGAGAAGGAGCAGGAAGGGGAGAAGGAGCAGGAAGTGGAGAAGGACCAGGAGGAGGAGGGTGAGCAGAAGGAGACGGAGCAGGAGGTGGAAAAGGAGCAGGAGGAGGGAAGGGAGCAGGAGGTGGAGAAGGAGCAGGAGGTGGAGAAAGAGCAGGAGGAGGAGCAGAAGGAGCAGGAGGTGGAGATGGAGCAGGACGTGGAGAAGTAGCACGAGGAGATAAAGGAGAAGGAGACTGAGTTGGAGAAGGAGCCGGAGTTTGGAGAAGGAGCAGGTAGTGGAGAACGAGCTGGAGGAGGAGAACGAGCTGGAGGAGGAGGAGGAGGAGCAGAAGGAGAAGGAGCAGGCGGTGGAGAAGGACTGGGAGGAGGAAAACGAGCAGGAGGAGGGAAAGGAGCAGGAGGTGGAGAATGAGCAGAAGGTGGAGAAGGAGCAGGAGCAGTAGCAGGAGTAGGAGCAGGAGTAGGAGATGGAGAAGTAGGAGGAGGAGGAGGAGGAGGAGGAGAAGGTGCAGGAGGAGAAGGAGCAGGAGTAGGAGGTGTCGCAGGAGATGGAGCGGAAGGGGTAAAAGGAGCAGGAGATGGAGAGGGAGCAGGAGGTGGAGAAGGAGCAGGACGTGGAGAATGAGCTGGACGTGGAGAAGGAGCAGGAGGGTGAGAAGGAGCAGGAGTGGGAGAAGGAGCAGGAGGGGGAGAAGGAGCAGGAGGGGGAGAAGGAGCAGGAGAAGGAGGGGTAGCAGGAGATGGAGCGGAATGGGTAAAAGAAGCAGGAATTGGAGAGGGAGCAGGAGGTGGAGAAGGAGCAGGACTTGGAGAATGAGCTGGACGTGGAGAAGGAGCAGGAGGGGGTGAAGGAGCAGGAGTGGGAGAAGGAGCAGGAGTGGGAGAAGGAGCAGGAGGGGGAGAAGGAGCAGGAGGGAGAGAAGGAGTAGGAGGGGTAGCAGGAGATGGAGACAAAGGGGGAGAAGGAGCATGAGATGGAGAGGGAGCAAGAGGTTGAGAAGGAGCAGGAGGTGGAGAAGGAGCAGAAGGAGCAGGAGGTGAAAATGGAGCCGGTGGAGGAGAAGGAATAGGAGGACGTGAAGGAGCAGGAGGAGGAGAAGCAGCCGGAGGTGGAGAAGGAGCAGGAGGAGGTGAAGGAGCAGGAGGGGGAGAAGGAGCAGAAGTAGGAGGGGTAGCAGGAGATGGAGCGGATGGGGGAAAGGTAGCAGGAGATGGAGAGGGAGCAGGAGATGCAGAAGAAGCAGGAGCAGGAGAAGGAGGAGGAGGAGGAGAATTAGCCGGAGGAGGAGAAGGAGCAGGAGGAGGAGAAGGAGCAGAAGGAGCAGGAGGTGGAAAAGGAGCCGGTGGAGGAGAAGGAACAGGAGGAGGTGAAGGAGCAGGAGGTGGAGAAGCAGCCGGAGGTGGAGAAGGAGCAGCAGGAGGTGAAGGAGCAGGAGGTGGAGAAGGAGCAGGAGGCGGAGAAGGAACTCGAGGTGAAGAAGTAGCCGGAGGTGGAGAAGGAGGAGGAGGAGGAGAAGGAGCAGGAGGGGGAGAAGGAGCAGAAGTCGGAGCGGCAGCCGGAGATGGAGCGGAACGGGGATAAGTCGCAGGAGATGGAGAGCGAGCAGGAGTTTGAGAAGCAGCAGGACGTGGAGAATGAGCAGGACGTGGAGAAGGAGCAGTATGGGGAGAAGGATCAGGAGGGGGAGAAGAAGCAGGAGGGGAGAAGGAGCAGTGGTAAGTGGGGTAGCAGGGGGTGGAGCGGAAGGGGGAGAAGGAGCAGGAGATGGAGAGGGAGCAGGAGGTGGAGAAGGAGCAGGAGGTGGAGAAGGAACAGGAGGAGGACAAGTTGCAGGAGGATGAGGAGCAGAAGGAGCAGGAATTGGAGAAAGAGCAGTTGGAGGAGAAGGAGCAGGAATTGGAGAATGAGCAGGAGATGGAGAAGGAGAAGGAGGAGGTGATGGAGCAGCTGGTGGAGAAGGAGCAGGAGGGTGAGAAGGAACTGGAGGGGGTGAATTAACTGGAGGGGGTGAAGGAGCAGGAGGAGGAGGGGGTGCAGATGGAAAAGGAGCACGAGGTGGAAATGGAGCAGGAGGAGGGGAAGGAGCCTGGAGGAGGAGAAGGAGGAGGAGGTGGAGAAGGAGCAGGAGGTGGAGAAGGAGCATGAGGTGCAGAAGTAGCAGGAGCAGGAGAAGGAGCAGGAGGAGGTGAAGGAGCCGGAGGAGGAGACGGAGCAGGAGGAAGAAAAGGAGCAGAAGGAGCAGGAGGTGGTGATGGAGCAGGACGTGGTGAAGTAGCAGGAGGAGGATAAGGAGAAGGAGCCTGAGTTGGAGAAGGAGCCGGAGGTGGAGGAGGAGCAGGAAGTGGAGAACGAGGTGGAGGAGGAAAACGAGCTGGGGAAGGAGAAGGAGCAGGAGGAGGAGAAGGAGAAGGAAGAGGAGAAGGAGCAGAAGGTGGAGCAGGAGCAGGAGGAGGAGAAGGAGCAGGATGTGTCGATGGAGCAGGAGGTGGACAAGGAGCAGGAGGAGGAGGAGGAGCAGGAGGAGAAGGAGCAGGATGAGGTGAACGAGCAGGAGGAAGTGAAGGAGCAGGAGGAGGAAAAGGAGCAGGAGGAGGAGGAGGAGGAGAAGGAGAAGGAGCAGGCAGTGGATAAGAACTAGGAGGAGGAGGTGGAGCATAATGAGATGGAGCAGGCGTTGGAGAAGGAGCAGGATGAGGAGAAGGAGCAGGAGGAGGAGAAGGAGCAGGAGGAAGAGAAGGAGCAGGAGGTGGAGAAGGAGCAGGAGGTGCAGAAGGAGCAGCAGCAGGAGAAGGAGAATGAGCAGGAGGAGGAGAAGGAGCAGGAGGAGGAAATGGAGCAGGATGTGGAGAAGGAGGAGGAGGAGGAGGAGGAGGAGGAGGAGGAGGAGAAGGTGCAGGAGGAGGAGAAGGAGCTGGAGGTGCAGAAGGAGCAGGAGCAGGAGAAGGAAGAGGAGGAGGAGAAGGAGTCGGAGGAGGAAAAGGAGCAGGAGCAGGAGAAGGAGCAGGAGGAGGAGAAGGAGCTGGACGTGGAGAACCAGCAGGAGGTGGAGAAGGAGGAGGAGGAGGAGAAGGTGCAGGAGAATGAGAAGGAGCAGAAGGAGGAGAAGGGGCAGAAGGGGGAGAAGGAGCACGAGTAGGAGGGGTGGCAGGAGATGGAGCGGAAGGGGGAAAAGGAGCAGGAGATGGAGAGGGAGCAGGAGGTGGAGAAGCAGCAGGACGTGGAGAAAGAGCTGGAGGAGGAGACCGAGCTGGTGGAGGAGAAGGAGCAGGAGGGGGAGAAGGAGCAGGAGGAGGAGAAGGAGCAGGAGGTGGAGAAGGAGCAGGAGGTCGAGAAGGAGCAGGAGGTGGAGGGGGAGTTGAAGGAGAAGGAGCAGGCGGTGGAGAAGGAGCAGGAGGAGGAGGAGGCGCAGGAGCAGGAAAAGGAGCAGGAGGAGGAGAAGGATCTGGAGGAGGGGAAGGAGCAGGAGGAGGAGATGGAGCAGGACGTGGCGAAGCAGCAGGAGGAAGAGAAGGAGATGGAGACTGAGTTGGAGAAGGAGCCGGAGGTGGAGAAGGAGCAGGAAGTGGAGAACGAGCTGGAGGAGGAGAACGAGCTGGAGGAGGAGATGGAGCAGGAGGAGGAGAAGGAGCAGGAGGAGGAGAAGGAGCAGGAGGAGGAGAAGGAGCAGGAGATGGCGAAGGAGCAGGAGTTGGAGAAGGAGGAGGAGGTGCAGAAGGAGCAGGAGGAGGAGGAGGAGCAGAAGGAGAAGGAGCAGGCGGTGGAGAAGGACGAGGAGGAGGAAAACGAGCAGGAGGAGGAGATGGAGCAGGAGGAGGAGAAGGAGCAGGAGCAGGAGAAGGAGCAGCAGGAGGAGAACGAGCAGGAGGAGAAGGAGCAGGAGAAGGAGAAGGCGCAGTAGGAGGAGAAGGAGGAGGAGTAGGAGCCGGAGGAGGAGAAGGTGCAGGTGGAGGAAAAGGAGCAGGAGCAGGTAAAGGAGCAGTAGGAGGAGAAGGAGCAGGAGGTGGAGAAGGCGTAGGAAGTGGAGAAGGAGCAGGAGTAGGAGATGGAGAAGGAGGAGGAGAAGTAGCAGGAGGAGAAGGAGCAGGAGTAGCAGGGGTAGCAGGAGATGGAGCGGAAGGGCTAAAAGGAGCAGGAGACGGAGAGGGAGCAGGAGGTGGAGAAGGAGCAGGACGTGGAGAAGGAGCTGGACGTGGAGAAGGAGCAGGAGGGGGAGAAGGAGCAGCAGTTGGAGAAGGAGCAGGAGGGGGAGACGGAGCAGGAGGGGGAGAAGGCGCAGGAGTAGGAGAGGTAGCAGGAGATGGAGCGGAAGTGGGAGAAGGAGCTGGAGATGGAGAGAGAGCAATGGTGGAGAAGGTGCAGGAGGTGGAGAAGGAGCAGGAGGTGGAGAAGGAACAGGAAATGGAGAAGGAACAGGAGCTGCAGAAGGAGCAGGAGGAAGAGAAGGAGCAGGAGGAGGAGGAACAGAAGGAGCAGGAATTGGAGAAAGAGCAGTGGGAGGAGATGGAGCAGGAATTGGAGAATGAGCAGGAGGGGGAGAAGGAGCAGGAGTAGGAGAGGTAGCAGGAGATGGAGCGGAAGGGGGAGAAGGAGCTGGAGATGGAGAGGGAGCAAATGTGGAGAAGGAGCAGGAGGTGGAGAAGGAGCAGGAGGTGGAGAAGGAACAGGAGATGGAGAAGGAACAGGAGCTGCAGAAGGAGCAGGAGGAGGAGGAACAGAAGGAGCAGGAATTGGAGAATGAGCAGGAGATGGAGAAGGAGAAGGAGGAGGTGATGGAGCAGGAGGTGGAGAAGGAGCAGGAGGTGGAGAAGGAACTGGTGGGCGAGAAGAAACTGGAGGGCGAGAAGGAACTGGAGGGGGAGAAGGAGCAGGAGCAGGAGAAGGAGCAGGAGGAGGGAAGTGAACAGGAGGTGGAAAAGGAGCAGGAGGTGGAGAACGAGCAGGAGGAGGAACAGAAGGAGCAGGAGGTGGAGATGGAGCACGACGTGGAGAAGGAGCAGGAGGAGGAGAAGGAGAGGAGCCGGAGGTGGAGAAGGAGCCGGAGGTGGAGAAGGAGCAGGAAGTGTAGAAGGAGCAGACGGAGGAGAAGGAGCAGGAGGAGGAAAAGGAGCTGAAGGATGAGAAGGAACAGGAGGTGGAGAAGGAGCAGGAGGTGGAGAAGGAGCAGGAGGTGCAGAAGGAGCAGGAGCAGGAGAAGGAGGAGGAGAAGTAGCAGGAGGAGAAGGAGCAGGAGTAGCAGGGGTAGCAGGAGATGGAGCGGAAGGGCTAAAAGGAGCAGGAGACGGAGAGGGAGCAGGAGGTGGAGAAGGAGCAGGACGTGGAGAAGGAGCTGGACGTGGAGAAGGAGCAGGAGGGGGAGAAGGAGCAGCAGTTGGAGAAGGAGCAGGAGGGGGAGACGGAGCAGGAGGGGGAGAAGGCGCAGGAGTAGGAGAGGTAGCAGGAGATGGAGCGGAAGTGGGAGAAGGAGCTGGAGATGGAGAGAGAGCAATGGTGGAGAAGGTGCAGGAGGTGGAGAAGGAGCAGGAGGTGGAGAAGGAACAGGAGATGGAGAAGGAACAGGAGCTGCAGAAGGAGCAGGAGGAAGAGAAGGAGCAGGAGGAGGAGGAACAGAAGGAGCAGGAATTGGAGAAAGAGCAGTGGGAGGAGATGGAGCAGGAATTGGAGAATGAGCAGGAGGGGGAGAAGGAGCAGGACTAGGAGAGGTAGCAGGAGATGGAGCGGAAGGGGGAGAAGGAGCTGGAGATGGAGAGGGAGCAAATGTGGAGAAGGAGCAGGAGGTGGAGAAGGAGCAGGAGGTGGAGAAGGAACAGGAGATGGAGAAGGAACAGGAGCTGCAGAAGGAGCAGGAGGAGGAGGAACAGAAGGAGCAGGAATTGGAGAATGAGCAGGAGATGGAGAAGGAGAAGGAGGAGGTGATGGAGCAGGAGGTGGAGAAGGAGCAGGAGGTGGAGAAGGAACTGGTGGGCGAGAAGAAACTGGAGGGCGAGAAGGAACTGGAGGGGGAGAAGGAGCAGGAGCAGGAGAAGGAGCAGGAGGAGGGAAGTGAACAGGAGGTGGAAAAGGAGCAGGAGGTGGAGAAAGAGCAGGAGGAGGAACAGAAGGAGCAGGAGGTGGAGATGGAGCACGACGTGGAGAAGGAGCAGGAGGAGGAGAAGGAGAGGAGCCGGAGGTGGAGAAGGAGCCGGAGGTGGAGAAGGAGCAGGAAGTGTAGAAGGAGCAGACGGAGGAGAAGGAGCAGGAGGAGGAAAAGGAGCTGAAGGATGAGAAGGAACAGGAGGTGGAGAAGGAGCAGGAGGTGGAGAAGGAGCAGGAGGTGCAGAAGGAGCAGGAGCAGGAGAAGGAGGAGGAGAAGGAGCAGAAGGAGCAGGAGGTGGAGAAGGAGCCGGTGGAGCAGAAGGAACAGGAGGAGGTAAAGAAGCAGGAGGTGGAGAAGCAGCCGGAGGTGGAGAAGGAGCAGGAGGTCGAGAAGGAGCAGGAGGTGGAGGGGGAGCTAAAGGAGAAGGAGCAGGCGGTGGAGAAGGAGCAGGAGGAGGAGGAGGCACAGGAGCAGGAAAAAGAGCAGGATGAGGAGAAGGATCTGGAGGAGGGGAAGGAGCAGGAGGAGGAGATGGAGCAGGACGTGGCGAAGCAGCAGGAGGAAGAGAAGGAGATGGAGACTGATTTGGAGAAGGAGCCGGAGGTGGAGAAGGAGCAGGAAGTTGAGAACGAGCTGGAGGAGGAGAACGAGCTGGAGGAGGAGATGGAGCAGGAGGAGGAGAAGGAGCAGGAGGAGGAGAAGGAGCAGGAGGAGGAGAAGGAGCAGGAGATGGCGAAGGAGCAGGAGTTGGAGAAGGAGGAGGAGGTGCAGAAGGAGCAGGAGGAGGAGGAGGAGCAGAAGGAGAAGGAGCAGGCGGTGGAGAAGGACGAGGAGGAGGAAAACGAGCAGGAGGAGGAGATGGAGCAGGAGGAGGAGAAGGAGCAGGAGCAGAGAAGGAGCAGGAGGAGGAGAACGAGCAGGAGGAGAAGGAGCAGGATAAGGAGAACAAGCAGTAGGAGGAGAAGGAGCAGGAGGAGGAGAAGGCGCAGGAGGAGGAGAAGGAGGAGGAGTAGGAGCCGGAGGAGGAGAAGGTGCAGGTGGAGGAAAAGGAGCAGGAGCAGGTAAAGGAGCAGTAGGAGGAGAAGGAGCAGGAGGTGGAGAAGGCGTAGGAGGTGGAGAAGGAGCAGGAGTAGGAGATGGAGAAGGAGGAGGAGAAGTAGCAGGAGGAGAAGGAGCAGGAGTAGCAGGGGTAGCAGGAGATGGAGCGGAAGGGCTAAAAGGAGCAGGAGACGGAGAGGGAGCAGGAGGTGGAGAAGGAGCAGGACGTGGAGAAGGAGCTGGACGTGGAGAAGGAGCAGGAGGGGGAGAAGGAGCATCAGTTGGAGAAGGAGCAGGAGGGGGAGACGGAGCAGGAGGGGGAGAAGGAGCAGGAGTAGGAGAGGTAGCAGGAGTTGGAGCGGAAGTGGGAGAAGGAGCTGGAGATGGAGAGGGAGCAAAGGTGGAGAAGGAGCAGGAGGTGGAGAAGGAGCAGGAGGTTGAGAAGGAACAGGAGATGGAGAAGGAACAGGAGCTGCAGAAGGAGCAGGAGGAAGAGAAGGAGCAGGAGGAGGAGGAACAGAAGGAGCAGGAATTGGAGAAAGAGCAGTGGGAGGAGATGGAGCAGGAATTGGAGAATGAGCAGGAGATGGAGAAGGAGAAGGAGGAGGTGATGGAGCAGGAGTTGGAGAAGGAGCAGGAGGGGGAGACGGAGCAGGAGGGGGAGAAGGAGCAGGAGTAGGAGAGGTAGCAGGAGATGGAGCGGAAGGGGGAGAAGGAGCTGGAGATGGAGAGGGAGCAAATGTGGAGAAGGAGCAGGAGGTGGAGAAGGAGCAGGAGGTGGAGAAGGAACAGGAGATGGAGAAGGAACAGGAGCTGCAGAAGGAGCAGGAGGAGGAGGAACAGAAGGAGCAGGAATTGGAGAATGAGCAGGAGATGGAGAAGGAGAAGGAGGAGGTGATGGAGCAGGAGGTGGAGAAGGAGCAGGAGGTGGAGAAGGAACTGGTGGGCGAGAAGAAACTGGAGGGCGAGAAGGAACTGGAGGGGGAGAAGGAGCAGGAGCAGGAGAAGGAGCATGAAGTGGAGAAGGAGCAGGAGGAGGGGGTTAGCAGAAGGAGAAGGAGCAGGAGGTGGAAAAGGAGCAGGAGGAGGGAAGTGAGCAGGAGGTGGAGAAGGAGCAGGAGGTGGATAAAGAGCAGGAGGTGGAGATGGAGCAGGACGTGGAGAAGGAGCAGCAGGAGGAGAAGGAGAGGAGCCGGAGGTGGAGAAGGAGCCGGAGGTGGAGAAGGAGCAGGAAGTGTAGAAGGAGCAGACGGAGGAGAAGGAGCAGGAGGAGGAAAAGGAGCTGAAGGATGAGAAGGAACAGGAGGTGGAGAAGGAGCAGGAGGTGGAGAAGGAGCAGGAGGTGCAGAAGGAGCAGGAGCAGGAGAAGGAGGTGGAGGAGGAGGAGGAGAAGCAGCCGGAGGAGGAGAAGGAGCAGGAGGAGGAGAAGGAGCAGAAGGAGCAGGAGGTGTAGAAGGAGCCGGTGGAGCAGAAGGAACAGGAGGAGGTAAATGAGCAGGAGGTGGAGAAGCAGCCGGAGGTGGAGAAGGAGCAGGAGGAGGTGAAGGAGCAGGTGGAGGAGAAGGAGCAGTCGGAGGAGAAGGAGCAGGAGGTGGAGAAAGAGCAGGAGCAGGAGAAGGAGCAGGAGGAGGAGAAGGAGCAGGAGGTGGAGAAGGAGCTGGAGGTCAAGAAGTAGCCGGAGGTGCAGAAGGAGGAGGAGAAGGTGCAGGAGGAGGAGAAGGAGCAGGAGGAGGAGAAGGAGCAGGAGGGGGAGAAGGAGCAAGAGGGGGAGAAGGAGCAGGAGGGGGAGAAGGAGCAGGAGTCGGAGGGGTAGCAGGAGATGGAGCGGAAGGGGGAAAAGGAGCAGGAGATGGAAAGGGAGCAGGAGGTGGAGAAGCAGCAGGACGTGGAGAAGGAGCAGGACGTGGAAATGTAACAGGAGCTTGAGAAGGAGCAGGAGGAGGAGAAGTATCAGGAGGAGGAGGAGCAGAAGGAGCAGGGATTGGAGAAAGAGCAGTTGGAGGAGAAGGAGCAGGAATTGGAGAATGAGCAGGAGATGGAGAAGGAGAAGGAGGAGGTGATGGAGCAGGATGTGGCGAAGGAGCAGGAAGGGGAGAAGGAACTGGAGGAGGAGGATTATCTGGAGGGGGAGAAGGAGCAGGAGGAGGAGGGGGTGCAGAAGGAGAAGGAGCTGGAGGTGGAAAAGGAGCAGGAGGAGGGGAAGGAGCCTGGAGGAGGAGAAGGAGGAGGAGATGGAGAAGGAGCAGGAGGTGGAGAAGGAGCATGAGGTGCAGAAGTAGCAGGAGCAGGAGAAGGAGCAGGAGGAGGAGACGGAGCAGGAGGAAGAGAAGGAGCAGAAGGAGCAGGAGGTGGTGATGGAGCAGGACGTGGAGAAGCAGCAGGAGGAGGAGAAGGAGAAGGAGCCTGAGTTGGAGAAGGAGCCGGAGGTGGAGGAGGAGCAGGAAGTGGAGAATGAGGTGGAGGAGGATAAGGAGCAGGAGGTGGAGAAGGCGCAGGAAGAGGAGAAGGAGCAGGAAGAGGAGAAGGATCACGAGGTGGAGAAGGAGCAGGAGGTGGAGAAGGAGCAGGAGGTGCAGAAGGAGCAGGAGGTGGAGAAGGAGCAGGAGGAGGAGCAGTAGCAGAAGGAGAAGGAGCAGGCAGTGGATAAGGACTAGGAGGAGGAAAACAATCAGGAGGAGGGAAAGGAGCAGGAGGTGTAGAGGGAGCAGGAGGTGGAGAAGGAGCAGCAGCAGGAGAAGGAGCAGGAGGTGGAGAAGGAGCAGGAGGAGGAGGTGGAGCAGAATGAGATGGAGCAGGCGATCGAGAAGGAGCAGGAGGAGGTGAAGGAGCAGGTGGAGGAGAAGGAGCAGGAGGAGGAGAAGGAGTAGGAGGGGAGAAGGAGCAGGAGGGGGAGAAGGAGCAGGAGGGGAGAAGGAGCTGGAGTAAGAGGGGGAGCAGGAGATGGAGCGGATTTGGGAGAAGGAGCAGGAGATGGAGAGGGAGCAGGAGGTGGAGAAGGAGCAGGAGGTGGAGAAGTAACAGGAGATGGAAAAGGAACAGGAGCTTGAGAAGGAGCAGGAGCAGGAGAAGTTACAGGAGGAGGAGGTGGAGCAGAATGAGATGGAGCAGGCGGTCGTGAAGGAGCAGGAGGAGGTGAAGATGCAGGTGGAGGAGAAGGAGCACTCGGAGGAGAAGGAGCAGGAGGTGGAGAAAGAGCAGGAGCAGGAGAAGGAGCAGGAGGTGGAGAAAGAGCAGGAGCAGGAGAAGGTGCAGGAGGAGGAGAAGGAGCAGGAGGAGGAGAAGGAGCAGGAGGGGGAGAAGGAGCAGGAATATGAGGGGTAGCAGGAGATGGAGTGGAAGGGGGAAAAGGAGCAGGAGATGGAGAGGGAGCAGGAGGTGGAGAAGAAGCAGGGCGTGGAGAAGGAGCAGGACGTGGAGAATGAGCTGTAGGAGGAGAAGGAGCAGGAGGGGGAGAAAGAGCAGGAGGGGAGAAGGAGCAGGAGGTGGAGAAGGAGCAGGAAGAGGAGAAGGAGCAGGAAGAGGAGAAGGATCACGAGGTGTAGAAGGAGCAGGAGGTGGAGAAGGAGCAGGAGGTGCAGAAGGAGCAGAAGGTGGAGAAGGAGCAGGAGGAGGAGCAGGAGCAGAAGGAGAAGGAGCAGGCAGTGGATAAGGACTAGGAGGAGGAAAACAATCAGGAGGAGGGAAAGGAGCAGGAGGTGGAGAGGGAGCAGGAGGTTCAGAAGGAGCAGGAGCAGGAGAAGGAGCAGGATGTGGAGAAGGAGCAGGAGGAGGAGGTGGAGCAGAATGAGATGGAGCAGGCGATCGAGAAGGAGCAGGAGGAGGTGAAGGAGCAGGTGGAGGAGAAGGAGCAGGAGGGGAGAAGGAGCAGGAGTAAGAAGGGGAGCAGGAGATGGAGCGGATTTGGGAGAAGGAGCAGGAGATGGAGAGGGAGCAGGAGGTGGAGAAGGAGCAGGAGGTGGAGAAGGAACAGGAGATGGAAAAGGAACAGGAGCCTGAGAAGGAGCAGGAGGAGGAGAAGTTACAGGAGGAGGAGGTGGAGCAGAATGAGATGGAGCAGGCGGTCGTGAAGGAGCAGGAGGAGGTGAAGGAGCAGGTGGAGGAGAAGGAGCACTCGGAGGAGAAGGAGCAGGAGGTGGAGAAAGAGCAGGAGCAGGAGAAGGAGCAGGAGGTGGAGAAAGAGCAGGAGCAGGAGAAGGTGCAGGAGGAGAAGAAGAAGCAGGAGGAGGAGAAGGAGCAGAATGGGGAGAAGGAGCAGGAGTATGAGGGGTAGCAGGAGATTGAGCGGAAGGGAGAAAAGGAGCAGGAAATGGAGAGGGAGCAGGAGGTGGAGAAGCAGCAGGACGTGGAGAAGGAGCAGGACGTGGAGAATGAGCTGTTGGCGGAGAAGGAGCAGTAGGGGGAGAAGGAGCAGGAGGGGAGAAGGAGCAGGAGTAAGAGGGGTAGCAGTAGATGGAGCGGATTTGGGAGAAGGAGCAGGAGATGGAGAGGGAGCAGGAGGTGGAGATGGAGGAGGAAGTGGAGAAGGAACAGGAGATGGAAAAGGAACAGGAGCTTGAGAAGGAACAGGAGGAGGAGAAGTAACAGGAGGAGGAGGAGCAGAAGTAGCAGGAATTGGAGAAAGAGCAGTTGGAGGAGAATGAGCAGGAATTGGAGAATGAGCAGGAGATGGAGAAGGAGAAGGAGGAGGTGATGGAGCAGGAGGTGGAGAAGGAGCAGGAGGGGGAGAAGGAACTGGAGGGGCCGGATTAACTGGAGGGGGAGAAGGAGCAGGAGGAGGAGGGGTTGCAGAAGGAGAAGGAGAAGGACTGGAGGTGGAAAAAGAGAAGGAGGAGGTGAAGGAGGAGGAGGTGGAGATGGAGCAGGTGGATGAGAAGGAGCAGGAGGAGGAGGTGGAGCAGAATGAGATGGAGCAGGCGGTCGAAAAGGAGCAGGAGGAGGGGAAGGAGAAGAAGGAGGAGAAGGAGCAGGAGGAGGAGAAGGAGCAGCAGGAGGAAAAGGAGCAGGAGGATGAGAAGGAGCAGGATGTGGAGAAGGAGGAGGAGGAGGAGAAGTTGCAGGAGGAGGAGAAGGAGCTGGAAGCGGAGCAGGAGCAGGAGGTGGAGAAGGAGGCGGAGGAGGAGTAGGAGGAGGAGAAGGTGCAGGAGGAGGAGAAGGAGCAGGAGGAGGAGAAGGAGCAGGAGGGGGAGAAGGAGCAAGAGGGGGAGAAGGAGCAGGAGGGGGAGAAGGAGCAGGAGTCGGAGGGGTAGCAGGAGATGGAGCGGAAGGGGGAAAAGTAGCAGGAGATGGAAAGGGAGCAGGAGGTGGAGAAGCAGCAGGACGTGGAGAAGGAGCAGGACGTGGAAATGTAACAGGAGCTTGAGAAGGAGCAGGAGGAGGAGAAGTATCAGGAGGAGGAGGAGCAGAAGGAGCAGGGATTGGAGAAAGAGCAGTTGGAGGAGAAGGAGCAGGAATTGGAGAATGAGCAGGAGATGGAGAAGGAGAAGGAGGATGTGATGGAGCAGGATGTGGCGAAGGAGCAGGAAGGGGAGAAGGAACTGGAGGAGGAGGATTATCTGGAGGGGGAGAAGGAGCAGGAGGAGGAGGGGGTGCAGAAGGAGAAGGAGCTGGAGGTGGAAAAGGAGCAGGAGGAGGGGAAGGAGCCTGGAGGAGGAGAAGGAGGAGGAGGTGGAGAAGGAGCAGGAGGTGGAGAAGGAGCATGAGGTGCAGAAGTAGCAGGAGCAGGAGAAGGAGCAGGAGGAGGAGACGGAGCAGGAGGAAGAGAAGGAGCAGAAGGAGCAGGAGGTGGTGATGGAGCAGGACGTGGAGAAGCAGCAGGAGGAGGAGAAGGAGAAGGAGCCTGAGTTGGAGAAGGAGCCGGAGGTGGAGGAGGAGCAGGAAGTGGAGAATGAGGTGGAGGAGGATAAGGAGCAGGAGGTGGAGAAGGCGCAGGAAGAGGAGAAGGAGCAGGAAGAGGAGAAGGATCACGAGGTGGAGAAGGAGCAGGAGGTGGAGAAGGAGCAGGAGGTGCAGAAGGAGCAGGAGGTGGAGAAGGAGCAGGAGGAGGAGCAGTAGCAGAAGGAGAAGGAGCAGGCAGTGGATAAGGACTAGGAGGAGGAAAACAATCAGGAGGAGGGAAAGGAGCAGGAGGTGTAGAGGGAGCAGGAGGTGGAGAAGGAGCAGCAGCAGGAGAAGGAGCAGGAGGTGGAGAAGGAGCAGGAGGAGGTGGTGGAGCAGAATGAGATGGAGCAGGCGATCGAGAAGGAGCAGGAGGAGGTGAAGGAGCAGGTGGAGGAGAAGGAGCAGGAGGAGGAGAAGGAGTAGGAGGGGAGAAGGAGCAGGAGGGGGAGAAGGAGCAGGAGGGGAGAAGGAGCTGGAGTAAGAGGGGGAGCAGGAGATGGAGCGGATTTGGGAGAAGGAGCAGGAGATGGAGAGGGAGCAGGAGGTGGAGAAGGAGCAGGAGGTGGAGAAGTAACAGGAGATGGAAAAGGAACAGGAGCTTGAGAAGGAGCAGGAGCAGGAGAAGTTACAGGAGGAGGAGGTGGAGCAGAATGAGATGGAGCAGGCGGTCGTGAAGGAGCAGGAGGAGGTGAAGATGCAGGTGGAGGAGAAGGAGCACTCGGAGGAGAAGGAGCAGGAGGTGGAGAAAGAGCAGGAGCAGGAGAAGGAGCAGGAGGTGGAGAAAGAGCAGGAGCAGGAGAAGGTGCAGGAGGAGGAGAAGGAGCAGGAGGAGGAGAAGGAGCAGGAGGGGGAGAAGGAGCAGGAATATGAGGGGTAGCAGGAGATGGAGTGGAAGGGGGAAAAGGAGCAGGAGATGGAGAGGGAGCAGGAGGTGGAGAAGAAGCAGGGCGTGGAGAAGGAGCAGGACGTGGAGAATGAGCTGTAGGAGGAGAAGGAGCAGGAGGGGGAGAAGGAGCAGGAAGAGGAGAAGGAGCAGGAAGAGGAGAAGGATCACGAGGTGTAGAAGGAGCAGGAGGTGGAGAAGGAGCAGGAGGTGCAGAAGGAGCAGAAGGTGGAGAAGGAGCAGGAGGAGGAGCAGGAGCAGAAGGAGAAGGAGCAGGCAGTGGATAAGGACTAGGAGGAGGAAAACAATCAGGAGGAGGGAAAGGAGCAGGAGGTGGAGAGGGAGCAGGAGGTTCAGAAGGAGCAGGAGCAGGAGAAGGAGCAGGATGTGGAGAAGGAGCAGGAGGAGGAGGTGGAGCAGAATGAGATGGAGCAGGCGATCGAGAAGGAGCAGGAGGAGGTGAAGGAGCAGGTGGAGGAGAAGGAGCAGGAGGGGGAGAAGGTGCAGGAGGGGGAGAAGGAGCAGGAGGGGAGAAGGAGCAGGAGTAAGAAGGGGAGCAGGAGATGGAGCGGATTTGGGAGAAGGAGCAGGAGATGGAGAGGGAGCAGGAGGTGGAGAAGGAGCAGGTGGTGGAGAAGGAACAGGAGATGGAAAAGGAACAGGAGCCTGAGAAGGAGCAGGAGGAGGAGAAGTTACAGGAGGAGGAGGTGGAGCAGAATGAGATGGAGCAGGCGGTCGTGAAGGAGCAGGAGGAGGTGAAGGAGCAGGTGGAGGAGAAGGAGCACTCGGAGGAGAAGGAGCAGGAGGTGGAGAAAGAGCAGGAGCAGGAGAAGGAGCAGGAGGTGGAGAAAGAGCAGGAGCAGGAGAAGGTGCAGGAGGAGAAGAAGAAGCAGGAGGAGGAGAAGGAGCAGAATGGGGAGAAGGAGCAGGAGTATGAGGGGTAGCAGGAGATTGAGCGGAAGGGAGAAAAGGAGCAGGAAATGGAGAGGGAGCAGGAGGTGGAGAAGCAGCAGGACGTGGAGAAGGAGCAGGACGTGGAGAATGAGCTGTTGGCGGAGAAGGAGCAGTAGGGGGAGAAGGAGCAGGAGGGGAGAAGGAGCAGGAGTAAGAGGGGTAGCAGTAGATGGAGCGGATTTGGGAGAAGGAGCAGGAGATGGAGAGGGAGCAGGAGGTGGAGATGGAGGAGGAAGTGGAGAAGGAACAGGAGATGGAAAAGGAACAGGAGCTTGAGAAGGAACAGGAGGAGGAGAAGTAACAGGAGGAGGAGGAGCAGAAGTAGCAGGAATTGGAGAAAGAGCAGTTGGAGGAGAATGAGCAGGAATTGGAGAATGAGCAGGAGATGGAGAAGGAGGAGGAGGAGGTGATGGAGCAGGAGGTGGAGAAGGAGCAGGAGGGGGAGAAGGAACTGGAGGGGCCGGATTAACTGGAGGGGGAGAAGGAGCAGGAGGAGGAGGGGTTGCAGAAGGAGAAGGAGAAGGACTGGAGGTGGAAAAAGAGAAGGAGGAGGTGAAGGAGGAGGAGGTGGAGATGGAGCAGGTGGATGAGAAGGAGCAGGAGGAGGAGGTGGAGCAGAATGAGATGGAGCAGTCGGTCGAGAAGGAGCAGGAGGAGGGGAAGGAGAAGAAGGAGGAGAAGGAGCAGGAGGAGGAGAAGGAGCAGCAGGAGGAAAAGGAGCAGGAGGATGAGAAGGAGCAGGATGTGGAGAAGGAGGAGGAGGAGGAGAAGTTGCAGGAGGAGGAGAAGGAGCTGGAAGCGGAGCAGGAGCAGGAGGTGGAGAAGGAGGCGGAGGAGGAGTAGGAGGAGGAGGAGGTGAAGGTGCAGGAGGAGGAGATTGAGCGGAAGGGGGAAAAGGAGCAGGAGATGGAGAGGGAGCAGGAGGTGGAGAAGCAGCGGGACGTGGTGAAGGAGCAGGACGTGGAGAAGGAGCAGGAGGGGGAGAAGGAGCAGGAGGTGTAGAATGAGCAGGAGGTGGAGAAGGAGCAGGAGGAGGAGGAGGAGCAGAAGGAGAAGGTGCAGGCAGTGGATAAGGACGAGGAGGAGGAAAACGAGCAGGAGGAGGGAATGGAGCAGGAGGTGGAGAAGGAGCAGGAGGTGGAGAAGGAGCTGGAGAAGGAGCAAGAGCAGGAGAAGGAGCAGGAGCAGGAGCAGGAGCAGGAGCAGGAGGAGGAGAAGGAGCAGGAGGAGGAGAAGGAGCAGCATGTGGAGAAGGAAGAGGAGGAGGAGGAGGAGGAGAAGGTGCAGGTGGAGGAGAAGGAGCTGGAAGTGGAGAAGGAGCTGGAGAAGGAGAAAGAGCAGGAGCAGGAGAAGGAGCAGGAGCAGGAGCAGGAGCAGGAGCAGGAGGAGGAGAAGGAGCAGGTGGAGGAGAAGGAGCAGGAGGGGGAGAAGGAGCATCAGGAGGAGAAGGAGCAGGAGTTGGAGAAGGAGCAGTAGGAGGAGGTGGAGCAGAATGAGATGGAGCAGGCGGTGGAGAAGGAGCAGGATGAGGAGAAGGAGCAGGAGGAGGAGAAGGAGCAGGTGGAGGAAAATGAGCAGGAGGAGGAGAAGGAGCAGGAGGAGAAGTAGCAGGAGGAGGAGAAGGAGCAGGAGGAGGAAAAGGAGCTGGAGGAGGAGAAGGAGCAGGATGTGGAGAAGGAGGAGGAGGATGAGATGGAGCTGGAAGTGGAGAATGAGCAGGAGGTGGAGAAGGAGGAGGAGGAGGAGTAGGAGGAGGAGGAGGTGAAGGTGCAGGAGGATGAGAAGGAGAAAGAGGAGGAGAAGGTGCAGGAGGGGGAGAAGGAGCAGGATTAGGAGGGGTAGCGGGAGATGGAGCGGAAGGGGGAAAAGGAGCAGGAGATGGAGAGGGAGCAGGAGCTGGAGAAACAGCAGGACGTGGACAAGGAGCAGGACGTGGAGAACGAGCAGGAGGGGGAGAAGGAGCAGGATGGGAGAAGGAGCAGGAGTAAAAGGGGTAGCAGGAGATGGAGCGGAAGGGGGAGAAGGAGCAGGAGATGGAGAGTGAGCAGGAGGTGGAGATGGAGCAGGAGGTGGAGAAGGAACAGGAGATGGAAAAGGAACTGGATGTGGAGAAGGAGGAGGAGGAGGAGGAGAAGGTGCAGTAGGATGAGAAGGAGCCGGAGGAGGAGAAGAAGCAGGAGGAGGAAAAGGATCAGGAGGAGGAGAAGGAGCAGGAGGAGGAGATGGAGGAGGACGTGGAGAAGTAGCAGGAGGAGGAGAAGGAGAAGGAGCCTGAGTTGGAGAAGGAGCAGGAGGAGGAGGTGGAGCAGAATGAGATGGAGCAGGCGGTGGAGAAGGAGCAGGATGAGGAGAAGGAGCAGGAGGATGGGAAGGAGCAGGAGGGGGAGAAGGAGCAGGAGGAGGAGAAGGAGCAGGAGGTGGAGAAGGAGCAGGAGGAGGAGGTAAAGCAGAATGAGATGGAGCAGGCGGTGGAGAAGGAGCAGGATGAGGAGAAGGAGCAGGAGGAGGAGAAGGAGCAGGAGGAGGAAAATGAGCAGGAGGAGAAGGAACAGGAGGAGAAGGAGCAGGAGGAGGAGAAGGAGCAGGAGGAGGATAAGGAGCAGGAGGAGGAAAAGGAGCTGGAGGAAGAGAAGGAGCAGGATGTGGAGAAGGAGGAGGAGGATGAGAAGGAGCTGGAAGTGGAGAATGAGCAGGAGGTGGAGAAGGAAGAGGAGGAGGAGAAGGAGGAGGAGGAGGTGAAGGTGCAGGAGGATGAGAAGGAGCAGGAGGAGGAGAAGGTGCAGGAGGGGGAGAAGGAGCAGGAGAAGGAGGGGTAGCGGGAGATGGAGCGGAAGGGGGAAAAGGAGCAGGAGATGGAGAGGGAGCAGGAGGTGGAGAAACAGCAGGACGTGAAGAAGGAGCAGGACGTGGAGAAGGAGCAGGAGGGGAAGAAGGAGCAGGATGGGAGAAGGAGCAGGAGTAAGAGGGGTAGCAGGAGATGGAGCGGAAGGGGGAGAAGGAGCAGGAGATGGAGAGTGAGCAGGAGGTCGAGATGGAACAGGAGGTGGAGAAGGAACAGGTGATGGAAAAGGAACTGGATGTGGAGAAGGAGGAGGAGGAGGAGGAGAAGGTGCAGGAGGATGGGAAGGAGCAGGATGTGGAGAAGGAGGAGAAGGAGGAGGAGGAGAAGGTGCAGGAGGAAGAGAAGGAGCTGGAAGTGGAGAAGGAGCAGGAGGTGGAGAAGGAGGAGCAGGAGAATGAGCAGGAGGAGGAGAAGGAGCAGGAGGGGCGAAGGAGCAGGAGTAGGAGGGGTAGCAGGAGATGGGGCGGAAGGGGGAAAAGAAGCAGTAGATGGAGAGGGAGCAGGAGGTGGAGAAGCAGCAGGACGTGGAGAAGGAGCAGGAGGATGAGGTGGAGCAGAATGAGATGGAGCAGGCGGTGGAGAAGGAGCAGGATGAGGAGAAGGAGCAGGAGGAGGAGAATGAGCAGGAGGAGGAGAAGGAGCAGGAGGAGGATACAGAGCAGGAGGAGGATAAGGAGCAGGAGGAGGAAAAGGAGCTGGAGGAGGAGAAGGAGCAGGATGTGGAGAAGGAGGAGGAGGAGGAGGAGGAGGAGAAGGTGCAGGTGGAGGAGTAGGAGCTGGAAGTGGAGAATGAGCAAGAGGTAAAGAAGGAGGAGGAGGAGGAGAAGGAGGAGGAGGAGGAGAAGGTGCAGGAGGATGAGAAGGAGCAGGAGGAGGAGAAGGTGCAGGAGGGGGAGAAGGAGCAGGAGTAGGAGGGGTAGCAGGAGATGGAGCGGAAGGGGTTAAAGGAGCAGGAGATGGAGAGGGAGCAGGAGGTGGAGATGGAGCAGGAGGTGGAGAAGGAACAGGAGATGGAAAAGGAACTGGATGTGGAGAAGGAGGAGGAGGAGGAGGAGAAGGTGCAGTACGATGAGAAGGAGCAGGAGGAGGAGAAGGAGCAGGATGAGGAGATGGAGCAGGACGTGGAGAAGTAGCAGGAGGAGGAGAAGGAGAAGGAGCCTGAGTTGGAGAAGGAGCAGGAGGAGGAGGTGGAGCAGAATGAGATGGAGCAGGCGGTGGAGAAGGAGCAGGATGAGGAGAAGGAGCAGGAGGATGGGAAGGAGCAGGAGGAGGAGAAAGAGCAGGATGTGGAGAAGGAGGAGGAGGAGGAGGAGGAGAAGGTCTAGGAGGAGGAGAAGGAGCAGGATGTGGAGAAGGAGGAGAAGCAGGAGGAGGAGAAGGTGCAGGAGGAGGAGAAGGAGCTGGAACTGGAGAATGAGCAGGAGGTGGAGAAGGAGGATGAGGAGGAGAAGTAACAGGAGGGGGAGAATGAGCAGGAGTAGGAGGGGTAGCAGGAGATGGGGCAGAAGGGGGAAAAGATGCAGGAGATGGAGAGGGAGCAGGAGGTGGAGAAGCAGCAGAACGTGGAGAAGGAGCAGGACGTGGAGAAGGAGCAGGAGGGTGAGAAGGAGCAGGAGGTGGAGAAGGAGCAGGAGGAGGAGAAGGAGCAGGAGGGGAGAAGGAGCAGGAGTAAGAGGGGTAGCAGGAGATGGAGCGGAAGGGGGAGAAGGAGCAGGAGATGGAGAGGGAGCAGGAGGTGGAGAAGGAGCAGGATGTGCAGAAGGAACAGGAGATGGAAAAGGAACAGAGCTTGGGAAGGAGCAGGAGGAGAAGCAGCAGGAGGACGAGGAGCAGAAGGAGCAGGAATTGGAGAATGAGCAGGAGATGGAGAAGGAGAAGGAGGAGGTGATGGAGCAGAAGGTGGGGAAGGAGCAGGAGGAGGAGAAGGAACTGGAGGGGGTGATGGAACTGGAGGGCGAGAAGGAACTGGAGGGGGAGAAGGATCAGGAGGAGGAGGGGGAGCAGAAGGTGAAGGAGCAGGAGGTGGAAAAGGAGCAGGACGAGGGGATGGAAACTGGAGGAGGAGAAGGGGCAGGAGGTGGAGAAGGAGCAGGAGGTGGAGAAGTAGCAGGAGCAGGAGAATTAGCAGCAGGAGGAGAAGAAGCCGGAGGAGGACACGGAGCAGGAGGAAGAGAAGGAGCAGAAGGAGCAGGATGTGGAGATGGAGCAGGACGTGGAGAAGTAGCAGGAGGAGGAGAAGGAGAAGGTGCCTGAGTTGGAGAAGGAGCCGGAAGTGGAGGAGGAGCAGGAAGTGGAGAACGAGCTGGAGGAGGAGAACGCGCTGGAGGAGGAGATGGAGCAGGAGGAGGGTAAGGAGCAGGAAGAGGAGAAGGAGCAGGAGGTGGAGAAAGAGAAGGAGGTGGAGAAGGAGCAGGAGGAGGAGGACGAGCAGAAGGAGAAGGAGCAGGCAGATGAGAAGGACTGGGAGGAGGAAAACGAGCAGGAGGAGGGAAAGGAGCAGGAGGTGGAGAAGGAGCAGGAGGTGGAGAAGGAGCAGGAGCAGAAGTAGGAGCAGGATGAGGAGATTGAGCAGGAGGAGGAGAATGAGCAGGAGGGGGTGAACGAGCAGGAGGAGGAGAAGGAGCAGCAGGCGGAGAAGGAGCAGGAGGAGTAGAAGGAGCAGGAGGTGGAGAAGGAGCAGGAGGAGGGGAACGAGCAGGAGGAGGAGAAGGAGCAGGGTGATGAGAACGAGCAGGGTGATGAGAACGAGCAGGAGGAGGAGGAGGAGCAGGAGGTGGAGAAGGAGCAGGAGAGGGAGAAGGAGCAGGAGTGGGAGTTGTAGCAGGAGATGGAGCGGAATGGCGGAAAGGAGCACGAGATGGATTCGGAGCAGGAGGTGGAGAAGGAGCAGGACGTGGAGAAGGAGCAGGACGTGGGGAAGGAGCAGGAGGGGGAGAAGGAGCAGGAGGGGGAGAAGGAGCAGGAGAAGGTGGTTAGCATGAGATGGAGCGGAAGGGTGAGAAGGAGCAGGAGATGGAGAGGGAGCAGGAGGTGCAGAAGGAGCAGGAGGTGGAGAAGCAACAGGGGATGGAGAAGGAACAGGAGGAGGAGACGGAGCAAGAGGAGGAGGTGCAGACGGAGCAGGAATTGGAGAAAGAGCAGGAGATGGAGAAGGAGCAGGAATTGGAGAATGAGCAGGAGATGGAGAAGGAGAAGGAGGTGGTGATGGAGCAGGAGTTGGAGAAGGAGCATGAGGGGGAGAAGGAAGTGGAGGGGGAGAAGGAACTGGAGGGGGAAAAGGAGCAGGAGGAGGAGAAGGAGCAGGAAGTGGAGAAAGAGAATGAGGAGGAGGGGGAGCAGAAGCAGAAGGAACAGGAGGTGGAGAAAGAGCAGGAGGAGGAGCAGAAGGACCAGGAGGTGGAGATGGAGCAGGACGTGGAGAAGTCGCAGGAGGAGGAGAAGGAGAAGGAGCCTGAGTTGGAGAAGGAAAAGGAGGTGGAGAAGGAGCAGGAGCAGGAGAAGGAGCAGGAGGAGGAGAACGAGCTGGAGGAGGAGAAGGAGCAGGAGGAGGAGAGGAGCCGGAGGAGGAGAAGGAGCAGGAGGTGGAGAAGAAGCAGGAGGTGGAGAAGGAGGAGGAGGAGGAGAAGGTGCAGCAGGAGGAGAAGGAGGAGAAGGAGCAGTTGGAGAAGAAGGAGCAGGAGGGGGAGAAGGAGCAGGAGGGAGAGAAGGAGCAGGAGTGGGAGTTGTAGCAGGAGATGGAGCGGAAGGGCGAAAAGGAGCATGAGATGGAGACGGAGCAGGAGGTGGAGAAGAAGCAGGACGTGGGGAAGCAACAGGGGATGGAGATGGAACATGTGCTGGAGAAGGAGCAGGAGGAGGAGACGGAGCAAGAGGAGGAGGAGCAGATGGAGCAGGAATTGGGGAATGAGCAGGAGATGGAGAAGGAGAAGGAGGTGGTGATGGAGCAGGAGGTGGTGAAGGAGCATGAGGGGGTGAAGGAACTGAAGGGTGAGTAGGAATTGGAGGGCGAGAAGGAGCAGGAGGAGGAGAAGGAGCAGGAAGTGGAGAAAGAGAAGGAGGAGGAGGGGGAGCAGAAGGAGAAGGAGCAGGCGGTGGAGAAGGAGCAGGAGGAGGAGAAGGAGATGGAGCCGAAGGTGGAGAAGGAGCCGGAGGTGGAAAGGAGCAGGAGGTGGAGAAGGAGCAGAAGGAGCAGGAAGTGGAGATGGAGCAGGACGTGGAGAAGGAGCAGGAGGGGGAGAAGGAGCAGGAGGAGGAGGAGGAGCAGAAGGAGAAGGAGCAGGCGTTAGAGAAGGACTAGGAGGAGGAAAACGAGCAGGAGGGAAAGGAGCAGGAGGTGGAGAAGGAGCAGGAGGTGGAGACGGAGCAGGAAGTAGAGAACGAGCTGGAGGAGGAGAAGGAGGAGGAGGAGGAGAAGGAGCAGGAGGAGGAGAAGGAGCATGCGGAGGAGAAGGAGCAGGAGGAGGAGAACAGGGAGGAGGAGGAGAAGGAGCAGGAGGAGGAGAAGGAGCAGGAGGAGGAGTTGTAGCCGGAGGAGGAGGAGAAGGAGAAGGAGGAGGAAAAGGAGCAGGAGGAGGAAAAGGAGCAGTATGAGGAGAAGGAGCAGGAGGTGGAGAAGGAGCAGGAGGTGGAGAAGCAGCAGGACGTGGAGAAGGAGCAGGACGTGGAGAATGAGCTGTTGGCGGAGAAGGAGCAGTAGGGGGAGAAGGAGCAGGAGGGGAGAAGGAGCAGGAGTAAGAGGGGTAGCAGTAGATGGAGCGGATTTGGGAGAAGGAGCAGGAGATGGAGAGGGAGCAGGAGGTGGAGATGGAGGAGGAAGTGGAGAAGGAACAGGAGATGGAAAAGGAACAGGAGCTTGAGAAGGAGCAGGAGGAGGAGAAGTAACAGGAGGAGGAGGAGCAGAAGTAGCAGGAATTGGAGAAAGAGCAGTTGGAGGAGAATGAGCAGGAATTGGAGAATGAGCAGGAGATGGAGAAGGAGAAGGAGGAGGTGATGGAGCAGAAGGTGGGGAAGGAGCAGGAGGAGGAGAAGGAACTGGAGGGGGTGATGGAACTGGAGGGCGAGAAGGAACTGGAGGGGGAGAAGGATCAGGAGGAGGAGGGGGAGCAGAAGGTGAAGGAGCAGGAGGTGGAAAAGGAGCAGGACGAGGGGATGGAAACTGGAGGAGGAGAAGGGGCAGGAGGTGGAGAAGGAGCAGGAGGTGGAGAAGTAGCAGGAGCAGGAGAATTAGCAGCAGGAGGAGAAGAAGCCGCAGGAGGACACGGAGCAGGAGGAAGAGAAGGAGCGGAAGGAGCAGGAGGTGGAGATGGAGCAGGACGTGGAGAAGTAGCAGGAGGAGGAGAAGGTGCCTGAGTTGGAGAAGGAGCCGGAAGTGGAGGAGGAGCAGGAAGTGGAGAACGAGCTGGAGGAGGAGAACGAGCTGGAGGAGGAGAACGCGCTGGAGGAGGAGATGGAGCAGGAGGAGGGTAAGGAGCAGGAAGAGGAGAAGGAGCAGGAGGTGGAGAAAGAGAAGGAGGTGGAGAAGGAGCAGGAGGAGGAGGACGAGCAGAAGGAGAAGGAGCAGGCAGTGGAGAAGGACTGGGAGGAGGAAAACGAGCAGGAGGAGGGAAAGGAGCAGGAGGTGGAGAAGGAGCAGGAGGTGGAGAAGGAGCAGGAGCAGAAGTAGGAGCAGGATGAGGAGATTGAGCAGGAGGAGGAGAATGAGCAGGAGGGGGTGAACGAGCAGGAGGAGGAGAAGGAGCAGCAGGCGGAGAAGGAGCAGGAGGAGTAGAAGGAGCAGGAGGTGGAGAAGGAGCAGGAGGAGGGGAACGAGCAGGAGGAGGAGAAGGAGCAGGGTGATGAGAACGAGCAGGGTGATGAGAACGAGCAGGAGGAGGAGGAGGAGCAGGAGGTGGAGAAGGAGCAGGAGGGGGAGAAGGAGCAGGAGTGGGAGTTGTAGCAGGAGATGGAGCGGAATGGCGGAAAGGAGCACGAGATGGATTCGGAGCAGGAGGTGGAGAAGGAGCAGGACGTGGAGAAGGAGCAGGACGTGGGGAAGGAGCAGGAGGGGGAGAAGGAGCAGGAGGGGGAGAAGGAGCAGGAGAAGGTGGTTAGCATGAGATGGAGCGGAAGGGTGAGAAGGAGCAGGAGATGGAGAGGGAGCAGGAGGTGCAGAAGGAGCAGGAGGTGGAGAAGCAACAGGGGATGGAGAAGGAACAGGAGGAGGAGACGGAGCAAGAGGAGGAGGTGCAGACGGAGCAGGAATTGGAGAAAGAGCAGGAGATGGAGAAGGAGCAGGAATTGGAGAATGAGCAGGAGATGGAGAAGGAGAAGGAGGTGGTGATGGAGCAGGAGTTGGAGAAGGAGCATGAGGGGGAGAAGGAAGTGGAGGGGGAGAAGGAACTGGAGGGGGAAAAGGAGCAGGAGGAGGAGAAGGAGCAGGAAGTGGAGAAAGAGAATGAGGAGGAGGGGGAGCAGAAGCAGAAGGAACAGGAGGTGGAGAAAGAGCAGGAGGAGGAGCAGAAGGACCAGGAGGTGGAGATGGAGCAGGACGTGGAGAAGTCGCAGGAGGAGGAGAAGGAGAAGGAGCCTGAGTTGGAGAAGGAAAAGGAGGTGGAGAAGGAGCAGGAGCAGGAGAAGGAGCAGGAGGAGGAGAACGAGCTGGAGGAGGAGAAGGAGCAGGAGGAGGAGAAGGAGCAGGAGGAGGAGAAGGAGCAGGAGGAGGAGAGGAGCCGGAGGAGGAGAAGGAGCAGGAGGTGGAGAAGAAGCAGGAGGTGGAGAAGGAGGAGGAGGAGGAGAAGGTGCAGCAGGAGGAGAAGGAGGAGAAGGAGCAGTTGGAGGAGAAGGAGCAGGAGGGGGAGAAGGAGCAGGAGGGAGAGAAGGAGCAGGAGTGGGAGTTGTAGCAGGAGATGGAGCGGAAGGGCGAAAAGGAGCATGAGATGGAGACGGAGCAGGAGGTGGAGAAGAAGCAGGACGTGGGGAAGCAACAGGGGATGGAGATGGAACATGTGCTGGAGAAGGAGCAGGAGGAGGAGACGGAGCAAGAGGAGGAGGAGCAGACGGAGCAGGAATTGGGGAATGAGCAGGAGATGGAGAAGGAGAAGGAGGTGGTGATGGAGCAGGAGGTGGTGAAGGAGCATGAGGGGGTGAAGGAACTGAAGGGTGAGTAGGAATTGGAGGGCGAGAAGGAGCAGGAGGAGGAGAAGGAGCAGGAAGTGGAGAAAGAGAAGGAGGAGGAGGGGGAGCAGAAGGAGAAGGAGCAGGCGGTGGAGAAGGAGCAGGAGGAGGAGAAGGAGATGGAGCCGAAGGTGGAGAAGGAGCCGGAGGTGGAAAGGAGCAGGAGGTGGAGAAGGAGCAGAAGGAGCAGGAAGTGGAGATGGAGCAGGACGTCGAGAAGGAGCAGGAGGGGGAGAAGGAGCAGGAGGAGGAGGAGGAGCAGAAGGAGAAGGAGCAGGCGTTAGAGAAGGACTAGGAGGAGGAAAACGAGCAGGAGGGAAAGGAGCAGGAGGTGGAGAAGGAGCAGGAGGTGGAGACGGAGCAGGAAGTAGAGAACGAGCTGGAGGAGGAGAAGGAGGAGGAGGAGGAGAAGGAGCAGGAGGAGGAGAAGGAGCATGCGGAGGAGAAGGAGCAGGAGGAGGAGAACAGGGAGGAGGAGGAGAAGGAGCAGGAGGAGGAGAAGGAGCAGGAGGAGGAGAAGGAGCAGGAGGAGGAGTTGTAGCCGGAGGAGGAGGAGAAGGAGAAGGAGGAGGAAAAGGAGCAGGAGGAGGAAAAGGAGCAGTATGAGGAGAAGGAGCAGGAGGTGGAGAAGGAGCAGGAGGTGGAGAAGCAGCAGGACGTGGAGAAGGAGCAGGACGTGGAGAATGAGCTGTTGGCGGAGAAGGAGCAGTAGGGGGAGAAGGAGCAGGAGGGGAGAAGGAGCAGGAGTAAGAGGGGTAGCAGTAGATGGAGCGGATTTGGGAGAAGGAGCAGGAGATGGAGAGGGAGCAGGAGGTGGAGATGGAGGAGGAAGTGGAGAAGGAACAGGAGATGGAAAAGGAACAGGAGCTTGAGAAGGAGCAGGAGGAGGAGAAGTAACAGGAGGAGGAGGAGCAGAAGTAGCAGGAATTGGAGAAAGAGCAGTTGGAGGAGAATGAGCAGGAATTGGAGAATGAGCAGGAGATGGAGAAGGAGAAGGAGGAGGTGATGGAGCAGAAGGTGGGTAAGGAGCAGGAGGAGGAGAAGGAACTGGAGGGGGTGATGGAACTGGAGGGCGAGAAGGAACTGGAGGGGGAGAAGGATCAGGAGGAGGAGGGGGAGCAGAAGGTGAAGGAGCAGGAGGTGGAAAAGGAGCAGGACGAGGGGATGGAAACTGGAGGAGGAGAAGGGGCAGGAGGTGGAGAAGGAGCAGGAGGTGGAGAAGTAGCAGGAGCAGGAGAATTAGCAGCAGGAGGAGAAGAAGCCGGAGGAGGACACAGAGCAGGAGGAAGAGAAGGAGCAGAAGGAGCAGGAGGTGGAGATGGAGCAGGACGTGGAGAAGTAGCAGGAGGAGGAGAAGGTGCCTGAGTTGGAGAAGGAGCCGGAAGTGGAGGAGGAGCAGGAAGTGGAGAACGAGCTGGAGGAGGAGAACGAGCTGGAGGAGGAGAACGCGCTGGAGGAGGAGATGGAGCAGGAGGAGGGTAAGGAGCAGGAAGAGGAGAAGGAGCAGGAGGTGGAGAAAGAGAAGGAGGTGGAGAAGGAGCAGGAGGAGGAGGACGAGCAGAAGGAGAAGGAGCAGGCAGTGGAGAAGGACTGGGAGGAGGAAAACGAGCAGGAGGAGGGAAAGGAGCAGGAGGTGGAGAAGGAGCAGGAGGTGGAGAAGGAGCAGGAGCAGAAGTAGGAGCAGGATGAGGAGATTGAGCAGGAGGAGGAGAATGAGCAGGAGGGGGTGAACGAGCAGGAGGAGGAGAAGGAGCAGCAGGCGGAGAAGGAGCAGGAGGAGTAGAAGGAGCAGGAGGTGGAGAAGGAGCAGGAGGAGGAGAACGAGCAGGAGGAGGAGAAGGAGCAGGGTGATGAGAACGAGCAGGGTGATGAGAACGAGCAGGAGGAGGAGGAGGAGCAGGAGGTGGAGAAGGAGCAGGAGGGGGAGAAGGAGCAGGAGTGGGAGTTGTAGCAGGAGATGGAGCGGAATGGCGGAAAGGAGCACGAGATGGATTCGGAGCAGGAGGTGGAGAAGGAGCAGGACGTGGAGAAGGAGCAGGACGTGGGGAAGGAGCAGGAGGGGGAGAAGGAGCAGGAGGGGGAGAAGGAGCAGGAGAAGGTGGTTAGCATGAGATGGAGCGGAAGGGTGAGAAGGAGCAGGAGATGGAGAGGGAGCAGGAGGTGCAGAAGGAGCAGGAGGTGGAGAAGCAACAGGGGATGGAGAAGGAACAGGAGGAGGAGACGGAGCAAGAGGAGGAGGTGCAGACGGAGCAGGAATTGGAGAAAGAGCAGGAGATGGAGAAGGAGCAGGAATTGGAGAATGAGCAGGAGATGGAGAAGGAGAAGGAGGTGGTGATGGAGCAGGAGTTGGAGAAGGAGCATGAGGGGGAGAAGGAAGTGGAGGGGGAGAAGGAACTGGAGGGGGAAAAGGAGCAGGAGGAGGAGAAGGAGCAGGAAGTGGAGAAAGAGAATGAGGAGGAGGGGGAGCAGAAGCAGAAGGAACAGGAGGTGGAGAAAGAGCAGGAGGAGGAGCAGAAGGACCAGGAGGTGGAGATGGAGCAGGACGTGGAGAAGTCGCAGGAGGAGGAGAAGGAGAAGGAGCCTGAGTTGGAGAAGGAAAAGGAGGTGGAGAAGGAGCAGGAGCAGGAGAAGGAGCAGGAGGAGGAGAAGGAGCAGGAGGATGAGAACGAGCAGGAGGAGGAGAAGGAGCAGGAGGAGGAGAGGAGCCGGAGGAGGAGAAGGAGCAGGAGGTGGAGAAGAAGCAGGAGGTGGAGAAGGAGGAGGAGGAGGAGAAGGTGCAGCAGGAGGAGAAGGAGGAGAAGGAGCAGTTGGAGGAGAAGGAGCAGGAGGGGGAGAAGGAGCAGGAGGGAGAGAAGGAGCAGGAGTGGGAGTTGTAGCAGGAGATGGAGCGGAAGGGCGAAAAGGAGCATGAGATGGAGACGGAGCAGGAGGTGGAGAAGAAGCAGGACGTGGGGAAGCAACAGGGGATGGAGATGGAACATGTGCTGGAGAAGGAGCAGGAGGAGGAGACGGAGCAAGAGGAGGAGGAGCAGACGGAGCAGGAATTGGGGAATGAGCAGGAGATGGAGAAGGAGAAGGAGGTGGTGATGGAGCAGGAGGTGGTGAAGGAGCATGAGGGGGTGAAGGAACTGAAGGGTGAGTAGGAATTGGAGGGCGAGAAGGAGCAGGAGGAGGAGAAGGAGCAGGAAGTGGAGAAAGAGAAGGAGGAGGAGGGGGAGCAGAAGGAGAAGGAGCAGGCGGTGGAGAAGGAGCAGGAGGAGGAGAAGGAGATGGAGCCGAAGGTGGAGAAGGAGCCGGAGGTGGAAAGGAGCAGGAGGTGGAGAAGGAGCAGAAGGAGCAGGAAGTGGAGATGGAGCAGGACGTGGAGAAGGAGCAGGAGGGGGAGAAGGAGCAGGAGGAGGAGGAGGAGCAGAAGGAGAAGGAGCAGGCGTTAGAGAAGGACTAGGAGGAGGAAAACGAGCAGGAGGGAAAGGAGCAGGAGGTGGAGAAGGAGCAGGAGGTGGAGACGGAGCAGGAAGTAGAGAACGAGCTGGAGGAGGAGAAGGAGGAGGAGGAGGAGAAGGAGCAGGAGGAGGAGAAGGAGCATGCGGAGGAGAAGGAGCAGGAGGAGGAGAACAGGGAGGAGGAGGAGAAGGAGCAGGAGGAGGAGAAGGAGCAGGAGGAGGAGAAGGAGCAGGAGGAGGAGTTGTAGCCGGAGGAGGAGGAGAAGGAGAAGGAGGAGGAAAAGGAGCAGGAGGAGGAAAAGGAGCAGTATGAGGAGAAGGAGCAGGAGGTGGAGAAGGAGCAGGAGGTGGAGAAGCAGCAGGACGTGGAGAAGGAGCAGGACGTGGAGAATGAGCTGTTGGCGGAGAAGGAGCAGTAGGGGGAGAAGGAGCAGGAGGGGAGAAGGAGCAGGAGTAAGAGGGGTAGCAGTAGATGGAGCGGATTTGGGAGAAGGAGCAGGAGATGGAGAGGGAGCAGGAGGTGGAGATGGAGGAGGAAGTGGAGAAGGAACAGGAGATGGAAAAGGAACAGGAGCTTGAGAAGGAGCAGGAGGAGGAGAAGTAACAGGAGGAGGAGGAGCAGAAGTAGCAGGAATTGGAGAAAGAGCAGTTGGAGGAGAATGAGCAGGAATTGGAGAATGAGCAGGAGATGGAGAAGGAGAAGGAGGAGGTGATGGAGCAGAAGGTGGGGAAGGAGCAGGAGGAGGAGAAGGAACTGGAGGGGGTGATGGAACTGGAGGGCGAGAAGGAACTGGAGGGGGAGAAGGATCAGGAGGAGGAGGGGGAGCAGAAGGTGAAGGAGCAGGAGGTGGAAAAGGAGCAGGACGAGGGGATGGAAACTGGAGGAGGAGAAGGGGCAGGAGGTGGAGAAGGAGCAGGAGGTGGAGAAGTAGCAGGAGCAGGAGAATTAGCAGCAGGAGGAGAAGAAGCCGGAGGAGGACACAGAGCAGGAGGAAGAGAAGGAGCAGAAGGAGCAGGAGGTGGAGATGGAGCAGGACGTGGAGAAGTAGCAGGAGGAGGAGAAGGTGCCTGAGTTGGAGAAGGAGCCGGAAGTGGAGGAGGAGCAGGAAGTGGAGAACGAGCTGGAGGAGGAGAACGAGCTGGAGGAGGAGAACGCGCTGGAGGAGGAGATGGAGCAGGAGGAGGGTAAGGAGCAGGAAGAGGAGAAGGAGCAGGAGGTGGAGAAAGAGAAGGAGGTGGAGAAGGAGCAGGAGGAGGAGGACGAGCAGAAGGAGAAGGAGCAGGCAGTGGAGAAGGACTGGGAGGAGGAAAACGAGCAGGAGGAGGGAAAGGAGCAGGAGGTGGAGAAGGAGCAGGAGGTGGAGAAGGAGCAGGAGCAGAAGTAGGAGCAGGATGAGGAGATTGAGCAGGAGGAGGAGAATGAGCAGGAGGGGGTGAACGAGCAGGAGGAGGAGAAGGAGCAGCAGGCGGAGAAGGAGCAGGAGGAGTAGAAGGAGCAGGAGGTGGAGAAGGAGCAGGAGGAGGAGAACGAGCAGGAGGAGGAGAAGGAGCAGGGTGATGAGAACGAGCAGGGTGATGAGAACGAGCAGGAGGAGGAGGAGGAGCAGGAGGTGGAGAAGGAGCAGGAGGGGGAGAAGGAGCAGGAGTGGGAGTTGTAGCAGGAGATGGAGCGGAATGGCGGAAAGGAGCACGAGATGGATTCGGAGCAGGAGGTGGAGAAGGAGCAGGACGTGGAGAAGGAGCAGGACGTGGGGAAGGAGCAGGAGGGGGAGAAGGAGGAGGAGGAGGAGAAGGTGCAGCAGGAAGTGAAGGAGGAGAAGGAGCAGTTGGAGGAGAAGGAGCAGGAGGGGGAGAAGGAGCAGGAGGGAGAGAAGGAGCAGGAGTGGGAGTTGTAGCAGGAGATGGAGCGGAAGGGCGAAAAGGAGCATGAGATGGAGACGGAGCAGGAGGTGGAGAAGAAGCAGGACGTGGGGAAGCAACAGGGGATGGAGATGGAACATGTGCTGGAGAAGGAGCAGGAGGAGGAGACGGAGCAAGAGGAGGAGGAGCAGACGGAGCAGGAATTGGGGAATGAGCAGGAGATGGAGAAGGAGAAGGAGGTGGTGATGGAGCAGGAGGTGGTGAAGGAGCATGAGGGGGTGAAGGAACTGAAGGGTGAGTAGGAATTGGAGGGCGAGAAGGAGCAGGAGGAGGAGAAGGAGCAGGAAGTGGAGAAAGAGAAGGAGGAGGAGGGGGAGCAGAAGGAGAAGGAGCAGGCGGTGGAGAAGGAGCAGGAGGAGGAGAAGGAGATGGAGCCGAAGGTGGAGAAGGAGCCGGAGGTGGAAAGGAGCAGGAGGTGGAGAAGGAGCAGAAGGAGCAGGAAGTGGAGATGGAGCAGGACGTGGAGAAGGAGCAGGAGGGGGAGAAGGAGCAGGAGGAGGAGGAGGAGCAGAAGGAGAAGGAGCAGGCGTTAGAGAAGGACTAGGAGGAGGAAAACGAGCAGGAGGGAAAGGAGCAGGAGGTGGAGAAGGAGCAGGAGGTGGAGACGGAGCAGGAAGTAGAGAACGAGCTGGAGGAGGAGAAGGAGGAGGAGGAGGAGAAGGAGCAGGAGGAGGAGAAGGAGCATGCGGAGGAGAAGGAGCAGGAGGAGGAGAACAGGGAGGAGGAGGAGAAGGAGCAGGAGGAGGAGAAGGAGCAGGAGGAGGAGAAGGAGCAGGAGGAGGAGTTGTAGCCGGAGGAGGAGGAGAAGGAGAAGGAGGAGGAAAAGGAGCAGGAGGAGGAAAAGGAGCAGTATGAGGAGAAGGAGCAGGAGGTGGAGAAGGAGCAGGAGGTGGAGAAGCAGCAGGACGTGGAGAAGGAGCAGGACGTGGAGAATGAGCTGTTGGCGGAGAAGGAGCAGTAGGGGGAGAAGGAGCAGGAGGGGAGAAGGAGCAGGAGTAAGAGGGGTAGCAGTAGATGGAGCGGATTTGGGAGAAGGAGCAGGAGATGGAGAGGGAGCAGGAGGTGGAGATGGAGGAGGAAGTGGAGAAGGAACAGGAGATGGAAAAGGAACAGGAGCTTGAGAAGGAGCAGGAGGAGGAGAAGTAACAGGAGGAGGAGGAGCAGAAGTAGCAGGAATTGGAGAAAGAGCAGTTGGAGGAGAATGAGCAGGAATTGGAGAATGAGCAGGAGATGGAGAAGGAGAAGGAGGAGGTGATGGAGCAGAAGGTGGGGAAGGAGCAGGAGGAGGAGAAGGAACTGGAGGGGGTGATGGAACTGGAGGGCGAGAAGGAACTGGAGGGGGAGAAGGATCAGGAGGAGGAGGGGGAGCAGAAGGTGAAGGAGCAGGAGGTGGAAAAGGAGCAGGACGAGGGGATGGAAACTGGAGGAGGAGAAGGGGCAGGAGGTGGAGAAGGAGCAGGAGGTGGAGAAGTAGCAGGAGCAGGAGAATTAGCAGCAGGAGGAGAAGAAGCCGGAGGAGGACACAGAGCAGGAGGAAGAGAAGGAGCAGAAGGAGCAGGAGGTGGAGATGGAGCAGGACGTGGAGAAGTAGCAGGAGGAGGAGAAGGTGCCTGAGTTGGAGAAGGAGCCGGAAGTGGAGGAGGAGCAGGAAGTGGAGAACGAGCTGGAGGAGGAGAACGAGCTGGAGGAGGAGAACGCGCTGGAGGAGGAGATGGAGCAGGAGGAGGGTAAGGAGCAGGAAGAGGAGAAGGAGCAGGAGGTGGAGAAAGAGAAGGAGGTGGAGAAGGAGCAGGAGGAGGAGGACGAGCAGAAGGAGAAGGAGCAGGCAGTGGAGAAGGACTGGGAGGAGGAAAACGAGCAGGAGGAGGGAAAGGAGCAGGAGGTGGAGAAGGAGCAGGAGGTGGAGAAGGAGCAGGAGCAGAAGTAGGAGCAGGATGAGGAGATTGAGCAGGAGGAGGAGAATGAGCAGGAGGGGGTGAACGAGCAGGAGGAGGAGAAGGAGCAGCAGGCGGAGAAGGAGCAGGAGGAGTAGAAGGAGCAGGAGGTGGAGAAGGAGCAGGAGGAGGAGAACGAGCAGGAGGAGGAGAAGGAGCAGGGTGATGAGAACGAGCAGGGTGATGAGAACGAGCAGGAGGAGGAGGAGGAGCAGGAGGTGGAGAAGGAGCAGGAGGGGGAGAAGGAGCAGGAGTGGGAGTTGTAGCAGGAGATGGAGCGGAATGGCGGAAAGGAGCACGAGATGGATTCGGAGCAGGAGGTGGAGAAGGAGCAGGACGTGGAGAAGGAGCAGGACGTGGGGAAGGAGCAGGAGGGGGAGAAGGAGCAGGAGGGGGAGAAGGAGCAGGAGAAGGTGGTTAGCATGAGATGGAGCGGAAGGGTGAGAAGGAGCAGGAGATGGAGAGGGAGCAGGAGGTGCAGAAGGAGCAGGAGGTGGAGAAGCAACAGGGGATGGAGAAGGAACAGGAGGAGGAGACGGAGCAAGAGGAGGAGGTGCAGACGGAGCAGGAATTGGAGAAAGAGCAGGAGATGGAGAAGGAGCAGGAATTGGAGAATGAGCAGGAGATGGAGAAGGAGAAGGAGGTGGTGATGGAGCAGGAGTTGGAGAAGGAGCATGAGGGGGAGAAGGAAGTGGAGGGGGAGAAGGAACTGGAGGGGGAAAAGGAGCAGGAGGAGGAGAAGGAGCAGAAGGAGAAGGAGCAGGCGTTAGAGAAGGACTAGGAGGAGGAAAACGAGCAGGAGGGAAAGGAGCAGGAGGTGGAGAAGGAGCAGGAGGTGGAGACGGAGCAGGAAGTAGAGAACGAGCTGGAGGAGGAGAAGAAGGAGGAGGAGGAGAAGGAGCAGGAGGAGGAGAAGGAGCATGAGGAGGAGAAGGAGCAGGAGGAGGAGAACAGGGAGGAGGAGGAGAAGGAGCAGGAGGAGGAGAAGGAGCAGGAGGAGGAGAAGGAGCAGGAGGAGGAGTTGTAGCCGGAGGAGGAGGAGAAGGAGAAGGAGGAGGAAAAGGAGCAGGAGGAGGAAAAGGAGCAGTATGAGGAGAAGGAGCAGGAGGTGGAGAAGGAGCAGGAGGTGGAGAAGGAGCAGGAGCAGGAGAACGAGCAGGAGGAGGAGAAGGAGCAGAATGCGTAGAATGAGCAGCAGGTGGAGAAGGAGGAGGAGGACAAGGTGAAGGAGGAGGAGAAGGAGCAGGAGGTGGAGATGGAGCAGGAGGGGGAGATGGAGCAGGAGGGGGAGAAGGAGCAGGAGTAGGAGGAGAAGAAGGAGATGGAGCGGAAGGGGGAAAAGGAGCAGCAGATGGAGAGGGAGCAGGAGTTGGAGAAGGAGCAGGGCGTGGAGAAGGTGCTGGACGTGGAGAAGGAGCAGGAGATGGAGAAGGAACAGGAGCTGGAGAAGGAGCAGGAGGAGGAGACGGAACAAGAGGAGGAGGAGCAGACGGAGCAGGAATTGGAGAAAGAGCAGTTGGAGGAGCAGGAGCAGGAATTGGAGAATGAGGAGGAGATGGAGATGGAGAAGGAAAAGGTGATGGAACAGGAGGTGGAGAAGGAGCAGGAGGTGGAGACGGAACTGGAGGGGGAGAATGAACTGGAGGGCGAGAAGGAACTGGAGGTGGAGAAGGAACTGGAGGTGGAGAAGGAACTGGAGGTGGAGAAGGAGCCGGGCGAGGAGAAGTAGCAGGAGGAGGAGAAGGAGCAGAAGGAGAGAAGCAGCCGGAGGTGGAGACGGAGAAGGAGGAGGAGAAGGAGCAGGAGGAGGTGAAGGAGAAGGAGGAGGAGAAGCATCCGAAGGTGGAGAAGGAGCATGAGCAGGAGAAGGAGCAGGAGGTCGAGACGTAGCTGGAGGAGGAGAAGGAGCAGGAGGTCGAGAAGCAGCCGGAGCAGGAGAAGGAGCAGGAGGACGAGAAGGAGCAGGAGGAGAAGATGGAGCAGGAGGTGGAGAAGGAGCTGGCGGTGGAGAAGGAGGAGGAGGAGAAGGTGCAGGAGGAGGAGAAGGAGCAGGAGGAGAAGGAGCAGGAGGGGGAGAAGGAGCAGGAGTAGTAGAGGTAGAAGGAGATGGAGCTGAAGGTGGAAAAGGAGCAGGAGATGGAGACGGAGCAGGAGGTGGAGAAGCAGCAGGACGTGCAGAAGGAGCAGGACGTGGAGAAGGAGCAGGAGGGGGAGAAGGAGCAGGGGGGAGAGATAGAGCAGGAGGGAGAGAAGGAGCAGGAGCAGGAGGGGTCGCAGGAGATGGAGCGGAAGGGGCAGAATGTGCAGGAGATGGTGAGGGAGCATGATGTGGAGAAGGAGCAAGAGGTGGAGAAGGAACAGGAGATGGAGAAGGAACAGGAGCTTGAGAAGGAGGGGAAGGAGCAGGAGGAGGAGGAGCAGATGGAGCAGGAATTGGAGAAAGAGCAGTTGGAGGAGAAGGAGCAGGAATTGATCCCAGCTGCCTATCCATGTCATATTCCTCCTTCTTCTTTTTGACTAGTGCCTCAATCTCCCGAGTCATCCAAGGTTCCCTGCTTCCAGCAGCCTTGCCCTTCACTTTATAAGGAATGTGCTTACCCTGAACCCTGGTTAACACACTTTTGAAAGCCTCCCACTTACCAGACGTGCCTTTGCCTGCCAACAGACTCTCCCAATCAACTTCTGAAAGTTCCTGTCTAATACCATCAAAATTGGCCTTTCCCCAATTTAGAATTTTAACTTTTGGGCCAGACCTATCCTTCTCCATAGCTATCTTAAAACTAATGGAATTATGGTCACTGGTCCCAAAGTGATCCCTCACTAACACTTCTGTCACCTGCCCTTCCTTATTTCCCAAGAGGAGGTCAAGTTTTGCCCCCTCTCTAGTCGGGCCATCCACATACTGAATGAGAAATTCCTCCTGAATACACTCAACAAATTTCTCTCCATCCAAGCCCCTAATGCTATGGCTGTCCCAGTCAATGTTGGGAAAATTAAAGTCCCCAATATTACCACCCTATTTTTCTTGCAGCTGTCTGTAATCTCCTTACATATTTGCTCCTCAATTTCCCGTTGACTATTTGGGGGTCTGTAGTACAATCCTATCAAAGTGATCTCTCCCTTCTTGTTTTTCAGTTCTACCCATATAGACTCAGTGGGCGAACCCTCGGATATATCCCCTCTCACGACTGCCGTGATGTTCTCCCTAATCAAGAACGCAACTCCCCCTCCTCTCTTACCTCCTGCTCTATCTTTCCTACAGCATCTGTACCCTGGAACATTGAGCTGCCAGTCCTGCCCCTCCCTTAGCCATGTTTCAGTAACAGCTATAACATCCCAGTCCCATGTACCCATCCATGCCCTGAGTTCATCTGCCTTGCCCATCAGACTTCTTGCATTGAAATAAATGCAGTTTAATCTAGACTTCCCTTGGTCTTTGCCCTGCTTTCTCAGACCATCTGTCCGGTCATGTTCTGTACACTCTCCCTTACTGCCTTTTGTTTCTGTCTCCACTTTATTTCCCACTGACTTCCTGCATCGGTTCCCATTCCCCTGCCACATTAGTTTAAACCCTCCCCAACAGCACTGGCAAACACTCCCCCTCGGACATTGGTTCCAGTCCTGCCCAGATGCAGACCGTTCAATTTGTACTGGTCCCACCTCCCCCAGAACCGGTTCCAATGGCCCAGGAATTTGAATCCCTCCCTCTTGCACCATCTCTCAAGCCACGTATTCATCTTAGCTATCCTGTCATTCCTACTCTGACTAACCCGTGGCACTGGTAGCAATCCTGAGATTACTACCTTTGAGGTCCTACTCTTTAGTTTAACTCCTAACTCCCTAAATTCAGCTTGTAGGACCTCATCCTGTTTTTTACCTATATCGTTGGTGCCTATATGCACCACGACAACTGGCTGTTCACCCTCCCCCTCCAGAATGTCCTGCAGCCGCTCCGAGACATCCTTGACCCTTGCACCAGGGAGGCAACATACCATCCTGGAGTCTCGGTTGCGTCCGCAGAAACGCCTGTCTATTCCCCTTACAATCGAGTCCCCTATCACTATAGCTCTGCCACTCTTTTTCCTGCCCTCCTGTGCAGCAGAGCCAGCCACGGTGCCATGAACCTGGCCACTGCCACCTTCCCCTGGTGAGCCATCTCCCCCAACAGTATCCAAAACGGTATACCTGTTTTGGAGGGAGATGACCGCAGGGGACCCCTGCACTGCCTTCCTACTCTTCCTCTGTCTGTTGGTCACCCATTCACTATCTCCCTCAGTAATTTTTATCTGCGGTGTGACCAACTCACTGAACGTGCGATCCACGACTTTCTCAGCATCGCGGATGCTCCAAAGTGAGTCCATCCGCAGCTCCAGAGCCGTCAAGCGGTCAAACAACAGCTGCAGCTAGACACACTTCCCGCAGGTGAAGGAATCAGGGATACAGGAAGGAGCCCTGATTCCTTCACCTGCGGGAATTCCCACATCCCACAAGAGGAACATGACACGGCCCTGGGATCTCCTGCCATGACTTAACCCTTAAATTAGCTTAAGGACAACTACAATGTCAAGAGAAAAAAAAAGGAAAGAAAAACTACTTCCCAATCCCTTGAAGAGTATAGAGATTTCCGGAGTAGAGTTAGAACATAAGAACATAAGAACATAAGAAATTGGAGCCGGAGTAGGCCAATCGGCCCCTCGAGCCTGCTCCGCCATTCAATAAGATCATGGCTGATCTGATCCCAACCACAAATCTAAAGAACACAAGAAGTCGGAGCAGGACCCGGCCACATAGCCCCTGGGCCCTCTCCGCCACCCACAGGGCATTGACCGATCCGAACTCAGCTTCATGTCCAATTTCCTGCCTGCTCCCCATAACCCCTAATTCCCTTTACTTCTAGGAGGGAGATGACCGCAGGGGACCCCTGCACTGCCTTCCTACTCTTCCTCTGTCTGTTGGTCACCCATTCACTATCTCCCTCAGTAATCAGGAGGGCAAAAAGGGGATATGAGATTGCTTTGGCAGATCAGGCAAAGGTGAATCCAAAGAGCTTCTACAAATACATAAAGGGCAAAAGGGTAACTAGGGAGAGAGTAGGGACTCTTAAGGATCAACAAGGTCATCTATGTGCGGAACCACAAGAGATGGGTGAGATCCTGAATGAATATTTCACATCGGTATTTACGGTTGAGAAAGGCATGGATGTTAGGGAACTTGGGGAAATAAATAGTGATGTCTTGAGGAGTGTACATATTACAGAGAGGGAGGTGCTGGAAGTCTTAACGCGCATCAAGGTAGATAAATCTCCGGGACCTGATGAAATGTATCCCAGGACGTTATGGGAGGTTAGGGAGGAAATTGCGGGTCCCCTAGCAGAGATATTTGAATCATCCACCGCTACAGGTGAGGTGCCTGAAGATTGGAGGGTAGCAAATGTTGTGCCTTTGTTTAAGAAGGGCGGCAGGGAAAATCCTGGGAACGACAGACCAGTGAGCCTGACATCTGTAGTGGGTAAGTTGTTAGAGGGTATTCTGAGGGACAGGATCTACAGGCATTTGGAGAGGCAGGGACTAATTAGGAACAGTCAGCATGGTTTTGTGAGAAGAAAATCATGTCTCACGAATTTGATTGAGTTTTTTGAAGGGGTAACCAAGAAGATAGATGAGGGCTGTGCAGTAGACGTGGTCTACATGGACTTCAGCAAAGCATTTGACAAGGGACCGCATGGTAGGTTGTTACATAAGGTTAAATCTCATGGGATCCAATGTGAGGTAGCCAATTGGATACAAAATTGGCTTGACGACAGAAGACAGAGGGTGGTTGTAGAGGGTTGTTTTTCAAACTGGATGCCTGTGTCCAGCGGTGTGCCTCAGGGATCGGTGCTGGGTCCGCTGTTATTTGTTATTTATATTAATGATTTGGATGAGAATTTAGGAGGCATGGTTAGTAAGTTTGCAGATGACACCAAGATTGGTGGCATTGTGGACAGTGAAGAAGGTTATCTAGGATTGCAACGGGATCTTGATAAATTGGGCCAGTGGGCCGATGAATGGCAGATGGAGTTTAATTTAGATAAATGTGAGGTGATGCATTTTGGTAGATCGAATCGGGCCAGGACCTACTCCGTTAATGGTAGGGCGTTGTGGAGAGTTAGAGAACAAAGAGATCTGGGAGTACAGATTCATAGCTCCTTGAAAGTGGAGTCACAGGTGGATAGGGTGGTGAAGAAGGAATTCAGCATGCTTGGTTTCATTGGTCAGAACATTGAATGCAGGAGTTGGGATGTCTTGTTGAAGTTGTACAGGGCATTGGTGAGGCCACACTTGGAGTACTGTGTACAGTTCTGGTCACCCTATTATAGAAAGGATATTATTAAACTAGAAAGAGTGCAGAAAAGATTTACTAGGATGCTACCGGGATTTGATGGTTTGACTTACAGGGAGAGGTTAGACAGACTGGGACTTTTTTCCCTGGAGAGCAGGAGGTTAAGGGGTGATCTTATCGAAGTCTATAAAATAATGAGGGGCATAGATAAGGTCGATAGTCAAAATCTTTTCCCAAAGGTAGGGGAGTGTATAACGAGGGGGCATAGATTTAAGGTGAGAGGGGAGAGATACAAAAGGGTCCAGAGGGGCAATTTTTTCACTCAAAGGGTGGTGAGTGTCTGGAACGAGCTTGCAGAGGCAGTAGTAGAGGCGGGTACAATTTTGTCTTTGAAAAAGCATTTGGACAGTTACATGGGTAAGATGGGTATAGAGGGATATGGGCCAAGTGCAGGTAATTGGGACTAGCTTAGTGGTATAAACTGGGCGACATGGACATGTTGGGCCGAAGGGCCTGTTTCCATGTTGTAACGTCTATGAAAAAAATGAACAGGAGATGGAGAAGGAGAAGGAGGAGGTGATGGAGCAGGAGGTAGAGAAGGAGCAGAAGGGGGAGAAGCAACAGGAGGGGGAGAAGGAGCAGTAGCAGGAGAAGGAGCAGGTTGTGGAGATCGAGCTGGAGGAGGAGAATGAGCAGGAGGAGGAGGAGGATAAGATGCCGAAGGTGGAGAAGGAGCAGGAGGAGGAGAAGTAGCAGGAGGAGGTGAAGGAGCAGGAGGAGGAGAAGGAGCCGGAGGTGGAGATGGAGCAGGAGGAGGAGGACGAGCAGGAGAAGGAGGAGGAGCCGGAGGAGGAGATGTAGCAGGAGGAGGAGATGGAGCAGGAGGAAGAGATCGAGCCAGAGGAGGGGAAGTAGCAGGAGGAGGAGAAGGAGCCGGAGCAGGAGAAGGAGCATGAGGAGCAGAATGAGCAAGAGGAGGTGAAGGAGCAGCAGGAGGAGCAGGAGCCGGATGTGGAGAAGCAGCAGGAGCAGGAGGTCGAGAAGGAGCAGGAGGAGGAGTGGGGGCAGAAGGAGAATGAGAAGGAGGTGGAGAAGAAGCAGGAGGTGGAGAAGGAGAAGGAGGTGGAGAAGGAGCAGGACGTGGAGAAGGAGAAGGAGCCTGAGTTGGAGAAGGAGCCGGAGCCGGAGCTGGAGAAGGAGCAGGAAGTGGAGAAGGAGCAGTTTGTGGAGAACGAGCTGGAGGAATAGAACAAGCTGGAGGAGGAGAAGGAGGAGGAGGAGGAGACGGAGTAGGGGGAGGAGAAGGAGCATGAGCTGGAGAAGGAGCAGGAGGTGGAGAATGAGCAGGAGATGGAGAAGGAGCAGAAGGAGGAGGGGGAGCAGAAGGACAAGGAGCAGGCGGTGGAGAAGGAGCAGGAGGAGGAGAAGGAGCAGGAGGAGGAGAAGCAGCAGGAGGAGGAGAAGAAGCAGGAGGAAGGGAAGGAGCAAGAGGTGGAGAAGGAGCAGGATGTGGAGAAGGAGCAGAAGCAGGAACAGGAGATAGAGCAGGAGGAGGAGAACGAGCAGGAGGAGGAGAAGGAGCAGGAGGAGGAGCAGTAGCAGAAGGAGGAGAAGGAGCAGGAGGAGGAAAAGGAGCCGGAGGAGGAGAAGGAGCAGGCGGAGGTGAAGGAGCAGGAGGAGGAGAAGGAGCAGGAGGTCGAGAAGTAGCAGGAAGTGGCACAGGAGAAAGCGCAGGAGAAGGAGAAGGAGCAGGAGGAGATGAAGGAGCAGGAGGTGGAGAAGGAGCAGGAGGTGGAGATGGAGCAGGAGGAGGAGAAGGTGCAGGTGGAGGAGAAAGAGCAGGAGCAGGAGGGGTAGCAGGACATGGAGCGTAAGGGGGAGAATTAGCAGGAGATGGAGAGGGATCAGGAGGTGGAGAATGAGCCGGATGAGGAGAAGGAGCAGGAGCGGGAGAGAAGCAGGTGGGGCAGATGGAGCAGGAGTAGGAGGGGTAGCAGGAGATGGAGCGGAAGGGGGAGATGGAGGAGGTGATGGGGAGCGAGCAGGACGTGGAGAAGGAGCCTGAGGTGGAGAAGGAGCAGGAGGAGGAGGACGGGCAGGAGAAGGAGGAGGAGCCAGAGGAGGAGATGGAGCAGGAGGAGGAGATGGAGCAGGAGGAAGAGATGGAGCCGGAGGAGGGGAAGTAGCAGGAGGAGGAGAAGGAGCTGGAGCAGGAGAAGGAGCAGGAGGATGTGAAGGAGCAGCAGGAGGAGAAGGAGCCGGAGGTGTTGAAGCAGCAGGAGCAGGAGGTCGAGATGGAGCAGGAGGAGGAGGGGGAGTAGAAGGAGAAGGAGCAGGAGGTGGAGAAGCAGCTGCAGGTGGAGAAGGAGCAGGAGGTGGAGAAGAAGCAGGAGGTGGAGATGGAGCAGTTTGTGGAGAACGAGCTGGAGCAGGAGAACGAGCTGGAGGAGGAGAAGGAGGAGGAGGATGAGACGGAGCAGGAGGAGGAGAAGGAGCAGGTGGAGGAGGAGGAGCCGGATGAGGAGATGGAGCAGGAGGAGATGGAGCAGGAGGAAGAGATGGAGCTGGAGGAGGAGAAGTAGCAGGAGGAGGAGAAGGAGCAGGAGGAGGAGATGGAGCCGGAGGAGCAGAATGAGCAAGAGGAGGTGAAGGAGCAGCAGGAGGAGAAGGAGCCGGATGTGGAGAAGCAGCAGGAGCAGAAGGTCGAGAAGGAGCAGGAGGAGGAGTGGGGGCAGAAGGAGAAGGAGCAGGAGGTGGAGAAGAAGCAGGAGGTGGTGAAGGAGAAGGAGGTGGAGAAGGAGCAGGACGTGGAGAAGGAGCCTGAGTTGGAGAAGGAGCCGGAGCTGGAGAAGGAGCCGGAGCTGGAGAAGGAGCCGGAGCCGGAGCTGGAGAAGGAGCAGGAAGTGGAGAAGGAGCAGTTTGTGGAGAACGAGCTGGAGGAACAGAACGAGCTGGAGGAGGAGAAGGAGGAGGAGGAGGAGACGGAGTAGGGGGAGGAGAAGGAGCAGGAGCTGGAGAAGGAGCAGGAGGTGGAGAATGAGCAGGAGGTGGAGAAGGAGCAGAAGGAGGAGGGGGAGCAGAAGGACAAGGAGCAGGCGGTGGAGAAGGAGTAGGAGGAGGAGAAGGAGCAGGAGGAGCAGAAGCAGCAGGAGGAGGAGAACAGCAGGAGGAGGAGAAGAAGCAGGAGGAAGGAAAGGAGCAAGAGGTGGAGAAGGAGCAGGACTTGGAGAAGGAGCAGAAGCAGGAACAGGAAATAGAGCAGGAGGAGGAGAACGAGCAGGAGGAGGAGAAGGAGCAGGAGGAGGAAAAGGAGGAGAAGGAGGAGAAGGAGCAGTATGTGGAGAAGGAGAAGGAGGAGGAGAAGGAGCAGGAGGAGGAAAAGGAGCCGGAGGAGGAGAAGGAGCAGGCGGAGGTGAAGGAGCAGGAGGAGGAGAAGGAGCAGGAGGTCGAGAAGTAGCAGGAAGTGGAGCAGGAGAAAGGGCAGGAGAAGGAGAAGGAGCAGGAGGTGGAGAAGGAGCAGGAGGTGGAGATGGAGCAGGAGGAGGAGAAGGTGCAGGAGGAGGAGAAAGAGCAGGAGCAGGAAGGGTAGCAGGACATGGAGCGTAAGGGGGAGAATTAGCAGGAGATGGAGAGGGATCAGGAGGTGGAGAATGAGCAGGATGGGGAGAAGGAGCAGGAGGGGGAGAGAAGCACGTGGGGCAGATGGAGCAGGAGTAGGAGGGGTCGCAGGAGATGAAGCTGAAGGGGGAGATGGAGGAGCTGATGGGGAGCGAGCAGGAGGTGGAGAATGAGCAGGAGGTGGAGAAGGACCTGGAGGTGGAGAAGGTGCAGGAAGTGGAGAAGGTGCAGGAAGTGGAGAAGGAGCAGGAGGTATCGAAGGAGCATGAGGAGGTGAAGGAGCAGGAGGAGGAGAAGGAGCCGGAAGTGGGGAAGAAGCATGAGTAGGAGAAGGAGAAGGAGGTCGAGAAGTCGCAGGAGGAGGAGGGGGAGCAGAAGGAGAAGGAGCAGGAAGTGGAGAAGGAGCAGGAGCTGGAGAAGGAGGAGGAGGTGGAGAATGAGCAGAAGGTGGAGAAGGAGCAGGCGGTCGAGAAGTAGCAGGAGGAGGAGAAGGAGCAGGAGCAGGAGAAGGAGCATGTGGAGGAGAACGTGCTGGACGAGGAGAACGAGATGGAGGAGGAGAAGGAGCAGGAGGAGGAGAAGCAGGAGGACGACGAGAAGGAGCCGGAGTTGGAGAAGCAGCAGGAGGATGAGAAGGAGCAGGAGGAGGTGATGGAGCAGGAGGAGGAGCAGGCGCAGGAGGAGGAGAAGAAGCAGAAGGAGGAGAAGGAGCAGGAGGAGTAGATGGAGCAGGAGGAGGAGATGGAGCAGGAGGAGATGGAGCAGGAGGAATAGATGGAGCTGGAGGAGGAGAAGTAGCAGGAGGAGGAGAAGGAGCAGGAGGAGGAGATGGAGCCGGAGGAGCAGAATGAGCAAGAGGAGGTGAAGGAGCAGCAGGAGGAGAAGGAGCCGGATGTGGAGAAGCAGCAGGAGCAGAAGGTCGAGAAGGAGCAGGAGGAGGAGTGGGGGCAGAAGGAGAAGGAGCAGGAGGTGGAGAAGAAGCAGGAGGTGGTGAAGGAGAAGGAGGTGGAGAAGGAGCAGGACGTGGAGAAGGAGAAGGAGCCTGAGTTGGAGAAGGAGCCGGAGCTGGAGAAGGAGCCGGAGCTGGAGAAGGAGCAGGAAGTGGAGAAGGAGCAGTTTGTGGAGAACGAGCTGGAGGAATAGAACGAGCTGGAGGAGGAGAAGGAGGAGGAGGAGGAGACGGAGTAGGGGGAGGAGAAGGAGCAGGAGCTGGAGAAGGAGCAGGAGGTGGAGAATGAGCAGGAGGTGGAGAAGGAGCAGAAGGAGGAGGGGGAGCAGAAGGATAAGGAGCAGGCGGTGGAGAAGGAGTTTGAGGAGGAGAAGGAGCAGGAGGAGCAGAAGCAGCAGGAGGAGGAGAACAGCATGAGGAGGAGAAGAAGCAGGAGGAAGGAAAGGAGCAAGAGTTGGAGAAGGAGCAGGACTTGGAGAAGGAGCAGAAGCAGGAACAGGAGATAGAGCAGGAGGAGGAGAACGAGCAGGAGGAGGAGAAGGAGCAGGAGGAGGAAAAGGAGGAGAAGGAGGAGAAGGAGCAGTAGGTGGAGAAGGAGAAGGAGGAGGAGAAGGAGCAGGAGGAGGAAAAGGAGCCGGAGGAGGAGAAGGAGCAGGCGGAGGTGAAGGAGCAGGAGGAGGAGAAGGAGCAGGAGGTCGAGAAGTAGCAGGAAGTGGAGCAGGAGAAAGGGCAGGAGAAGGAGAAGGAGCAGGAGGAGATGAAGGAGCAGGAGGTGGAGAAGGAGCAGGAGGTGGAGATGGAGCAGGAGGAGGAGAAGGTGCAGGAGGAGGAGCAAGAGCAGGAGCAGGAAGGGTAGCAGGACATGGAGCGTAAGGGGGAGAATTAGCAGGAGATGGAGAGGGATCAGGAGGTGGAGAATGAGCAGGATGGGGAGAAGGAGCAGGAGGGGGAGAGAAGCAGGTGGGGCAGATGGAGCAGGAGTAGGAGGGGTCGCAGGAGATGAAGCTGAAGGGGGAGATGGAGGAGCTGATGGGGAGCGAGCAGGAGGTGGAGAAGGAGCAGGAGGAGGAGAAGTAGCAGGAGGAGGTGAAGGAGCAGGAGGAGGAGAAGGAGCCGGAGGTGGAGATGGAGCAGGAGGAGGAGGACGAGCAGGAGAAGGAGGAGGAGCCGGAGGAGGAGATGTAGCAGGAGGAGGAGATGGAGCAGGAGGAAGAGATCGAGCCAGAGGAGGGGAAGTAGCAGGAGGAGGAGAAGGAGCCGGAGCAGGAGAAGGAGCATGAGGAGCAGAATGAGCAAGAGGAGGTGAAGGAGCAGCAGGAGGAGCAGGAGCCGGATGTGGAGAAGCAGCAGGAGCAGGAGGTCGAGAAGGAGCAGGAGGAGGAGTGGGGGCAGAAGGAGAATGAGAAGGAGGTGGAGAAGAAGCAGGAGGTGGAGAAGGAGAAGGAGGTGGAGAAGGAGCAGGACGTGGAGAAGGAGAAGGAGCCTGAGTTGGAGAAGGAGCCGGAGCCGGAGCTGGAGAAGGAGCAGGAAGTGGAGAAGGAGCAGTTTGTGGAGAACGAGCTGGAGGAATAGAACAAGCTGGAGGAGGAGAAGGAGGAGGAGGAGGAGACGGAGTAGGGGGAGGAGAAGGAGCATGAGCTGGAGAAGGAGCAGGAGGTGGAGAATGAGCAGGAGATGGAGAAGGAGCAGAAGGAGGAGGGGGAGCAGAAGGACAAGGAGCAGGCGGTGGAGAAGGAGCAGGAGGAGGAGAAGGAGCAGGAGGAGGAGAAGCAGCAGGAGGAGGAGAAGAAGCAGGAGGAAGGGAAGGAGCAAGAGGTGGAGAAGGAGCAGGATGTGGAGAAGGAGCAGAAGCAGGAACAGGAGATAGAGCAGGAGGAGGAGAACGAGCAGGAGGAGGAGAAGGAGCAGGAGGAGGAGCAGTAGCAGAAGGAGGAGAAGGAGCAGGAGGAGGAAAAGGAGCCGGAGGAGGAGAAGGAGCAGGCGGAGGTGAAGGAGCAGGAGGAGGAGAAGGAGCAGGAGGTCGAGAAGTAGCAGGAAGTGGCACAGGAGAAAGCGCAGGAGAAGGAGAAGGAGCAGGAGGAGATGAAGGAGCAGGAGGTGGAGAAGGAGCAGGAGGTGGAGATGGAGCAGGAGGAGGAGAAGGTGCAGGTGGAGGAGAAAGAGCAGGAGCAGGAGGGGTAGCAGGACATGGAGCGTAAGGGGGAGAATTAGCAGGAGATGGAGAGGGATCAGGAGGTGGAGAATGAGCCGGATGAGGAGAAGGAGCAGGAGCGGGAGAGAAGCAGGTGGGGCAGATGGAGCAGGAGTAGGAGGGGTAGCAGGAGATGGAGCGGAAGGGGGAGATGGAGGAGGTGATGGGGAGCGAGCAGGACGTGGAGAAGGAGCCTGAGGTGGAGAAGGAGCAGGAGGAGGAGGACGGGCAGGAGAAGGAGGAGGAGCCAGAGGAGGAGATGGAGCAGGAGGAGGAGATGGAGCAGGAGGAAGAGATGGAGCCGGAGGAGGGGAAGTAGCAGGAGGAGGAGAAGGAGCTGGAGCAGGAGAAGGAGCAGGAGGATGTGAAGGAGCAGCAGGAGGAGAAGGAGCCGGAGGTGTTGAAGCAGCAGGAGCAGGAGGTCGAGATGGAGCAGGAGGAGGAGGGGGAGTAGAAGGAGAAGGAGCAGGAGGTGGAGAAGCAGCTGCAGGTGGAGAAGGAGCAGGAGGTGGAGAAGAAGCAGGAGGTGGAGATGGAGCAGTTTGTGGAGAACGAGCTGGAGCAGGAGAACGAGCTGGAGGAGGAGAAGGAGGAGGAGGATGAGACGGAGCAGGAGGAGGAGAAGGAGCAGGTGGAGGAGGAGGAGCCGGATGAGGAGATGGAGCAGGAGGAGATGGAGCAGGAGGAAGAGATGGAGCTGGAGGAGGAGAAGTAGCAGGAGGAGGAGAAGGAGCAGGAGGAGGAGATGGAGCCGGAGGAGCAGAATGAGCAAGAGGAGGTGAAGGAGCAGCAGGAGGAGAAGGAGCCGGATGTGGAGAAGCAGCAGGAGCAGAAGGTCGAGAAGGAGCAGGAGGAGGAGTGGGGGCAGAAGGAGAAGGAGCAGGAGGTGGAGAAGAAGCAGGAGGTGGTGAAGGAGAAGGAGGTGGAGAAGGAGCAGGACGTGGAGAAGGAGCCTGAGTTGGAGAAGGAGCCGGAGCTGGAGAAGGAGCCGGAGCTGGAGAAGGAGCCGGAGCCGGAGCTGGAGAAGGAGCAGGAAGTGGAGAAGGAGCAGTTTGTGGAGAACGAGCTGGAGGAACAGAACGAGCTGGAGGAGGAGAAGGAGGAGGAGGAGGAGACGGAGTAGGGGGAGGAGAAGGAGCAGGAGCTGGAGAAGGAGCAGGAGGTGGAGAATGAGCAGGAGGTGGAGAAGGAGCAGAAGGAGGAGGGGGAGCAGAAGGACAAGGAGCAGGCGGTGGAGAAGGAGTAGGAGGAGGAGAAGGAGCAGGAGGAGCAGAAGCAGCAGGAGGAGGAGAACAGCAGGAGGAGGAGAAGAAGCAGGAGGAAGGAAAGGAGCAAGAGGTGGAGAAGGAGCAGGACTTGGAGAAGGAGCAGAAGCAGGAACAGGAAATAGAGCAGGAGGAGGAGAACGAGCAGGAGGAGGAGAAGGAGCAGGAGGAGGAAAAGGAGGAGAAGGAGGAGAAGGAGCAGTATGTGGAGAAGGAGAAGGAGGAGGAGAAGGAGCAGGAGGAGGAAAAGGAGCCGGAGGAGGAGAAGGAGCAGGCGGAGGTGAAGGAGCAGGAGGAGGAGAAGGAGCAGGAGGTCGAGAAGTAGCAGGAAGTGGAGCAGGAGAAAGGGCAGGAGAAGGAGAAGGAGCAGGAGGTGGAGAAGGAGCAGGAGGTGGAGATGGAGCAGGAGGAGGAGAAGGTGCAGGAGGAGGAGAAAGAGCAGGAGCAGGAAGGGTAGCAGGACATGGAGCGTAAGGGGGAGAATTAGCAGGAGATGGAGAGGGATCAGGAGGTGGAGAATGAGCAGGATGGGGAGAAGGAGCAGGAGGGGGAGAGAAGCACGTGGGGCAGATGGAGCAGGAGTAGGAGGGGTCGCAGGAGATGAAGCTGAAGGGGGAGATGGAGGAGCTGATGGGGAGCGAGCAGGAGGTGGAGAATGAGCAGGAGGTGGAGAAGGACCTGGAGGTGGAGAAGGTGCAGGAAGTGGAGAAGGTGCAGGAAGTGGAGAAGGAGCAGGAGGTATCGAAGGAGCATGAGGAGGTGAAGGAGCAGGAGGAGGAGAAGGAGCCGGAAGTGGGGAAGAAGCATGAGTAGGAGAAGGAGAAGGAGGTCGAGAAGTCGCAGGAGGAGGAGGGGGAGCAGAAGGAGAAGGAGCAGGAAGTGGAGAAGGAGCAGGAGCTGGAGAAGGAGGAGGAGGTGGAGAATGAGCAGAAGGTGGAGAAGGAGCAGGCGGTCGAGAAGTAGCAGGAGGAGGAGAAGGAGCAGGAGCAGGAGAAGGAGCATGTGGAGGAGAACGTGCTGGACGAGGAGAACGAGATGGAGGAGGAGAAGGAGCAGGAGGAGGAGAAGCAGGAGGACGACGAGAAGGAGCCGGAGTTGGAGAAGCAGCAGGAGGATGAGAAGGAGCAGGAGGAGGTGATGGAGCAGGAGGAGGAGCAGGCGCAGGAGGAGGAGAAGAAGCAGAAGGAGGAGAAGGAGCAGGAGGAGTAGATGGAGCAGGAGGAGGAGATGGAGCAGGAGGAGATGGAGCAGGAGGAATAGATGGAGCTGGAGGAGGAGAAGTAGCAGGAGGAGGAGAAGGAGCAGGAGGAGGAGATGGAGCCGGAGGAGCAGAATGAGCAAGAGGAGGTGAAGGAGCAGCAGGAGGAGAAGGAGCCGGATGTGGAGAAGCAGCAGGAGCAGAAGGTCGAGAAGGAGCAGGAGGAGGAGTGGGGGCAGAAGGAGAAGGAGCAGGAGGTGGAGAAGAAGCAGGAGGTGGTGAAGGAGAAGGAGGTGGAGAAGGAGCAGGACGTGGAGAAGGAGAAGGAGCCTGAGTTGGAGAAGGAGCCGGAGCTGGAGAAGGAGCCGGAGCTGGAGAAGGAGCAGGAAGTGGAGAAGGAGCAGTTTGTGGAGAACGAGCTGGAGGAATAGAACGAGCTGGAGGAGGAGAAGGAGGAGGAGGAGGAGACGGAGTAGGGGGAGGAGAAGGAGCAGGAGCTGGAGAAGGAGCAGGAGGTGGAGAATGAGCAGGAGGTGGAGAAGGAGCAGAAGGAGGAGGGGGAGCAGAAGGATAAGGAGCAGGCGGTGGAGAAGGAGCAGGAGGAGCAGAAGCAGCAGGAGGAGGAGAACAGCATGAGGAGGAGAAGAAGCAGGAGGAAGGAAAGGAGCAAGAGTTGGAGAAGGAGCAGGACTTGGAGAAGGAGCAGAAGCAGGAACAGGAGATAGAGCAGGAGGAGGAGAACGAGCAGGAGGAGGAGAAGGAGCAGGAGGAGGAAAAGGAGGAGAAGGAGGAGAAGGAGCAGTAGGTGGAGAAGGAGAAGGAGGAGGAGAAGGAGCAGGAGGAGGAAAAGGAGCCGGAGGAGGAGAAGGAGCAGGCGGAGGTGAAGGAGCAGGAGGAGGAGAAGGAGCAGGAGGTCGAGAAGTAGCAGGAAGTGGAGCAGGAGAAAGGGCAGGAGAAGGAGAAGGAGCAGGAGGAGATGAAGGAGCAGGAGGTGGAGAAGGAGCAGGAGGTGGAGATGGAGCAGGAGGAGGAGAAGGTGCAGGAGGAGGAGCAAGAGCAGGAGCAGGAAGGGTAGCAGGACATGGAGCGTAAGGGGGAGAATTAGCAGGAGATGGAGAGGGATCAGGAGGTGGAGAATGAGCAGGATGGGGAGAAGGAGCAGGAGGGGGAGAGAAGCAGGTGGGGCAGATGGAGCAGGAGTAGGAGGGGTCGCAGGAGATGAAGCTGAAGGGGGAGATGGAGGAGCTGATGGGGAGCGAGCAGGAGGTGGAGAATGAGCAGGAGGTGGAGAAGGACCTGGAGGTGGAGGAGGAGCAGGAGGAGGAGAAGGAGCAGGAGGAGGAGAAGGAGCAGGAAGTGGAGAAGGAGCAGGAAGTGGAGAAGGTGCAGGAAGTGGCGAAGGAGCAGGAGGTATCGAAGGAGCATGAGGAGGTGAAGGAGCAGGATCGGGAGAAGGATCCGGAGGTGGGGAAGGAGCAGGGGGAGGAGAAGGAACAGGAGGGAGAGAAGGAGCAGGAGATGGAGAAGGAGAAGGAGGAAATGAAGGAGAATGAGGAGGTGAAGGAGCAGGAGGAGGAGAAGGAGCCGGAGGTGGGGAAGAAGCATAAGTAGGAGAAGGAGAAGGAGGTCGAGAAGTCGCAGGAGGAGGAGGGGGAGCAGAAGGAGAAGGAGCAGGAAGTGGAGAAGGAGCAGGAGCTGGAGAAGGAGGAGGAGGTGGAGAAGTAGCAGGAGGAGGAGAAGGAGCAGGAGCAGGAGAAGGAGCATGTGGAGGAGAACGTGCTGGACGAGGAGAACGAGATGGAGGAGGAGAAGGAGCAGGAGGAGGAGAAGCAGGAGGACGACGAGAAGGAGCCGGAGTTGGAGAAGCAGCAGGAGGAGGAGAAGGAGCAGGAGGAGGTGATGGAGCAGGAGGAGGAGCAGGCGCATGAGGAGGAGAAGAAGCAGAAGGAGGAGAAGGAGCAGGAGGAGGAGATGGAGCAGGAGGAGGAGATGGAGCCGGAGGTGGAGAAGGAGGAGGAGGAGGTGAAGGAGCAGGAGGTGGAGAAGGAGCAGGATGAGGAGAAGGAGCCGGAGGTGCAGAAGGATCAGGAGGAGGAGAAGGAGCAGGACGTGGAGAAGGAGCAGGAGGAGATGAATGAGCAGGAGGAGGAGTAGGAGCAGGAGGAGAAGGTGGAGAAGGAGCAGGAAGAGAAGGAGCAGGAGGAGGAGAAGGAGCAGGAGGAGGTGAAGGAGCAGGAGGAGGTGAAGGAGCAGGAGGAGGAGAAGGAGCAGGAGCAGGAGAACGTTGTGGAGAACGTGCTGGAGGAGGATAACGAGCTGGTGGACGAGACGGTGATGGAGGAGGAGAACGAGCTGGAGGAGGTGAACGAGCTGGAGGAGGAGAACGAACTGGAGGAGCAGAACGAGCTGGAGGAGGAGAATGCGCAGGAGGAGGAGAAGGAGCCGGAGGTGGAGAATGAGCAGGAGGAGGAGAAGGAGTAGGAGGTCGAGAAGTAGCAGGAGGAGAAGGCGGAGCAGAAGGAGAAGGAGCAGGAGTTGGTGAAGGAGCAGGAGCTGGACAAGGAGCAGGAGGTGGAGAACGAGCAGGATGAGGAGACGGAGCAGCAGCAGGAGAAGAAGCATGTTGTGCAGAACGTACTGGACGAGGAGAACGAGCTGGAGGAGGAGAAGGAGCAGGAGGAGGAGAAGCAGGAGGAGGAGGAGAAGGAGCCGGAGGTGCAGAAGGAGCAGGAGTAGGAAAAGGAGTCCGACGTGAAGAAGGAACAGGAGGAGAAGAAGGAGCAGGAGCTGGAGAAGGGGCAGGAGGAGGAAGGGAGCAGGTGGAGGAGAAGGAGCTGGAGGTGGAGAAGGAGCTGGAGGTGGAGAAGGAGCAGGAGGTGGAGAAGAAGCAGGAGGAGGAGAAGGAACAGAAGGTTAAGACGGAGCAGGAGGAGGAGAAAGGATAGCAACAGGAGAAAGAGCAGGTTGTGGAGAACGAACAGAAGTAGGAAAAGGAGCAGGAGGAGGAGAAGGAGCAGGAGGTGGAGAAGGAGCAGGAGGAGGAGAATGAGAAGGAGCAGGAACAGGAGATGGAGCAGGAGGTGGAGAAGGAGCAGGAGGAGGGGAAGGTGCAGGTTGCGGGTAAGGTGCAGGAGTCGGAGGGGGAGCAGGAGGTGGAGCGGGAGGTGTAGTCGGAGATGGAGAGGGGTCAGGAGGAGGAAAAAGAGCCAGAGTTGAATAAGATACCGGAGGTGGAGAAGGAGCCGGAGGTGGAGAAGCAGCCGGAGGTGGAGAAGGAGCAGGAGGTGGGGAAGGAGCCGGAGGAGGAGATGGAGCAGGAGCAGGAGATGGAGCCGGAGGTGGAGAAGGAGGAGGGGGAGGTGAAGGAGCAGGAGGTGGAGAAGGAGAAGGAGAAGGAGCCGGAGGTGGAGATGGATCAGGAGGAGGAGATGGAGCAGGAGGTGGAGAAGGAGCAGGAACAGGAGAATGAGCAGGACGTGGAGAAGGAGCAGGAGGAGGTGAATGAGCCGGAGGAGCAGAAAAAGCAGGAGGAGGAGATGGAGCCGGAGGAGGAGAAGGAGCAGGAGGAGGAGAAGGAACAGGAGGAGGAGAAGGAGCAGGAGGAGGTGAAGGAGCAGGAGGAGGAGAAGGAGCAGGAGGAGGAGAAGGAGCAGGAGGAGGAGAAGGAACAGGAGGTGGAGAAGGAGCAGAAGGAGGAGAAGGAGAAGGAGCAGGAACAGGAGATGGAGCAGGAGGTGGAGAAGGAGCAGGAGGAGGTGAAGGAGCAGGAGGAGGTGAAGAAGCAGGAGGAGGAGAAGGAACAGAAGGGGAAGACGGAGCAGGAGGAGGAGAAGGAGAAGGAGCAGGAACAGGAGAATGAGCAGGACGTGGAGAAGGAGCAGGAGGAGGTGAATGAGCCGGAGGAGCAGAAAAAGCAGGAGGAGGAGATGGAGCCGGAGGAGGAGAAGGAGCAGGAGGAGGAGAAGGAACAGGAGGAGGAGAAGGAGCAGGAGGAGGTGAAGGAGCAGGAGGTGGAGAAGGAGCAGGAGGAGGAGAAGGAGCAGGAGGAGGAGAAGGAACAGGAGGTGGAGAAGGAGCAGAAGGAGGACAAGGAGAAGGAGCAGGAACAGGAGATGGAGCAGGAGGTGGAGAAGGAGCAGGAGGAGGTGAAGGAACAGGAGGAGGTGAAGAAGCAGGAGGAGGAGAAGGAACAGAAGGTGAAGACGGAGCAGGAGGAGGAGAAAGTGCAGCAACAGGAAAAAGAGCACGTTGTGGAGAACGAACAGAAGTAGGAAAAGGAGCAGGGGGAGGAGAAGGAGCAGGAGGAGGAGAAGGAGCAGGAGGAGGAGAAGGAGCAGGAGGAGGAGAAGGAACAGGAGGTGGAGAAGGAGCAGGAGGAGGAGAAGGAGAAGGAGCAGGAACAGGAGATGGAGCAGGAGGTGGAGAAGGAGCAGGAGGAGGTGAAGGAGCAGGAGGAGGTGAAGGAGCATGATGAGGGGAAGGTGCAGGTTGAGGGGAAGGTGCAGGAGTCGGAGGGGGAGCAGGAGGTGGAGCGGGAGGGGCAGTAGGAGATGGAGAGGGGGCAGGAGGAGGAAAAAGAGCCAGAGTTGGATAAGATACCGGAGGCGGAGAAGGAGCCGGAGGTGGAGAAGGAGCCGGATGTGGAGAAGGAGCAGGAGGTGGAGCAGGAGGAGCAGATTGTGGAGAAGGAGCAGGAGGAGGAGATGGAGCAGGAGGAGGAGATGGAGCCGGAGGTGGAGAAGGAGGAGGAGGAGGTGAATGAGCAGGAGGTGGAGAAGGAGCAGGAGGAGGAGATGGAGCAGGACGTGGAGAAGGAGCAGGAGGAGGTGAATGAGCAGGAGGAGGAGAAGGAGCCGGAGGTGGAGAAGGAGCAGGAGGAGGTGAATGAGCCGGAGGAGGTGAATGAGCAGGAGGAGGAGAAGGAACAGGAGGAGGAGAAGGAGCAGGAGGAGGTGAATGAGCAGGAGGAGGAGAAGGAGCCGGAGGTGGAGAAGGAGCAGGAGGAGGTGAATGAGCCGGAGGAGCAGAAAAAGCAGGAGGAGGAGATGGAGCCGGAGGACGAGAAGGAGCAGGAGGAGGAGAATGAGCAGGAGGAGGTGAAGGAGCAGGAGGAGGTGAAGGTGCAAGAGGAGGAGAAGGAGCAGGAGAAGGTTGTGGAGAACGAGCTGGAGGGGGAAAACGAGCTGGTGCAGGAGACGGGGCTGGAGGAGGAGAACGAGCTGGAGGAGGTGAACGAGCTGGAGGAAGAGAACGAACTGGAGGAGCAGAACGAGCTGGAGGAGGAGAATGCGCAGGAGGAGGAGAAGGACCAAATGGTGGAGAAGGAGCAGGGGGAGGAGAAGGAGCAGGAGGAGGAGAAGGAGCCTGAGGTGGAGAATGAGCAGGAGGAGGAGAAGGAGCAGGAGGTCGAGAAGTACCAGGAGGAGGAGGCGGAGCAGAAGGAGAAGGAGCAGGAGGTGGAGAAGGAGCAGGAGCTGGACAAGGAGCAGGAGGTGGAGAACGAGCAGGATGAGGAGAAGGAGCAGCAGCAGGAGAAGAAGCATGTTGTGCAGAACGTACTGGACGAGGAGAACGAGCTGGAGGAGGAGAAGGAGCAGGAGGAGGAGAAGCAGGAGGTGGAGGAGAAGGAGCCGGAGGTGCATGAGGAGCAGGAGGAGGAGAAGGAGTCCGAGGTGAAGAAGGAACAGGAGGAGAAGAAGGAGCAGGAGCTGGAGAAGGGGCAGGAGGAGGAGGGGAGCAGGTGGAGGAGAAGGAGCTGGAGGTGAAGAAGGAGCTGGAGGTGGAGAAGGAGCAGGAGGTGGAGAAGAAGCAGGAGGAGGAGATGGAGCCGGAGGTGAAGAAGGAGAAGGAGGAGGAGGAGCAGGAGGTCGATAAGTAGCAGCAGGAGAAGGAGCAGGAGTTGGAGTAGTATCAGGAGTAGGAGAAGCGAGAAGGAGCAGGAGGAGGAGAAGGAGCAGGAGGTGGAGAAGGAGCAGGAGGAAGAGAAGGAGCAGGAGGAGGAGAAGGGGCAGGAGGAGGAGGGGAGAAGGTGGAGGAGAAGGAGCTGGAGGTGAAGAAGGAGCTGGAGGTGGAGAAGGAGCAGGAGGTGGAGCGGGGTGGGCAGCAGGAGATGGAGAGGAAAAAGCAGGAGGAGGAAAAAGCGCCAGAGTTGATTAAGATACCGGACGTGGAGAAGGAACCGTCGGTGGAGAAGGAGCCGGAGGTGGAGTAGGAGCCGGAGGAGGAGGTGGAGCAGGAGGCGCAGTTTGTGGAGAAGGAGCTGGAGGAGAAGGAGCAGGAGGAGAAGAGGCATCCGGAGGAGGAGAAGCAGCAGGAGGTGAAGAATGAGCAGGAGGTGAAGAATGAGCAGGAGGAGGAGGGGGAGCAGAAGGAGAAGGAGCAGGAGGAGGAGATGGAGCCGGAGGTGAAGAAGGAGAAGGAGGAGGAGGAGCAGGAGGTCGATAAGTAGCAGCAGGAGAAGGAGCAGGAGGTGGAGAAGTATCAGGAGGAGGAGAAGCGAGAAGGAGCAGGAGGAGGAGAAGGAGCAGGAGGAGGAGGTGGAGCAGGAGGAGCAGATTGTGGAGAAGGAGCTGGTGGAGAAGGATCAGGAGGAGGAGAAGCAGCCGGAGGAGGAGAAGCAGCAGGAGGTGAAGAATGAGCAGGAGGTGAAGAATGAGCAGGAGGAGGAGGGGAGCAGAAGGAGAAGGAGCAGGAGGAGGAGATGGAGCTGGAGGTGAAGAAGGAGCTGGAGGTGGAGAAGGAGCAGGAGGTGGAGAAGAAGCAGGAGGAGGAGAAGGAAAAGAAGATGAAGACGGAGCAGGAGGAGGAGAAACTGCAGCAACAGGAGAAAGAGCAGGTTGTGGAGAAGGAGCAGGAGGAGGTGAAGGAGCAGGAGGAGGTGAAGGAGCATGATGAGGGGAAGGTGCAGATTGAGGGGAAGGTGCAGGAGTAGGAGGGGGAGCAGGAGGTGGAGCGGGATGGGTAGTAGGAGATGGAGAGGGGGCAGGAGGAGGAAAAAACGCCAGAGTTGGATAAGATACCGGAGGTGGAGAAGGAGCAGGAGGTGGGGAAGGAACAGGATGAGAAGGAGAAGGAGGTGGAGCAGGAGGAGCAGATTGTGGAGAAGGAGCTGGAGGAGAAGGAGCAGGAGGAGGAGAAGCAGCCGGAGGAGGAGAAACAGCAGGAGGTGAAGAATGAGCAGGAGGTGAAGAATGAGCAGGAGGAGCAGGGGAGCAGAAGGAGAAGGAGTAGGAGGTGGAGATGGAGCCGGAGGTGAAGAAGGAGAAGGAGGAGGAGGAGCAGGAGGTCGATAAGTAGCAGCAGGAGAAGGAGCAGGAGGTGGAGAAGTATCAGCAGGAGGAGAAGCGAGAAGGAGCAGGAGGAGGAGAAGGAGTTGGAGGTGGAGAAGGAGCAGGAGGAAGAGAAGGAGCAGGAGGAGGAGAAGGGGCAGGAGGAGGAGGGGAGCAGGTGGAGGAGAAGGAGCTGGAGGTGAAGAAGGAGATGGAGGTGGAGAAGGAGCAGGAGGTGGAGAAGAAGCAGGAGGAGGAGAAGGAACAGAAGGTGAAGACGGAGCAGGAGGAGGAGAAAGTGCAGCAACAGTAGAAAGAGCAGGTTGTGGAGAAGGAGCAGTAGGAGGTGAAGGAGCAGGAGGAGGTGAAGGAGCATGATGAGGGGAAGGTGCAGGTTGAGGCGAAGGTGCAGGAGCAGGAGGTGGAGCGGGGTGGGCAGTAGGAGATGGAGAGGAAAAAGCAGGAGGAGGAAAAAGCGCCAGAGTTGGATAAGATACCGGAGGTGGAGAAGGAGCAGGAGGTGGAGAAGGAACAGGATGAGAAGGAGAAGGAGGTGGAGCAGGAGGAGCAGATTGTGGAGAAGGAGCTGGTGGAGAAGGAGCAGGAGGAGGAGAAGCAGCCGGAGGAGGAGAAGCAGCAGGAGGTGAAGAATGAGCAGGAGGTGAAGAATGAGCAGGAGGAGGAGGGGAGCAGAAGGAGAAGGAGCAGGAGGAGGAGATGGAGCCGGAGGTGAAGAAGGAGAAGGAGGTGGAGGAGCAGGAGGTCGATAAGTAGCAGCAGGAGAAGGAGCAGGAGGTGGAGAAGTATCAGGAGGAGGAGAAGCGAGAAGGAGCAGGAGGAGGAGAAGGAGTAGGAGGTGGAGAAGGATCAGGAGGAAGAGAAGGAGCAGTAGGAGGAGAAGGGGCAGGAGGAGGAGGGGAGCAGTTAAAGGAGAAGGAGCTGGAGGAGAAGAAGGAGCTGGAGGTGGAGAAGGAGCAGGAGGTGGAGAAGAAGCAGGAGGAGGAGAAGGAACAGAAGGTGAAGACGGAGCAGGAGGAGGAGAAAGTGCAGCAACAGTAGAAAGAGCAGGTTGTGGAGAAGGAGCAGGAGGAGGTTAAGGAGCTGGAGGAGGTGAAGGAGCATGATGAGGGGTATGTGCAGGTTGAGGGGAAGGTGCAGGAGCAGGAGGTGGAGCGGGGTGGGCAGTAGGAGATGGAGAGGAAAAAGCAGGAGGAGGAAAAAACGCCAGAGTTGGATAAGATACCGGAGGTGGAGAAGGAACCGGAGGTGGAGAAGGAGCCGGAGGTGGAGAAGAAGCAGGAGGAGGAGAAGGAACAGAAGGTGAAGACGGAGCAGGATGAGGAGAAAGTGCAGCAACAGGAGGAAGAGCAGGTTGTGGAGAAGGAGCAGGAGGATGTGAAGGAGCAGGAGGAGGTGAAGGAGCAGGAGGTGGAGAAGGAGTAGGAGGTGGAGAAGAAGCAGGAGGAGGAGAAGGAACAGAAGGTGAAGACTGAGCAGGATGAGGAGAAAATGCAGCAACAGGAGAAAGAGCAGGTTGTGGAGAAGGAGCAGTAGGAGGTGAAGGAGCAGGAGGAGGTGAAGGAGCATGATGAGGGGAAGGTGCAGGTTGAGGCGAAGGTGCAGGAGCAGGAGGTGGAGCGGGGTGGGCAGTAGGAGATGGAGAGGAAAAAGCAGGAGGAGGAAAAAGCGCCAGAGTTGGATAAGATACCGGAGGTGGAGAAGGAGCAGGAGGTGGGGAAGGAACAGGATGAGAAGGAGAAGGAGGTGGAGCAGGAGGAGCAGATTGTGGAGAAGGAGCTGGTGGAGAAGGAGCAGGAGGAGGAGAAGCAGCCGGAGGAGGAGAAGCAGCAGGAGGTGAAGAATGAGCAGGAGGTGAAGAATGAGCAGGAGGAGGAGGGGAGCAGAAGGAGAAGGAGCAGGAGGAGGAGATGGAGCCGGAGGTGAAGAAGGAGAAGGAGGTGGAGGAGCAGGAGGTCGATAAGTAGCAGCAGGAGAAGGAGCAGGAGGTGGAGAAGTATCAGGAGGAGGAGAAGCGAGAAGGAGCAGGAGGAGGAGAAGGAGTAGGAGGTGGAGAAGGATCAGGAGGAAGAGAAGGAGCAGTAGGAGGAGAAGGGGCAGGAGGAGGAGGGGAGCAGTTAAAGGAGAAGGAGCTGGAGGAGAAGAAGGAGCTGGAGGTGGAGAAGGAGCAGGAGGTGGAGAAGAAGCAGGAGGAGGAGAAGGAACAGAAGGTGAAGACGGAGCAGGAGGAGGAGAAAGTGCAGCAACAGTAGAAAGAGCAGGTTGTGGAGAAGGAGCAGGAGGAGGTTAAGGAGCTGGAGGAGGTGAAGGAGCATGATGAGGGGTATGTGCAGGTTGAGGGGAAGGTGCAGGAGCAGGAGGTGGAGCGGGGTGGGCAGTAGGAGATGGAGAGGAAAAAGCAGGAGGAGGAAAAAGCGCCAGAGTTGGATAAGATACCGGAGGTGGAGAAGGAACCGGAGGTGGAGAAGGAGCCGGAGGTGGAGAAGAAGCAGGAGGAGGAGAAGGAACAGAAGGTGAAGACGGAGCAGGATGAGGAGAAAGTGCAGCAACAGGAGGAAGAGCAGGTTGTGGAGAAGGAGCAGGAGGATGTGAAGGAGCAGGAGGAGGTGAAGGAGCAGGAGGTGGAGAAGGAGTAGGAGGTGGAGAAGAAGCAGGAGGAGGAGAAGGAACAGAAGGTGAAGACTGAGCAGGATGAGGAGAAAATGCAGCAACAGGAGAAAGAGCAGGTTGTGGAGAAGGAGCAGGAGGATGTGAAGGAGCAGGAGGAGGTGAAGGAGCAGGAGGTGGAGAAGGAGTAGGAGGTGGAGAAGAAGCAGGAGGAGGAGAAGGAACAGAAGGTGAAGACTGAGCAGGATGAGGAGAAAATGCAGCAACAGGAGAAAGAGCAGGTTGTGGAGAAGGAGCAGTAGGAGGTGAAGGAGCAGGAGGAGGTGAAGGAGCATGATGAGGGGAAGGTGCAGGTTGAGGCGAAGGTGCAGGAGCAGGAGGTGGAGCGGGGTGGGCAGTAGGAGATGGAGAGGAAAAAGCAAGAGGAGGAAAAAGCGCCAGAGTTGGATAAGATACCGGAGGTGGAGAAGGAGCAGGAGGTGGGGAAGGAACAGGATGAGAAGGAGAAGGAGGTGGAGCAGGAGGAGCAGATTGTGGAGAAGGAGCTGGTGGAGAAGGAGCAGGAGGAGGAGAAGCAGCCGGAGGAGGAGAAGCAGCAGGAGGTGAAGAATGAGCAGGAGGTGAAGAATGAGCAGGAGGAGGAGGGGAGCAGAAGGAGAAGGAGCAGGAGGAGGAGATGGAGCCGGAGGTGAAGAAGGAGAAGGAGGTGGAGGAGCAGGAGGTCGATAAGTAGCAGCAGGAGAAGGAGCAGGAGGTGGAGAAGTATCAGGAGGAGGAGAAGCGAGAAGGAGCAGGAGGAGGAGAAGGAGTAGGAGGTGGAGAAGGATCAGGAGGAAGAGAAGGAGCAGTAGGAGGAGAAGGGGCAGGAGGAGGAGGGGAGCAGTTAAAGGAGAAGGAGCTGGAGGAGAAGAAGGAGCTGGAGGTGGAGAAGGAGCAGGAGGTGGAGAAGAAGCAGGAGGAGGAGAAGGAACAGAAGGTGAAGACGGAGCAGGAGGAGGAGAAAGTGCAGCAACAGTAGAAAGAGCAGGTTGTGGAGAAGGAGCAGGAGGAGGTTAAGGAGCTGGAGGAGGTGAAGGAGCATGATGAGGGGTATGTGCAGGTTGAGGGGAAGGTGCAGGAGCAGGAGGTGGAGCGGGGTGGGCAGTAGGAGATGGAGAGGAAAAAGCAGGAGGAGGAAAAAGCGCCAGAGTTGGATAAGATACCGGAGGTGGAGAAGGAACCGGAGGTGGAGAAGGAGCCGGAGGTGGAGAAGAAGCAGGAGGAGGAGAAGGAACAGAAGGTGAAGACGGAGCAGGATGAGGAGAAAGTGCAGCAACAGGAGGAAGAGCAGGTTGTGGAGAAGGAGCAGGAGGATGTGAAGGAGCAGGAGGAGGTGAAGGAGCAGGAGGTGGAGAAGGAGTAGGAGGTGGAGAAGAAGCAGGAGGAGGAGAAGGAACAGAAGGTGAAGACTGAGCAGGATGAGGAGAAAATGCAGCAACAGGAGAAAGAGCAGGTTGTGGAGAAGGAGCAGTAGGAGGTGAAGGAGCAGGAGGAGGTGAAGGAGCATGATGAGGGGAAGGTGCAGGTTGAGGCGAAGGTGCAGGAGCAGGAGGTGGAGCGGGGTGGGCAGTAGGAGATGGAGAGGAAAAAGCAGGAGGAGGAAAAAGCGCCAGAGTTGGATAAGATACCGGAGGTGGAGAAGGAGCAGGAGGTGGGGAAGGAACAGGATGAGAAGGAGAAGGAGGTGGAGCAGGAGGAGCAGATTGTGGAGAAGGAGCTGGTGGAGAAGGAGCAGGAGGAGGAGAAGCAGCCGGAGGAGGAGAAGCAGCAGGAGGTGAAGAATGAGCAGGAGGAGGAGGGGAGCAGAAGGAGAAGGAGCAGGAGGAGGAGATGGAGCCGGAGGTGAAGAAGGAGCTGGAGGTGGAGAAGGAGCAGGAGGTGGAGAAGGAGCAGGAGGAGGTGAAGGAGCATGATGAGGGGAAGGTGCAGATTGAGGGGAAGGTGCAGGAGTAGGAGGGGGAGCAGGAGGTGGAGCGGGATGGGTAGTAGGAGATGGAGAGGGGGCAGGAGGAGGAAAAAGCGCCAGAGTTGGATAAGATACCGGAGGTGGAGAAGGAGCAGGAGGTGGGGAAGGAACAGGATGAGAAGGAGAAGGAGGTGGAGCAGGAGGAGCAGATTGTGGAGAAGGAGTTGGTGGAGAAGGAGCAGGAGGAGGAGAAGCAGCCGGAGGAGGAGAAGCAGCAGGAGGTGAAGAATGAGCAGGAGGAGGACGGGAGCAGAAGGAGAAGGAGCAGGAGGAGGAGATGGAGCCGGAGGTGAAGAAGGAGAAGGAGGAGGAGGAGCAGGAGGTCGATAAGTAGCAGCAGGAGAAGGAGCAGGAGGTGGAGAAGTATCAGGAGGAGGAGAAGCGAGAAGGAGCAGGAGGAGGTGAAGGAGTAGGAGGTGGAGAAGGAGCAGGAGGAAGAGAAGGAGCAAGAGGAGGAGAAGGGGCAGGAGGAGGAGGGGAGCAGGTGGAGGAGAAGGAGCTGGAGGTGAAGAAGGAGCTGGAGGTGGAGAAGGAGCAGGAGGAGGAGAAGAAACAGGAGGAGGAGAAGGAACAGAAGGTGAAGACGGAGCAGGAGGAGGAGAAAATGCAGCAACAGGAGAAAGAGCAGGTTGTGGAGAAGGAGCAGGAGGAGGTGAAGGAGCAGGAGGAGGTGAAGGAGCATGATGAGGGGAAGGTGCAGGTTGAGGGGAAGGTGCAGGAGCAGGAGGTGGAGCGGGATGGGCAGTATGAGATGGAGAGGAAAAAGCAAGAGGAGGAAAAAGCGCCAGAGTTGGATAAGATACCGGAGGTGGAGAAGGAACCGGAGGTGGAGAAGGAGCCGGAGGTGGAGAAGAAGCAGGAGGAGGAGAAGGAACAGAAGGTGAAGACGGAGCAGGATGAGGAGAAAGTGCAGCAACAGGAGAAAGAGCAGCTTGTGGAGAAGGAGCAGGAGGAGGTGAAGGAGCAGGACGAGTTGAAGGAGCAGGAGGTGGAGAAGGAGCAGGAGGTGGAGAAGGAGCACGAGGTGGAGAAGGAGCAGGAGGTGGAGAAGGAGCAGGAGGAGGAGAAGGAGCACGAGGTGGAGAAGGAGCACGAGGTGGAGAAGAAGCAGGAGTTGGACAAGAAGCAGGAGTTGGATAAGGAGCAGGAGGAGGAGGTGGAGCAGGTGGTTGAGAAGGAGCAGGTGGTTGAGAAGGAGCAGGAATTGGAGAAGGAGCAGGAGGAGGAGAAGGAGCAGGAGGAGGAGAAGGAGCAGGAGGAGGTGAAGGAGCATGATGAGGGGAAGGTGCAGGTTGAGGGGAAGGTGCAGGAGTAGGAGGGGCAGCAGGAGGTGGAGCGGGAGGGGTAGTAGGAGATGGAGAGGGGGCAGGAGGAGGAAAAAGAGCCAATGTTGGATAAGGTACTGGAGGTGGAGAAGGAGCTGGATGTGGAGAAGGACCAGAAGGTGGAGAAGGAGCAGGAGGAGGAGAAGGAGCCGGAGGTGGAGGGGGAGCAGAAGGAGAAGGAGCAGGATGTGGAGAAGGAGCAGGAGCTGGAGAAGGAGCAGGTGGTCGAGAAGGAGTAGGAGGAGGAAAAGGAGCGTGAGGTGAAGAAGGCGGAGGAGGAGGAGAAGCAGCAGAAGGAGAAGGAGCAGGAAGAGGAGATGGAGCAGGAGGAGGAGAAGGAACAGGAGGTGGAGAAGGAGCAGGAGGAGGAGAAGTAGCAGGAGGAAAAGGAGCAGAAGGAGAAGGAATTGGAGAATGAGCAGGAGAAGGAGGAGGTGATGGAGGTGGAGGTGGGGAAGGAGCAGGAGGGGGAGAAGGATCCAGAGGGGGAGAATTAACCCAAGGGGGAGAAGGAGCAGGAGGAGGAGGGGGTGCAGAAGGAGAAGGAGCAGGAGGTGGAAAAGGAGCAGAAGGAGGGGAAGGAGCCAGGAGGAGGAGAAGGAGCAGCAGGTGGAGAAGGAGCAGGAGGTGGAGATGGACCATGAGGTGCAGAAGTAGCAGGAGCAGGAGAATGAACAGGACGTGGAGAAGTAGCTGGAGGAGGAGAAGGAGAAGGAGCCTGAATTTTAGAAGGAGCCGGAGGTGGAGGAGGAGCACGAAGAAAAGAACGAGGTGGAGACGGAAAACGAGCTGGAGGAGGAGAAGGAGCAGGAAGAGGAGAAGGAGCAGGAGGTGGAGAAGGAGCTGGACAAGGAGCAAGAGCAGGAGAAGGAGCAGGAGCAGGAGCAGGAGGAGGAGAACGAGCAGGAGGAGGAGAAGGAGCAGGAGGGGGAGAAGGAGCAGGAGGAGGAGATGGAGCAGGAGGTGGAGAAGGAGCAGGAGGAGGAGGCGGAGCAGAATGAGATGGAACAGGCGGTGGAGAAGGAGCAGGATGAGGAGAAGGAGCAGGAGGAGGAAAATGAGCAGGAGCAGGAGAAGGAGCAGGAGGAGGATAAGGAGCAGAAGGAGGAAAAGGAGCTGGAGGAGGAGAAGGAGCAGGATGTGGAGAAGGAGGAGGAGGAGAAGGTGCAGGTGAAGGAGAAGGAGCTGGAAGTGGAGAAGGAGCTGGAGAAGGAAAAGGAGCAGGAGCAGGAGAAGGAGCAGGAGCAGGAGCAGGAGGAGGAGAAGGAGCAGGAGGAGGAGAAGGAGCAGGAGGGGGAGTAGGAGCAGGAGGAGGAGAAGGAGCAGGAGGTGGAGAAGGAGCAGGAGGAGGAGGTGGAGCAGAATGAGATGGAGCAGGCGGTGGAGACGGAGCAGGATGAGGAGAAGGAGCAGGAGGAGGAGAAGGAGCAGGAGGAGGAAAATGAGCAGGAGGAGGAGAGGAGCAGGAGGAGAAGTAGCAGGAGGAGGAGAAGGAGCAGGAGTAGGAGAAGGAGCAGGAGGAGGAAAAGGAGCTGGAGGAGGAGAAGGAGCAGGATGTGGAGAAGGAGGAGGAGGATGAGAAGGAGCTGGAAGTAGAGAATGAGCAGGAGGTGGAGAAGGAAGAGGAGGAGGAGAAGGAGGAGGAGGAGGTGAAGGTTCAGGAGGATGAGAAGGAGCAGGAGGAGGAGAAGGTGCAGGAGGGGGAGAAGGAGCAGGAGATGGAGAGTGAGCTGGAGGTGGAGATGGAGCAGGAGGTGGAGAAGGAACAGGAGATGGAAAAGGAACTGGATGTGGAGAAGGAGGAGGAGGAGGAGGAGAAGGTGCAGTAGGATGAGAAGGAGCCGGAGGAGGAGAAGAAGCAGGAGGAGGAAAAGGATCAGGAGGAGGAGAAGGAGCAGGAGGAGGAGATGGAGCAGGATGTGGAGAAGTAGCGGGAGGAGGAGAAGGAGAAGGAGCCTGAGTTGGAGAAGGAGCAGGAGGAGGAGGTGGAGCAGAATGAGATGGAGCAGGCGGTGGAGAAGGAGCAGGATGAGGAGAAGGAGCAGGAGGATGGGAAGGAGCAGGAGGGGGAGAAGGAGCAGGAGGAGGAGAAGGAGCAGGAGGTGGAGAAGGAGCAGGAGGAGTAGGTAAAGCAGAATGAGATGGAGCAGGCAGTGGAGAAGGAGCAGGATGAGGAGAAGGAGCAGGAGGAGGAGAAGGAGCTGGAGGAGGAAAATGAGCAGGAGGAGGAGAAGGAGCAGGAGGAGAAGGAGCAGGAAGAGGAGAAGGAGCAGGAGGAGGAGAAGGAGCAGGAGGAGGAAAAGGAGCTGGAGGAAGAGAAGGAGCAGGATGTGGAGAAGGAGGAGGAGGATGAGAAGGAGCTGGAAGTGGAGAATGAGCAGGAGGTGGAGAAGGAGGAGGAGGAGGAGAAGGAGGAGGAGGAGGTGAAGGTGCAGGAGGATGAGAAGGAGCAGGAGGAGGAGAAGGCGCAGGAGGGGGAGAAGGAGCAGGAGAAGGAGGGGTAGCGGGAGATGGAGCGGAAGGGGGAAAAGGAGCAGGAGATGGAGAGGGAGCAGGAGGTGGAGAAACAGCAGGACGTGGAGAAGTAGCAGGACGTGGAGAAGGAACAGGAGGGGAAGAAGGAGCAGGATCGGAGAAGGAGCAGGAGTAAGAGGGGTAGCAGGAGATGGAGCGGAAGGGGGAGAAGGAGCAGGAGATGGAGAGTGAGCAGGAGGTGGAGATGGAGCAGGAGGTGGAGAAGGAACAGGTGATGGAAAAGGAACTGGATGTGGAGAAGGACGAGGAGGAGGAGGAGAAGGTGCAGGAGGATGGGAAGGAGCAGGATGTGGAGAAGGAGGAGAAGGAGGAGGAGGAGAAGGTGCAGGAGGAAGAGAAGGAGCTGGAAGTGGAGAAGGAGCAGGAGGTGGAGAAGGAGGAGGAGGAGGAGAAGGAGCAGGAGGAGGAGAAGAAGCAGGAGGGGGAAGGAGCAGGAGTAGGAGGGGTAGCAGGAGATGGGGCGGAAGGGGGAAAAGAAGCAGTAGATGGAGAGGGAGCAGGAGGTGGAGAAGCAGCAGGACGTGGAGAAGGAGCAGGAGGATGAGGTGGAGCAGAATGAGATGGAGCAGGCGGTGGAGAAGGAGCAGGATGAGGAGAAGGAGCAGGAGGAGCAGAAGGAGCAGGAGGAGGAGAAGCAGCAGGAGGAGGATAGGGAGCAGGAGGAGGATAAGGAGCAGGAGGAGGAAAAGGAGCTGGAGGAGGAGAAGGAGCAGGATGTGGAGAAGGAGGAGGAGGAGGAGGAGGAGAAGGTGCAGGTGGAGGAGTCGGAGCTGGAAGTGGTGAATGAGCAAGAGGTAGAGAAGGAGGAGGAGGAGAAGGAGGAGGAGGAGGAGAAGGTGCAGGAGGATGAGAAGGAGCAGGAGGAGGAGAAGGTGCAGGAGGGGGAGAAGGAGCAGGAGTAGGAGGGGTAGCAGGAGATGGAGTGGAAGGGGGTAAAGGAGCAGGAGATGGAGAGGGAGCAGGAGGTGGAGACACAGCAGGACGTGGAGAAGGAGCAGGACGTGGAGAAGGAGCAGGAGGGGGAGAAGGAGCAGGATGGGAGAAGGAGCAGGAGTAATAGGGGTAGCAGGAGATGGAGCGGAAGGGGGAGAAGGAGTAGGAGATGGAGAGTGAGCAGGAGGTGGAGATGGAGCAGGAGGTGGAGAAGGAACAGGAGATGGAAAAGGAACTGGATGTGGAGAACGAGGAGGAGGAGGAGGAGGAGAAGGTGCAGTAGGATGAGAAGGAGCAAGAGCAGGAGAAGGAGCAGGAGGAGGAAAGGGATCAGGAGGAGGAGAAGGAGCAGGATGAGGAGATGGAGCAGGACGTGGAGAAGTAGCAGGAGGAGGAGAAGGAGAAGGAGCCTGAGTTGGAGAAGGAGCAGGAGGAGGAGGTGGAGCAGAATGAGATGGAGCAGGCGGTGGAGAAGGAGCAGGATGAGGAGAAGGAGCAGGAGGATGGGAAGGAGCAGGAGGAGGAGAAGGAGCAGGAGGAGGAGAAGGAGCAGGAGGAGGAAAAGGAGCTGGAGGATGAGAAGGAGCAGGATGTGGAGAAGGAGGAGGAGGAGGAGAAGGTGCAGGTGGAGGAGTCGGAGCTGGAAGTGGTGAATGAGCAAGAGGTAGAGAAGGAGGAGGAGGAGAAGGAGGAGGAGGAGGAGAAGGTGCAGGAGGATGAGAAGGAGCAGGAGGAGGAGAAGGTGCAGGAGGGGGAGAAGGAGCAGGAGTAGGAGGGGTAGCAGGAGATGGAGCGGAAGGGGGTAAAGGAGCAGGAGATGGAGAGGGAGCAGGAGGTGGAGACACAGCAGGACGTGGAGAAGGAGCAGGACGTGGAGAAGGAGCAGGAGGGGGAGAAGGAGCAGGATGGGAGAAGGAGCAGGAGTAATAGGGGTAGCAGGAGATGGAGCGGAAGGGGGAGAAGGAGCAGGAGATGGAGAGTGAGCAGGAGGTGGAGATGGAGCAGGAGGTGGAGAAGGAACAGGAGATGGAAAAGGAACTGGATGTGGAGAACGAGGAGGAGGAGGAGGAGAAAATGCAGTAGGATGAGAAGGAGCAAGAGGAGGAGAAGGAGCAGGAGGAGGAAAAGGATCAGGAGGAGGAGAAGGAGCAGGATGAGGAGATGGAGCAGGACGTGGAGAAGTAGCAGGAGGAGGAGAAGGAGAAGGAGCCTGAGTTGGAGAAGGAGCAGGAGGAGGAGGTGGAGCAGAATGAGATGGAGCAGGCGGTGGAGAAGGAGCAGGATGAGGAGAAGGAGCAGGAGGATGGGAAGGAGCAGGAGGAGGAGAAGGAGCAGGAGGAGGAGAAGGAGCAGGAGGAGGAAAAGGAGCTGGAGGAGGAGAAGGAGCAGGATGTGGAGAAGGAGGAGGAGGAGGAGAAGGTGCAGGTGGAGGAGTCGGAGCTGGAAGTGGTGAATGAGGAAGAGGTAGAGAAGGAGGAGGAGGAGAAGGAGGAGGAGGAGGAGAAGGTGCAGGAGGATGAGAAGGAGCAGGAGGAGGAGAAGGTGCAGGAGGGGGAGAAGGAGCAGGAGTAGGAGGGGTAGCAGGAGATGGAGCGGAAGGGGGTAAAGGAGCAGGAGATGGAGAGGGAGCAGGAGGTGGAGACACAGCAGGACGTGGAGAAGGAGCAGGACGTGGAGAAGGAGCAGGAGGGGGAGAAGGAGCAGGATGGGAGAAGGAGCAGGAGTAATAGGGGTAGCAGGAGATGGAGCGGAAGGGGGAGAAGGAGCAGGAGATGGAGAGTGAGCAGGAGGTGGAGATGGAGCAGGAGGTGGAGAAGGAACAGGAGATGGAAAAGGAACTGGATGTGGAGAACGAGGAGGAGGAGGAGGAGAAGGTGCAGTAGGATGAGAAGGAGCAAGAGGAGGAGAAGGAGCAGGAGGAGAAAAAGGATCAGGAGGAGGAGAAGGAGCAGGATGAGGAGATGGAGCAGTACGTGGAGAAGTAGCAGGAGGAGGAGAAGGAGAAGGAGCCTGAGTTGGAGAAGGAGCAGGAGGAGGAGGTGGAGCAGAATGAGATGGAGCAGGCGGTGGAGAAGGAGCAGGATGAGGAGAAGGAGCAGGAGGATGGGAAGGAGCAGGAGGAGGAGAAGGAGCAGGAGGAGGAGAAGGATCAGGAGGAGGAGATGGAGCAGGAGGAGGAGAAAGAGCAGGATGTGGAGAAGGAGGAGGAGGAGGAGGAGGAGGAGAAGGTCTAGGAGGAGGAGAAGGAGCAGGAGGAGGAGAAGGAGGAGAAGTAGGAGGAGGAGAAGGTGCAGGAGGAGGAGAAGGAGCTGGAACTGGAGAATGAGCAGGAGGTGGAGAAGGAGGATGAGGAGGAGAAGGAGCAGGAGGAGGAGAAGGAGCAGGAGGGGGAGAAGGAGCAGTAGTAGGAGGGGTCGCAGGAGATGGGGCAGAAGGGGGAAAAGAAGCAGGAGATGGAGAGGGAGCAGGAGGTGGAGAAGCAGCAGGACGTGGAGAAGGAGCAGGACGTGGAGAAGGAGCAGGAGGGTGAGAAGGAGCAGGAGGTGGAGAAGGAGCAGGAGGAGGAGAAGGAGCAGGAGGGGAGAAGGAGCAGGAGTAAGAGGGGTAGCAGGAGATGGAGCGGAAGGGGGAGAAGGAGCAGGAGATGGAGAGGGAGCAGGAGGTGGAGAAGGAGCAGGATGTGCAGAAGGAACAGGAGATGGAAAAGGAACAGAAGCTTGGGAAGGAGCAGGAGAAGAAGCAGCAGTAGGAGGAGGAGCAGAAGGAGCAGGAATTGGAGAATGAGCAGGAGATGGAGAAGGAGAAGGAGGAGGTGATGGAGCAGAAGGTGGGGAAGGAGCAGGAGGGGGAGAAGGAACTGGAGGGGGTGATGGAACTGGAGGGCGAGAAGGAACTGGAGGGGGAGAAGGATCAGGAGGAGGAGGGGGAGCAGAAGGTGAAGGAGCAGGAGGTGGAAAAGGAGCAGGACGAGGGGATGGAAACTGGAGGAGGAGAAGGGGCAGGAGGTGGAGAAGGAGCAGGAGGTGGAGAAGTAGCAGGAGCAGGAGAATTAGCAGCAGGAGGAGAAGAAGCCGGAGGAGGACACGGAGCAGGAGGAAGAGAAGGAGCAGAAGGAGCAGGAGGTGGAGATGGAGCAGGACGTGGAGAAGTAGCAGGAGGAGGAGAAGGAGAAGGTGCCTGAGTTGGAGAAGGAGCCGGAAGTGGAGGAGGAGCAGGAAGTGGAGTACGAGCTGGAGGAGGAGAACGAGCTGGAGGAGGAGAACGTGCTGGAGGAGGAGGTGGAGCAGGAGGAGGGTAAGGAGCAGGAAGAGGAGAAGGAGCAGGAGGTGGAGAAAGAGAAGGAGGTGGAGAAGGAGCAGGAGGAGGAGGACGAGCAGAAGGAGAAGGAGCAGGCAGTGGAGAAGGACTGGGAGGAGGAAAACGAGCAGGAGGAGGGAAAGGAGCAGGAGGTGGAGAAGGAGCAGGAGGTGGAGAAGGAGCAGGAGCAGAAGAAGGAGCAGGATGAGGAGATTGAGCTGGAGGAGGAGAATGAGCAGGAGGGGGTGAACTAGCAGCAGGAGGAGAAGGAGCAGCAGGCGGAGAAGGAGCAGGAGGAGTAGAAGGAGCAGGAGGTGGAGAAGGAGCAGGAGGAGGGGAACGAGCAGGAGGAGGAGAAGGAGCAGGGTGATGAGAACGAGCAGGGTGATGAGAACGAGCAGGAGGAGGAGGAGTAGCAGGAGGTGGAGAAGGAGCAGGAGGGGGAGAAGGAGCAGGAGTGGGAGTTGTAGCAGGAGATGGAGCGGAATGGCGGAAAGGAGCACGAGATGGAGTCGGAGCAGGAGGTGGAGAAGGAGCAGGACGTGGAGAAGGAGCAGGACGTGGAGAAGGAGCAGGACGTGGGGAAGGAGCAGGAGGGGGAGAAGGAGCAGGAGGGGGAGAAGGAGCAGGAGAAGGGGTTTAGCATGAGATGGAGCGGAAGGGTGAGAAGGAGCAGGAGATGGAGTGGGAGCAGGAGGTGCAGAAGGAGCAGGAGGTGGAGAAGCAACATGGGATGGAGAAGGAACAGGAGCTGGAGAAGGAGCAGGAGGAGGAGACGGAGCAAGAGGAGGAGGTGCAGACGGAGCAGGAATTCGAGAAAGAGCAGGAGATGGAGAAGGAGCAGGAATTGGAGAATGAGCAGGAGATGGAGAAGGAGAAGGAGGTGGTGATGGAGCAGGAGTTGGAGAAGGAGCATGAGGGGGAGAAGGAAGTGGAGGGGGAGAAGGAACTGGAGGGGGAAAAGGAGCAGGAGGAGGAGAAGGAGCAGGAAGTGGAGAAAGAGAATGAGGAGGAGGGGGAGCAGAAGCAGAAGGAACAGGAGGTGGAGAAAGAGCAGGAGGAGGAGCAGAAGGACCAGGAGGTGGAGATGGAGCAGGACGTGGAGAAGTCGCAGGAGGAGGAGAAGGAGAAGGAGCCTGAGTTGGAGAAGGAAAAGCAGGTGGAGAAGGAGCAGGAGCAGGAGAAGGAGCAGGAGGAGGAGAACGAGCTGGAGGAGGAGAAGGAGCAGGAGGATGAGAACGAGCAGGAGGAGGAGAAGTAGCAGGAGGAGGAGTGGAGCCGGAGGAGGAGAAGGAGCAGGAGGTGGAGAAGAAGCAGGAGGTGGAGAAGGAGGAGGAGGAGGAGAAGGTGCAGGAGGAGGATAAGGAGGAGAAGGAGCAGTTGGAGGAGAAGGAGCAGGAGGGGGAGAAGGAGCTGGAGGGAGAGAAGGAGCAGGAGTGGGAGTTGTAGCAGGAGATGGAGCGGAAGGGCGAAAAGGAGCATGAGATGGAGACGGAGCAGGAGGTGGAGAAGAAGCAGGACGTGGGGAAGCAACAGGGGATGGAGATGGAACATGTGCTGTAGAAGGAGCAGGAGGAGGAGACGGAGCAAGAGGAGGAGGAGCAGACGGAGCAGGAATTGGAGAAAGAGCAGGAGATGGAGAAGGAGAAGGAGCAGGAATTGGGGAATGAGCAGGAGATGGAGAAGGAGAAGGAGGTGGTGATGGAGCAGGAGGTGGTGAAGGAGCATGAGGGGGTGAAGGAACTGGAGGGGGAGAAGGAATTGGAGGGCGAGAAGGAGCAGGAGGAGGAGAAGGAGCAGGAAGTGGAGAAAGAGAAGGAGGAGGAGGGGGAGCAGAAGGAGAAGGAGCAGGCGGTGGAGAAGGAGCAGGAGGAGGAGAATGAGATGGAGCCGAAGGTGGAGAAGGAGCCGGAGGTGGAAAGGAGCAGGAGGTGGAGAAGGAGCAGAAGGAGCAGGAAGTGGAGATGGAGCAGGACGTGGAGAAGTAGCAGGAGGAGGAGAAGGAGAAGAAGACTGAGTTGGAGAAGGAAAAGGAGGTGGAGAAGAAGCAGGAAGAGGAGAAGGAGCAGGAGGAGGAGAAGGATCAGGAGGTGGAGAAGGAGCAGGAGGTGGCGAAGGAGCAGGAGGTGGAGAAGGATCAGGAGGGGGAGAAGGAGCAGGAGGAGGAGGAGGAGCAGAAGGAGAAGGAGCAGGCGTTAGAGAAGGACTAGGAGGAGGAAAACGAGCAGGAGGGAAAGGAGCAGGAGGTGGAGAAGGAGCAGGAGGTGGAGACGGAGCAGGAAGTAGAGAACGAGCTGGAGGAGGAGAAGGAGGAGGAGGAGGAGAAGGAGCAGGAGGAGGAGAAGGAGCAGGAGGAGGAGAAGGAGCAGGAGGAGGAGAACAGGGAGGAGGAGGAGAAGGAGCAGGAGGAGGAGAAGGAGCAGGAGGAGGAGAAGGAGCAGGAGGAGGAGTTGTAGCCGGAGGAGGAGGAGAAGGAGAAGGAGGAGGAAAAGGAGCAGGAGGAGGAAAAGGAGCAGTATGAGGAGAAGGAGCAGGAGGTGGAGAAGGAGCAGGAGGTGGAGAAGGAGCAGGAGCAGGAGAACGAGCAGGAGGAGGAGAAGGAGCAGAATGCGTAGAAGGAGCAGCAGGTGGAGAAGGAGGAGGAGGACAAGGTGAAGGAGGAGGAGAAGGAGCAGGAGGTGGAGATGGAGCAGGAGGGGGAGAAGGAGCAGGAGTAGGAGGAGAAGAAGGAGATGGAGCGGAATGGGGAAAAGGAGCAGCAGATGGAGAGGGAGCAGGAGGTGGAGAAGGAGCAGGGCGTGGAGAAGGTGCTGGACGTGGAGAAGGAGCAGGAGGCGGAGAAGGAGCAGGAGTGGGAGAAGGAGCAGGAGGGGGTGAAGAAGCATGAGTAGGAGGGGTAGCAGGAGATGGAGCGGAAGGGGGAGTAGGAGTAGGAGATCGAGATGGAGCAGGAGGTGGAGAAGGAGCAGGAGGTGGAGAAGAAGCAGGAGATGGAGAAGGAACAGGAGCTGGAGAAGAAGCAGGAGGAGGAGACGGAGCAAGAGGAGGAGGAGCAGACGGAGCAGGAATTGGAGAAAGAGCAGTTGGAGGAGCAGGAGCAGGAATTGGAGAATGAGCAGGCGATGGAGATGGAGAAGGAAAATGTGATGGAACAGGAGGTGGAGAAGGAGCAGGAGGTGGAGACGGAACTTGAGGGGGAGAATGAACTGGAGGGCGAGAAGGAACTGGAGGTGGAGAAGGAACTGGAGGTGGAGAAGGAACTGGAGGTGGAGAAGGAGCCGGGCGAAGAGAAGTAGCAGGAGGAGGAGAAGGAGCAGAAGGAGCATTAGGTGGAGATGGAGCCGGAGGAGGAGATGGATCAGGAGGAGGTGAAGGAGCAGGAGGAGAGAAGCAGCCGGAGGTGGAGACGCAGCAGGAGGAGGAGAAGGAGCAGGAGGAGGTGAAGGAGAAGGAGGAGGAGAAGCATCCGAAGGTGGAGAAGGAGCATGAGCAGGAGAAGGAGCAGGAGGTCGAGACGTAGCTGGAGGAGGAGAAGGAGCAGGAGGTCGAGAAGCAGCCGGAGCAGGAGAAGGAGCAGGAGGACGAGAAGGAGCAGGAGGAGAAGATGGAGCAGGAGTTGGAGAAGGAGCTGGCGGTGGAGAAGGAGGAGGAGGAGAAGGTGCAGGAGGAGGAGAAGGAGCAGGAGATGGAGACGGAGCAGGAGGTGGAGAAGCAGCAGGACGTGCAGAAGGAGCAGGACGTGGAGAAGGAGCAGGAGGGGGAGAAGGAGCAGGGGGGAGAGATGGAGCAGGAGGGAGAGAAGGAGCAGGAGCAGGAGGGGTCGCAGGAGATGGAGCGGAAGGGGCAGAATGTGCAGGAGATGGTGATGGAGCATGAGGTGGAGAAGGAGCAAGAGGTGGAGAAGGAACATGAGATGGAGAAGGAACAGGAGCTTGAGAAGGAGGGGAAGGAACAGGAGGAGGAGGAGCAGATGGAGCAGGAATTGGAGAAAGAGCAGTTGGAGGAGAAGGAGCAGGAATTGATCCCAGCTGCCTATCCATGTCATATGCCTCCTTCTTCTTTTTGACTAGGGCCTCAATCTCCCGAGTCATCCAAGGTTCCCTACTTCTACCAGCCTTGCCCTTCACTTTATAAGGAATGTGCTTACCCTGAACCCTGGTTAACACACTTTTGAAAGCCTCCCACTTACCAGACGTCCCTTTGCCTGCCAACAGACTCTCCCAATCAACTTCTGAAAGTTCCTGTCTAATACCATCAAAATTGGCCTTTCCCCAATTTAGAATTTTAACTTTTGGGCCAGACCTATCCTTCTCCATAGCTATCTTAAAACTAATGGAATTATGATCACTGGTCCCAAAGTGATCCCTCACTAACACTTCTGTCATCTGCCCTTCCTTATTTCCCAAGAGGAGGTCAAGTTTTGCCCCCTCTCTAGTCGGGCCATCCACATACTGAATGAGAAATTCCTCCTGAATACACTCAACAAATTTCTCTCCATCCAAGCCCCTAATGCTATGGCTGTCCCAGTCAATGTTGGGAAAGTTAAAGTCCCCTACTATTACCACCCTATTTTTCTTGCAGCTGTCTGTAATCTCCTTACATATTTGCTCCTCAATTTCCCGTTGACTATTTGGGGGTCTGTAGTACAATCCTATCAAAGTGATCTCTCCCTTCTTATTTTTCAGTTCTACCCATATAGACTCAGTGGGCGAACCCTCGGATATATCCCCTCTCACGACTGCCGTGATGTTCTCCCTAATCAAGAACGCAACTCCCCCTCCTCTCTTACCTCCTGCTCTATCTTTCCTACAGCATCTGTACCCTGGAACATTGAGCTGCCAGTCCTGCCCCTCCCTTAGCCATGTTTCAGTAATAGCTATAACATCCCAGTCCCATGTACCCATCCATGCCCTGAGTTCATCTGCCTTGCCCATCAGACTTCTTGCATTGAAATAAATGCAGTTTAATCTAGACTTCCCTTGGTCTTTGCCCTGCTTTCTCAGACCATCTGTCCGGTCATGTTCTGTACACTCTCCCTTACTGCCTTTTGTTTCTGTCTCCACTTTACTTCCCACTGACTTCCTGCATCGGTTCCCATCCCCCTGCCACATTAGTTTAAACCCTCCCGAACAGCACTGGCAAACACTCCCCCTAGGACATTGGTTCCAGTCCTGCCCAGATGCAGACCGTCCAATTTGTACTGGTCCCACCTCCCCCAGAACCGGTTCCAATGGCCCAGGAATTTGAATCCCTCCCTCTTGCACCATCTCTCAAGCCACGTATTCATCTTAGCTATCCTGTCATTCCTACTCAAAATTCTATTCAAAATCTTTTCCCAAAGGTAGGGGAGTCTATAACGAGAGGGCATAGATACAAAAGGGTCCAGAGGGGCAATTTATTCACTCAAAGGGTGGTGAGTGTCTGGAACGAGCTGCCAGAGGCAGTAGTGGAGGCGGGTACAATTTTGTCTTTTAAAAAGCATTTGGACAGTTACATGGGTAAGATGGGTATAGAGGGATATGGGCCAAGTGCAGGCAATTGGGACTAGCTTAGTGGTATAAACTGGGCGACATGGACATGTTGGGCCGAAGGGCCTGTTTCCATGTTGTAACTTCTATGAAAAAAATGAACAGGAGATGGAGAAGGAGAAGGAGGAGGTGATGGAGCAGGAGGTAGAGAAGGAGCAGAAGGGGGAGAAGCAACTGGAGGGGGAGAAGGAGCAGTAGCAGGAGAAGGAGCAGGTTGTGGAGATCGAGCTGGAGGAGGAGAATGAGCAGGAGGAGGAGGAGGATAAGGTGCCGAAGGTGGAGAAGGAGCAGGAGGAGGAGAAGTAGCAGGAGGAGGTGAAGGAGCAGGAGGAGGAGAAGGAGCAGGAGGAGGAGAAGGAGCCGGATGTGGAGATGGAGCAGGAGGAGGAGGATGAGCAGGAGAAGGAGGAGGAGCCGGAGGAGGAGATGGAGCAGGAGGAGGAGATGGAGCAGGAGGAAGAGATCGAGCCAGAGGAGGGGAAGTAGCAGGAGGAGGAGAAGGAGCCGGAGCAGGAGAAGGAGCAGGAGGTGTTGAAGCAGCAGGAGCAGGAGGTCGAGATGGAGCAGGAGGAGGAGTGGGAGCAGAAGGAGAAGGAGCAGGAGGTGGAGAAGGAGCAGCAGGTGGAGAAGGAGCAGGAGGTGGAGATGGAGCAGGACGAGGAGAAGGAGCAGTTTGTGGAGAACGAGCTCGAGGAGGAGAACGAGCTGGAGGAGAAGGAGGAGGAGGATGAGACGGAGCAGGAGGAGAAGAAGGAGCAGGTGGAGGAGGAGGAGCCGGAAGAGGAGATGGAGCAGGAGGAGGAGATGGAGCAGGAGGAAGAGATGGAGCTGGAGGAGGAGGAGTAGCAGGAGGAGGAGAAGGAGCAGGAGGAGGAGATGGAGCCGGAGGAGCAGAATGAGCAAGAGGAGGTGAAGGAGCAGCAGGAGGAGCAGGAGCCGGATGTGGAGAAGCAGCGGGAGCAGGAGGTCGAAAAGGAGCAGGAGGACGAGTGGGGGCAGAAGGAGAATGAGAAGAAGGTGGAGAAGAAGCAGGAGGTGGAGAAGGAGAAGGAGGTGGAGAAGGAGCAGGACGTGGAGAAGGAGAAGGAGCCTGAGTTGGAGAAGGAGCCGGAGCCGGAGCTGGAGAAGGAGCAGGAAATGGAGAAGGAGCAGTTTGTGGAGAACGAGCTGGAGGAATAGAACAAGCTGGAGGAGGAGAAGGAGGAGGAGGAGGAGACGGAGTAGGGGGAGGAGAAGGAGCATGAGCTGGAGAAGGAGCAGGAGGTGGAGAATGAGCAGGAGGTGGAGAAGGAGCAGAAGGAGGAGGGGGAGCAGGAGGAGGAGAAGCAGCAGGAGGAGGAGAAGAAGCAGGAGGAAGGGAAGGAGCAAGAGGTGGAGAAGGAGCAGGATGTGGAGAAGGAGCAGAAGCAGGAACAGGAGATAGAGCAGGAGGAGGAGAACGAGCAGGTGGAGGAGAAGGAACAGGAGGAGGAGCAGTAGCAGAAGGAGGAGAACGAGCAGGAGGAGGAAAAGGAGGAGAAGGAGGAGAAGGAGCAGGAGGTGGAGAAGGAGCTGGAGGAGGAGAAGGAGCAGGAGGAGGAAAAGGAGCCGGAGGAGGAGAAGGAGCAGGCGGAGGTGAAGGAGCAGGAGGAGGAGAAGGAGCAGGAGGTCGAGAAGTAGCAGGAAGTGGCGCAGGAGAAAGGGCAGGAGAAGGAGAAGGAGCAGGAGGAGATGAAGCAGCAGGAGGTGGAGAAGGAGCAGGAGGTGGGAATGGAGCAGGAGGAGGAGAAGGTGCAGGTGGAGGAGAAAGAGCAGGAGCAGGAGGGGTAACAGGACATGGAGCGTAAGGGGGAGAATTAGCAGGAGATGGAGAGGGATCAGGAGGTGGAGAATGAGCCGGATGGGGAGAAGGAGCAGGAGGGGGAGAGAAGCAGGTGGGGCAGATGGAGCAGGAGTAGGAGGGGTAGCAGGAGATGGAGCGGAAGGGGGCGATGGAGGAGGTAATGGGGAGCGAGCAGGAGGTGGAGAATGAGCAGGAGGTGGAGAAGGAGCAGGAGGAGGAGGACGGGCAGGAGAAGGAGGAGGAGCCGGAGGAGGAGATGGAGCAGGAGGAGGAGATGGAGCAGGAGGAACAGATGGAGCCGGAGGAGGGGAAGTAGCAGGAGGAGGAGAAGGAGCTGGAGCAGGAGAAGGAGCAGGAGGATGTGCAGGAGCAGCAGGAGGAGAAGGAGCCGGAGGTGTTGAAGCAGCAGGAGCAGGAGGTCGAGATGGAGCAGGAGGAGGAGGGGGAGCAGAAGGAGAAGGAGCAGGAGGTGGAGAAGCAGCTGCAGGTGGAGAAGGAGCAGGAGGTGGAGATGGAGCAGGAGGTGGAGATGGAGCAGTTTGTGGAGAACGAGCTGGAGGAGGAGAACGAGCTGGAGGAGGAGAAGGAGGAGGAGGATGAGACGGAGCAGGAGGAGGAGAAGGAGCAGGTGGAGGAGGAGGAGCCGGATGAGGAGATGGAGCAGGAGGAGATGGAGCAGGAGAAAGAGATGGAGCTGGAGGAGGAGAAGTAGCAGGAGGAGGAGAAGGAGCAGGAGGAGGAGATGGAGCCGGAGGAGCAGAATGAGCAAGAGGAGGTGAAGGAGCAGCAGGAGGAGAAGGAGCCGGATGTGGAGAAGCAGCAGGAGCAGAAGGTCGAGAAGGAGCAGGAGGAGGAGTGGGGGCAGAAGAAGAAGGAGCAGGAGGTGGAGAAGAAGCAGGAGGTGGTGAAGGAGAAGGAGGTGGAGAAGGAGCAGGACGTGGAGAAGGAGCAGTTTGTGGAGAACGAGCTGGAGGAATAGGAGGAGCTGGAGGAGGAGAAGGAGGAGGAGGAGGAGAGGGAGTAGGGGGAGGAGAAGGAGCAGGAGCTGGAGAAGAAGCAGGAGGTGGAGAATGAGCAGGAGGTGGAGAAGGAGCAGAATGAGGAGGGGGAGCAGAAGGACAAGGAGCAGGCGGTGGAGAAGGAGTAGGAGGAGGAGAAGGAGCAGGGGGAGGAGAAGCAGCAGGAGGAGGAGAACAGCAGGAGGAGAAGAAGAAGCAGGAGGAAGGAAAGGAGCAAGAGGTGGAGAAGGAGCAGTACTTGGAGAAGGAGCAGAAGCAGGAGCAGGAGATAGAGCAGGAGGAGGAGAACGAGCAGAAGGAGGAGAAGGAGCAGGAGGAGGAAAAGGAGGAGAAGGAGGAGAAGGAGCAGTAGGTGGAGAAGGAGAAGGAGGAGGAGAAGGAGCAGGAGGAGGAAAAGGAGCCGGAGGAGGAGAAGGAGCAGGCGGAGGTGAAGGAGCAGGAGGAGGAGAAGGAGCTCCACTCCTCACTCTTTATTTACCTGCTCCACTCCTCGCTCTTTATTTACCTGCTCCACTCTTCACTCTTGATGTGCCTGCTCATCTCCTCGCTCTTTATACACCTCCTCCGCTCCTCACTCTTTATTTACCTGGTCCGCTCCTCACTCTTTATTTACCTGCTCCTCTCCTCACTCTTTATTAAACTGCTCCACTCCTGGTTCTTTATTAAACTGCTCCACTTATCGTTCTTTATTGATCTGATCCGCTCTTCATTCTTTATTTACCAGCTCCACGATGTGCTCTTAAATTTCCTGCTCCGCTCCTCACTCTTTATTTACCTGCTCTGCTCCTCGCTCTTTATTTATCTGCTCATCTCCTCGCTCTTTTTTTGCCTGCTCCCCTCCTCGCTCTTTATTTACCTGCTCCGCTCCTCATTCTTTATTTACCTGCTCTGCTCCTCGAGATTTATGAATCTGCTCCTCTCCTCGCTATTTATTTACCTGCTCCGCTCCTCGCTCTTTATTTACCTGCTACGCTCCTCACTCTTTATTTACCTGCTCCTCTCCTCACTCTTTATTAAACTGCTCCACTCCACGCTCTTTATTGATCTGATCCGCTCCTCACTCTATATTTACCAGCTCCACCATGTGCTCTTAAATTTCCTTCTCCGCTCCTCACTCTTTATTTACCTGCTCTGCTCCTCGCTCTTTATTTATCTGCTGCTCTCCTCGCTCTTTTTTTGCCTGCTCCTCTCCTCGCTCTTTATTTACCTGCTGCCCTCCTCGCTCTTTATTTACCTGCTCCGCATCTCACTCTGTTTTTCCCTGCTCCTCTCCTCGCTCTTTATTTACCTGCTCCTCTCCTCGCTCTTTATTTCCCGGCTCCGCTCCTAACTCTTTATTTACCTGCTCCGCTCCTCGCTCCTTATTTACCTGCTCCTCTCCTCACTCTTTATTAAACTGTTCCACTCCTCGTTCTTTGTTAACCTGCTCCACTTATCGTTCTTTATTGATCTGATCCGCTCTTCACTCTTTATTTACCAGCTCCACGATGTGCTCTTAAATTTCCTGCTCCGCTCCTCACTCTTTATTTACCTGCTCTGCTCCTCGCTCTTTATTTATCTGCTCCTCTCCTCGCTCTTTTTTTGCCTGCTCCTCTCCTCGCTCTTTATTTACCTGTTCCGCTCCTCACTCTTTATTTTCCTGCTCTGCTCCTCACTCTTTATTTACCTGCTCTGCTCCTCACTCTTTATTTACCTGCTCCTCTCCTCGCTCTTTTTTTTGCTTGCTCCTCTCCTCCCTCTTTATTTACCTGCTCCTCTCCTCGCTCTTTATTTACCTGCTCTGCTTCTCACTCTTTTTTTACCTGCTCCTCTCCTCGCTCTAAATTTATCTGCTCCTCTCCTCGCTCTTTATTTTTCTGCTCCATTCCTCGCTCTTAATTTATCTGCTCCTCTCCTCGCTCTTCATTTACCTGCTCCTCTCCTCGTTCTTAATTTACCTGCTCCTCTCCTCACTCTTTATTAACGGAATGTTGGCTTTTATTGCTCGGGGGATAGAATATAAAAACAAGGAGGTATTGCTGCAGTTATATAAGGTATTGGTGAGACCGCACCTGGAATCCTGCATGCAGTTTTGGTCTCCATACTTAAGAAAAGACATACTTGCTCTCGAGGCAGTACAAAGAAGGTTCACTCGGTTAATCCCGGGGATGAGGGGGCGGACATATGAGGAGAGGTTGAGTAGATTGGGACTCTACTCATTGGAGTTCAGAAGAATGAGAGGCGATCTTATTGAAACATATAAGATTGTGAAGGGTCTTGATCGGGTGGATGCAGTAAGGATGTTCCCAAAGATGGGTGAAACTAGAACTAGGGGGCATAATCTTAGAATAAGGGACTGCTCTTTCAAAACTGAGATGAGGAGAAACTTCTTCACTCAGAGGGTGGTCGGTCTGTGGAATTTGCTGCCCCAGGAAGCTGTGGAAGCTACATCATTAGATAAATTTAAAACAGAAATAGACAGTTTCCTAGAAGTAAAGGGAATTAGGGGTTATGGGGAGCGGGCAGGAAATTGGACATGAAGCTGAGTTCGGATCGGTCAATGCCCTGTGGGTGGCGGAGATGGCCCAGGGGCTATGTGGCCGGGTCCTGCTCCGACTTCTTGTGTTCTTTAGATTTGTGGTTGGGATCAGATCAGCCATGATCTTATTGAATGGCGGAGCAGGCTCGAGGGGCCGATTGGCCTACTCCTGCTCCAATTTCTTATGTTCTTATGTTCTTATGCTCCACACCTCGCTCTTTATTGATCTGGTCCGCTCCTCACTTTATATTTAACAGCTCCACGATGTGCTTTAAATTTCATGCTCCGCTCCTCACTCTTCATTTACCTGCTCCTCTCCTCACTCTTTATTTACCTGCTCTGCTCCTCGCTGCTTGTTTACCTGCTCCGCTCTTCACTCTTTATTTACCTGCTCCACTCCTCACTCTTTATTTACCTGCTCCTCTCCTCACTCTTTATTTACCTGCTCCTCTCCTCACTCTTTATTTACCTCCTCCTCTCCTCACTCTTTATTTACCTGCTCCACACTGTACTCTTTATTCACCTCCTCCACTCCTCACTCTTTATTCACCTCCTCCACTCCTCACTCTTTATTTACCTGCTCCACTCCTCGCTCTTTATTTACCTGCTCCACTCCTCACTCTTAATATGCCTGCTCATCTCCTCGCTCTTTATACACCTCCTCCGCTCCTCACTCTTTATTTACCTGGTCCGCTCCTCACTCTTTATTTACCTGCTCCACTCCTCACTCTTTATTCACCTCCTCCGCTCCTCACTCTTTATTTGCCTGCCCCGCTGCTCGCTCTTTATTTACCTGCTCCACTACTCGCTCTATATTTACCTGCTCCGCTCCTCACTCTTTATTTACCTGCTGCTCTCCTGGCTTTTTATTTAACTGCTCCGCTCCTCGCTCTTTAATTACCAGCTCTGCTCCTCGCTCTTTATTTACCTGCTCCAGTACTCGCTGTATATTTAGCTGGTCCTCTCCTCTCTCTTTATTAATGCTCCGCTCCACGCTCGTTGTTTACCTGCTCCACTCCTCGCTCTTTTTTTACGTGCTCCTCTCCTCACTCTTTGTTTACCTGCTCCGCTCCTCGCTCTTTATTTACCTGCTCCGTTCCTCACTCATTATTTACCTTCTCCACTCCTCGCTCTTTATTTACCTGCTCCACTCCTCACTCTTTATTTACCTGCTCCACTCCTCGCTCTTTATTCACCTCCTCCGCTCATCACTCTTTATTTACCTGCTCCGCTCCTCACTCTTTATTTACCTGCTCCGCTCCTCACTCTTTATTTACCTGCTCCACTCTTCATTCTTTAATTACCTGCTCCACTCCTCGCTCTTTATTTACCTGCTCCTCTCCTCGCTCTTTATTTCCCTGCTCCTCTCCTCGCTCTTTATTTACCAGCTCCACTCGGGGAAGTGCTTGAAGGAGGTGCTGCTTTGCCTTGCTTTTCCTATTTTTTTTCCCAGAGCGGCAGTGGACCTGAGAGTAGAAGTCTGAGATTGGGGAATAAAAGCAGCAGCAGACCTGCAACAAGAGACAACTACTGTGCGACGTCAAAGGTGAGGCAGGAGAGTCCGAGTGGTGAGCACAGGATAAAAGGAGAGTCCTGGAGCGGGAGGAGAGTCTGATGCAATTCATGGCAGCACAGCTCGCACCCGTGATATGCTCCTCCTGCACTATGTGGGAAGTCATGGACACTACCATTGTCCCTGGTGACCATGTGTGCAGGAAGTGTGTCCAGCTGCAGCTATTGGCTAACCGTCTTTCGGAGCTGGAGCTGCGGGTGGATTCACTGTGGAGCATCCGCGATGCTGAGACAATCGTGGATCGCACGTTCAGTGAGGTGGTCACACCGCAGGTGAAGAATACGCAGGCAGAAAGGAAATGGGTGACTGCCAGGCAGAGTAAAAGGACGAGGCAGGTAGAGCAGGAGCCCCCTGGGGCCATCTCCCCAGGGGGCTCCTTCAGAAGGGAGATTGAGACCATACAATGGCAACATGTTCCCGTAAAGGTCAAGGGTGGTTCCAAGAACTCCAGGGAACCTTGGATGTCAGGGGATATACGAGAATGGATTAGGAAAAAAAGGAGGGCTTTTGGCAGATACAAAAGGCTAAAGACGGAGGAAGCCCGAGAGGAGTACAAAAAGTGCAGGGGGATACTTAAAAAAGAAATTAGGAGATCAAGGAGGGGCCATGAAATGACACTGGCGAGCAAAACAAAGGAAAATCCTGAGATGTTTTATAAGTATATTAAGGGTAAGAGGATGACTAGGGGAAAAATAGGGCCCATTAGGGACAAAAATGGCAATCTGTGTGTGGAGCCGGCAGATGTAGGAGGGTTTCTAAATGAATTTTTTGCATCTGTTTTCACTATGGAGAAGGACGATGTAGACATAGAAATACGGCAGGGGGACTGTGATATACTCGAACATATTAACATCGAGCGGGAGGAGGTATTGGCGGTTTTAGCAGGCCTAAAAATGGATAAATCCCCAGGCCCGGACGAAATGTATCCCAGGCTACTGTGTGAGGCAAAGGAGGAGATTGCGGGGGCTCTGACACATATATTCAGAACCTCTCTGGCCACAGGGATGTGCCAGAGGACTGGAGAACCGCTAATGTAATACCATTATTCAAGAAGGGGAGTAGGGAAAAACCGGGGAACTACAGGCCAGTGAGCCTAACATCAATGGCAGGAAAATTATTGGAAAAAATTCTGAAGGACAAAATTAGTCTCCACTTGGAGAAGCAAGGATTAATCAGGGATAGTCAACATGGCTTTGTCAAGGGAAGATCATGTCTGACTAATTTGATTGAATTTTTTGAGGGGATGGCTAGGCGTGTGGATGAGGGTAACGCAGTGGATGTGGTATACATGGATTTCAGTAAGGCCTTCGATAAAGTCCCCCACAGGAGACTGGTCAAGAAGGTACGAGCCCATGGAATCCAGGGTGCCTTGGCACTTTGGATACAAAACTGGCTTAGTGGCAGAAGGCAGAGGGTGATGGTCGAAGGTTGTTTTTGTGACTGGAAGCCTGTGGTACCACAGTGATCGGTGCTGGGTCCCTTGCTGTTTGTGGTCTACATTAATGACTTGGATATGAATGTAAAAGGTATGATCAGTAAGTTCGCTGATGATACAAAATTGGTAGGGTGGTAAATAGCGAGGAGGATAGCCTCAGTCTGCAGGACGATATAGATGGGTTGGTCAGATGGGCGGAACAGCGGCAAATGGAATTTAACCCGGAAAAGTGCGAGGTGATGCACTTTGGAGGGACTGACAAGGCAAGGGAATACACAATGAATGGGAGGACCCTAGGCAAGACAGAGGGTCAGAGGGATCTTGGTGTGCAAGTTCACAGATCCCTGAAGGCGGCGGAACAGGTAGATAAGGTGGTAAAGAAGGCATATGGGATACTTGCCTTTATTAGCCGAGGCATAGAATATAAGAGCAAGGAGGTTATGATGGAGCTGTATAAAACACTGGTTATGCCACAGCTGGAGTACTGTGTGCAGTTCTGGTCGCCACACTACAGGAAGGATGTGATCGCTTTTGAGAGGGTGCAGAGGAGATTCACCAGGATGTTACCAGGGCTGGAGCGCTTCAGCTATGAAGAGAGACTGGGAAGATTGGGTTTGTTTTCCTTGGAGCAGAGGAGGCTGAGGGGGGACATGATTGAGGTGTACAAAATTATGAGGGGCACAGATAGGATGGATACTGAGGAGCTTTTTCCCTTCGTTGAGGGTACTATAACAAGGGGACATAGATTCAAGGTAAAAGGCGGGAGGTTTAGAGGGGATTTGAGAAAGAACTTTTTCACCCAGAGGGTGGTTGGAGTCTGGAACTCACTGCCTGAAAGGGTTGTGGAGGCAGGAACCCTCACAACATTCAAGAAGCATTTGGATGAGCACTTGAAATGCCATAGCATACAAGGCTACGGACCAAATGCTGGAATATGGGATGAGAGTCGACAGGGCTGATGGCCGGCGCGGACACGATGGGCCGAAGGGCCTCTATCCGTGCTGTATAACTCTATGACTCTATGACTCTATGACTCCCTCTCAAACAGATATTCTGCTTTAGACACTGTTGGGGGAGATGGCTTATCAGGGGAAAGCAGCAAGAGCCAGGTTCGGGGCACCACGGGTGGCTCTGCTGCACATGAGGGAAAGAAGAAGAGTGGCAGGGCTATAGTGATAGGGGATTCAATTGTAAGGGGAACAGATAGGCGTTTCTGCGGCCGCAAACGTGACTCCAGGATGGTATGTTGCCTCCCTGGTGCTAGGGTCAAGAATGTCACGGAGTGGCTGCAGGGCATTCTGGAAAGGGAGGGTGAACAGCCAGTAGTCGTGGTCCATATTGGTACCAACGACATGGGTAAAAAAAGGGATGGGGTCCTGCAAGGTGAATTTATGGAGTTAGGAGATAAATTAAAAAGCAGGACTTCAAAGGTAGTGATCTCAGGATTACTACCGGTGCCACGTGCTAGTGAGTATCGGAACAGGAGAATAGACAGGATGAATGCGTGGCTGCAGGGATGGTGTAGGAGGGAGGGATTTAGATTCCTGGGGCATTGGGACCGGTTCAGGGGAATGTGGGACCTCTCCAAGCGTGACGGGTTACACCCGAGCAGGACCGGGACCAATGTCCTCGCGGGGGTGTTTGCTCGTGCTGTTGGGGAAGGTTTAAACTGGAGTGGCAGGGGGATGGGAACCTGAGCGGGGAGTCAGAAGGGAATAAAATTGAGAGCAGCAAGAGAGGGGAAGACCCAGGGGAAATCTACAATACAAATAGTACAAACAGTTGTTCAAGAACAAGTGAAAGGGAAAAGCGTAGAGCAGCGGAAAGAAAGTGTACGTTAGGCACGACAGATAAAATAAAAACTAGAGGGCGTAAGGCGATAAACCCAGCATCAAAGCTGTGGGAGGGGGTTGGGAACCTGAGCAGGGAGACAGAGGAAAGCGTGTCAGGAAGGGACAGAAGGTGTGGAGTAAAAGGTAAAGTGTTAAAAAAGGAAAAAGCAGGAACTAAGTGTCACAAAACGTATTTGAAAGTTCTTTATCTGAATGCACGTAGCATTCGTAACAAAACGGACGAGTTAACGGCGCAAATAACTATGTATGAGTGTGATCTTGTGGCCATTACAGAAACATGGCTGCAGGGTGACAACAACTGTGAATTAAATGTGCCAAGCTATTTAACAATTAGGAACGACAGGCAGGAAGGAAGGGGAGATGGGTGGCTATGTTAATAAAGGAAGGATTCACTGTAATACAGAGAAATGATATTGGGACAAAGGATCAGGATAATGAAACAGTTTGGGTAGAGATAAGGAATAATAAGGGGAAAAAACACTAGTGGGCATAATATATAGGCCTCCTAATAGTTGCAACTCTGCTGGAAGAAGTATTAATCAGGAAATAGTCGGGGCATGTAATAAGGGAACAGCTATAATTAAGGGAAATTTTAACTATCATATTAATTGGACAAATCCAATTGGGCAGGGCAGCCTTGAGGAAGAGTTTATTGAGTGTATCAGGGATGGATTTCTTGAGCAGTATGTAACTGATCCGACAAGGGTGCAGGCAACCTTGGGCCTGGTCCTGTGTAATGAGCCAAGATTAATTAATAATGTCCTAGTTAAGGATCCCCTTCGAATGAGTGACCATAACATGGTTACATTCCATATCCAATTAGAGGGTGAGAAGGTTGGTTCTCAAACAAGCGTACTGAGCTTGAATAAAGGAGACCATGATGGTATGAGAGCGGAATTAATTAAAGTGGACTGGGAATATAAATTAAAGGGTAAGACGGTACATGAACAGTGGTGTTCATTGAAGGAGTTATTTTACAACTTTCAAAAAATATATATTCCACTGAGGAAAAAAGGGTGTAAAAGAAATGACAGCCATCCGTGGCTAAGTAAAGAAATTAAGGATAGTATCCGACTAAAAACAAGGACATATAAGGTAGCCAAACTTAGTGGGAGGATAGAAGATTGGGAAGTCTTCAAAAGACAGCAAAAAGTAACGAAAGGATTGATTAAGAAAGGGAAGATAGATTATGAAAATTAATTAGCAAAAAATCTAAAAACAGATGGCAAGAGTTTCTACAGTTATACAAAAATAAAAGGGTGGCTAAGGCAAACGTAGGTCCCTTAGAGGATGAGACCGGGAAATTAATGGTGGGAAACATGGAGATGGCAAAAATGCTGAACAAATATTTTGTTTCAGTCTTTACGGTAGAGGACACTAAGAATATCCCAACACTGGACAAATAGGGGGCTCTAGGGGGGGAGGAGCTAAATACGATTAAAATCACGAAGGAATTGGTACTCAGTAAATTAATGGGACTCAAGGCGGATAAATCCCCTGGACCTGATGGCTGACATCCTAGGGTCTTGAGGGAAGTGGCAGTCGGGATTCTGGATGCTTTGGTAATAATTTTCCAAAATTCTCTGGACTCAGCAAAGGTCCCGGCAGATTGGAAAACTGCTAAAAAAACACCCTTATTTAAAAAGGGTAGTAGACAGAAGGCTTGAAATTATAGACCAGTTAGCCTAACATCTGTGGGTGTGTAAAATGTTGGAGTTTATTATTAAGGAGACAGTAGTAGAACATTTGGATAAACATAATTTAATAGGACAAAGTCAGCATGGGTTTACGAAGGGGAAGTCATGTCTGACAAATGTGCTTGAGTTCTTTGAGGACATAACGCACAGGGCGAATAAAGGGGAACCAGTGGACGTAGTGTATTTAGACTTCCAGAAGGCATTCGACAAGTTGCCACGTAAAAGATTATTGCTCAAGATAAAGAATCACTGGATTGGGGGTAATCATAGAGTCATAGAGTCATAGAGTTATTCAGCACGGATAGAGGCCCTTCGGCCCATCGTGTCCGCGCCGGCCATCAGCCCTGTCTACTCGAATCCCATATTCCAGCATTTGGTCCGTAGCCTTGTATGCTATGGCATTTCAAGTGCTCATCCAAATGCTTCTTGAATGTTGTGAGGGTTCTTGCCTCCACAACCCTTTCAGACAGTGAGTTCCAGACTCCAACCACCCTCTGGTTGAAAAAGTTCTTTCTCAAATCCCCTCTAAACCTCCCGCCTTTTACCTTGAATCTTTGTCCCCTTGTTATAGAACCCTCAACGAAGGGTAAAACGCTCCTTAGTATCCATCCTATCTGTGCCCCTCATAATTTTGTACACCTCAATCATGTCCCCCCTCAGCCTCCTCTGCTCCAAGGAAAACAAACCCAATCTTCCCAGTCTCTCTTCATAGCTGAAGCGCTCCAGCCCTGGTAACATCCTGGTGAATCTCCTCTGCACCCTCTCCAAAGCGATCACATCCTTCCTGTAGTGCGGCGACCAGAACTGCACACAGTGCTCCAGCTGTGGCCTAACCAGTGTTTTATACAGCTCCATCATCACCTCCTTGCTCTTATATTCTATGCCTCGGCTAATAAAGGCAAGTATCCCATATGCCTTCTTTACCACCTTATCTACCTGTTCCGCCGCCTTCAGGGATCTGTGAACTTGCACAGCAAGATCCCTCTGACCCTCTGTCTTGCCTAGGGTCCTCCCATTCATTGTGTATTCCCTTGCCTTGTTAGTCCCTCCAAAGTGCATCACCTCGCACTTTTCCGGGTTAAATTCCATTTGCCACTCTACCGCCCATCTGACCAACCCATCTATATCGTCCTGCAGACTGAGGCTATCCACCTCGCTATTTACCACCCTACCAATCTTTGTATCATCAGCGAACTTACTGATCATACCTTTTACATTCATATCCAAGTCATTAATGTAGACCACAAACAGCAAGGGACCCAGCACCGATCCCTGTGGTACCCCACTGGCCACAGGCTTCCAGTCACAAAAACAACCTTCGACCATCACCCTCTGCCTTCTGCCACTAAGCTAGTCTTGTATCCAAAGTGCCAAGGCACCCTGGATTCCATGGGCTCGTACCTTCTTGACCAGTCTCCTGTGGGGGACTTTATCGAAGGCCTTACTGAAATCCATGTATACCACATCCACTGCGTTACCCTCATCCACACGCCGAGTCACCCCCTCAAAAAATTCAATCAAATTAGTCAGACATGATCTTCCCTTGACAACGCCATGTTGACTATCCCTGATTAATCCTTGCTTCTCCAAGTGGAGACTAATTTTGTCCTTCAGAATTTTTTCCAATAATTTTCCTACCACTGATGTTCGGCTCACTGGCCTGTAGTTCCCCGGTTTTTCCCTACTCCCCTTCTTGAATAATGGTATTACATTAGCGGTTCTCCAGTCCTCTGGCACATCCCCTGTGGCCAGAGAGGTTCTGAATATATGTGTCAGAGGCCCCGCAATCTCCTCCTTTTCCTCACACAGTAGCCTGGGATACATTTCGTCCGGTCCTGGGGATTTATCCATTTTTTGGCCTGCTAAAACCGCCAATACCTCCTCCCGCTCAATGTTAATATGTTCGAGTATATCACAGTCCCCCTGCCGTATTTCTATGTCTACATCGTCCTTCTCCATCGTGAAAACAGATGCAAAAAATTCATTTAGAACCCCTGCTACATCTGCCGGCTCCACACACAGATTGCCATTTTTTCCCTAATGGGCCCTATTTGTTCCCTCGTCATCCTCTTACCCTGAATATACTTATAAAACATCTTCGGATTTTCCTTTATTTTGCTCGCCAGTGTTATTTCATGGCCCCTCCTTGATCTCCTAATTTCTTTTTTAAGTATCCCCCTGCACTTTTTGTACTCCTCTAGGGCTTCCTCCGTCTTTAGCATTTGTATCTGCCAAAAGCCATCCATTTTTTCCTAATCCATTCTCGTATATCCCCTGACATCCAAGGTTCGTTGGAGTTCTTGGAACCACCCTTGACCTTTACGGGAACATGTTGCCATTGTATGGTCTCAATCTCCCTTCTGAAAGACTCCCATTGCTCCGATGCGGATTTTCCTACAAGCAGCTGATCCCAGTCCATTTTGGCCAGATCCTGCCTTATCCTATTAAAATCGGCCTTCCCCCAATTTAGATCCTTTATTTCCGGCCCTTCCCTGTCCTTTTCCATGACCACCTTAAATCTCACCGAATTATGGTCACTCTCACCAAAGTGCTCACCTACTAGCACTTCTTCCACTTGGCCGGCCACATTCCCTAGAATTAGGTCCAGTACCGCCCCCTCTCTTGTAGGACTTTCTACATGCTGGCTCAAAAAGCTCTCCCGGATGCATGTTAAGAATTTTGTACCCTCTAAGCCTTTGACACTCTGAGTATCCCAGTTAATATTGGGGAAGTTGAAATCCCCCACTATTATTACCCTATTATTTGCACAATTTTCTGAGATTTGCCTACATATCTGTTCCTCTATCTCCCCCTGACTGTTTGGGGGCCTATAGTACACTCCCATCAAAGTGCTTGCCCCCTTTTTGTTTTTAAGCTCCACCCATATGGCCTCATTAGAGGAACCTGCTAATATATCATCCCTCCTTATGGCAGTAATTGATTCTTTAATTAATATTGCGACCCCCCCTCCTCTTATACCTCCCCCTCTGTCTCGCCTGAAGATTCTGTACCCCGGAATATTGAGCTGCCAGTCTTGCCCCTCCCTCAACCATGTCTGTGTGACAGCAACAATATCATACTCCCATGTGTTTATCAACAATTCAGTTCATCCACCTTATTCGCAAGACTCCTTGCATTAAAATAGATGCCATCCAGCCTTGCCCTCACATATTTGCCCTGTCTTCCAAGCTGACTTGTTTTTTTCTCTATATTTGGCTGCACATCACCCCCTTTTGTAGCTCCACTCTGTATCCCATCCCCCTGCAAAGTTAGTTTAAACCCTCCCCCCAACAGTGCTCGCAAACCTCCCCGCAAGGATATTTGTCCCGCTCTGGTTCAGGTGCAACCCGTCTGGCATGGGTGGAGGATTGGTTATCCAAATGGAAGCAGAGAGTTGGGATAAATGGTTCATTCTCGGACTGGCAACCAGTAGCCAGTGGTGTTCCACAGGGGTCGGTGCTGGATTCCCAACTCTTGACAATCTATATTAACGATTTGGAGGAGGGGACCGAGTGTAACATATCAAAGTTTGCAGATGATACAAAGATGGGAGGGAAAGAAGAGAGTGAGAAGGACATAATAAACCTACAAGGGGATATAGACAAGCTGGGTGAGTGGGCGGAGATTTGGCAGATGCAATACAATATGAGAAAATGTGAGGTTATGCACTTTAGCAGGAAAAATCAGAGAGCAAGTTATTATCTTAATGGCGAGAAACTGGAAAGTACTGCAGTACAAAGGGATATGGGGGTCCCAGAACAAGAAAATCAAAAATTAGTGTGCAGGTGCAGCAGGTGATCAAGAAGGCCAACGGAATGTTGGCTTTTATTGCTAGGGGGATAGAATATAAAAACAGGGAGGTATTGCTGCAGTTCTATAAGGTATTGGTGAGACCGCACCTGGAATACTGCATACAGTTTTGGTCTCCATACTTAAGAAAAGACATACTTGCTATCGAGGCAGTACAAAGAAGGTTCACTCGGTTAATCCCGGGGATGAGGGGGCGGACATATGAGGAGAGGTTGAGCAGATTGGGACTCTACTCATTGGAGTTCAGAAGAATGAGAGTCGATCTTATTGAAACATATAAGATTGTGAAGGGGCTTGATCGGGTGGATGCGGTCAGGATGTTCCCAAGGAGGGGGAGAAACTAGAACGAGGGGGCATAATCGTAGAATAAGGGGCTGCTCTTTCAAAACTGAGATGAGGAGAAACTTCTTCACTCAGTGGGTGGTGGGTCTGTGGAATTTGCTGCCCCAGGAAGCTGTGGAAGCGACATCATTAAATAAATTTAAAACAGAAATAGACAATTTCCAAGAAGTAAAGGGAATTAGGGGTTACGGGTAGCGGGCAGGAAATTGGACATGAATTTAGATTTGAGGTCAGGATCAGATCAGCCATGATCTTATTGAATGGCGGAGCAGGCTCGAGGGGCCGATTGGCCGACTCCTGCTACTATTTCTTATTTTCTGATGTTCACTCCTCACTCTTTATTTACCTGCTCCTCGCCTCGCTCTTTGTTTACCTGCTCTGCTCCGTGCTCTTTAATTACCTGCTCATCTCCTCACTCTTTGTTTACCTGCTCCGCTCCTCACTCTTTAATTACTTGCTCCGATCCTCAATCTTTATTTAACTGCTCCTCTGCTCGCTCATTATTTACCTGCTCCTCTCCTCGCTCTTTTTTTTACTTGCTCCGTTCCTCATTCTTTGTTAACCTGCTCCACTCCTCTCTCTTTATTTACCTGCTCCTCTCCTCACTCTTTATTTAACTGCTCCTCTCCTCGCTCTTTTTTTACTTGCTCCGTTCCTCACTCTTTATTAACCTGCTCCGCTCCACACTCTTTATTTACCTGCTGCTCTCCTCGCTCTTTGTTTCCCTGCTGCCCTCCTCGCTATTTATTTACCTGCTCCGCATCTCACTCTGTTTTTCCCTGCTCCGCTCCTCGCTCTTTATTTACCTGCTCCTCTCCTCGCTCTTTATTTCCCGGCTCCGCTCCTCACTCTTTATTTACCTGCTCCGCTCCTCGCTCCTTATTAGAACATAAGAACATAAGAAATTGGAGCAGGAGTAGGCCAATCGGCCCCTCGAGCCTGCTCCGCCATTCAATAAGATCATGGCTGATCTGATCCCAACCACAAATCTAAAGAACACAAGAAGTCGGAGCAGGACCCGGCCACATACCCCCTGGGCCCTCTCCGCCACCCACAGGGCATTGACCGATCCGAACTCAGCTTCATGTCCAATTTCCTGCCCGCTCCCCATAACCCCTAATTGCCTTTACTTCTAGGAAACTGTCTATTTCTGTTTTAAATTTATCTAATGATGTAGCTTCCACAGCTTCCTGGGGCAGCAAATTCCACAGACCGACCACCCTCTGAGTGAAGAAGTTTCTCCTCATCTCAGTTTTGAAAGAGCAGCCCCTTATTCTAAGATTATGCCCCCTAGTTCTAGTTTCACCCATCTTTGGGAACATCCTTACTGCATCCACCCGATCAAGACCCTTCACAATCTTATATGTTTCAATAAGATCGCCTCTCATTCTTCTGAACTCCAATGAGTAGAGTCCCAATCTACTCAACCTCTCCTCATATGTCCGCCCCCTCATCCCCGGGATTAACCGAGTGAACCTTCTTTGTACTGCCTCGAGAGCAAGTATGTATTTTCTTAAGTATGGAGACCAAAACTGTATGCAGTATTCCAGGTGCGGTCTCACCAATACCTTATATAACTGCAGCAATACCTCCTTGTTTTTATATTCTATCCCCCTAGCAATAAAAGCCAACATTCCGTTGGCTTTCTTGTTCACCTGCTGCACCTGCATACCAACTTTTTGATTTTCTTGCACTAGGACCCCCAGATCCCTTTGTACTGCAGTACTTTCCAGTCTCTCGCCATTAAGAAAATAACTTGCTCTCTGATTTTTCCTGCCAAAGTGCATAACCTCAGATTTTCCAATATTATATTGCATCTGCCAAATCTCCGCCCACTCACCCAGCCTGTCTATATCCCCTTGCAGGTTTTTTATGTCCTCCTCACTCTCTACTTTCCCTCCCATCTTTGTATCATCTGCAAATTTTGATATGTTGCACTCGGTCCCCTCCTCCAAATCGTTAATATAGATTGTAAAGAGTTGGGGACCCAGCACCGACCCCTGTGGAACACCACTGGTTACTGGTTGCCAGTCCGAAAATGAACCATTTATCCCAACTCTCTGCTTCCTGTTCGATAACCAATCCTCCACCCATGCCAGAATATTACCCCCAATCCCGTGATTTTTTATCTTAAGTAATAATCTTTTATGTGGCACCTTGTCGAATGCCTTCTGGAAGTCTAAATACACTACGTCCACTGGTTCCCCTTTATCCACCCTATACGTTATATCCTCGAAGAACTCAAGCAAATTTGTCAGACATGACTTCCCCTTCATAAAGCCATGCTGACTTTGTCCTATTAAATTATGCTTATCTAAATGTTCCGTTACTGTCTCCTTAATAATAGACTCCAAAATTTTACCCACCACAGATGTTAAGCTAACTGGCCTATAATTTCCAGCCTTCTGCCTACTACCCTTTTTAAATAACGGTGTTACATTAGCAGTTTTCCAATCTGCCGGGACCTCTCCTGAGTCCAGGGAATTTTGGAAAACTATCACCAAAGCATCCACAATCCCTACTGCCACTTCCCTCAAGACCCTAGGATGGAAGCCATCAGGTCCAGGGGATTTATCCGCCTTGAGTCCCATTATTTTACTGAGTACCATCTCCTGAGTGATTTTAATCGTATTTAGCTCCTCCCCCCCGAGAGTCCCCTGTTTGTCCAGTGTTGGGATATTCTTAGTGTCCTCTACTGTAAAGACTGAAACAAAATATTTGTTCAGCATTTTTGCCATCTCCATGTTTCCCACCATTAATTTCCCGGTCTCATCCTCTAAGGGACCTATGTTTGCCTTAGCCACCCTTTTTCTTTTTATATAACTATAGAAACTCTTGCTATCTGTTTTTATATTTTTTGCTAATTTCTTTTCATAATCTAACTTCCCTTTCTTAATCAATCCTTTCGTTACTTTTTGCTGTCTTTTGAAGAATTCCCAATCTTCTATCCTCCCACTAAGTTTGGCTACCTTATATGTCCTTGTTTTTAGTCGGATACTATCCTTGATTTCTTTACTTAGCCACGGATGGCTGTCATTTCTTTTACACCCTTTTTTCCTCAGTGGAATATATTTATTTTGAAAGTTGTAAAATAACTCCCTAAATGAACACCACTGCTCATGTACCGTCTTACCCTTTAATCTATTTTCCCAGTCCACTTTAATCAATTCCGCTCTCATACCATCATAGTCTCCTTTATTCAAGCTCAGTACGCTTGTTTGAGAATCAACCTTCTCACCCTCTAATTGGATATGGAATTCAACCATGTTGTGGTCGCTCATTCGAAGGGGATCCTTAACTAGGACATTATTAATTAATCCTGACTCATTACACAGGACCAGGTCCAAGGTTGCCTGCCCCCTTGTAGGATCAGTTACATACTGCTCAAGAAATCCATCCCTGATGCACTCAATGAACTCGTCCTCAAGGCTGCTCTGCCCAATTTGATTTGTCCACTTAATATGATAATTAAAATCCCCCATAATTATGGCTGTTCCCTTATTACATGCCCCGACTATCTCCTGATTAATACTTCTTCCAGCAGAGTTGCAACTATTAGGAGGCCTATATACTACGCCCACTAATGTTTTTTTCCCTTATTATTCCTTATCTCCACCCAAACTGTTTCATTATCTTGATGCTTTGTCCCAATATCATTTCTCTGTATTACAGTGATTCATTCCTTTATTAACATAGCCACCCCACCTCCCCTTCCTTCCTGCCTGTCCTTCCTGATTGTTAAATACCCTGGCATATTTAATTCCCAGTCGTTGTCACCCTGCAGCCATGTTTCTGTAATGGCCACAAGATCATACCCATACGTAGTTATTTGTGCCGTTAACTCGTCCATTTTATTACGAATGCTACGTGCATTCAGATAAAGAACTTTCAAATCTGTTTTGTGATGCTTAGTTCCTGCTTTTTCCTTTTTTAACACTTTACCTATTACTCCATACCTTCTGTCCCTTCCTGTTACGCTTTCCTCTCTCTCCCTGCTCAGGTTCCCAACCCCCTGCCACTTTAGTTTAAACCCTCCCCAACAGCACTAGCAAACACTCCTCCTAGGACAGCGGTCCCGGCCCTGCCCAGGTGCAGACCATCCGGTTTGTACTGGTCCCACCTCCCCCAGAACCGTTTCCAGTGTCCCAGGAATTTGAATCCCTCCCCCTTGCACCATTCCTCTAGCCACGTATTCATTTGAAATATCCTCCTATTTCTACTCTGACTAGCACGTGGCACTGGCAGCAATCCTGAGATTACTACCTTTGAGGTCCTATTTTTTAATTTACCTCCTAACTCCCTATATTCTGCTTTTAGGACCTCATCCCCTTTTTTACCTATATCGTTGGTGCCTATGTGCACCACGACAGCTGGCTGTTCGCCCTCCCCCTCCAAAATGTTCTGTAGCCGCTCCGAGACATCCTTGATCCTTGCACCAGGGAGGCAACACACCATCCTGGAGTCTCGGTTGCGGCCGCAGAAACGCCTGTCTATTCCCCTTACAATTGAGTCCCCTATCACTATAGCTCTGCCACTCTTTTTCCTCCCAGCCTGTGCAGCAGAGCTACCCGTGGTGCCAGGAAGTTGGCTGCTGCTGCCTTCCCCTGATAAGTCATCCCCCCCAACAGCATCCAAAGTGGCATATCTGTTTGAGAGGGGGATGGCCACAGGGGACCCCTGCACTACCTGCCTGCATCTCTTACTCTTCCTGGTGGTCACCCATTCACTTCCTGCCTGTATACCCTTTACCTGCGGTGTGACCAACTCGCTAAACGTGCTATCCACGAGTTTCTCTGCATCGCGGATGCTCCACAGTGAGTCCACCCGCAGCTCCAGCTCCGAGATACGATCGTTCAGTAGCTGCAGGTGGACACACTTCCCGCACACATGGTCGGCAGGGACACTGGTAGTGTCCATGACTTCCCACATCTTGCAGGAGGAGCATATCACGGGTGCGAGGTCTGCTGCCATGACTTGCCTTAGCTTAGTTACCCCTTTTAAATTACGTTGAAATTAGAAAATGTTAACTATACTAGGGACCTAGATTCACTAAAAAAAACACTATCTGCTATAAAACCTGCAGATCTTCCCTTTCTTATTACTTTACTTACAGTAAAATGGTAGAAATACTCACCTGAACCGACTCACCAATCAGCTGCCTCCCCTGTGCCGCGTCACTTTCTGACTGCTCCTCTCCTCACTCTTCATTAAACTGCTCCACTCCTGGTTCTTTATCAACCTGCTCCACTTATCGTTCTTTATTGATCTGATCCGCTCATCACTCTTTATTTACCTGCTCTGCTCCTCGCTCTTTATTTATCTGCTCCTCTCCTCGCTCTTTTTTTGCCTGCTCCCCTCCTCGCTCTTTATTTACCTGCTCCGCTCCTCACTCTTTATTTAACTGCTCTACTCCTCACGCTTTATTAACCTGCTCCTCTCCTCGCTATTTATTTACCTGCTCCTCTCCTCGCTCTTTATTTACCTGCTCCGCTCCTCACTCTTTATTTACCTGCTCCTCTCCTCGCTCTTTATTTACCTGCTCCACTCCTCGCTCTTTATTCACCTGCTGCTCAACTCGCTCTTTATTTACCTGCTCCCCTCCTCACTCTTTATTTCCCAGCTCCTCTCCTCACTCTTTATTTCCCTGCTCCTATCCTCACTCTTTATTAACCTGCCCCAATCCTCGCTCTTAATTTATCTGCTCCTCTCCTCGCTCTTTATTTACCTGTTCCGCTCCTCACTCTTTATTTTCCTGCTCTGCTCCTCACTCTTTATTTACCTGCTCTACTCCTCACTCTTTATTTACCTGCTCCTCTCCTCGCTCTTTTTTTTGCTTGCTCCTCTCCCCCCTCTTTATTTAACTGCTCATCTCCTCGCTCTTTATTTATCTGCTCTGCTCCTCACTCTTTATCAACCTGCTCCTCTCCTCGCTCTTAATTTATCTGCTCCTCTCCTCGCTCTTTATTTACCTGCTCCATTCCTCGCTCTTAATTTATCTGCTCCTCTCCTCGCTCTTTATTTACCTGCTCCTCTCCTCGTTCTTAATTTACCTGCTCCTCTCCTCACTCTTTATTAACCTGCTCCACACCTCGCTCTTTATTGATCTGATGCGCTCCTCACTTTATATTTAATAGCTCCACGATGTGCTTTAAATTTCCTGCTCCGCTCCTCACTCTTCATTTACCTGCTCCTCTCCTCACTCTTTATTTACCTGCTCTGCTCCTCGCTCTTTATTTAGCTGCTGCTCTCCTCGCTCTTTATTTTCCTGCTCCTCTCCTCGCTCTTTATTTACCTGCTCCGCTCCTTACTCTTTATTTACCTGCTCTGCTCCTCGCTCTTTATTTAGCTGCTCCTCTCCTCGCTCTTTATTTACCTGCTCCTCTCCTCGCTCTTGACTGACCTGCTCCGCTCCTCACACTTTATTTACCTGCTCTACTCCTCACTCTTTATTTACCTGCTGCTCTCCTCGCTCTTTATTTTCCTGCTCCTCTCCTCGCTTTTTATTTACTTGCTCCTCTCCTCGCTCTATATTTACCTGCTCCTCTCCTCGCTCTTTATTTACCTGCTCCTCTCCTCGCTCTTTATTTACCTGCTCCGCTCCTCACTCTTTATTTACCTGCTCCTCTCCTCGCTCTTTATTTACCTGCTCCACTCCTCGCTCTTTATTCACCTGCTGCTCAACTCGCTCTTTATTTACCTGCTCCGCTCCTCACTCTTTATTTCCCAGCTCCTCGCCTCACACTTTATTTCCCTGCTCCTCTCCTCACTCTTTATTAACCTGCCCCAATCCTCGCTCTTAATTTATCTGCTCCTCTCCTCGCTCTTTATTTACCTGTTCCGCTCCTCACTCTTTATTTTCCTGCTCTGCTCCTCACTCTTTATTCACCGGCTCTACTCCTCACTCTTTATTTACCTGCTCCTCTCCTCGCTCTTTTTTTTTGCTTGCTCCTCTCCCCCCTCTTTATTTACCTGCTCCTCTCCTCGCTCTTTATTTATCTGCTCTGCTCCTCACTCTTTATTAACCTGCTCCTCTCCTCGCTCTTAATTTATCTGCTCCTCTCCTCGCTCTTTATTTACCTGCTCCTCTCCTCGTTCTTAATTTACCTGCTCCTCTCCTCACTCTTTATTAACCTGCTCCACACCTCGCTCTTTATTGATCTGATGCGCTCCTCACTTTATATTTAACAGCTCCACGATGTGCTTTAAATTTCCTGCTCCGCTCCTCACTCTTCATTTACCTGCTCCTCTCCTCACTCTTTATTTACCTGCTCTGCTCCTCGCTCTTTATTTAGCTGCTGCTCTCCTCGCTCTTTATTTTCCTGCTCCTCTCCTCGCTCTTTATTTACCTGCTCCTCTCCTCGCTCTATATTTACCTGCTCCTCTCCTCGCTCTTTATTTACCTGCTCCTCTCCTCGCTCTTTATTTACCTGCTCCGCTCCTTACTCTTTATTTACTTGCTCCTCTCCTCGCTCTTTATTTCCCTGCTCCACTCCTCGCTCTTCATTCACCTGCTGCTCAACTCGCTCTTTATTTACCTGCTCCGCTCCTCACTCTTTATTTACCTACTCCTCTCCTCGCTCTTTATTTACCTGCTCCACTCCTCGCTCTTTATTCACCTGCAGCTCAACTCGCTCTTTATTTACCTGCTCCGGTCCTCACTCTTTATTTCCCAGCTCTTCTCCTCACTCTTTATTTCCCTGCTCCTCTCCTCACTCTTTATTTACCTGCCCCACTCCTCGCTCTTAATGTATCTGCTCCTCTCCTCGCTCTTTATTTAACTGCTCCTCTCCTCGCTCTTTTTTTACTTGCTCCGTTCCTCACTCTTTTTTAACCTGCTCTGCTCCTCAATCTTTATTTACCTGTTGCTCTCTTCGCTCTTTATTAACTGATGCCCTCCTCGCTCTTTATTTACCTGCTCCGCATCTCACTCTGTTTTTCCCTGCTCCTCTCCTCGATCTTGACTGACCTGCTCCGCTCCTCACACTTTATTTACCTGCTCTACTCCTCACTCTTTATTTACCTGCTCCTCTCCTCGCTCTTTATTTCCTGCTCCTCTCCTCGCTCTTTATTTACCTGCTCCTCTCCTCGCTCTATATTTACCTGCTCCTCTCCTCGCTCTTTATTTACCTGCTCCTCTCCTCGCTCTTTATTTACCTGCTCCGCTCCTCACTCTTTCTTGAGCTGCTCCTCTCCTCGCTCTTTATTTCGCTGCTCCACTCCTCGCTCTTTATTCACCTGCTGCTCAACTCGCTCTTTATTTACCTGCTCCCCTCCTCACTCTTTATTTACCTGCTCCGCTTCTCGCTCCTTATTGACCTGCTCCTCTCCTCACTCTTTATTAAACTGCTCCACTCCTCGTTCTTTATTAACCTGCTCCACTTATCGTTCTTTTGTTGATCTGATCCGCTCTTTACTCTTTATTTACCAGCTCAACGATGTGCTCTTAAATTTCCTGCTCCGCTCCTCACTCTTTATTTACCTGCTCTGCTCCTCGCTCTTTATTTATCTGATCCTCTCCTCGCTCTTTTTTTGCCTGCTCCCCTCCTCGCTCTTTATTTACCTGCTCCGCTCCCCATTCTTTATTTCCCTGCTCTGCTCCTCGATCTTTATGAATCTGCTCCTCTCCTCGCTATTTATTGACCTGCTCCGCTCCTCGCTCTTTATTTACCTGCTACGCTCGTCATTCTTTATTTACCTGCTCCTCTCCTCACTCTTTATTAAACTGCTCCACTCCAGGCTCTTTATTGAGCTGATCCGCTCCTCACTCTATATTTACTAGCTCCACCATGTGCTCTTAAATTTCCTGCTCCGCTCCTCACTCTTTATTTACCTGCTCTGCTCCTCGCTCTTTATTTGTCGGCTGCTCTCCTCGCTCTTTTTTTTGCTTGCTCCTCTCCTCCCTCTTTATTTCCCTGCTCCTCTCTTCACTCTTTATTAACCTGCTCCACACCTCGCTCTTTATTTTCCTGCTCTGCTCCTCACTCTTTATTTCCCAGCTCCTCTCCTCACTCTTTATTTCCCTGCTCCTCTCCTCACTCTTTATTTACCTGCCCCACTCCTCGCTCTTAATCCATCTGCTCCTCTCCTCGCTCTTTATTTACTTGCTCCTCTCCTCGCTCTTGATTTCCCGGCTCCGCTCCTCACTCTTTATTTACCTGCTCCGCTTCTCGCTCCTTATTTACCTGCTCCTCTCCTCACTCTTTATTAAACTGCTCCGCGTCTCGCTCCTTATTTACCTGCTGCCCTCCTCGCTCTTTATTTACCTGCTCCGCATCTCACTCTGTTTTTCCCTGCTCCTCTCCTCGCTGTTTATTTACCTGCTCCTCTCCTCGCTCTTTATTTCCCGGCTCCGCTCCTCACTCTTTATTTAACTGCTCCGCTTCTCGCTCCTTATTTACCTGCTCCTCTCCTCACTCTTTATTAAACTGATCCACTCCTCGTTCTTTATTAACCTGCTCCACTTATCGTTCTTTATTGATCTGATCCGCTCTTCACTCTTTACTTACCAGCTCCACGATGTGCTCTTAAATTTCAAGCTCCGCTCCTCACTCTTTATTTACCTGCTCTGCTCCTCGCTCTTTATTAATCTGCTGCTCTCCTCGCTCTTTTTTTGCCTGCTCCTCTCCTCGCTCTTTATTTCCCTGTTCCGCTCCTCACTCTATATTTTCCTGCTCTGCTCCTCACTCTTTATTTACCTGCTCTACTCCTCACGCTTTATTAACCTGCTCCTCTCCTCGCTCTTTATTTACCTGCTCCTCTCCTCGCTCTTTATTTACCTGCTCCGCTCCTCACTCTTTATTTACCTGCTCCTCTCCTCGCTCTTTATTTACCTGCTCCACTCCTCGCTCTTTATTCACCTGCTGCTCAACTCGCTCTTTATTTACCTGCTCCGCTCCTCACTCTTTATTTCCCAGCTCCTCTCCTCACTCTTTATTTCCCTGCTCCTATCCTCACTCTTTATTAACCTGCCCCAATCCTCGCTCTTAATTTATCTGCTCCTCTCCTCGCTCTTTATTTACCTGTTCCGCTCCTCACTCTTTATTTTCCTGCTCTGCTCCTCACTCTTTATTTAACCTGCTCTACTCCTCACTCTTTATTTACCTGCTCCTCTCCTCGCTCTTTTTTTTGCTTGCTCCTCTCCCCCCTCTTTATTTAACTGCTCCTCTCCTCGCTCTTTATTTATCTGCTCTGCTCCTCACTCTTTATCAACCTGCTCCTCTCCTCGCTCTTAATTTATCTGCTCCTCTCCTCGCTCTTTATTTACCTGCTCCATTCCTCGCTCTTAATTTATCTGCTCCTCTCCTCGCTCTTTATTTACCTGCTCCTCTCCTCGTTCTTAATTTACCTGCTCCTCTCCTCACTCTTTATTAACCTGCTCCACACCTCGCTCTTTATTGATCTGATGCGCTCCTCACTTTATATTTAACAGCTCCACGATGTGCTTTAAATTTCCTGCTCCGCTCCTCACTCTTCATTTACCTGCTCCTCTCCTCACTCTTTATTTACCTGCTCTGCTCCTCGCTCTTTATTTAGCTGCTGCTCTCCTCGCTCTTTATTTTCCTGCTCCTCTCCTCGCTCTTTATTTACCTGCTCCGCTCCTTACTCTTTATTTACCTGCTCTGCTCCTCGCTCTTTATTTAGCTGCTCCTCTCCTCGCTCTTTATTTACCTGCTCCTCTCCTCGCTCTTGACTGACCTGCTCCGCTCCTCACACTTTATTTACCTGCTCTCCTCCTCACTCTTTATTTACCTGCTCCTCTCCTCGCTCTTTATTTTCCTGCTCCTCTCCTCGCTTTTTATTTACTTGCTCGTCTCCTCGCTCTATATTTACCTGCTCCTCTCCTCGCTCTTTAGATACCTGCTCCTCTCCTCGCTCTTTATTTTCCTGCTCCGCTCCTCACTCTTTATTTACCTGCTCCTCTCCTCGCTCTTTATTTACCTGCTCCACTCCTCGCTCTTTATTCACGTGCTGCTCAACTCGCTCTTTATTTACCTGCTCCGCTCCTCACTCTTTATTTCCCAGCTCCTCTCCTCACACTTTATTTCCCTGCTCCTCTCCTCACTCTTTATTAACCTGCCCCAATCCTCGCTCTTAATTTATCTGCTCCTCTCCTCGCTCTTTATTTACCTGTTCCGCTCCTCACTTTTTATTTTCCTGCTCTGCTCCTCACTCTTTATTCACCGGCTCTACTCCTCACTCTTTATTTACCTGCTCCTCTCCTCGCTCTTTTTTTTTGCTTGCTCCTCTCCCCCCTCTTTATTTACCTGCTCCTCTCCTCGCTCTTTATTTATCTGCTCTGCTCCTCACTCTTTATTAACCTGCTCCTCTCCTCGCTCTTAATTTATCTGCTCCTCTCCTCGCTCTTTATTTACCTGCTCCATTCCTCGCTCTTAATTTATCTGCTCCTCTCCTCGCTCTTTATTTACCTGCTCCTCTCCTCGTTCTTAATTTACCTGCTCCTCTCCTCACTCTTTATTAACCTGCTCCACACCTCGCTCTTTATTGATCTGATGCGCTCCTCACTTTATATTTAACAGCTCCACGATGTGCTTTAAATTTCCTGCTCCGCTCCTCACTCTTCATTTACCTGCTCCTCTCCTCACTCTTTATTTACCTGCTCTGCTCCTCGCTCTTTATTTAGCTGCTGCTCTCCTCGCTCTTTATTTTCCTGCTCCTCTCCTCGCTCTTTATTTACCTGCTCCTCTCCTCGCTCTATATTTACCTGCTCCTCTCCTCGCTCTTTATTTACCTGCTCCTCTCCTCGCTCTTTATTTACCTGCTCCGCTCCTTACTCTTTATTTACCTGCTCCTCTCCTCGCTCTTTATTTCCCTGCTCCACTCCTCGCTCTTCATTCACCTGCTGCTCAACTCGCTCTTTATTTACCTGCTCCGCTCCTCACTCTTTATTTACCTACTCATCTCCTCGCTCTTTATTTACCTGCTCCACTCCTCGCTCTTTATTCACCTGCTGCTCAACTCGCTCTTTATTTACCTGCTCCGGTCCTCACTCTTTATTTCCCAGCTCTTCTCCTCACTCTTTATTTCCCTGCTCCTCTCCTCACTCTTTATTTACCTGCCCCACTCCTCGCTCTTAATTTATCTGCTCCTCTCCTCGCTCTTTATTTAACTGCTCCTCTCCTCGCTCTTTTTTTACTTGCTCCGTTCCTCACTCTTTTTTAACCTGCTCTGCTCCTCAATCTTTATTTCCCTGTTGCTCTCTTCGCTCTTTATTAACTGATGCCCTCCTCGCTCTTTATTTACCTGCTCCGCATCTCACTCTTTTTTTCCCTGCTCCTCTCCTCGATCTTGACTGACCTGCTCCGCTCCTCACACTTTATTTACCTGCTCTCCTCCTCACTCTTTATTTACCTGCTCCTCTCCTCGCTCTTTATTTTCCTGCTCCTCTCCTCGCTTTTTATTTACTTGCTCGTCTCCTCGCTCTATATTTACCTGCTCCTCTCCTCGCTCTTTAGATACCTGCTCCTCTCCTCGCTCTTTATTTTCCTGCTCCGCTCCTCACTCTTTATTTACCTGCTCCTCTCCTCGCTCTTTATTTACCTGCTCCACTCCTCGCTCTTTATTCACGTGCTGCTCAACTCGCTCTTTATTTACCTGCTCCGCTCCTCACTCTTTATTTCCCAGCTCCTCTCCTCACACTTTATTTCCCTGCTCCTCTCCTCACTCTTTATTAACCTGCCCCAATCCTCGCTCTTAATTTATCTGCTCCTCTCCTCGCTCTTTATTTACCTGTTCCGCTCCTCACTTTTTATTTTCCTGCTCTGCTCCTCACTCTTTATTCACCGGCTCTACTCCTCACTCTTTATTTACCTGCTCCTCTCCTCGCTCTTTTTTTTTGCTTGCTCCTCTCCCCCCTCTTTATTTACCTGCTCCTCTCCTCGCTCTTTATTTATCTGCTCTGCTCCTCACTCTTTATTAACCTGCTCCTCTCCTCGCTCTTAATTTATCTGCTCCTCTCCTCGCTCTTTATTTACCTGCTCCATTCCTCGCTCTTAATTTATCTGCTCCTCTCCTCGCTCTTTATTTACCTGCTCCTCTCCTCGTTCTTAATTTACCTGCTCCTCTCCTCACTCTTTATTAACCTGCTCCACACCTCGCTCTTTATTGATCTGATGCGCTCCTCACTTTATATTTAACAGCTCCACGATGTGCTTTAAATTTCCTGCTCCGCTCCTCACTCTTCATTTACCTGCTCCTCTCCTCACTCTTTATTTACCTGCTCTGCTCCTCGCTCTTTATTTAGCTGCTGCTCTCCTCGCTCTTTATTTTCCTGCTCCTCTCCTCGCTCTTTATTTACCTGCTCCTCTCCTCGCTCTATATTTACCTGCTCCTCTCCTCGCTCTTTATTTACCTGCTCCTCTCCTCGCTCTTTATTTACCTGCTCCGCTCCTTACTCTTTATTTACCTGCTCCTCTCCTCGCTCTTTATTTCCCTGCTCCACTCCTCGCTCTTCATTCACCTGCTGCTCAACTCGCTCTTTATTTACCTGCTCCGCTCCTCACTCTTTATTTACCTACTCCTCTCCTCGCTCTTTATTTACCTGCTCCACTCCTCGCTCTTTATTCACCTGCTGCTCAACTCGCTCTTTATTTACCTGCTCCGGTCCTCACTCTTTATTTCCCAGCTCTTCTCCTCACTCTTTATTTCCCTGCTCCTCTCCTCACTCTTTATTTACCTGCCCCACTCCTCGCTCCTAATTTATCTGCTCCTCTCCTCGCTCTTTATTTAACTGCTCCTCTCCTCGTTCTTTTTTTACTTGCTCCGTTCCTCACTCTTTTTTAACCTGCTCTGCTCCTCAATCTTTATTTCCCTGTTGCTCTCTTCGCTCTTTATTAACTGATGCCCTCCTCGCTCTTTATTTACCTGCTCCGCATCTCACTCTTTTTTTCCCTGCTCCTCTCCTCGATCTTGACTGACCTGCTCCGCTCCTCACACTTTATTTACCTGCTCTACTCCTCACTCTTTATATACCTGCTCCTCTCCTCGCTCTTTATTTCCTGCTCCTCTCCTCGCTGTTTATTTACCTGCTCCTCTCCTCGCTCTATATTTACCTGCTCCTCTCCTCGCTCTTTATTTACCTGCTCCTCTCCTCGCTCTTTATTTACCTGCTCCGCTCCTCACTCTTTCTTGAGCAGCTCCTCTCCTCGCTCTTTATTTCGCTGCTCCACTCCTCGCTCTTTATTCACCTGCTGCTCAACTCGCTCTTTATTTACCTGCTCCCCTCCTCACTCTTTATTTACCTGCTCCGCTTCTCGCTCCTTATTGACCTGCTCCTCTCCTCACTCTTTATTAAACTGCTCCACTCCTCGTTCTTTATTAACCTGCTCCACTTATCGTTCTTTATTGATCTGATCCGCTCTTTACTCTTTATTTACTAGCTCAACGATGTGCTCTTAAATTTCCTGCTCCGCTCCTCACTCTTTATTTACCTGCTCTGCTCCTCATTCTTTATTTACCTGCTCTGCTCCTCGAGCTTTATGAATCTGCTCCATTCCTCGCTATTTATTTAACTGCTCCGCTCCTCACTCTTTATTTACCTGCTCCTCTCCTCACTCTTTATTAAACTGCTCCACTCCACGCTCTTAATTGATCTGATCCGCTCCTCACTCTATATTTACCAGCTCCACCATGTGCTCTTAAATTTCCTGCTCTGCTCCTCACTCTTTATTTACCTGCTCTACTCCTCACGCTTTATTAACCTGCTCCTCTCCTCGCTCTTTATTTACCTGCTCCTCTCCTCGCTCTTTATTTACCTGCTCCGCTCCTCACTCTTTATTCACCTGCTCCTCTCCTCGCTCTTTATTTACCTGCTCCACTCCTCGCTCTTTATTCACCTGCTGCTCAACTCGCTCTTTATTTACCTGCTCCGCTCCTCACTCTTTATTTCCCAGCTCCTCTCCTCACTCTTTATTTCCCTGCTCCTATCCTCACTCTTTATTAACCTGCCCCAATCCTCGCTCTTAATTTATCTGCTCCTCTCCTCGCTCTTTATTTACCTGTTCCGCTCCTCACTCTTTATTTTCCTGCTCTGCTCCTCACTCTTTATTTACCTGCTCTACTCCTCACTCTTTATTTACCTGCTCCTCTCCTCGCTCTTTTTTTTTGCTTGCTCCTCTCCCCCCTCTTTATTTAACTGCTCCTCTCCTCGCTCTTTATTTATCTGCTCTGCTCCTCACTCTTTATCAACCTGCTCCTCTCCTCGCTCTTAATTTAGCTGCTCCTCTCCTCGCTCTTTATTTACCTGCTCCATTCCTCGCTCTTAATTTATCTGCTCCTCTCCTCGCTCTTTATTTACCTGCTCCTCTCCTCGTTCTTAATTTACCTGCTCCTCTCCTCACTCTTTATTAACCTGCTCCACACCTCGCTCTTTATTGATCTGATGCGCTCCTCACTTTATATTTAACAGCTCCACGATGTGCTTCAAATTTCCTGCTCCGCTCCTCACTCTTCATTTACCTGCTCCTCTCCTCACTCTTTATTTACCTGCTCTGCTCCTCGCTCTTTATTTAGCTGCTGCTCTCCTCGCTCTTTATTTTCCTGCTCCTCTCCTCGCTCTTTATTTACCTGCTCCGCTCCTTACTCTTTATTTACCTGCTCTGCTCCTCGCTCTTTATTTAGCTGCTCCTCTCCTCGCTCTTTGTTTACCTGCTCCTCTCCTCGCTCTTGACTGACCTGCTCCGCTCCTCACACTTTATTTACTGCTCTACTCCTCACTCTTTATTTACCTGCTCCTCTCCTCGCTCTTTATTTTCCTGCTCCTCTCCTCGCTTTTTATATACTTGCTCCTCTCCTCGCTCTATATTTACCTGCTCCTCTCCTCGCTCTTTATTTACCTGCTCCTCTCCTCGCTCTTTATTTACCTGCTCCACTCCTCGCTCTTTATTCACGTGCTGCTCAACTCGCTCTTTATTTACCTGCTCCGCTCCTCACTCTTTATTTCCCAGCTCCTCTCCTCACACTTTATTTCCCTGCTCCTCTCCTCACTCTTTATTAACCTGCCCCAATCCTCGCTCTTAATTTATCTGCTCCTCTCCTCGCTCTTTATTTACCTGTTCCGCTCCTCACTCTTTATTTTCCTGCTCTGCTCCTCACTCTTTATTCACCGGCTCTACTCCTCACTCTTTATTTACCTGCTCCTCTCCTCGCTCTTTTTTTTTTGCTTGCTCCTCTCCCCCCTCTTTATTTACCTGCTCCTCTCCTCGCTCTTTATTTATCTGCTCTGCTCCTCACTCTTTATTAACCTGCTCCTCTCCTCGCTCTTAATTTATCTGCTCCTCTCCTCGCTCTTTATTTACCTGCTCCATTCCTCGCTCTTAATTTATCTGCTCCTCTCCTCGCTCTTTATTTACCTGCTCCTCTCCTCGTACTTAATTTACCTGCTCCTCTCCTCACTCTTTATTAACCTGCTCCACACCTCGCTTTTTATTGATCTGATGCGCTCCTCACTTTATATTTAACAGCTCCACGATGTGCTTTAAATTTCCTGCTCCGCTCCTCACTCTTCATTTACCTGCTCCTCTCCTCACTCTTTATTTACCTGCTCTGCTCCTCGCTCTTTATTTAGCTGCTGCTCTCCTCGCTCTTTATTTTCCTGCTCCTCTCCTCGCTCTTTATTTACCTGCTCCTCTCCTCGCTCTATATTTACCTGCTCCTCTCCTCGCTCTTTATTTACCTGCTCCTCTCCTCGCTCTTTATTTACCTGCTCCGCTCCTTACTCTTTATTTACCTGCTCCTCTCCTCGCTCTTTATTTCCCTGCTCCACTCCTCGCTCTTCATTCACCTGCTGCTCAACTCGCTCTTTATTTACCTGCTCCGCTCCTCACTCTTTATTGACCTACTCATCTCCTCGCTCTTTATTTACCTGCTCCGCTCCTCGCTCTTTATTCACCTGCTGCTCAACTCGCTCTTTATTTACCTGCTCCGGTCCTCACTCTTTATTTCCCAGCTCTTCTCCTCACTCTTTATTTCCCTGCTCCTCTCCTCACTCTTTATTTACCTGCCCCACTCCTCGCTCTTAATTTATCTGCTCCTCTCCTCGCTCTTTATTTAACTGCTCCTCTCCTCGCTCTTTTTTTACTTGCTCCGTTCCTCACTCTTTTTTAACCTGCTCTGCTCCTCAATCTTTATTTACCTGTTGCTCTCTTCGCTCTTTATTAACTGATGCCCTCCTCGCTCTTTATTTACCTGCTCCGCATCTCACTCTGTTTTTCCCTGCTCCTCTCCTCGATCTTGACTGACCTGCTCCGCTCCTCACACTTTATTTACCTGCTCTACTCCTCACTCTTTATTTACCTGCTCCTCTCCTCGCTCTTTATTTCCTGCTCCTCTCCTCGCTCTTTATTTACCTGCTCCTCTCCTCGCTCTATATTTACCTGCTCCTCTCCTCGCTCTTTATTTACCTGCTCCTCTCCTCGCTCTTTATTTATCTGCTCCTCTCCTCGCTCTTTATTCACCTGCTGATAAACTCGCTCTTGATTTACCTGCTCCCCTCCTCACTCTTTATTTACCTGCTCCGCTTCTCGCTCCTTATTGACCTGCTCCTCTCCTCACTCTTTATTAAACTGCTCCACTCCTCGTTCTTTATTAACCTGCTCCACTTATCGTTCTTTATTGATCTGATCCGCTCTTTACTCTTTATTTACCAGCTCAACGATGTGCTCTTAAATTTCCTGCTCCGCTCCTCACTCTTTATTTACCTGCTCTGCTCCTCGCTCTTTATTTATCTGCTCCTCTCCTCGCTCTTTTTTTGCCTGCTCCCCTCCTCGCTCTTTATTTACCTGCTCCGCTCATCATTCTTTATTTACCTGCTCCTCTCCTCACTCTTTATTAAACTGCTCCACTCCACGCTCTTTATTGATCTGATCCGCTCCTCACTCTTTATTTACCAGCTCCACCATGTGCTCTTAAACTTCCTGCTCCGCTCCTCACTCTATATTTACCTGCTCTGCTCCTCGCTCTTTATTTGTCTGCTGCTCTCCTCGCTCTTTTTTTTGCTTGCTCCTCTCCTCCCTCTTTATTTCCCTGCTCCTCTCCTCGCTCTTTATTTACCTGTTCCGCTCCTCACTCTTTATTTTCCTGCTCTGCTCCTCACTCTTTATTTACCTGCTCTACTCCTCACTCTTTATTTACCTGCTCCTCTCCTCGCTCTTTTTTTTGCTTCCTCCTCTCCTCCCTCTTTATTTACCTGCTCCTCTCCTCGCTCTTTATTTACCTGCTCTGCTCCTCACTCTTAATTTACCTGCTCCTCTCTTCACTCTTTATTAACCTGCTCCACACCTCGCTCTTTATTTTCCTGCTCTGCTCCTCACTCTTTATTTCCCAGCTCCTCTCCTCACTCTTTATTTCCCTGCTCCTCTCCTCACTCTTTATTTACCTGCCCCACTCCTCGCTCTTAATTCATCTGCTCCTCTCCTCGCTCTTTATTTACCTGCTCCTCTCCTCGCTCTTCATTTCCCGGCTCCGCTCCTCACTCTTTATTTACCTGCTCCGCTTCTCGCTCCTTATTTACCTGCTCCTCTCCTCACTCTTTATTAAACTGCTCCGCGTCTCGCTCCTTATTTACCTGCTGCCCTCCTCGCTCTTTATTTACCTGCTCCTCATCTCACTCTGTTTTTCCCTGCTCCTCTCCTCGCTGTTTATTTACCTGCTCCTCTCCTCGCTCTTTATTTCCCGGCTCCGCTCCTCACTCTTTATTTACCTGCTCCGCTTCTCGCTCCTTATTTACCTGCTCCGCTCCTCGCTCTTTATTTACCTGCGACGCTCCTCACTCTTTATTTACCTGCTCCTCTCCTCACTCTTTATTAAACTGCTGCACTCCACGCACTTTATTGATCTAATCCGCTCCTCACTCTATATTTACCAGCTCCTCCATGTGCTCTTAAATTTCCTGCTCCGCTCCTCACTCTTTATTTACCTGCTCTGCTCCTCCCTCTTTATTTACCTGCTCCTCTCCTCGCTCTTTTTTTTGCTTGCTCCTCTCCTCCCTCTTTATTTACCTGCTCCTCTCCTCGCTCTTTATTTACCTGCTCTGCTCCTCACTCTTAATTTACCTGCTCCTCTCTTCACTCTTTATTAACCTGCTCCACACCTCGCTCTTTATTTTCCTGCTCTGCTCCTCACTCTTTATTTCCCAGCTCTTCTCCTCACTCTTTATTTCCCTGCTCCTCTCCTCACTCTTTATTAAACTGCTCCACTCCTCGTTCTTTATTAACCTGCTCCACTTATCGTTCTTTATTGATCTGATCCGCTCTTCACTCTTTACTTACCAGCTCCACGATGTGCTCTTAAATTTCAAGCTCCGCTCCTCACTCTTTATTTACCTGCTCTGCTCCTCGCTCTTTATTTATCTGATCCTCTCCTCGCTCTTTTTTTGCCTGCTCCCCTCCTCGCTCTTTATTTACCTGCTCCGCTCCTCATTCTTTATTTCCCTGCTCTGCTCCTCGATCTTTATGAATCTGCTCCTCTCCTTGCTAATTATTTACCTGCTCCGCTCCTCGCTCTTTATTTACCTGCTACGCTCCTCACTCTTTATTTACCTGCTCCTCTCCTCACTCTTTATTAAACTGCTGCACTCCACGCACTTTATTGATCTAATCCGGTCCTCACTCTATATTTACCAGGGCCTCCATGTGCTCTTAAATTTCCTGCTCCGCTCCTCACTTTTTATTTACCTGCTCTGCTCCTCGCTCTTTATTTATCTGCTGCTCTCCTCGCTCTTTTTTTTGCTTGCTCCTCTCCTCCCTCTTTATTTACCTGCTCCTCTCCTCGCTCTTTATTTACCTGTTCCGCTCCTCACTCTTTATTTTCCTGCTTTGCTCCTCACTCTTTATTTACCTGCTCTACTCCTCACTCTTTATTTACCTGCTCCTCTCCTCGCTCTTTTTTTTGCTTGCTCCTCTCCTCGCTCTTCATTTACCTGCTACTCTCCTCGCTCTTTATTTGCCTGCTCTGCTCCTCACTCTTTGTTTACCTGCTCCTCTCCTCGCTCTTAATTTATCTGCTCCTCTCCTCGCTTTTTATTTAACTGCTCCATTCCTCGCTCTTAATTTATCTGCTCCATTCCTCGCTCTTAATATATCTGCTCCTCTCCTCACTCTTTATTAACCGGCTCCACACCTCGCTCTTTATTGACCTGCTCCACTCCTCGCTCTTTATTGATCTGATCGGCTCCTCACTCTGTATTTACCAGCTCCACGATGTGCTCTTAAATTTCCTGCTCCGCTCCTCACTCTTTAATTACCTGCGACTCTCCTCACTCATTATTTACCTGCTCGACTCCTCACTCTTTATTTACCTGCTCCTATCCTCGCTCTTTATTTACCTGCTCCTCTCCTCGCTCTTTATTTATCTGCTTCTCTCCTCGCTCTTTATTTTCCTGCTCCTCTTCTCGCTCTTTATTTACCTGCTACTCTCCTCGCTCTATATTTACCAGCTCCTCTCCTCGCTCTTTATTGACCTGCTCCTCTCCTCGCTCTTTATTTACCTTCTCCACTCCTCGCTCTTTATTCACCTGCTGCTAAACTCGCTCTTTTTTTACCTGCTCCGCTCCTCACTCTGTATTTCCCAGCTCCTCTCCTCACTCTTTTTTTCCCTGCTCATCCCCTCACTCTTTATTTACCTGCCCCACTCCTCTCTCTTAATTCACCTGCTCCTCTCCTCACTCTTTAATTAACTGCTCTACTCCTCGCTCTGTATTTACCTGCTCCTCTCCTCGCTCTTTATTTATCTGCTCCTCTCCTCGCTCTTTATTTATCTGCTTCTCTCCTCACTCTTTATTTTCCTGCTCTACTCCTCGCTCTTTATTTACCTGCTCCTTGCCTCGCTCTTTATTTATCTGCTCCTCTCCTCACTATTTACCTGCTCCTCTCCTCGCTCTTTATTTGTCTGCTCCTCTCCTCACTCTTTATTTACCTGCTCCTCTCCACACTCTTTCTTTATCTGCTCCTCTCCTCAATCTTTATTTACCTGCTCCTCTCCTCGCTCTTTATTTATCTGCTCCTCTCCTCACTCTTCATTTATCTGCTCCTCTCCTCGCTCTTTATTTACCTGCTCCTCTCCTCACTCTTTATTTATCTGCTCCACTCCTCACTCTTTATTTACCTGCTCCTCTCCTCACTTTTAATTTATCTGCTCTGCTCCTCACTTTTTATCTATCTGCTCCTCTCCACGCTCTTTATTTAACTGCTCTACTCCTCGCTCTTTATTTACCTGCTCCTCTCCTCGCTCTTTATTTATCTGCTCCTCTCCTCGCTCTTTATTTATCTGCTTCTCTCCTCACTCTTTATTTTCCTGCTCTACTCCTCGCTCTTTATTTACGTGCTCCTTGCCTCGCTCTTTATTTATCTTCTCCTCTCCTCACTCTTTATTTACCTGCTCCTCTCCTCACTTTTTATTAACCTGCTCCTCTCCACGCTCTTTCTTTATCTGCTCCTCTCCTCAATCTTTATTTAACTGCTCCTCTCCTCGCTCTTTATTTATCTGCTCCTCTCCTCACTCTTTATTTACCTGCTCCTCTCCTCACTCTTTATTTACCTGCTCCTCTCCTCGCTCTTTTTTTTATCTGCTCCGCTCCTCACTCTTTTTTTTGCTTGCTCCTCTCCTCACTCTTTATTTACCTGCTCCTCTCCTCGCTCTTTATTTAACTGCTCTGCTCCTCACTCTTCATTTACCTGCTCCTCTCCTCACTCTTAATTTATCTGCTCCTCTCCTCGCTCTTTGTTTACCTGCTCCTCTCCTCGCTCTTAATTTATCTGCTCCTCTCCTCGCTCATCATTTACCTGCTCCTCTGCTCGCTCTTTATTTACCTGCTCCTCTCCTCGCTCTTATTTTATCTGCTCCTCTCCTCGCTCTTCATTTACCTGCTCCTCTGCTCGCTCTTTATTTACCTGCTCCTCTGCTCGCTCTTTATTTACCTGCTCCTCTGCTCGCTCTTTATTTACCTGCTCCTCTCCTCGCTCTTTATTTACCTGCTCCTCTCCTCACTCTTTATTTACCTGCTCATCTCCACGCTCTTTTTTTATCCGCTCCTCTCCTCAATCTTTATTTACCTGCTCCTCTCCTCGCTCTTTATTTATCTGCTCGTCTCCTCACTCTTTATTTACCTGCTCCTCTCCTCGCTCTTTATTTACCTGCTCCGCTCCTCATTCATTATTTCCCTGCTCCTCTCCTCACTCTGAATTTATCTGCTCCTCTCCTCGCTCTTTATTTACCTGCGCCTCTCCTCGCTCTTTATTTACCTGCTCCGCACCTCGCTCTTTATTTACCTGCTCCTCTCCTCACTCTTTATTAACCTGCTTCACTCCTCGCTCTTTATTGATCTGATCCGCTCCTAACTCTATCATTACCAACTCTACGATGTGCTCTTAAATGTCCTGCTCCGCTCCTCACTCTTTATTTACCTGCTCCGCTCCTCGCACTTTATTTACCTGCTCCGCTCCTCACACTTTATTTACCTGCTCTACTACTCACCCTTTATTTACCTGCTCCTCTCCTCACTCTTTATTTACCTGCTCCTCTCCTCACTCTTTATTTACCTGCTCCTCTCCTCGCTCTTTTTTTTATCTGCTCCGCTCCTCACTCTTTTTTTTGCTTGCTCCTCTCCTCACTCTTTATTTACCTGCTCATCTCCTCGCTCTTTATTCAACTGCTCTGCTCCTCACTCTTCATTTACCTGCACCTCTCCTCGCACTTTATTCACCTGCTGCTCTCCTCGCTCTTTATTTACCTGCTCCGCTCCTCGCTCTTGATTTCCCTGCTCCTCTCCTCACTCTTAATTTATCTGCTCCTCTCCTCGCTCGTTGTTTACCTGCTCCTCTCCTCGCTCTTAATTTATCTGCTCCTCTCCTCGCTCATCATTTACCTGCTCCTCTGCTCGCTCTTTATTTACCTGCTCCTCTCCTCGCTCTTATTTTATCTGCTCCTCTCCTCGCTCTTCATTCACCTGCTCCTCTGCTCGCTCTTTATTTACCTGCTCCTCTGCTCGCTCTTTATTTACCTGCTCCTCTGCTCGCTCTTTATTTACCTGCTCCTCTCCTCGCTCTTTATTTACCTGCTCATCTCCACGATCTTTTTTTATCTGCTCCTCTCCTCAATCTTTATTTACCTGCTCCTCTCCTCGCTCTTTATTTATCTGCTCCTCTCCTCACTCTTTATTTACCTGCTCCTCTCCTCACTCTTTATTTACCTGCTCCTCTCCTCGCTCTGTATTTAGCTGCTCCGCTCCTCACTCTTTTTTTTGCTTGCTCTTCTCCTCACTCTTAATTTATCTGCTCCTCTCCTCGCTCTTTATTTACCTGCTCCATTCCTCGCTCTTAATTTATCTGCTCCTCTCCTCGCTCTTTATTTACCTGCTCCTCTCCTCGTTCTTAATTTACCTGCTCCTCTCCTCACTCTTTATTAACCTGCTCCACACCTCGCTCTTTATTGAGCTGATGCGCTCCTCACTTTATATTTAACAGCTCCACGATGTGCTTTAAATTTCCTGCTCCGCTCCTCACTCTTCATTTACCTGCTCCTCTCCTCACTCTTTATCTACCTGCTCTGCTCCTCGCTCTTTATTTAGCTGCTGCTCTCCTCGCTCTTTATTTTCCTGCTCCTCTCCTCGCTCTTTATTTACCTGCTCCTCTCCTCGCTCTATATTTACCTGCTCCTCTCCTCGCTCTTTATTTACCTGCTCCTCTCCTCGCTCTTTATTTACCTGCTCCGCTCCTTACTATTTATTTACCTGCTCCTCTCCTCGCTCTTTATTTCCCTGCTCCACTCCTCGCTCTTCATTCACCTGCTGCTCAACTCGCTCTTTATTTACCTGCTCCGCTCCTCACTCTTTATTTCCCAGCTCCTCTCCTCACACTTTATTTCCCTGCTCCTCTCCTCACTCTTTATTAACCTGCCCCAATCCTCGCTCTTAATTTATCTGCTCCTCTCCTCGCTCTTTATTTACCTGTTCCGCTCCTCACTTTTTATTTTCCTGCTCCGCTCCTCACTCTTTATTTACCTACTCCTCTCCTCGCTCTTTATTTACCTGCTCCACTCCTCGCTTTTTATTCACCTGCTGCTCAACTCGCTCTTTATTTACCTGCTCCGGTCCTCACTCTTTATTTCCCAGCTCTTCTCCTCACTCTTTATTTCCCTGCTCCTCTCCTCACTCTTTATTTACCTGCCCCACTCCTCGCTCTTAATTTATCTGCTCCTCTCCTCGCTCTTTATTTAACTGCTCCTCTCCTCGCTCTTTTTTTACTTGCTCCGTTCCTCACTCTTTTTTAACCTGCTCTGCTCCTCAATCTTTATTTACCTGTTGCTCTCTTCGCTCTTTATTAACTGATGCCCTCCTCGCTCTTTATTTACCTGCTCCGCATCTCACTCTGTTTTTCCCTGCTCCTCTCCTCGATCTTGACTGACCTGCTCCGCTCCTCACACTTTATTTACCTGCTCTACTCCTCACTCTTTATTTACCTGCTCGTCTCCTCGCTCTTTATTTACCTGCTCCTCTCCTCGCTCTTTATTTCCTGCTCCTCTCCTCACTCTTTATTTACCTGCTCCTCTCCTCGCTCTTTATTTCCTGCTCCTCTCCTCGCTCTTTATTTACCTGCTCCTCTCCTCGCTCTATATTTACCTGCTCCTCTCCTCGCTCTTTATTTACCTGCTCCTCTCCTCGCTCTTTATTTACCTGCTCCGCTCCTCACTCTTTATTGAGCTGCTCCTCTCCTCGCTCTTTATTTCGCTGCTCCACTCCTCGCTCTTTATTCACCTGCTGATAAACTCGCTCTTTATTTACCTGCTCCCCTACTCACTCTTTATTTACCTGCTCCGCTTCTCGCTCCTTATTGACCTGCTCCTCTCCTCACTCTTTATTAAACTGCTCCACTCCTCGTTCTTTATTAACCTGCTCCACTTATCGTTCTTTATTGATCTGATCCGCTCTTTACTCTTTATTTACCAGCTCAACGATGTGCTCTTAAATTTCCTGCTCCGCTCCTCACTCTTTATTTACCTGCTCTGCTCCTCGCTCTTTATTTATCTGCTCCTCTCCTCGCTCTTTTTTTGCCTGCTCCCCTCCTCGCTCTTTATTTACCTGCTACGCTCATCATTCTTTATTTACCTGCTCCTCTCCTCACTCTTTATTAAACTGCTCCACTCCACGCTCTTTATTGATCTGATCCGCACCTCGCTCTTTATTTACCTGCTCCTCTCCTCACTCTTTATTAAACTGCTCCACTCCACGCTCTTTATTGATCTGATCCGCTCCTCACTCTATATTTACTAGCTCCACCATGTGCTCTTAAATTTCCTGCTCCGCTCCTCACTCTATATTTACCTGCTCTGCTCCTCGCTCTTTATTTGTCTGCTGCTCTCCTCGCTCTTTTTTTTGCTTGCTCCTCTCCTCCCTCTTTATTTCCCTGCTCCTCTCCTCGCTCTTTATTTACCTGCTCCGCTCCTCACTCTTTATTTCCCTGCTCCTCTCCTCGCTCTTTATTTACCTGCCCCACTCCTCGCTCTTAATTCATCTGCTCCTCTCCTCGCTCTTTATTAAACTGCTCCACTCCTCGTTCTTTATTAACCTGCTCCACTTATCGTTCTTTATTGATCTGATCCGCTCTTCACTCTTTACTTACCAGCTCCACGATGTGCTCTTAAATTTCAAGCTCCGCTCCTCACTCTTTATTTACCTGCTCTGCTCCTCGCTCTTTATTTATCTGATCCTCTCCTCGCTCTTTTTTTGCCTGCTCCCCTCCTCGCTCTTTATTTACCTGCTCCGCTCCTCATTCTTTATTTCCCTGTTCTGCTCCTCGATCTTTATGAATCTGCTCCTCTCCTTGCTAATTATTTACCTGCTCCGCTCCTCGCTCTTTATTTACCTGCTCCGCTCCTCACTCTTTATTTACCTGCTCCTCTCCTCGCTCTTTATTTACCTGCTCCTCTCCTCACTCTTTATTTACCTGCTCATCTCCACGCTCTTTTTTTTATCCGCTCCTCTCCTCAATCTTTATTTACCTGCTCCTCTCCTCGCTCTTTATTTATCTGCTCCTCTCCTCACTCTTTATTTACCTGCTCCTCTCCTCGCTCTTTATTTACCTGCTCCGCTCCTCACTCATTATTTCCCTGCTCCTCTCCTCACTCTGAATTTATCTGCTCCTCTCCTCGCTCTTTATTTACCTGCTCCTCTCCTCACTCTTTATTAACCTGCTTCTCTCCTCGCTCTTTATTGATCTGATCCGCTCCTAACTCTATCATTACCAACTCTACGATGTGCTCTTAAATGTCCTGCTCCGCTCCTCACTCTTTATTTACCTGCTCCGCTCCTCGCACTTTATTTACCTGCTCCGCTCCTCACACTTTATTTACCTGCTCTACTACTCACTCTTTATTTACCTGCTCCTCTCCTCACTCTTTATTTACCTGCTCCTCTCCTCACTCTTTATTTACCTGCTCCTCTCCTCGCTCTTTTTTTTATCTGCTCCGCTCCTCACTCTTTTTTTTGCTTGCTCCTCTCCTCACTCTTTATTTACCTGCTCATCTCCTCGCTCTTTATTCAACTGCTCTGCTCCTCACTCTTCATTTACCTGCACCTCTCCTCGCTCTTTATTCACCTGCTGCTCTCCTCGCTCTTTATTTACCTGCTCCGCTCCTCGCTCTTTATTTCCCTGCTCCTCTCCTCACTCTTAATTTATCTGCTCCTCTCCTCGCTCTTTGTTTACCTGCTCCTCTCCTCGCTCTTAATTTATCTGCTCCTCTCCTCGCTCATCATTTACCTGCTCCTCTGCTCGCTCTTTATTTACCTGCTCCTCTCCTCGCTCTTATTTTATCTGCTCCTCTCCTCGCTCTTCATTTACCTGCTCCTCTGCTCGCTCTTTATTTACCTGCTCCTCTGCTCGCTCTTTATTTACCTGCTCCTCTGCTCGCTCTTTATTTACCTGCTCCTCTCCTCGCTCTTTATTTACCTGCTCCTCTCCTCACTCTTTATTTACCTGCTCCTCTCCTCGCTCTTTTTTTTATCTGCTCCTCTCCTCGCTCTTCATTTACCTGCTCCTCTGCTCGCTCTTTATTTACCTGCTCCTCTGCTCGCTCTTTATTTACCTGCTCCTCTGCTCGCTCTTTATTTACCTGCTCCTCTCCTCGCTCTTTATTTACCTGCTCCTCTCCTCACTCTTTATTTACCTGCTCATCTCCTCGCTCTTTATTCAACTGCTCTGCTCCTCACTCTTCATTTACCTGCTCCTCTCCTCACTCTTTATTTACCTGCTCATCTCCACGCTCTTTTTTTATCTGCTCCTCTCCTCAATCTTTATTTACCTGCTACTCTCCTCGCTCTTTATTTATCTGCTCCTCTCCTCACTCTTTATTTACCTGCTCCTCTCCTCACTCTGTATTTACCTGCTCCTCTCCTCGCTCTGTATTTAGCTGCTCCGCTCCTCACTCTTTTTTTTGCTTGCTCTTCTCCTCACTCTTAATTTATCTGCTCCTCTCCTCGCTCTTTATTTACCTGCTCCATTCCTCGCTCTTAATTTATCTGCTCCTCTCCTCGCTCTTTATTAACCTGCTCCACACCTCGCTCTTTATTGATCTGATGCGCTCCTCACTTTATATTTAACAGCTCCACGATGTGCTTTAAATTTCCTGCTCCGCTCCTCACTCTTCATTTACCTGCTCCTCTCCTCACTCTTTATTTACCTGCTCTGCTCCTCGCTCTTTATTTAGCTGCTGCTCTCCTCGCTCTTTATTTTCCTGCTCCTCTCCTCGCTCTTTATTTACCTGCTCCTCTCCTCGCTCTTTATTTACCTGCTCCTCTCCTCGCTCTATATTTACCTGCTCCTCTCCTCGCTCTTTATTTACCTGCTCCTCTCCTCGCTCTTTATTTACCTGCTCCGCTCCTTACTCTTTATTTACCTGCTCCTCTCCTCGCTCTTTATTTCCCTGCTCCACTCCTCGCTCTTCATTCACCTGCTGCTCAACTCGCTCTTTATTTACCTGCTCCGCTCCTCACTCTTTATTTACCTACTCCTCTCCTCGCTCTTTATTTACCTGCTCCACTCCTCGCTCTTTATTCACCTGCTGCTCAACTCGCTCTTTATTTACCTGCTCCGGTCCTCACTCTTTATTTCCCAGCTCTTCTCCTCACTCTTTATTTCCCTGCTCCTCTCCTCACTCTTTATTTACCTGCCCCACTCCTCGCTCTTAATTTATCTGCTCCTCTCCTCGCTCTTTATTTAACTGCTCCTCTCCTCGCTCTTTTTTTACTTGCTCCGTTCCTCACTCTTTTTTAACCTGCTCTGCTCCTCAATCTTTATTTACCTGTTGCTCTCTTCGCTCTTTATTAACTGATGCCCTCCTCGCTCTTTATTTACCTGCTCCGCATCTCACTCTGTTTTTCCCTGCTCCTCTCCTCGATCTTGACTGACCTGCTCCGCTCCTCACACTTTATTTACCTGCTCTACTCCTCACTCTTTATTTATCTGCTCCTCTCCTCGCTCTTTATTTCTAGCTCCTCTCCTCGCTCTTTATTTACCTGCTCCTCTCCTCGCTCTATATTTACCTGCTCCTCTCCTCGCTCTTTATTTACCTGCTCCTCTCCTCGCTCTTTATTTACCTGCTCCGCTCCTCACTCTTTATTGAGCTGCTCCTCTCCTAGCTCTTTATTTCGCTGCTCCACTCCTCGCTCTTTATTCACCTGCTGATAAACTCGCTCTTTATTTACCTGTTCCCAACTCACTCTTTATTTACCTGCTCCGCTTCTCGCTCCTTATTGACCTGCTCCTCTACTCACTCTTCATTAAACTGCTCCACTCCTCGTTCTTTATTAACCTGCTCCACTTATCGTTCTTTATTGATCTGATCCGCTCTTTACTCTTTATTTACCAGCTCAACGATGTGCTCTTAAATTTCCTGCTCCGCTCCTCACTCTTTATTTACCTGCTCTGCTCCTCGCTCTTTATTTATCTGCTCCTCTCCTCGCTCTTTTTTTGCCTGCTCCCCTCCTCGCTCTTTATTTACCTGCTACGCTCATCATTCTTTATTTACCTGCTCCTCTCCTCACTCTTTATTAAACTGCTCCACTCCACGCTCTTTATTGATCTGATCCGCTCCTCACTCTATATTTACCAGCTCCAACATGTGCTCTTAAATTTCCTGCTCCGCTCCTCACTCTATATTTACCTGCTCTGCTCCTCGCTCTTTATTTGTCTGCTGCTCTCCTCGCTCTTTTTTTTGCTTGCTCCTCTCCTCCCTCTTTATTTCCCTGCTCCTCTCCTCGCTCTTTATTTACCTGTTCCGCTCCTCACTCTTTATTTTCCTGCTCTGCTCCTCACTCTTTATTTACCTGCTCTACTCCTCACTCTTTATTTACCTGCTCCTCTCCTCGCTCTTTTTTTTGCTTCCTCCTCTCCTCCCTCTTTATTTACCTGCTCCTCTCCTCGCTCTTTATTTACCTGCTCTGCTCCTCACTCTTAATTTACCTGCTCCTCTCTTCACTCTTTATTAACCTGCTCCACACCTCGCTCTTTATTTTCCTGCTCTGCTCCTCACTCTTTATTTCCCAGCTCCTCTCCTCACTCTTTATTTCCCTGCTCCTCTCCTCACTCTTTATTTACCTGCCCCACTCCTCGCTCTTAATTCATCTGCTCCTCTCCTCGCTCTTTATTTACCTGCTCCTCTCCTCGCTCTTCATTTCCCGGCTCCGCTCCTCACTCTTTATTTACCTGCTCCGCTTCTCGCTCCTTATTTACCTGCTCCTCTCCTCACTCTTTATTAAACTGCTCCGCGTCTCGCTCCTTATTTACCTGCTGCCCTCCTCGCTCTTTATTTACCTGCTCCTCATCTCACTCTGTTTTTCCCTGCTCCTCTCCTCGCTGTTTATTTACCTGCTCCTCTCCTCGCTCTTTATTTCCCGGCTCCGCTCCTCACTCTTTATTCACCTGCTCCGCTTCTCGCTCCTTATTTACCTGCTCCGCTCCTCGCTCTTTATTTACCTGCTACGCTCCTCACTCTTTATTTACCTGCTCCTCTCCTCACTCTTTATTAAACTGCTGCACTCCACGCACTTTATTGATCTAATCCGCTCCTCACTCTATATTTACCAGCTCCTCCATGTGCTCTTAAATTTCCTGTTCCGCTCCTCACTCTTTATTTACCTGCTCTGCTCCTCGCTCTTTATTTATCTGCTGCTCTCCTCGCTCTTTTTTTTGCTTGCTCCTCTCCTCCCTCTTTATTTACCTGCTCCTCTTCTCGCTCTTTTTTTTGCTTCCTCCTCTCCTCCCTCTTTATTTACCTGCTCCTCTCCTCGCTCTTTATTTACCTGCTCTGCTCCTCACTCTTAATTTACCTGCTCCTCTCTTCACTCTTTATTAACCTGCTCCACACCTCGCTCTTTATTTTCCTGCTCTGCTCCTCACTCTTTATTTCCCAGCTCCTCTCCTCACTCTTTATTTCCCTGCTCCTCTCCACACTCTATATTTACCTGCCCCACTCCTCGCTCTTAATTCATCTGCTCCTCTCCTCGCTCTTTATTAAACTGCTCCACTCCTCGTTCTTTATTAACCTGCTCCACTTATCGTTCTTTATTGATCTGATCCGCTCTTCACTCTTTACTTACCAGCTCCACGATGTGCTCTTAAATTTCAAGCTCCGCTCCTCACTCTTTATTTACCTGCTCTGCTCCTCGCTCTTTATTTATCTGATCCTCTCCTCGCTCTTTTTTTGCCTGCTCCCCTCCTCGCTCTTTATTTACCTGCTCCGCTCCTCATTCTTTATTTCCCTGCTCTGCTCCTCGATCTTTATGAATCTGCTCCTCTCCTTGCTAATTATTTACCTGCTCCGCTCCTCGCTCTTTATTTACCTGCTACGCTCCTCACTCTTTATTTACCTGCTCCTCTCCTCACTCTTTACTAAACTGCTGCACTCCACGCACTTTATTGATCTAATCCGCTCCTCACTCTATATTTACCAGCTCCTCCATGTGCTCTTAAATTTCCTGCTCCGCTCCTCACTCTTTATTTACCTGCTCTGCTCCTCGCTCTTTATTTATCTGCTCCTCTCCTCGCGCTTTATTTACCTGTTCCGCTCCTCACTCTTTATTTTCCTGCTCTGCTCCTCACTCTTTATTTACCTGCTCTACTCCTCACTCTTTATTTACCTGCTCCTCTCCTCGCTCTTTTTTTTGCTTGCTCCTCTCCTCGCTCTTTATTTACCTGCTACTCTCCTCGCTCTTTATTTGCCTGCTCTGCTCCTCACTCTTTGTTTACCTGCTCCTCTCCTCGCTCTTAATTTATCTGCTCCTCTCCTCGCTTTTTATTTAACTGCTCCATTCCTCGCTCTTAATTTATCTGCTCATCTCCTCACTCTTTATTAACCGGCTCCACACCTCGCTCTTTATTTACCTGCTCCACTCCTCGCTCTTTATTGATCTGATCGGCTCCTCATTCTGTATTTACCAGCTCCACGATGTGCTCTTAAATTTCCTGCTCCGCTCCTCACTCTTTAATTACCTGCGACTCTCCTCACTCTTTATTTACCTGCTCCTATCCTCGCTCTTTACTTACCTGCTCCGCTCCTCACACTTCATTTACCTGCTCTCCTCCTCACTCTTTATTTACCTGCTCCTCTCCTCGCTCTTTATTTATCTGCTCCTCTCCTCGCTCTTTATTTTCCTGCTCCTCTCCTCGCTCTTTATTTACCTGCTCCGCTTCTCGCTCCTTATTTACCTGCTCCTCTCCTCACTCTTTATTAAACTGCTCCGCGTCTCGCTCCTTATTTACCTGCTGCCCTCCTCGCTCTTTATTTACCTGCTCCTCATCTCACTCTGTTTTTCCCTGCTCCTCTCCTCGCTGTTTATTTACCTGCTCCTCTCCTCGCTCTTTATTTCCCGGCTCCGCTCCTCACTCTTTATTTACCTGCTCCGCTTCTCGCTCCTTATTTACCTGCTCCGCTCCTCACTCTTTATTTACCTGCTCCTCTCCTCACTCTTTATTTACCTGCTCCTCTCCTCACTCTTTATTTACCTGCTCCTCTCCTCGCTCTTTTTTTTATCTGCTCCGCTCCTCACTCTTTTTTTTGCTTGCTCCTCTCCTCACTCTTTATTTACCTGCTCATCTCCTCGCTCTTTATTCAACTGCTCTGCTCCTCACTCTTCATTTACCTGCACCTCTCCTCGCTCTTTATTCACCTGCTGCTCTCCTCGCTCTTTATTTACCTGCTCCGCTCCTCGCTCTTTATTTCCCTGCTCCTCTCCTCACTCTTAATTTATCTGCTCCTCTCCTCGCTCTTTGTTTACCTGCTCCTCTCCTCGCTCTTAATTTATCTGCTCCTCTCCTCGCTCATCATTTACCTGCTCCTCTGCTCGCTCTTTATTTACCTGCTCCTCTCCTCGCTCTTATTTTATCTGCTCCTCTCCTCGCTCTTCATTTACCTGCTCCTCTGCTCGCTCTTTATTTACCTGCTCCTCTGCTCGCTCTTTATTTACCTGCTCCTCTGCTCGCTCTTTATTTACCTGCTCCTCTCCTCGCTCTTTATTTACCTGCTCCTCTCCTCACTCTTTATTTACCTGCTCCTCTCCTCGCTCTTTTTTTTATCTGCTCCGCTCCTCACTCTTTTTTTTGCTTGCTCTTCTCCTCACTCTTAATTTATCTGCTCCTCTCCTCGCTCTTTATTTACCTGCTCCATTCCTCGCTCTTAATTTATCTGCTCCTCTCCTCGCTCTTTATTAACCTGCTCCACACCTCGCTCTTTATTGATCTGATGCGCTCCTCACTTTATATTTAACATCTCCACGATGTGCTTTAAATTTCCTGCTCCGCTCCTCACTCTTCATTTACCTGCTCCTCTCCTCACTCTTTATTTACCTGCTCTGCTCCTCGCTCTTTATTTAGCTGCTGCTCTCCTCGCTCTTTATTTTCCTGCTCCTCTCCTCGCTCTTTATTTACCTGCTCCTCTCCTCGCTCTATATTTACCTGCTCCTCTCCTCGCTCTTTATTTACCTGCTCCTCTCCTCGCTCTTTATTTACCTGCTCCGCTCCTTACTCTTTATTTACCTGCTCCTCTCCTCGCTCTTTATTTCCCTGCTCCACTCCTCGCTCTTTATTCACCTGCTGCTCAACTCGCTCTTTATTTACCTGCTCCGGTCCTCACTCTTTATTTCCCAGCTCTTCTCCTCACTCTTTATTTCCCTGCTCCTCTCCTCACTCTTTATTTACCTGCCCCACTCCTCGCTCTTAATGTATCTGCTCCTCTCCTCGCTCTTTATTTAACTGCTCCTCTCCTCGCTCTTTTTTTACTTGCTCCGTTCCTCACTCTTTTTTAACCTGCTCTGCTCCTCAATCTTTATTTACCTGTTGCTCTCTTCGCTCTTTATTAACTGATGCCCTCCTCGCTCTTTATTTACCTGCTCCGCATCTCACTCTGTTTTTCCCTGCTCCTCTCCTCGATCTTGACTGACCTGCTCCGCTCCTCACACTTTATTTACCTGCTCTACTCCTCACTCTTTATTTACCTGCTCCTCTCCTCGCTCTTTATTTCCTGCTCCTCTCCTCGCTCTTTATTTACCTGCTCCTCTCCTCGCTCTATATTTACCTGCTCCTCTCCTCGCTCTTTATTTACCTGCTCCTCTCCTCGCTCTTTATTTACCTGCTCCGCTCCTCACTCTTTATTGAGCTGCTCCTCTCCTCGCTCTTTATTTCGCTGCTCCACTCCTCGCTCTTTATTCACCTGCTGATAAACTCGCTCTTTATTTACCTGTTCCCAACTCACTCTTTATTTACCTGCTCCGCTTCTCGCTCCTTATTGACCTGCTCCTCTACTCACTCTTTATTAAACTGCTCCACTCCTCGTTCTTTATTAACCTGCTCCACTTATCGTTCTTTATTGATCTGATCCGCTCTTTACTCTTTATTTACCAGCTCAACGATGTGCTCTTAAATTTCCTGCTCCGCTCCTCGTTCTTTATTTACCTGCTCTGCTCCTCGCTCTTTATTTATCTGCTCCTCTCCTCGCTCTTTTTTTGCCTGCTCCCCTCCTCGCTCTTTATTTACCTGCTACGCTCATCATTCTTTATTTACCTGCTCCTCTCCTCACTCTTTATTAAACTGCTCCACTCCACGCTCTTTATTGATCTGATCCGCTCCTCACTCTATATTTACTAGCTCCACCATGTGCTCTTAAATTTCCTGCTCCGCTCCTCACTTTTTATTTACCTGCTCTGCTCCTCGCTCTTTATTTGTCTGCTGCTCTCCTCGCTCTTTTTTTTTGCTTGCTCCTCTCCTCCCTCTTTATTTCCCTGCTCCTCTCCTCGCTCTTTATTTACCTGTTCCGCTCCTCACTCTTTATTTTCCTGCTCTGCTCCTCACTCTTTATTTACCTGCTCTACTCCTCACTCTTTATTTACCTGCTCCTCTCCTCGCTCTTTTTTTTGCTTCCTCCTCTCCTCCCTCTTTATTTACCTGCTCTGCTCCTCACTCTTAATTTACCTGCTCCTCTCTTCACTCTTTATTAACCTGCTCCACACCTCGCTCTTTATTTTCCTGCTCTGCTCCTCACTCTTTATTTCCCAGCTCCTCTCCTCACTCTTTATTTCCCTGCTCCTCTCCTCACTCTTTATTTACCTGCCCCACTCCTCGCTCTTAATTCATCTGCTCCTCTCCTCGCTCTTTATTTACCTGCTCCTCTCCTCGCTCTTCATTTCCCGGCTCCGCTCCTCACTCTTTATTTACCTGCTCCGCTTCTCGCTCCTTATTTACCTGCTCCTCTCCTCACTCTTTATTAAACTGCTCCGCGTCTCGCTCCTTATTTACCTGCTGCCCTCCTCGCTCTTTATTTACCTGCTCCTCATCTCACTCTGTTTTTCCCTGCTCCTCTCCTCGCTGTTTATTTACCTGCTCCTCTCCTCGCTCTTTATTTCCCGGCTCCGCTCCTCACTCTTTATTTACCTGCTCCGCTTCTCGCTCCTTATTTACCTGCTCCGCTCCTCGCTCTTTATTTACCTGCTACGCTCCTCACTCTTTATTTACCTGCTCCTCTCCTCACTCTTTATTAAACTGCTGCACTCCACGCACTTTATTGATCTAATCCGCTCCTCACTCTATATTTACCAGCTCCTCCATGTGCTCTTAAATTTCCTGTTCCGCTCCTCACTCTTTATTTACCTGCTCTGCTCCTCGCTCTTTATTTATCTGCTGCTCTCCTCGCTCTTTTTTTTGCTTGCTCCTCTCCTCCCTCTTTATTTACCTGCTCCTCTCCTCGCTCTTTTTTTTGCTTCCTCCTCTCCTCCCTCTTTATTTACCTGCTCCTCTCCTCGCTCTTTATTTACCTGCTCTGCTCCTCACTCTTAATTTACCTGCTCCTCTCTTCACTCTTTATTAACCTGCTCCACACCTCGCTCTTTATTTTCCTGCTCTGCTCCTCACTCTTTATTTCCCTGCTCCTCTCCTCACTCTTTATTTCCCTGCTCCTCTCCACACTCTATATTTACCTGCCCCACTCCTCGCTCTTAATTCATCTGCTCCTCTCCTCGCTCTTTATTAAACTGCTCCACTCCTCGTTCTTTATTAACCTGCTCCACTTATCGTTCTTTATTGATCTGATCCGCTCTTCACTCTTTACTTACCAGCTCCACGATGTGCTCTTAAATTTCAAGCTCCGCTCCTCACTCTTTATTTACCTGCTCTGCTCCTCGCTCTTTATTTATCTGATCCTCTCCTCGCTCTTTTTTTGCCTGCTCCCCTCCTCGCTCTTTATTTACCTGCTCCACTCCTCATTCTTTATTTCCCTGCTCTGCTCCTCGATCTTTATGAATCTGCTCCTCTCCTTGCTAATTATTTACCTGCTCCGCTCCTCGCTCTTTATTTACCTGCTACGCTCCTCACTCTTTATTTACCTGCTCCTCTCATCACTCTTTATTAAACTGCTGCACTCCACGCACTTTATTGATCTAATCCGCTCCTCACTCTATATTTACCAGCTCCTCCATGTGCTCTTAAATTTCCTGCTCCGCTCCTCACTCTTTATTTACCTGCTCTGCTCCTCGCTCTTTATTTATCTGCTCCTCTCCTCGCGCTTTATTTACCTGTTCCGCTCCTCACTCTTTATTTTCCTGCTCTGCTCCTCACTCTTTATTTACCTGCTCTACTCCTCACTCTTTATTTACCTGCTCCTCTCCTCGCTCTTTTTTTTGCTTGCTCCTCTCCTCGCTCTTTATTTACCTGCTACTCTCCTCGCTCTTTATTTGCCTGCTCTGCTCCTCACTCTTTGTTTACCTGCTCCTCTCCTCGCTCTTAATTTATCTGCTCCTCTCCTCGCTTTTTATTTAACTGCTCCATTCCTCGCTCTTAATTTATCTGCTCCATTCCTCGCTCTTAATTTATCTGCTCATCTCCTCACTCTTTATTAACCGGCTCCACACCTCGCTCTTTATTTACCTGCTCCACTCCTCGCTCTTTATTGATCTGATCGGCTCCTCACTTTATATTTACCAGCTCCACGATGTGCTCTTAAATTTCCTGCTCCGCTCCTCACTCTTTAATTACCTGCGACTCTCCTCACTCATTATTTACCTGCTCGACTCCTCACTCTTTATTTACCTGCTCCTATCCTCGCTCTTTACTTACCTGCTCCGCTCCTCACTCTTCATTTACCTGCTCTCCTCCTCACTCTTTATTTACCTGCTCCTCTCCTCGCTCTTTATTTATCTGCTCCTCTCCTCGCTCTTTATTTTCCTGCTCCTCTCCTCGCTCTTTATTTACCTGCTACTCTCCTCGCTCTATATTTACCAGCTCCTCTCCTCGCTCTTTATTGACCTGCTCCTCTCCTCGCTCTTTATTTACCTTCTCCACTCCTCGCTCTTTATTCACCTGCTGCTAAACTCGCTCTTTTTTTACCTGCTCCGCTCCTCACTCTGTATTTCCCAGCTCCTCTCCTCACTCTTTTTTTCCCTGCTCATCCCCTCACTCTTTATTTACCTGCCCCACTCCTCTCTCTTAATTCACCTGCTCCTCTCCTCACTCTTTAATTAACTGCTCTACTCCTCGCTCTGTATTTACCTGCTCCTCTCCTCGCTCTTTATTTATCTGCTCCTCTCCTCGCTCTTTATTTATCTGCTTCTCTCCTCACTCTTTATTTTCCTGCTCTACTCCTCGCTCTTTATTTACCTGCTCCTTGCCTCGCTCTTTATTTATCTGCTCCTCTCCTCACTATTTACCTGCTCCTCTCCTCGCTCTTTATTTGTCTGCTCCTCTCCTCACTCTTTATTTACCTGCTCCTCTCCACACTCTTTCTTTATCTGCTCCTCTCCTCAATCTTTATTTACCTGCTCCTCTCCTCGCTCTTTATTTATCTGCTCCTCTCCTCACTCTTCATTTATCTGCTCCTCTCCTCGCTCTTTATTTACCTGCTCCTCTCCTCACTCTTTATTTATCTGCTCCACTCCTCACTCTTTATTTACCTGCTCCTCTCCTCACTTTTAATTTATCTGCTCTGCTCCTCACTTTTTATATATCTGCTCCTCTCCACGCTCTTTATTTAACTGCTCTACCCCTCGCTCTTTATTTACCTGCTCATCTCCACGCTCTTTTTTTATCCGCTCCTCTCCTCAATCTTTATTTACCTGCTCCTCTCCTCGCTCTTTATTTATCTGCTCCTCTCCTCACTCTTTATTTACCTGCTCCTCTCCTCGCTCTTTATTTATCTGCTCCTCTCCTCGCTCTTTATTTATCTGCTTCTCTCCTCGCTCTTTATTTTCCTGCTCTACTCCTCGCTCTTTATTTACGTGCTGCTTGCCTCGCTCTTTATTTATCTTCTCCTCTCCTCACTCTTTATTTACCTGCTCCTCTCCTCACTTTTTATTAACCTGCTCCTCTCCACGCTCTTTCTTCATCTGCTCCTCTCCTCAATCTTTATTTAACTGCTCCTCTCCTCGCTCTTTATTTATCTGCTCCTCTCCTCACTCTTTATTTACCTGCTCCTCTCCTCACTCTTTATTTACCTGCTCCTCTCCTCGCTCTTTTTTTTATCTGCTCCGCTCCTCACTCTTTTTTTTGCTTGCTCCTCTCCTCACTCTTTATTTACCTGCTCCTCTCCTCGCTCTTTATTTAACTGCTCTGCTCCTCACTCTTCATTTACCTGCTCCTCTCCTCACTCTTAATTTATCTGCTCCTCTCCTCGCTCTTTGTTTACCTGCTCCTCTCCTCGCTCTTAATTTATCTGCTCCTCTCCTCGCTCATCATTTACCTGCTCCTCTGCTCGCTCTTTATTTACCTGCTCCTCTCCTCGCTCTTATTTTATCTGCTCCTCTCCTCGCTCTTCATTTACCTGCTCCTCTGCTCGCTCTTTATTTACCTGCTCCTCTGCTCGCTCTTTATTTACCTGCTCCTCTGCTCGCTCTTTATTTACCTGCTCCTCTCCTCGCTCTTTATTTACCTGCTCCTCTCCTCACTCTTTATTTACCTGCTCATCTCCACGCTCTTTTTTTATCCGCTCCTCTCCTCAATCTTTATTTACCTGCTCCTCTCCTCGCTCTTTATTTATCTGCTCCTCTCCTCACTCTTTATTTACCTGCTCCTCTCCTCGCTCTTTATTTACCTGCTCCGCTCCTCACTCATTATTTCCCTGCTCCTCTCCTCACTCTGAATTTACCTGCTCCTCTCCTCGCTCTTTATTTAGCTGCGCCTCTCCTCGCTCTTTATTTACCTGCTCCGCACCTCGCTCTTTATTTACCTGCTCCTCTCCTCACTCTTTATTAACCTGCTTCACTCCTCGCTCTTTATTGATCTGATCCGCTCCTAACTCTATCATTACCAACTCTACGATGTGCTCTTAAATGTCCTGCTCCGCTCCTCACTCTTTATTTACCTGCTCCGCTCCTCGCACTTTATTTACCTGCTCCGCTCCTCACACTTTATTTACCTGCTCTACTACTCACTCTTTATTTACCTGCTCCTCTCCTCACTCTTTATTTACCTGCTCCTCTCCTCACTCTTTATTTACCTGCTCCTCTCCTCGCTCTTTTTTTTATCTGCTCCGCTCCTCACTTTTTTTTTGCTTGCTCCTCTCCTCACTCTTTATTTACCTGCTCATCTCCTCGCTCTTTATTCAACTGCTCTGCTCCTCACTCTTCATTTACCTGCACCTCTCCTCGCTCTTTATTCACCTGCTGCTCTCCTCGCTCTTTATTTACCTGCTCCGCTCCTCGCTCTTTATTTCCCTGCTCCTCTCCTCACTCTTAATTTATCTGCTCCTCTCCTCGCTCTTAATTTATCTGCTCCTCTCCTCGCTCATCATTTACCTGCTCCTCTGCTCGCTCTTTATTTACCTGCTCCTCTCCTCGCTCTTATTTTATCTGCTCCTCTCCTCGCTCTTCATTTACCTGCTCCTCTGCTCGCTCTTTTTTTACCTGCTCCTCTGCTCGCTCTTTATTTACCTGCTAATCTCCTCGCTCTTTATTTACCTGCTCCTCTCCTCACTCTTTATTTACCTGCTCATCTCCACGCTCTTTTTTTATCTGCTCCTCTCCTCAATCTTTATTTACCTGCTCCTCTCCTCGCTCTTTATTTATCTGCTCCTCTCCTCACTCTTTATTTACCTGCTCCACTCCTCGCTCTTTATTCAACTGCTCTGCTCCTCACTCTTCATTTACCTGCACCTCTCCTCGCTCTTTATTCACCTGCTGCTCTCCTCGCTCTTTATTTACCTGCTCCGCTCCTCACTCATTATTTCCCTGCTCCTCTCCTCACTCTTAATTTATATGCTCCTTTCCTCGCTCTTTATTTACCGGCTCCTCTCCTCGCTCTAAATTTATCTGCTCCTCTCCTCGCTCTTTATTTACCTGCGCCTCTCCTCGCTCTTTCTTTACCTGCTCCGCACCTCGCTCTTTATTGATCTGATCCGCTCCTAACTCTATCATTGCCAACTCTACGATGTGCTCTTAAATGTCCTGCTCCGCTCCTCACTCTTTATTTACCTGCTCCGCTCCTCGCACTTTATTTACCTGCTCCGCTCCTCACACTTTATTTACCTGCTCTACTCCTCACTCTTTATTTACCTGCTCCTCTCCTCGCTCTTTATTTATCTGCTCCACTCCTCACTCTTTATTTACCTGCTCTGCTCCTCACTCTTTATTTACCTGCTCCTCTCCTCGCTCTTTATTTATCTGCTCCTCTCCTCGCTCTTTGTTTACCTGCTCCTCTCCTCGCTCTTAATTTATCTGCTCCTCTCCTCGCTCATCATTTACCAGCTCCTCTGCTCGCTCTTTATTTACCTGCTCCTCTCCTCGCTCTTATTTTATCTGCTCCTCTCCTCGCTCTTCATTTACCTGCTCCTCTGCTCGCTCTTTATTTACCTGCTCCTCTGCTCGCTCTTTATTTACCTGCTCCTCTGCTCGCTCTTTATTTACCTGCTCCTCTCCTCGCTCTTATTTTATCTGCTCCTCTCCTCGCTCTTCATTTACCTGCTCCTCTGCTCGCTCTTTATTTACCTGCTCCTCTGCTCGCTCTTTATTTACCTGCTCCACTCCTCACTCTTTATTTACCTGCTCTGCTCCTCACTCTTTATATATCTGCTGCTCTCCACGCTCTTTATTTACCTGCTCGTCTCCTCAATCTTTATTTAACTGCTCTAGTCCTCACTCTTTATTGACCTAATCCGCTCCTCGCTCTAAATTTATCTGTTCCACTCTTCACTCTTTATTTATCTGCTCCACTCTTCACCCTTTATTTAACTGCTCCTCTCCTCACTCTTTATTTATCTGCTACCACTCCTCACTCTTGATTTACCTGCTCCTCTCCTCACTCTTTATATATCTGCTCCTCTCCACGCTCTTTATTTACCTGCTCCTCTCCTCACTCTTCATTTAACTGCTCTAGTCCTCACTCTTTGTTTACCTGCTCCTCTCCTCGCTCTTTATTTATCTGCTCCTCTCCTCGCTCTTTTTTTATCTGCTTCCCTCCTCACTCTTTATTTTCCTGCTCCTCTCCTCACTCTTTATTTATCTGCTCCACTCCCCACTCTTTATTTACCTGCTCCTCTCCTCACTTTTAATTTATCTGCTCTGCTCCTCACTCTTTATATATCTGCTCCTCTCCTCGCTCTTTATTTATCTGCTCCTCTCCTCGCTCTTTATTTAACTGCTTCTCTCCTCACTCTTTATTTTCCTGCTCCACTCCTCGCTCTTTATTTACGTGCTCCTTGCCTCGCTCTTTATTTATCTGCTCCTCTCCTCACTCCTTATTTACCTGCTCCTCTCCTCACTCTTTATTAACCTGCTCCTCTCCACGCTCTTTCTTTATCTGCTCCTCTCCTCAATCTTTATTTAACTGCTCCTCTCCTCACTCTTAATTTACCTGCACCTCTCCTCGCTCTTTATTCACCTGCTGCTCTCCTCGCTCTTTATTTACCTGCTCCGCTCCTCGCTCTTTATTTCCCTGCTCCTCTCCTCACTCTTAATTTATCTGCTCCTCTCCTCGCTCTTTATTTACCTGCTCCTCTCCTCGCTCTTATTTTATCTGCTCCTCTCCTCGCTCTTCATTTACCTGCTCCTCTGCTCGCTCTTTATTTACCTGCTCCTCTGCTCGCTCTTTATTTACCTGCTCCTCTGCTCGCTCTTTATTTACCTGCTCCTCTCCTCGCTCTTTATTTACCTGCTCCTCTCCTCGCTCTTTATTTATCTGCTCCTCTCCTCGCTCTTTATTTACCTGCTCCTCTCCTCACTCTTTATTTACCTGCTCCTCTCCTCGCTCTTTATTTATCTGCTCCGCTCCTCACTCTTTTTTTTGCTTGCTCTTCTCCTCACTCTTTATTTACCTGCTCCTCTCCTCGCTCTTTATTCACCTGCTGCTCTCCTCGCTCTTTATTTACCTGCTCCGCTCCTCACTCATTATTTCCCTGCTCCTCTCCTCACTCTTAATTTATCTGCTCCTCTCCTCGCTCTTTATTTACCGGCTCCTCTCCTCGCTCTAAATTTATCTGCTCCTCTCCTCGCTCTTTATTTACCTGCGCCTCTCCTCGCTCTTTATTTACCTGCTCCGCACCTCGCTCTTTATTTACCTGCTCCTCTCCTCACTCTTTATTAACCTGCTTCACTCCTCGCTCTTTATTGATCTGATCCGCTCCTAACTCTATCATTGCCAACTCTACGATGTGCTCTTAAATGTCCTGCTCCGCTCCTCACTCTTTATTTACCTGCTCCGCTCCTCACACTTTATTTACCTGCTCCACTCCTCACTCTTTATTTACCTGCTCTGCACCTCACTCTTTATTTACCTGCTCCTCTCCTCGCTCTTTATTTATCTGCTCCACTCCTCACTCTTTATTTACCTGCTCTGCTCCTCACTCTTTATATATCTGCTCCTCTCCACGCTCTTTATTTACCTGCTCGTCTCCTCACTCTTTATTTAACTGCTCTAGTCCTCACTCTTTATTGACCTAATCCGCTCCTCGCTCTAAATTTATCTGCTCCACTCTTCACTCTTTATTTATCTGCTCCACTCTTCACCCTTTATTTAACTGCTCCTCTCCTCACTCTTTATTTATCTGCTCCACTCCTCACTCTTTATTTACCTGCTCCTCTCCTCACTCTTTATTTATCTGCTCCTCTCCTCACTCTTTATTGACCTGCTCTGCTCCTCACTCTTTATATATCTGCTCCTCTCCACGCTCTTTATTTACCTGCTCCTCTCCTCACTCTTTATTTAACTGCTATAGTCCTCACTCTTTGTTTACCTGCTCCCCTCCTCGCTCTTTATTTATCTGCACCTCTCCTCGCTCTTTATTTATCTGCTTCCCTCCTCACTCTTTATTTTCCTGCACCTCTCCTCACTCTTTATTTATCTGCTCCACTCCCCACTCTTTATTTACCTGCTCCTCTCCTCACTTTTAATTTATCTGCTCTGCTCCTCACTCTTTATATATCTGCTCCTCTCCACGCTCTTTATTTAACCGCTCCTCTCCTCAATCTTTATTTACCTGCTCCTCTCCACGCTCTTTCTTTATCTGCTCCTCTCCTCAATCTTTATTTACCTGCTCCTCTCCACGCTCTTTCTTTATCTGCTCCTCTCCTCAATCTTTATTTAACTGCGCCTCTCCTCGCTCTTTATTGACCTGCTCCGCACCTCGCTCTTTATTTACCTGCTCCTCTCCTCACTCTTTATTAACCTGCTCCTCTCCTCGCTCTTTATTTATCTGCTCCTCTCCTCACTCTTTATTTACCTGTCCTGTCCTCACTCTTTATTTACCTGCTCCTCTGCTCGCTCGTTATTTACCTGCTCCTCTCATCGCTCTTTATTTACCTGCTCCTCTCCTCACTCTTTATTTACCTGCTCATCTCCACGCTCTTTTTTTATCTGCTCCTCTCCTCAATCTTTATTTACCTGCTCCTCTCCACGCTCTTTCTTTATCAGCTCCTCTCCTCAATCTTTATTTAACTGCGCCTCTCCTCGCTCTTTATTGACCTGCTCCGCACCTCGCCCTTTATTTACCTGCTCCTCTCCTCACTCTTTATTAACCTGCTTCACTCCTCGCTCTTTATTGATCTGATCCGCTCCTAACTCTATCATTACCAACTCTACGATGTGCTCTTAAATGTCCTGCTCCGCTCCTCACTCTTTATTTACCTGCTCCGCTCCTCGCACTTTATCTACCTGCTCCGCTCCTCACTCTTTATTTGCCTGCTCTGCTCCTCGCTCTTTATTTATCTGCTCCTTTCCTCGCTCTTTATTTACCTGCTCCTCTCCTCGCTCTTTACTTACCTGCTCCGCTCCTCACACTTTATTTACCTGCTCTGCTCCTCACTCTTTATTTACCTGCTCCTCTCCTCGCTCTTTATTTATCTGCTCCACTCCTCAACTTTATTTACCTGCTCTGCTCCTCACTCTTTATTTACCTGCTCCTCTCCTCGCTCTTTATTTATCTGCTCCACTCCTCACTCTTTATTTACCTGCCCTGCTCCTCACTCTTTATATATCTGCTCCTCTCCACGCTCTTTATTTACCTGCTCGTCTCCTCACTCTTTATTTAACTGCTCTAGTCCTCACTCTTTATTGACCTAATCCGCTCCTCGCTCTTAATTTATCTGCTCCACTCTTCACTCTTTATTTATCTGCTCCACTCTTCACCCTTTATTTAACTGCTCCTCTCCTCACGCTTTATTTATCTGCTCCACTCCTCACTCTTTATTTACCTGCTCCTCTCCTCACTCTTTATTTATCTGCTCCTCTCCTCATTCTTTATTTACCTGCTCTGCTCCTCACTCTTTATATATCTGCTCCTCTCCACGCTCTTTATTTACCTGCTCCTCTCCTCACTCTTTATTTAACTGCTCCAGTCCTCACTCTTTGTTTACCTGCTCCTCTCCTCGCTCTTTATTTATCTGCTCCTCTCCTCGCTCTTTATTTATCTGCTTCCCTCCTCACTCTTTATTTTCCTGCTCCTGTCCTCACTCTTTATTTATCTGCTCCACTCCCCAATCTTTATTTACCTGCTCCTCTCCTCACTTTTAATTTATCTGCTCTGCTCCTCAATCTTTATATATCTGTTCCTCTCCACGCTCTTTATTTAACTGCTCTAATCCTCGCTCTTTATATACCTGCTCCTCTCCTCACTCTTTATTAACCTACTCCTCTCCTCACTCTTTATTAACCTGCTCCTCTCCTCACTCTTTATTAACCTGCTCCTCTCCTCACTCTTTATTAACCTGCTCCTCTCCACGATCTTTCTTTATCTGCTCCTCTCCTCAATCTTTATTTAACTGCTCCTCTCCTCGCTCTTTATTTATCTGTTCCTCTCCTCACTCTTTATTTACCTGCTCCTCTCCTCACTCTTTATTTACCTGCTCCTCTCCTCGCTCTTTATTTATCTGCTCCGCTCCTCACTCTTTTTTTTGCTTGCTCCTCTCCTCACTCTTTATTTACCTGCTCCTCTCCTCACTCTTTATTAACCTGCTCCTCTCCTCACTCTTTATTAACCTGCTCCTCTCCTCACTCTTTATTAACCTGCTCCTCTCCACGATCTTTCTTTATCTGCTCCTCTCCTCAATCTTTATTTAACTGCTCCTCTCCTCGCTCTTTATTTATCTGTTCCTCTCCTCACTCTTTATTTACCTGCTCCTCTCCTCACTCTTTATTTACCTGCTCCTCTCCTCGCTCTTTATTTATCTGCTCCGCTCCTCACTCTTTTTTTTGCTTGCTCCTCTCCTCACTCTTTATTTACCTGCTCCTCTCCTCACTCTTTATTTATCTGCTCCTCTCCTCACTCTTTATTTACCTGCTCTGCTCCTCACTCTTAAAATATCTGCTCCTCTCCACGCTCTTTATTTACCTGCTCCTCTCCTCACTTTTAATTTATCTGCTCTGCTCCTCACTCTTTGTTTACCTGCTCCTCTCCTCGCTCTTTATTTATCTGCTCCTCTCCTCGCTCTTTATTTATCTGCTCCACTCCTCACTCTTTATTTACCTGCTCCTCTCCTCACTTTTAATTTATCTGCTCTGCTCCTCACTCTTTATATATCTGCTCCTCTCCACGCTCTTTATTATCTGCTCTACTCCTCGCTCATTATATACCTGCTCCTCTCCTCGCTCTTTATTTATCTGCTCCTCTCCTCGCTCTTTATTGAACTGCTTCTCTCCTCACTCTTTATTTTCCTGCTCTACTCCTCGCTCTTTATTTACGTGCTCCTTGCCTCGCTCTTTATTGACCTGCTCCTCTCCTCACTCTTTATTAACCTGCTCCTCTCCACGCTCTTTCTTTATCTGCTCCTCTCCTCAATCTTTATTTACCTGCTCCTCTCCACGCTCTTTCTTTATCTGCTCCTCTCCTCAATCTTTATTTAACTGCGCCTCTCCTCGCTCTTTATTGACCTGCTCCGCACCTCGCTCTTTATTTACCTGCTCCTCTCCTCACTCTTTATTAACCTGCTTCACTCCTCGCTCTTTATTGATCTGATCCGCTCCTAACTCTATCATTACCAACTCTACGATGTGCTCTTAAATGTCCTGCTCCGCTCCTCACTCTTTATTTACCTGCTCCGCTCCTCGCACTTTATCTACCTGCTCCGCTCCTCACTCTTTATTTGCCTGCTCTGCTCCTCGCTCTTTATTTATCTGCTCCTTTCCTCGCTCTTTATTTACCTGCTCCTCTCCTCGCTCTTTACTTACCTGCTCCGCTTCTCACACTTTATTTACCTGCTCCTCTCCTCGCTCTTTATTTATCTGCTCCACTCCTCACTCTTTATTTACCTGCTCTGCTCCTCACTCTTTATATATCTGCTCCTCTCCACGCTCTTTATTTACCTGCTCGTCTCCTCACTCTTTATTTAATTGCTCTAGTCCTCACTCTTTATTGACCTAATCCGCTCCTCGCTATTAATTTATCTGCTCCATTCTTCACTCTTTATTTATCTGCTCCACTCTTCACCCTTTATTTAACTGCTCCTCTCCTCACGCTTTATTTATCTGCTCCACTCCTCACTCTTTATTTACCTGCTCCTCTCCTCACTCTTTATTTATCTGCTCCTCTCCTCACTCTTTATTTACCTGCTCTGTTCCTCACTCTTTATATATCTGCTCCTCTCCACGCTCTTTATTTACCTGCTCCTCTCCTCACTCTTTATTTAACTGCTCCAGTCCTCACTCTTTGTTTACCTGCTCCTCTCCTCGCTCTTTATTTATCTGCTCCTCTCCTCGCTCTTTATTTATCTGCTTCCCTCCTCACTCTTTATTTTCCTGCTCTTGTCCTCACTCTTTATTTATCTGCTCCACTCCCAACTCTTTATTTACCTGCTCCTCTCCTCACTTTTAATTTATCTGCTCTGCTCCTCACTCTTTATATATCTGTTCCTCTCCACGCTCTTTATTTAACTGCTCTAATCCTCGCTCTTTATATACCTGCTCCTCTCCTCGCTCTTTATTTATCTGCTCCTCTCCTCGCTCTTTATTTAACTGCTTCTCTCCTCACTCGTTATTTTCCTGCTCTGCTCCTCGCTCTTTATTTACGTGCTCCTTGCCTCGCTCTTTATTTATCTGCTCCTCTCCTCACTCTTTATTTACCTGCTCCTCTCCTCACTCTTTATTTACCTGCTCCTCTCCACGCTCTTTCTTTATCTGCTCCTCTCCTCAATCTTTATTTAACTGCTCCTCTCCTCGCTCTTTATTTATCTGTTCCTCTCCTCACTCTTTATTTACCTGCTCCTCTCCTCACTCTTTATTTACCTGCTCCTCTCCTCGCTCTTTATTTATCTGCTCCGCTCCTCACTCTTTTTTTTGCTTGCTCCTCTCCTCACTCTTTATTTACCTGCTCCTCTCCTCACTCTTTATTTACCTGCTCCTCTCCTCGCTCTTTATTTATCTGCTCCGCTCCTCACTCTTTTTTTTGCTTGCTCCTCTCCTCACTCTTTATTGACCTGCTCCTCTCCTCGGTCTTTATTTAACTGCTCCACTCCTCACTCTTTATTTACCTGCTCCTCTCCTCACTCTTTATTCATCCGCTCCTCTCCTCACTGTTTATTTACCTGCTCTGCTCCTCACTCTTTATATATCTGCTCCTCTCCACGCTCTTTATTTACCTGCTCCTCTCCTCACTTTTAATTTATCTGCTCTGCTCCTCACTCTTTGTTTACCTGCTCCTCTCCTCACTCTTTATTTACCTGCTCCTCTCCTCGCTCTTTATTTATCTGCTCCTCTCCTCGCTCTTTATTTATCTGCTTCCCTCCTCACTCTTTATTTTCCTGCTCCTCTGCTCACTCTTTATTTATCTGCTCCACTCCCCACTCTTTATTTACCTGCTCCTCTCCTCACTTTTAATTTATCTGCTCTGCTCCTCACTCTTTATATATCTGCTCCTCTCCACGCTCTTTATTATCTGCGCTACTCCTCGCTCATTATATACCTGCTCCTCTCCTCGCTCTTAATTTTTCTGCTCCTCTCCTCGCTCTTTATTTAACTGCTTCTCTCCTCACTCTTTATTTTCCTGCTCTACTCCTCGCTCTTTATTTACGTGCTCCTTGCCTCGCTCTTTATTTACCTGCTCCTCTCCTCACTCTTTATTAACCTGCTCCTCTCCACGCTCTTTCTTTATCTGCTCCTCTCCTCAATCTTTATTTAACTGCTCCTCTCCTCGCTCTTTACTTACCTGCTCCGCTCCTCACACTTTATTTACCTGCTCTACTCCTCACTCTTTATTTACCTGCTCCTCTCCTCGCTCTTTATTTATCTGCTCCACTCCTCACTCTTTATTTACCTGCTCTGCTCCTCACTCTTTATTTACCTGCTCCTCTCCTCGCTCTTTATTTATCTGCTCCACTCCTCACTCTTTATTTACCTACTCTGCTCCTCACTCTTTATATATCTGCTCCTCTCCACGCTCTTTATTTACCTGCTCCTCTCCTCACTCTATATTTAACTGCTCCAGTCCTCATTCTTTGTTTACCTGCTCCTCTCCTCGCTCTTTGTTTAACTGCTCCTCTCCTCGCTCTTTATTTATCTGCTTCCCTCCTCACTCTTTATTTTCCTCCTCCTGTCCTCACTCTTTATTTATCTGCTCCACTCCCCACTCTTTATTTACCTGCTCCTCTCCTCACTTTTAATTTATCTGCTCTGCTCCTCACTCTTTATATATCTGCTCCTCTCCACGCTCTTTATTTAACTGCTCTAATCCTCGCTCTTTATATACCTGCTCCTCTCCTCGCTCTTTATTTATCTGCTCCTCTCCTCGCTCTTTATTTAACTGCTTCTCTCCTCACTCTTTATTTTCCTGCTCTACTCCTCGCTCTTTATTTACGTGCTCCTTGCCTCGCTCTTTATTTATCTGCTCCTCTCCTCACTCTTTATATACCTGCTCCTCTCCTCATTTTTTATTTACCTGCTCCTCTCCACGCTCTTTCTTTATCTGCTCCTCTCCTCAATCTTTATTTACCTGCTCCTCTCCTCACTCTTTATTTACCTGCTCCTCTCCTCGCTCTTTATTTATCTGCTCCGCTCCTGACTCTTTTTTTTGCTTGCTCCTCTCCTCACTCTTTATTGACCTGCTCCTCTCCTCAATCTTTATTTACCTGCTCCTCTCCTCACTCTTTATTTATCTGCTCCTCTCCTCACTCTTTATTTACCTGCTCCTCTCCTCACTCTGTATTTACCTGCTCCTCTCCTCGCTCTTTATTTATCTGCTCCGCTCCTCACTCTTTTTTTTGCTTGCTCTTCTCCTCACTCTTTATTTACCTGCAACTCTCCTCTCTCTTTATTCAACTGCTCTGCTCCTCACTCTTCATTTAGCTGCACCTCTCCTCGCTCTTTATTCACCTGCTGCTCTCCTCGCTCTTTATTTACCTGCACCGCTCCTCACTCATTATTTCCCTGCTCCTCTCCTCACTCTTAATTTACCTGCTCCTCTCCTCGCTCTTTATTTACCGGCTCCTCTCCTCGCTCTTAATATATCTGCTCCTCTCCTCGCTCTTTATTTACCTGCGCCTCTCCTCGCTCTTTATTTACCTGCTCCGCACCTCGCTCTTTATTTACCTGCTCCTCTCCTCACTCTATATTTGTCTGCTCCACTCCTCACTCTTTATTGACCTAATCCGCTCCTCGCTCTTAATTTATCTGCTCCACTCCTCACTCTTTATTTAACTGCTCCTCTCCTCACTCTTTATTTATCTGCTCCACTCCTCATTCTTTATTTACCTGCTCCTCTCCTCACTCTTTATTTATCTGCTCCACTCCTCACTCTTTATTTACCTGCTCTGCTCCTCACTCTTTATATATCTGCTCCTCCCCACGCTCTTTATTTACCTGATCCTCTCCTCACTCTTTATTTAACTGCTCCAGTCCTCACTCTTTATTTACCTGCCCTGCTCCTCACTCTTTATATATCTGCTCCTCTCCACGCTCTTTATTTACCTGCTCGTCTCCTCACTCTTTATTTAACTGCTCTAGTCCTCACTCTTTATTGACCTAATCCGCTCCTCGCTCTTAATTTATCTGCTCCACTCTTCACTCTTTATTTATCTGCTCCACTCTTCACCCTTTATTTAACTGCTCCTCTCCTCACGCTTTATTTATCTGCTCCACTCCTCACTCTTTATTTACCTGCTCCTCTCCTCACTCTTTATTTATCTGCTCCTCTCCTCATTCTTTATTTACCTGCTCTGCTCCTCACTCTTTATATATCTGCTCCTCTCCACGCTCTTTATTTACCTGCTCCTCTCCTCACTCTTTATTTAACTGCTCCAGTCCTCACTCTTTGTTTACCTGCTCCTCTCCTCGCTCTTTATTTATCTGCTCCTCTCCTCGCTCTTTATTTATCTGCTTCCCTCCTCACTCTTTATTTTCCTGCTCCTGTCCTCACTCTTTATTTATCTGCTCCACTCCCCAATCTTTATTTACCTGCTCCTCTCCTCACTTTTAATTTATCTGCTCTGCTCCTCAATCTTTATATATCTGTTCCTCTCCACGCTCTTTATTTAACTGCTCTAATCCTCGCTCTTTATATACCTGCTCCTCTCCTCACTCTTTATTAACCTACTCCTCTCCTCACTCTTTATTAACCTGCTCCTCTCCTCACTCTTTATTAACCTGCTCCTCTCCTCACTCTTTATTAACCTGCTCCTCTCCACGATCTTTCTTTATCTGCTCCTCTCCTCAATCTTTATTTAACTGCTCCTCTCCTCGCTCTTTATTTATCTGTTCCTCTCCTCACTCTTTATTTACCTGCTCCTCTCCTCACTCTTTATTTACCTGCTCCTCTCCTCGCTCTTTATTTATCTGCTCCGCTCCTCACTCTTTTTTTTGCTTGCTCCTCTCCTCACTCTTTATTTACCTGCTCCTCTCCTCACTCTTTATTAACCTGCTCCTCTCCTCACTCTTTATTAACCTGCTCCTCTCCTCACTCTTTATTAACCTGCTCCTCTCCACGATCTTTCTTTATCTGCTCCTCTCCTCAATCTTTATTTAACTGCTCCTCTCCTCGCTCTTTATTTATCTGTTCCTCTCCTCACTCTTTATTTACCTGCTCCTCTCCTCACTCTTTATTTACCTGCTCCTCTCCTCGCTCTTTATTTATCTGCTCCGCTCCTCACTCTTTTTTTTGCTTGCTCCTCTCCTCACTCTTTATTTACCTGCTCCTCTCCTCACTCTTTATTTATCTGCTCCTCTCCTCACTCTTTATTTACCTGCTCTGCTCCTCACTCTTAAAATATCTGCTCCTCTCCACGCTCTTTATTTACCTGCTCCTCTCCTCACTTTTAATTTATCTGCTCTGCTCCTCACTCTTTGTTTACCTGCTCCTCTCCTCGCTCTTTATTTATCTGCTCCTCTCCTCGCTCTTTATTTATCTGCTCCACTCCTCACTCTTTATTTACCTGCTCCTCTCCTCACTTTTAATTTATCTGCTCTGCTCCTCACTCTTTATATATCTGCTCCTCTCCACGCTCTTTATTATCTGCTCTACTCCTCGCTCATTATATACCTGCTCCTCTCCTCGCTCTTTATTTATCTGCTCCTCTCCTCGCTCTTTATTGAACTGCTTCTCTCCTCACTCTTTATTTTCCTGCTCTACTCCTCGCTCTTTATTTACGTGCTCCTTGCCTCGCTCTTTATTGACCTGCTCCTCTCCTCACTCTTTATTAACCTGCTCCTCTCCACGCTCTTTCTTTATCTGCTCCTCTCCTCAATCTTTATTTACCTGCTCCTCTCCACGCTCTTTCTTTATCTGCTCCTCTCCTCAATCTTTATTTAACTGCGCCTCTCCTCGCTCTTTATTGACCTGCTCCGCACCTCGCTCTTTATTTACCTGCTCCTCTCCTCACTCTTTATTAACCTGCTTCACTCCTCGCTCTTTATTGATCTGATCCGCTCCTAACTCTATCATTACCAACTCTACGATGTGCTCTTAAATGTCCTGCTCCGCTCCTCACTCTTTATTTACCTGCTCCGCTCCTCGCACTTTATCTACCTGCTCCGCTCCTCACTCTTTATTTGCCTGCTCTGCTCCTCGCTCTTTATTTATCTGCTCCTTTCCTCGCTCTTTATTTACCTGCTCCTCTCCTCGCTCTTTACTTACCTGCTCCGCTTCTCACACTTTATTTACCTGCTCCTCTCCTCGCTCTTTATTTATCTGCTCCACTCCTCACTCTTTATTTACCTGCTCTGCTCCTCACTCTTTATATATCTGCTCCTCTCCACGCTCTTTATTTACCTGCTCGTCTCCTCACTCTTTATTTAATTGCTCTAGTCCTCACTCTTTATTGACCTAATCCGCTCCTCGCTATTAATTTATCTGCTCCATTCTTCACTCTTTATTTATCTGCTCCACTCTTCACCCTTTATTTAACTGCTCCTCTCCTCACGCTTTATTTATCTGCTCCACTCCTCACTCTTTATTTACCTGCTCCTCTCCTCACTCTTTATTTATCTGCTCCTCTCCTCACTCTTTATTTACCTGCTCTGTTCCTCACTCTTTATATATCTGCTCCTCTCCACGCTCTTTATTTACCTGCTCCTCTCCTCACTCTTTATTTAACTGCTCCAGTCCTCACTCTTTGTTTACCTGCTCCTCTCCTCGCTCTTTATTTATCTGCTCCTCTCCTCGCTCTTTATTTATCTGCTTCCCTCCTCACTCTTTATTTTCCTGCTCTTGTCCTCACTCTTTATTTATCTGCTCCACTCCCAACTCTTTATTTACCTGCTCCTCTCCTCACTTTTAATTTATCTGCTCTGCTCCTCACTCTTTATATATCTGTTCCTCTCCACGCTCTTTATTTAACTGCTCTAATCCTCGCTCTTTATATACCTGCTCCTCTCCTCGCTCTTTATTTATCTGCTCCTCTCCTCGCTCTTTATTTAACTGCTTCTCTCCTCACTCGTTATTTTCCTGCTCTGCTCCTCGCTCTTTATTTACGTGCTCCTTGCCTCGCTCTTTATTTATCTGCTCCTCTCCTCACTCTTTATTTACCTGCTCCTCTCCTCACTCTTTATTTACCTGCTCCTCTCCACGCTCTTTCTTTATCTGCTCCTCTCCTCAATCTTTATTTAACTGCTCCTCTCCTCGCTCTTTATTTATCTGTTCCTCTCCTCACTCTTTATTTACCTGCTCCTCTCCTCACTCTTTATTTACCTGCTCCTCTCCTCGCTCTTTATTTATCTGCTCCGCTCCTCACTCTTTTTTTTGCTTGCTCCTCTCCTCACTCTTTATTTACCTGCTCCTCTCCTCACTCTTTATTTACCTGCTCCTCTCCTCGCTCTTTATTTATCTGCTCCGCTCCTCACTCTTTTTTTTGCTTGCTCCTCTCCTCACTCTTTATTGACCTGCTCCTCTCCTCGGTCTTTATTTAACTGCTCCACTCCTCACTCTTTATTTACCTGCTCCTCTCCTCACTCTTTATTCATCCGCTCCTCTCCTCACTGTTTATTTACCTGCTCTGCTCCTCACTCTTTATATATCTGCTCCTCTCCACGCTCTTTATTTACCTGCTCCTCTCCTCACTTTTAATTTATCTGCTCTGCTCCTCACTCTTTGTTTACCTGCTCCTCTCCTCACTCTTTATTTACCTGCTCCTCTCCTCGCTCTTTATTTATCTGCTCCTCTCCTCGCTCTTTATTTATCTGCTTCCCTCCTCACTCTTTATTTTCCTGCTCCTCTGCTCACTCTTTATTTATCTGCTCCACTCCCCACTCTTTATTTACCTGCTCCTCTCCTCACTTTTAATTTATCTGCTCTGCTCCTCACTCTTTATATATCTGCTCCTCTCCACGCTCTTTATTATCTGCGCTACTCCTCGCTCATTATATACCTGCTCCTCTCCTCGCTCTTAATTTTTCTGCTCCTCTCCTCGCTCTTTATTTAACTGCTTCTCTCCTCACTCTTTATTTTCCTGCTCTACTCCTCGCTCTTTATTTACGTGCTCCTTGCCTCGCTCTTTATTTACCTGCTCCTCTCCTCACTCTTTATTAACCTGCTCCTCTCCACGCTCTTTCTTTATCTGCTCCTCTCCTCAATCTTTATTTAACTGCTCCTCTCCTCGCTCTTTACTTACCTGCTCCGCTCCTCACACTTTATTTACCTGCTCTACTCCTCACTCTTTATTTACCTGCTCCTCTCCTCGCTCTTTATTTATCTGCTCCACTCCTCACTCTTTATTTACCTGCTCTGCTCCTCACTCTTTATTTACCTGCTCCTCTCCTCGCTCTTTATTTATCTGCTCCACTCCTCACTCTTTATTTACCTACTCTGCTCCTCACTCTTTATATATCTGCTCCTCTCCACGCTCTTTATTTACCTGCTCCTCTCCTCACTCTATATTTAACTGCTCCAGTCCTCATTCTTTGTTTACCTGCTCCTCTCCTCGCTCTTTGTTTAACTGCTCCTCTCCTCGCTCTTTATTTATCTGCTTCCCTCCTCACTCTTTATTTTCCTCCTCCTGTCCTCACTCTTTATTTATCTGCTCCACTCCCCACTCTTTATTTACCTGCTCCTCTCCTCACTTTTAATTTATCTGCTCTGCTCCTCACTCTTTATATATCTGCTCCTCTCCACGCTCTTTATTTAACTGCTCTAATCCTCGCTCTTTATATACCTGCTCCTCTCCTCGCTCTTTATTTATCTGCTCCTCTCCTCGCTCTTTATTTAACTGCTTCTCTCCTCACTCTTTATTTTCCTGCTCTACTCCTCGCTCTTTATTTACGTGCTCCTTGCCTCGCTCTTTATTTATCTGCTCCTCTCCTCACTCTTTATATACCTGCTCCTCTCCTCATTTTTTATTTACCTGCTCCTCTCCACGCTCTTTCTTTATCTGCTCCTCTCCTCAATCTTTATTTACCTGCTCCTCTCCTCACTCTTTATTTACCTGCTCCTCTCCTCGCTCTTTATTTATCTGCTCCGCTCCTGACTCTTTTTTTTGCTTGCTCCTCTCCTCACTCTTTATTGACCTGCTCCTCTCCTCAATCTTTATTTACCTGCTCCTCTCCTCACTCTTTATTTATCTGCTCCTCTCCTCACTCTTTATTTACCTGCTCCTCTCCTCACTCTGTATTTACCTGCTCCTCTCCTCGCTCTTTATTTATCTGCTCCGCTCCTCACTCTTTTTTTTGCTTGCTCTTCTCCTCACTCTTTATTTACCTGCAACTCTCCTCTCTCTTTATTCAACTGCTCTGCTCCTCACTCTTCATTTAGCTGCACCTCTCCTCGCTCTTTATTCACCTGCTGCTCTCCTCGCTCTTTATTTACCTGCACCGCTCCTCACTCATTATTTCCCTGCTCCTCTCCTCACTCTTAATTTACCTGCTCCTCTCCTCGCTCTTTATTTACCGGCTCCTCTCCTCGCTCTTAATATATCTGCTCCTCTCCTCGCTCTTTATTTACCTGCGCCTCTCCTCGCTCTTTATTTACCTGCTCCGCACCTCGCTCTTTATTTACCTGCTCCTCTCCTCACTCTATATTTGTCTGCTCCACTCCTCACTCTTTATTGACCTAATCCGCTCCTCGCTCTTAATTTATCTGCTCCACTCCTCACTCTTTATTTAACTGCTCCTCTCCTCACTCTTTATTTATCTGCTCCACTCCTCATTCTTTATTTACCTGCTCCTCTCCTCACTCTTTATTTATCTGCTCCACTCCTCACTCTTTATTTACCTGCTCTGCTCCTCACTCTTTATATATCTGCTCCTCCCCACGCTCTTTATTTACCTGATCCTCTCCTCACTCTTTATTTAACTGCTCCAGTCCTCACTCTTTGTTTACCTGCTCCTCTCCTCGCTCTTTATTGATCTGCTCCTCTCCTCGCTCTTTATTTATCTGCTTCCCTCCTCACTCTTTATTTTCCTGCTCCTCTCCTCACTCTTTATTTATCTGCTCCACTCCCCACTCTTTATTTCCCTGCTCCTCTCCTCACTTTTAATTTATCTGCTCTGCTCTTCACTCTTTATATATCTGCTCCTCTCCACGCTCTTTATTTAACTGCTCTACTCCTCGCTCTTTATTGACCTGCTCCTCTCCTCGCTCTTTAATTATCTGCTCCTCTCCTCACTCTTTATTTACCTGCTCCTCCCCTCACTCTTTATTTACCTGCTCCACTACACGCTCTTTCTTTATCTGCTGCTCTCCTCAATCTTTATTTAACTGCTCCTCTCCTCGCTCTTTTTTTATCTGCTGCTCTACTCACTCTTTATTTACCTGCTCCTCTCCTCGCTCTTTATTTATCTGCTCCGCTCCTCACTCTTTTTTTTGCTTGCTCCTCTCCTCACTCTTTATAAACCTGGTCCTCTCCTCGCTCTTTATTTAACTGCTCTGCTCCTCACTCTTCATTTACCTGCACCTCTCCTCGCTCTTTATTCACCTGCTGCTCTCCTCGCTTTTTATTTACCTGCTCCGCTCCTCGCTCTTTATTTCCCTGCTCCTCTCCTCACTCTTAATTTATCTGCTCCTCTCCTCGCTCTTTGTTGACCTGCTCCTCTCCTCGCTCTTGATTTATCTGCTCCTCTCCTCGCTCTTCATTTACCTGCTCCTCTGCTCGCTCTTTATTTACCTGCTCCTCTCCTCGCTCTTATTTTATCTGCTCCTCTCCTCGCTCTTCATTTACCTGCTCTTCTGCTCGCTTTTTGTTTACCTGCTCCTCTGCTCGCTCTTTATTGAGCTGCTCCTCTCCTCGCTCTTTATTTACCTGCTCCTCTCCTCACTCTTTATTTACCTGCTCATCTCCACGCTCTTTCTTTATCTGCTCCTCTCCTCAATCTTTATTTACCTGCTCCTCTCCTCGCTCTTTATTTATCTGCTCCGCTCCTCACTCTTTTTTTTGCTTGCTCTTCTCCTCACTCTATATTTACCTGCTCCTCTCCTCGCTCTTTATTCAACTGCTCTGCTCCTCACTCTTCATTTACCTGCACCTCTCCTCGCTCTTTATTCACCTGCTGCTCTCCTCGCTCTTTATTTACCTGCTCCGCTCCTCACTCATTATTTCCCTGCTCCTCTCCTCACTCTTAATTTATCTGCTCCTCTCCTCGCTCTTTATTTAACGGCTGCTCTCCACGCTCTTAATTTATCTGCTCCACTCCTCGCTCTTTATTGACCTGCGCCTCTCCTCGCTCTTTATTTACCTGCTCCGCACCTCGCTCTTTATTTACCTGCTCAGCTCCTCACTCTTGATTTACCTGCTCCTCTCCTCGCTCTTTATTTATCTGCTCCACTCCTCACTCTTTATTTACCTGCTCTGCTCCCCACTCTTTATATATCTGCTCCTCTCCACGCTCTTTATTTATATGCTCGTCTCCTCACTCTTTATTTAACTGCTCTAGTCCTCACTCTTTATTGACCTAATGCGCTCCACGCTCTTTATTTATCTGCTCCACTTCTCACTCTTTATTTATCTGCTCCACTCCTCACTCTTTATTTCCTTGCTCCTCTCCTCACTCTTTATTTATCTGCTCCACTCCTCACTCTTTATTTACCTGCTCCTCTCCTCACTCTTTATTTATCTGCTCTGCTCCTCACTCTTTATATATCTGCTCTGCTCCTCGCTCTTTATTTACCTGCTCCTCTCCTCGCTCTTTATTTATCTGCTCCTCTCCTCGCTCTTTATTTATCTGCTTCTCTCCTCACTCTTTATTTTCCTGCTCTACTCCTCGCTCTTTGTTTACCTGCTCCTTGCCTCGCTCTTTATTTATCTGCTCCTCTCCTCACTCTTTATTGACCTGCTCCACTCCTCACTCTATATTTACCTGCTCCTCTCCTCGCTCTTTATTTATCTGCTCCGCTCCTCACTCTTATTTTTGCTTGCTCTTCTCCTCACTCTATATTTACCTGCTCCTCTCCTCGCTCTTTATTCAACTGCTCTGCTCCTCACTCTTCATTTACCTGCACCTCTCCTCGCTCTTTATTCATCTGCTGCTCTCCTCGCTCTTTATTTACCTGCTCCGCTCCTCACTCATTATTTCCCTGCTCCTCTCCTCACTCTTAATTTATCTGCTCCTCTCCTCGCTCTTTATTTACTGGCTCCTCTCCTCGCTCTTAATTTATCTGCTCCACTCCTCGCTCTTTATTGACCTGCACCTCTCCTCGCTCTTTATTTACCTGCTCCGCACCTCGCTCTTTATTTACCTGCTCCTCTCCTCACTCTTTATTAATCTGCTCCACTCCTCGCTCTTTATTGATCTGATCCGCTCCGAACTCTATAATTACCAACTCCACGATGTGCTCTTAAATGTCCTGCTCCGCTCCTCACTCTTGATTTACCTGCTCCTCTCCTCGCTCTTTATTTACCTGCTCCGCTCCTCACTCATTATTTCCCTGCTCCTCTCCTCACTCTTAATTTATCTGCTCCTCTCCTCGCTCTTTATTTACTGGCTCCTCTCCTCGCTCTTAATTTATCTGCTCCACTCCTCGCTCTTTATTGACCTGCACCTCTCCTCGCTCTTTATTTACCTGCTCCGCACCTCGCTCTTTATTTACCTGCTCCTCTCCTCGCTCTTTATTTACTGGCTCCTCTCCTCGCTCTTAATTTATCTGCTCCACTCCTCGCTCTTGATTTACCTGCTCCTCTCCTCGCTCTTTATTTACCTGCTCCGCTCCTCGCACTTTATTTACCTGCTCTACTCCTCACTCTTTATTTACCTGCTCCACTCCTCGCTCTTGATTTTCCTGCTCCTATCCTCGATCTTTATTTCCCTGCTCCGCTCCTCACTCTTTATTTATCTGCTCATCTCCTCGCTTTTTATTTACCTGCTCCACTCCTCGCTCTTTACTTACCTGCTCCGCTCCTCCCACTTTATTTACCTGTTCTACTCCTCACTCTTTATTTACCTGCTCCTCTCCTCGCTCTTTATTTATCTGCTCCACTCCTCACTCTTTATTGACCTGCTCTGCTCCTCACTCTTGATTTACCTGCTCCTCTCCTCGCTCTTTATTTATCTGCTCCACTCCTCACTCTTTATTTACCTGCTCTGCTCCCCACTCTTTATATATCTGCTCCTCTCCACGCTCTTTATTTATATGCTCGTCTCCTCACTCTTTATTTAACTGCTCTAGTCCTCACTCTTTATTGACCTGCTGCGCTCCACGCTCTTTATTTATCTGCTCCACTTCTCACTCTTTATTTATCTGCTCCACTCCTCACTCTTTATTTCCTTGCTCCTCTCCTCACTCTTTATTTATCTGCTCCACTCCTCACTCTTTATTTCCCTGCTCCTGTCCTCACTCTTTATTTATCTGCTCTGCTCCTCACTCTTTATATATCTGCTCTGCTCCTCGCTCTTTATTTACCTGCTCCTCTCCTCGCTCTTTATTTATCTGCTCCTCTCCTCGCTCTTTATTTATCTGCTTCTCTCCTCACTCTTTATTTTCCTGCTCTACTCCTCGCTCTTTGTTTACCTGCTCCTTGCCTCGCTCTTTATTTATCCGCTCCTCTCCTCACTCTTTATTGACCTGCTCCTCTCCTCACTCTTTATTTCCCTGCTCCTCTCCTCACTCTTTATTTACCTGCTCCTCTCCTCACTCTTTATTTCCCTGCTCCTCTCCTCACTCTTTATTTACCTGCTCCTCTCCTCACTCTTTATTTATCTGCTCCACTCCTCACTCTTTATTTAACTGCTCCTCTCCTCACTCTTTATTTACCTGCTCCACTCCACACTCTTTATTTACCTGCTCCTCTCCTCACTCTTTATTTGTCTGCTCCACTCCTCACTCTTTATTTACCTGCTCTGCTCCTCACTCTTTATATATCTGCTCCTCTCCACGCTCTTTATTTACCTGCTCCTCTCCTCACTCTTTATTTAACTGCTCTAGTCCTCACTCGTTATTTACCTGCTCCTCTCCTCACTCTTTATTTAACTGCTCTAGTCCTCACTCTTTATTGACCTAATCCGCTCCTCGCTCTTAATTTATCTTCTCCACTCCTCACTCTTTATTTATCTGCTCCACTCTTCACTCTTTATTATCTGCTCCTCTCCTCACTCTTTATTTATCTGCTCCACTCCTCACTCTTTATTTACCTGCTCTGCTCCTCACTCTTTATATATCTGCTCCTCCCCACGCTCTTTATTTACCTGCTCCTCTCCTCACTCTTTATTTACCTGCTCCTCTCCTCGCTCTTTATTTATCTGCTCCACTCCTCGCTCTTTATTTATCTGCTTCCCTCCTCACTCTTTATTTTCCTGCTCCTCTCCTCACTCTTTATTTATCTGCTCCACTCCCCACTCTTTATTTACCTGCTCCTCCCCTCACTTTTAATTTATCTGCTCTGCTCCTCACTCTTTATATATCTGCTCCTCTCCACGCTCTTTATTTAACTGCTCTACTCCTCGCTCTTTATTGACCTGCTCCTCTCCTCGCTCTTTAATTATCTGCTCCTCTCCTCACTCTTTATTTACCTGCTCCTCCCCTCACTCTTTATTTACCTGCTCCACTACACGCACTTTCTTTATCTGCTCCTCTCCTCAATCTTTATTTAACTGCTCCTCTCCTCGCTCTTTTTTTATCTGCTACTCTCCTCACTCTTTATTTACCTGCTCCTCTCCTCACTCTTTATTTACCTGCTCCTCTCCTCGCTCTTTATTTATCTGCTCCGCTCCTCACTCTTTTTTTTGCTTGCTCCTCTCCTCACACTTTATAGACCTGGTCCTCTCCTCGCTCTTTATTTAACTGCTCTGCTCCTCACTCTTCATTTACCTGCACCTCTCCTCGCTCTTTATTCACCTGCTGCTCTCCTCGCTCTTTATTTACCTGCTCCGCTCCTCGCTCTTTATTTCCCTGCTCCTCTCCTCACTCTTAATTTATGTGCTCCTCTCCTCGCTCTTTGTTGACCTGCTCCTCTCCTCGCTCTTAATTTATCTGCTCCTCTCCTCGCTCTTCATTTACCTGCTCCTCTCCTCGCTCTTCATTTACCTGCTCTTCTGCTCGCTCTTTATTTACCTGCTCCTCTGCTCGCTCTTTATTTAGCTGCTCCTCTCCTCGCTCTTTATTTACCTGCTCCTCTCCTCACTCTTTATTTACCTGCTCATCTCCAGGCTCTTTCTTTATCTGCTCCTCTCCTCAATCTTTATTTACCTGCTCCTCTCCTCACTCTTTATTTATCTGCTCCTCTCCTCACTCTTTATTTACCTGCTCCTCTCCTCACTCTTTATTCACCTGCTCCTCTCCTCGCTCTTTATTTATCTGCTCCGCTCCTCACTCTTTTTTTTGCTTGCTCTTCTCCTCACTCTATATTTACCTGCTCCTCTCCTCGCTCTTTATTCAACTGCTCTGCTCCTCACTCTTCATTTACCTGCACCTCTCCTCGCTCTTTATTCACCTGCTGCTCTCCTCGCTCTTTACTTACCTGCTCCGCTCCTCACTCATTATTTCCCTGCTCCGCTCCTCACTCTTAATTTATCTGCTCCTCTCCTCGCTCTTTATTTACCGGCTCCTCTCCTCGCTCTTAATTTATCTGCTCCACTCCTCGCTCTTTATTGATCTGATCCGCTCCGAACTCTATAATTACCAACTCCACGATGTGCTCTTAAATGTCCTGCTCCGCTCCTCACTCTTTATTTACCTGCTCCGCTCCTCGCACTTTATTTACCTGCTCTACTCCTCACTCTTTATTTACCTGCGCCACTCCTCGCTCTTGATTTTCCTGCTCCTATCCTCGATCTTTATTTCCCTGCTCCGCTCCTCACTCTTTATTTACCTGCTCTGCTCCTCGCTCTTTATTTATCTGCTCATCTCCTCGCTTTTTATTTACCTGCTCCTCTCCTCGCTCTTTACTTACCTGCTCCGCTCCTCACACTTTATTTACCTGTTCTGCTCCTCACTCTTTATTTACCTGGTCCTCTCCTCGCTCTTTATTTATCTGCTCCACTCCTCACTCTTTATTTACCTGCTCTGCTCCTCACTCTTGATTTACCTGCTCCTCTCCTCGCTCTTTATTTATCTGCTCCACTCCTCACTCTTTATTTACCTGCTCTGCTCCCCACTCTTTATATATCTGCTCCTCTCCACGCTCTTTATTTATATGCTCGTCTCCTCACTCTTTATTTAACTGCTCTAGTCCTCACTCTTTATTGACCGAATGCGCTCCACGCTCTTTATTTATCTGCTCCACTTCTCACTCTTTATTTATCTGCTCCACTCTTCACTCTTTATTTCCTTGCTCCTCTCCTCACTCTTTATTTATCTGCTCCACTCCTCACTCTTTATTTACCTGCTCCTCTCCTCACTCTTTATTTATCTGCTCTGCTCCTCACTCTTTATATATCTGCTCTGCTCCTCGCTCTTTATTTACCTGCTCCTCTCCTCGCTCTTTATTTATCTGCTCCTCTCCTCGCTCTTTATTTATCTGCTTCTCTCCTCACTCTTTATTTTCTTGCTCTACTCCTCGCTCTTTGTTTACCTGCTCCTTGCCTCGCTCTTTATTTATCTGCTCCTCTCCTCACTCTTTATTCACCTGCTGCTCTCCTCGCTCTTTATTTACCTGCTCCGCTCCTCACTCTTTATTTGTCTGCTCCGCTCCTCACTCTTTATTTAACTGCTCCTCTCCTCACTCTTTATTTATCTGCTCCACTCCACACTCTTTATTTACCTGCTCCTCTCCTCACTCTTTATTTGTCTGCTCCACTCCTCACTCTTTATTTACCTGCTCTGCTCCTCACTCTTTATATATCTGCTCCTCTCCACGCTCTTTATTTACCTGCTCCTCTCCTCACTCGTTATTTACCTGCTCCTCTCCTCACTCTTTATTTAACTGCTCTAGTCCTCACTCTTTATTGACCTAATCCGCTCCTCGCTCTTAATTTATCTTCTCCACTCCTCACTCTTTATTTATCTGCTCCACTCTTCACTCTTTATTATCTGCTCCTCTCCTCACTCTTTATTTATCTGCTCCACTCCTCACTCTTTATTTACCTGCTCTGCTCCTCACTCTTTATATATCTGCTCCTCCCCACGCTCTTTATTTACCTGCTCCTCTCCTCACTCTTTATTTACCTGCTCCTCTCCTCGCTCTTTATTTATCCGCTCCACTCCTCGCTCTTTATTTATCTGCTTCCCTCCTCACTCTTTATTTTCCTGCTCCTCTCCTCACTCTTTATTTATCTGCTCCACTCCCCACTCTTTATTTACCTGCTCCTCTCCTCACTTTTAATTTATCTGCTCTGCTCCTCACTCTTTATATATCTGCTCCTCTCCACGCTCTTTATTTAACTGCTCTACTCCTCGCTCTTTATTGACCTGCTCCTCTCCTCGCTCTTTAATTATCTGCTCCTCTCCTCACTCTTTATTTACCTGCTCCTCCCCTCACTCTTTATTTACCTGCTCCACTACACGCACTTTCTTTATCTGCTCCTCTCCTCAATCTTTATTTAACTGCTCCTCTCCTCGCTCTTTTTTTATCTGCTACTCTCCTCACTCTTTATTTACCTGCTCCTCTCCTCACTCTTTATTTACCTGCTCCTCTCCTCGCTCTTTATTTATCTGCTCCGCTCCTCACTCTTTTTTTTGCTTGCTCCTCTCCTCACACTTTATAGACCTGGTCCTCTCCTCGCTCTTTATTTAACTGCTCTGCTCCTCACTCTTCATTTACCTTCACCTCTCCTCGCTCTTTATTCACCTGCTGCTCTCCTCGCTCTTTATTTACCTGCTCCGCTCCTCGCTCTTTATTTCCCTGCTCCTCTCCTCACTCTTAATTTATCTGCTCCTCTCCTCGCTCTTCATTTACCTGCTCCTCTCCTCGCTCTTCATTTACCTGCTCTTCTGCTCGCTCTTTATTTACCTGCTCCTCTGCTCGCTCTTTATTTAGCTGCTCCTCTCCTCGCTCTTTATTTACCTGCTCCTCTCCTCACTCTTTATTTACCTGCTCATCTCCAGGCTCTTTCTTTATCTGCTCCTCTCCTCAATCTTTATTTACCTGCTCCTCTCCTCACTCTTTATTTATCTGCTCCTCTCCTCACTCTTTATTTACCTGCTCCTCTCCTCACTCTTTATTCACCTGCTCCTCTCCTCGCTCTTTATTTATCTGCTCCGCTCCTCACTCTTTTTTTTGCTTGCTCTTCTCCTCACTCTATATTTACCTGCTCCTCTCCTCGCTCTTTATTCAACTGCTCTGCTCCTCACTCTTCATTTACCTGCACCTCTCCTCGCTCTTTATTCACCTGCTGCTCTCCTCGCTCTTTACTTACCTGCTCCGCTCCTCACTCATTATTTCCCTGCTCCGCTCCTCACTCTTAATTTATCTGCTCCTCTCCTCGCTCTTTATTTACCGGCTCCTCTCCTCGCTCTTAATTTATCTGCTCCACTCCTCGCTCTTTATTGATCTGATCCGCTCCGAACTCTATAATTACCAACTCCACGATGTGCTCTTAAATGTCCTGCTCCGCTCCTGACTCTTTATTTACCTGCTCCGCTCCTCGCACTTTATTTACCTGCTCTACTCCTCACTCTTTATTTACCTGCGCCACTCCTCGCTCTTGATTTTCCTGCTCCTATCCTCGATCTTTATTTCCCTGCTCCGCTCCTCACTCTTTATTTACCTGCTCTGCTCCTCGCTCTTTATTTATCTGCTCATCTCCTCGCTTTTTATTTACCTGCTCCTCTCCTCGCTCTTTACTTACCTGCTCCGCTCCTCACACTTTATTTACCTGTTCTGCTCCTCACTCTTTATTTACCTGGTCCTCTCCTCGCTCTTTATTTATCTGCTCCACTCCTCACTCTTTATTTACCTGCTCTGCTCCTCACTCTTGATTTACCTGCTCCTCTCCTCGCTCTTTATTTATCTGCTCCACTCCTCACTCTTTATTTACCTGCTCTGCTCCCCACTCTTTATATATCTGCTCCTCTCCACGCTCTTTATTTATATGCTCGTCTCCTCACTCTTTATTTAACTGCTCTAGTCCTCACTCTTTATTGACCGAATGCGCTCCACGCTCTTTATTTATCTGCTCCACTTCTCACTCTTTATTTATCTGCTCCACTCTTCACTCTTTATTTCCTTGCTCCTCTCCTCACTCTTTATTTATCTGCTCCACTCCTCACTCTTTATTTACCTGCTCCTCTCCTCACTCTTTATTTATCTGCTCTGCTCCTCACTCTTTATATATCTGCTCTGCTCCTCGCTCTTTATTTACCTGCTCCTCTCCTCGCTCTTTATTTATCTGCTCCTCTCCTCGCTCTTTATTTATCTGCTTCTCTCCTCACTCTTTATTTTCCTGCTCTACTCCTCGCTCTTTGTTTACCTGCTCCTTGCCTCGCTCTTTATTTATCTGCTCCTCTCCTCACTCTTTATTCACCTGCTGCTCTCCTCGCTCTTTATTTACCTGCTCCGCTCCTCACTCATTATTTCCCTGCTCCTCTCCTCACTCTTAATTTATCTGCTCCTCTCCTCGCTCTTTATTTACCGGCTCCTCTCCTCGCTCTTAATTTATCTGCTCCACTCCTCGCTCTTTATTGACCTGCACCTCTCCTCGCTCTTTATTTACCTGCTCCGCACCTCGCTCTTTATTTACCTGCTCCTCTCCTCACTCTTTATTAATCTGCTCCACTCCTCGCTCTTTATTGATCTGATCTGCTCCGAACTCTATAATTACCAACTCCACGATGCGCTCTTAAATGTCCTGCTCCGCTCCTCACTCTTTATTTACCTGCTCCGCTCCTCGCACTTTATTTACCTGCTCTACTCCTCACTCTTTATTTACCTGCTCCACTCCTCGCTCTTTATTTATCTGCTCCACTCCTCACTCTTTATTTACCTGCTCCTCTCCTCACTCTTTATTTATCTGCTCCGCTACTCACTCTTTATTTCGCTGCTCCTCTCCTCACTGTTAATTTATCTTCTCCTCTCCTCGCTCTTTATTTACCTGCTCCTCTCCTCGCTCTTAATTTATCTGCTCCTCTCCTCGCTCTTCATTTACCTGCTCCTCTGCTCGCTCTTTATTTACCTGCTCCTCTCCTCGCTCTTAATTTATCTGCTCCTCTCCTCGCTCTTCATTTACCTGCTCGTCTGCTCGCTCTTTGTTTAGCTGCTCCTCTGCTCGCTCTTTATTTACCTGCTCTTCTCCTCGCTCTTTATTTACCTGCTCCGCTCCTCGCTATTTATTTACCTGCTCCTCTCCTCGCACTTTATTTACCTGCTCCATTCCTCGCTGTTTATTGATCTGATCCGCTCCTCACTCTGTATTTACCAGCTCCACGATGTGCTCTGAAATTTCCTGCTCCGCTCCTCACTCTTTAATTACCTGCTACTCTCCTCACTCTTTGTTTACCTGCTCTACTCCTCGCTCTTTATTTACCTGCTCATATCCTCGCTCTTGATTTACCTACTCCACTCCTCACTCTTTATTTATCTGCTCCACTCCTCACTCTTTATTTACCTGCTCCTCTCCTCACTCTTTATTTATCTGCTCCACTCCTCACTCTTTATTGACCTGCTCTGCTCCTCACTCTTTATATATCTGCTCCTCTCCACGCTCTTTATTTACCTGCTCCTCTCCTCACTCTTTATTAAACTGCTCTCGTCCTCACTATTTATTTAACTGCTCCTCTCCACGCTCTTTCTTTATCTGCTCCTCTCCTCACTCTTTATTTACCTGCTCCTCTCCTCGCTCTTTATTTATCTGCTCCGCTCCTCACTCTTTTTTTTTGCTTGCACCTCTCCTCGTTCTTAATTTATCTGCTCGTCTCCTCGCTCTTTATTTACCTGCTCCTCTCCTCGCTCTTAATTTGCCTGCTCCTCTCCTCGCTCTTTATTTAACTGCTCTGCTCCTCACTCTTTATTAACGTGCTCCAATCCGCGCTCTTTTTTGATCTGATCCGCTCCTAACTCTATAATTACCAACTCCACGATGTGCTCTTAAATGTCCTGCTCCGCTCCTCACTCTTTATTTACCTGCTCCGCTCCTTGCACTTTATTTACCTGCTCCGCTCCTCGCTCTTTATTTACCTGCTCCTCTCCTCGCTCTTTATGTATCTGGTCCTCTCCTCACTCTTTATTTACCTGCTCTGCTCCCCACTCTTTATATATCTGCTCCTCTCCACGCTCTTTATTTACCTGCTCGTCTCCTCACTCGTTATTTAACTGCTCTGGTCCTCACTCTTTATTGACCTACTCTGCTCCTCGCTCTTTATTTATCTGCTCCACTCCTCACTCTTTATTTACCTGCTCCTCTCCTCACTCTTTATTTGTCTGCACCACTCCTCACTCTTTATTTACCTGCTCTGCTCCTCACTCTTTATATATCTGCTCCTCTCCTCACTCTTTATTTACCTGCTCCTCTCCTCACTCTTTATTTACCTGCTCCTCTCCTCGCTCTTTATTTATCTGCTCCGCTCCTCACTCTTTTTTTTGCTTGCTCCTCTCCTCACACTTTATAGACCTGGTCCTCTCCTCGCTCTTTATTTAACTGCTCTGCTCCTCACTCTTCATTTACCTGCACCTCTCCTCGCTCTTTATTCACCTGCTGCTCTCCTCGCTCTTTATTTACCTGCTCCGCTCCTCGCTCTTTATTTCCCTGCTCCTCTCCTCACTCTTAATTTATGTGCTCCTCTCCTCGCTCTTTGTTGACCTGCTCCTCTCCTCGCTCTTAATTTATCTGCTCCTCTCCTCGCTCTTCATTTACCTGCTCCTCTCCTCGCTCTTCATTTACCTGCTCTTCTGCTCGCTCTTTATTTACCTGCTCCTCTGCTCGCTCTTTATTTAGCTGCTCCTCTCCTCGCTCTTTATTTACCTGCTCCTCTCCTCACTCTTTATTTACCTGCTCATCTCCAGGCTCTTTCTTTATCTGCTCCTCTCCTCAATCTTTATTTACCTGCTCCTCTCCTCACTCTTTATTTATCTGCTCCTCTCCTCACTCTTTATTTACCTGCTCCTCTCCTCACTCTTTATTCACCTGCTCCTCTCCTCGCTCTTTATTTATCTGCTCCGCTCCTCACTCTTTTTTTTGCTTGCTCTTCTCCTCACTCTATATTTACCTGCTCCTCTCCTCGCTCTTTATTCAACTGCTCTGCTCCTCACTCTTCATTTACCTGCACCTCTCCTCGCTCTTTATTCACCTGCTGCTCTCCTCGCTCTTTACTTACCTGCTCCGCTCCTCACTCATTATTTCCCTGCTCCGCTCCTCACTCTTAATTTATCTGCTCCTCTCCTCGCTCTTTATTTACCGGCTCCTCTCCTCGCTCTTAATTTATCTGCTCCACTCCTCGCTCTTTATTGATCTGATCCGCTCCGAACTCTATAATTACCAACTCCACGATGTGCTCTTAAATGTCCTGCTCCGCTCCTCACTCTTTATTTACCTGCTCCGCTCCTCGCACTTTATTTACCTGCTCTACTCCTCACTCTTTATTTACCTGCGCCACTCCTCGCTCTTGATTTTCCTGCTCCTATCCTCGATCTTTATTTCCCTGCTCCGCTCCTCACTCTTTATTTACCTGCTCTGCTCCTCGCTCTTTATTTATCTGCTCATCTCCTCGCTTTTTATTTACCTGCTCCTCTCCTCGCTCTTTACTTACCTGCTCCGCTCCTCACACTTTATTTACCTGTTCTGCTCCTCACTCTTTATTTACCTGGTCCTCTCCTCGCTCTTTATTTATCTGCTCCACTCCTCACTCTTTATTTACCTGCTCTGCTCCTCACTCTTGATTTACCTGCTCCTCTCCTCGCTCTTTATTTATCTGCTCCACTCCTCACTCTTTATTTACCTGCTCTGCTCCCCACTCTTTATATATCTGCTCCTCTCCACGCTCTTTATTTATATGCTCGTCTCCTCACTCTTTATTTAACTGCTCTAGTCCTCACTCTTTATTGACCGAATGCGCTCCACGCTCTTTATTTATCTGCTCCACTTCTCACTCTTTATTTATCTGCTCCACTCTTCACTCTTTATTTCCTTGCTCCTCTCCTCACTCTTTATTTATCTGCTCCACTCCTCACTCTTTATTTACCTGCTCCTCTCCTCACTCTTTATTTATCTGCTCTGCTCCTCACTCTTTATATATCTGCTCTGCTCCTCGCTCTTTATTTACCTGCTCCTCTCCTCGCTCTTTATTTATCTGCTCCTCTCCTCGCTCTTTATTTATCTGCTTCTCTCCTCACTCTTTATTTTCTTGCTCTACTCCTCGCTCTTTGTTTACCTGCTCCTTGCCTCGCTCTTTATTTATCTGCTCCTCTCCTCACTCTTTATTCACCTGCTGCTCTCCTCGCTCTTTATTTACCTGCTCCGCTCCTCACTCTTTATTTGTCTGCTCCGCTCCTCACTCTTTATTTAACTGCTCCTCTCCTCACTCTTTATTTATCTGCTCCACTCCACACTCTTTATTTACCTGCTCCTCTCCTCACTCTTTATTTGTCTGCTCCACTCCTCACTCTTTATTTACCTGCTCTGCTCCTCACTCTTTATATATCTGCTCCTCTCCACGCTCTTTATTTACCTGCTCCTCTCCTCACTCGTTATTTACCTGCTCCTCTCCTCACTCTTTATTTAACTGCTCTAGTCCTCACTCTTTATTGACCTAATCCGCTCCTCGCTCTTAATTTATCTTCTCCACTCCTCACTCTTTATTTATCTGCTCCACTCTTCACTCTTTATTATCTGCTCCTCTCCTCACTCTTTATTTATCTGCTCCACTCCTCACTCTTTATTTACCTGCTCTGCTCCTCACTCTTTATATATCTGCTCCTCCCCACGCTCTTTATTTACCTGCTCCTCTCCTCACTCTTTATTTACCTGCTCCTCTCCTCGCTCTTTATTTATCCGCTCCACTCCTCGCTCTTTATTTATCTGCTTCCCTCCTCACTCTTTATTTTCCTGCTCCTCTCCTCACTCTTTATTTATCTGCTCCACTCCCCACTCTTTATTTACCTGCTCCTCTCCTCACTTTTAATTTATCTGCTCTGCTCCTCACTCTTTATATATCTGCTCCTCTCCACGCTCTTTATTTAACTGCTCTACTCCTCGCTCTTTATTGACCTGCTCCTCTCCTCGCTCTTTAATTATCTGCTCCTCTCCTCACTCTTTATTTACCTGCTCCTCCCCTCACTCTTTATTTACCTGCTCCACTACACGCACTTTCTTTATCTGCTCCTCTCCTCAATCTTTATTTAACTGCTCCTCTCCTCGCTCTTTTTTTATCTGCTACTCTCCTCACTCTTTATTTACCTGCTCCTCTCCTCACTCTTTATTTACCTGCTCCTCTCCTCGCTCTTTATTTATCTGCTCCGCTCCTCACTCTTTTTTTTGCTTGCTCCTCTCCTCACACTTTATAGACCTGGTCCTCTCCTCGCTCTTTATTTAACTGCTCTGCTCCTCACTCTTCATTTACCTTCACCTCTCCTCGCTCTTTATTCACCTGCTGCTCTCCTCGCTCTTTATTTACCTGCTCCGCTCCTCGCTCTTTATTTCCCTGCTCCTCTCCTCACTCTTAATTTATCTGCTCCTCTCCTCGCTCTTCATTTACCTGCTCCTCTCCTCGCTCTTCATTTACCTGCTCTTCTGCTCGCTCTTTATTTACCTGCTCCTCTGCTCGCTCTTTATTTAGCTGCTCCTCTCCTCGCTCTTTATTTACCTGCTCCTCTCCTCACTCTTTATTTACCTGCTCATCTCCAGGCTCTTTCTTTATCTGCTCCTCTCCTCAATCTTTATTTACCTGCTCCTCTCCTCACTCTTTATTTATCTGCTCCTCTCCTCACTCTTTATTTACCTGCTCCTCTCCTCACTCTTTATTCACCTGCTCCTCTCCTCGCTCTTTATTTATCTGCTCCGCTCCTCACTCTTTTTTTTGCTTGCTCTTCTCCTCACTCTATATTTACCTGCTCCTCTCCTCGCTCTTTATTCAACTGCTCTGCTCCTCACTCTTCATTTACCTGCACCTCTCCTCGCTCTTTATTCACCTGCTGCTCTCCTCGCTCTTTACTTACCTGCTCCGCTCCTCACTCATTATTTCCCTGCTCCGCTCCTCACTCTTAATTTATCTGCTCCTCTCCTCGCTCTTTATTTACCGGCTCCTCTCCTCGCTCTTAATTTATCTGCTCCACTCCTCGCTCTTTATTGATCTGATCCGCTCCGAACTCTATAATTACCAACTCCACGATGTGCTCTTAAATGTCCTGCTCCGCTCCTGACTCTTTATTTACCTGCTCCGCTCCTCGCACTTTATTTACCTGCTCTACTCCTCACTCTTTATTTACCTGCGCCACTCCTCGCTCTTGATTTTCCTGCTCCTATCCTCGATCTTTATTTCCCTGCTCCGCTCCTCACTCTTTATTTACCTGCTCTGCTCCTCGCTCTTTATTTATCTGCTCATCTCCTCGCTTTTTATTTACCTGCTCCTCTCCTCGCTCTTTACTTACCTGCTCCGCTCCTCACACTTTATTTACCTGTTCTGCTCCTCACTCTTTATTTACCTGGTCCTCTCCTCGCTCTTTATTTATCTGCTCCACTCCTCACTCTTTATTTACCTGCTCTGCTCCTCACTCTTGATTTACCTGCTCCTCTCCTCGCTCTTTATTTATCTGCTCCACTCCTCACTCTTTATTTACCTGCTCTGCTCCCCACTCTTTATATATCTGCTCCTCTCCACGCTCTTTATTTATATGCTCGTCTCCTCACTCTTTATTTAACTGCTCTAGTCCTCACTCTTTATTGACCGAATGCGCTCCACGCTCTTTATTTATCTGCTCCACTTCTCACTCTTTATTTATCTGCTCCACTCTTCACTCTTTATTTCCTTGCTCCTCTCCTCACTCTTTATTTATCTGCTCCACTCCTCACTCTTTATTTACCTGCTCCTCTCCTCACTCTTTATTTATCTGCTCTGCTCCTCACTCTTTATATATCTGCTCTGCTCCTCGCTCTTTATTTACCTGCTCCTCTCCTCGCTCTTTATTTATCTGCTCCTCTCCTCGCTCTTTATTTATCTGCTTCTCTCCTCACTCTTTATTTTCCTGCTCTACTCCTCGCTCTTTGTTTACCTGCTCCTTGCCTCGCTCTTTATTTATCTGCTCCTCTCCTCACTCTTTATTCACCTGCTGCTCTCCTCGCTCTTTATTTACCTGCTCCGCTCCTCACTCATTATTTCCCTGCTCCTCTCCTCACTCTTAATTTATCTGCTCCTCTCCTCGCTCTTTATTTACCGGCTCCTCTCCTCGCTCTTAATTTATCTGCTCCACTCCTCGCTCTTTATTGACCTGCACCTCTCCTCGCTCTTTATTTACCTGCTCCGCACCTCGCTCTTTATTTACCTGCTCCTCTCCTCACTCTTTATTAATCTGCTCCACTCCTCGCTCTTTATTGATCTGATCTGCTCCGAACTCTATAATTACCAACTCCACGATGCGCTCTTAAATGTCCTGCTCCGCTCCTCACTCTTTATTTACCTGCTCCGCTCCTCGCACTTTATTTACCTGCTCTACTCCTCACTCTTTATTTACCTGCTCCACTCCTCGCTCTTTATTTATCTGCTCCACTCCTCACTCTTTATTTACCTGCTCCTCTCCTCACTCTTTATTTATCTGCTCCGCTACTCACTCTTTATTTCGCTGCTCCTCTCCTCACTGTTAATTTATCTTCTCCTCTCCTCGCTCTTTATTTACCTGCTCCTCTCCTCGCTCTTAATTTATCTGCTCCTCTCCTCGCTCTTCATTTACCTGCTCCTCTGCTCGCTCTTTATTTACCTGCTCCTCTCCTCGCTCTTAATTTATCTGCTCCTCTCCTCGCTCTTCATTTACCTGCTCGTCTGCTCGCTCTTTGTTTAGCTGCTCCTCTGCTCGCTCTTTATTTACCTGCTCTTCTCCTCGCTCTTTATTTACCTGCTCCGCTCCTCGCTATTTATTTACCTGCTCCTCTCCTCGCACTTTATTTACCTGCTCCATTCCTCGCTGTTTATTGATCTGATCCGCTCCTCACTCTGTATTTACCAGCTCCACGATGTGCTCTGAAATTTCCTGCTCCGCTCCTCACTCTTTAATTACCTGCTACTCTCCTCACTCTTTGTTTACCTGCTCTACTCCTCGCTCTTTATTTACCTGCTCATATCCTCGCTCTTGATTTACCTACTCCACTCCTCACTCTTTATTTATCTGCTCCACTCCTCACTCTTTATTTACCTGCTCCTCTCCTCACTCTTTATTTATCTGCTCCACTCCTCACTCTTTATTGACCTGCTCTGCTCCTCACTCTTTATATATCTGCTCCTCTCCACGCTCTTTATTTACCTGCTCCTCTCCTCACTCTTTATTAAACTGCTCTCGTCCTCACTATTTATTTAACTGCTCCTCTCCACGCTCTTTCTTTATCTGCTCCTCTCCTCACTCTTTATTTACCTGCTCCTCTCCTCGCTCTTTATTTATCTGCTCCGCTCCTCACTCTTTTTTTTTGCTTGCACCTCTCCTCGTTCTTAATTTATCTGCTCGTCTCCTCGCTCTTTATTTACCTGCTCCTCTCCTCGCTCTTAATTTGCCTGCTCCTCTCCTCGCTCTTTATTTAACTGCTCTGCTCCTCACTCTTTATTAACGTGCTCCAATCCGCGCTCTTTTTTGATCTGATCCGCTCCTAACTCTATAATTACCAACTCCACGATGTGCTCTTAAATGTCCTGCTCCGCTCCTCACTCTTTATTTACCTGCTCCGCTCCTTGCACTTTATTTACCTGCTCCGCTCCTCGCTCTTTATTTACCTGCTCCTCTCCTCGCTCTTTATGTATCTGGTCCTCTCCTCACTCTTTATTTACCTGCTCTGCTCCCCACTCTTTATATATCTGCTCCTCTCCACGCTCTTTATTTACCTGCTCGTCTCCTCACTCGTTATTTAACTGCTCTGGTCCTCACTCTTTATTGACCTACTCTGCTCCTCGCTCTTTATTTATCTGCTCCACTCCTCACTCTTTATTTACCTGCTCCTCTCCTCACTCTTTATTTGTCTGCACCACTCCTCACTCTTTATTTACCTGCTCTGCTCCTCACTCTTTATATATCTGCTCCTCTCCACGCTCTTTATTTACCTGCTCCTCTCCTCACTCTTTATTTAACTGCTCTAGTCCTCACTCTTTATTTACCTGCTCCTCTCCTCGCTCTTTATTTATCTGCTCCTCTCCTCTCTCTTTATTTATCTGCTTCTCTCCTCACTCTTTATTTTCCTGCTCCTCTCCTCACTCTTAATTTATCTGCTCCACTCCTCACTCTTTATTTACCTGCTCCTCTCCTCACTCTTTATTTAACTGCTCGACTCCTCGCTCTTTATTTACTGCTCCTCTCCTCGCTCTTTATTTATCTGCTCCTCTCCTCGCTCTTTATTTATCTGCTCCTCTCCTCACTCTTTATTTGCCTGCTCCTCTCCTCGTTCTTTATTTATCTGCTCCTCTCCTCACTCTTTATTTACATGCTCCACTCCTCGCTCTTTATTTACCTGCTCCACTCCTCACTCTTCATTTACCTGCACCGCTCCTCACTTTATTTACCTGCTCCACTCCTCACTCATTATTTACCTGCTCCATCCTCACTCTTAATTTTCCTGCTCCGCTCCTCGCTCTTGATTTACCTGCTCTACTCCTCGCTCATTAATTACCTGCTCGACTCCTCACGCTTTATTTACCTGCTCCATCCTCACTCTTCATTTATCTGCTCCGCTCCTCACTCTTTATTTACCTTCTCCGCTCCTCACTCTTCATTTACCTGCTCTGCTCCTCACACTTTATTTACCTGCTCCTCTCCTCACTCTTTATTTACCTGCTCCTCTCCTCACTCTTTATTTCCCTGCTCCGCTCCTCACTCTTTATTTATCTGCTCCTCTCCTCACTCTTTATTTAGCTGCTCCGCTCCTCGCTCTTTATTTTCCTGCTCCCAGAGAGCAGCCAGGGATCTCAGAGTGCACCCAGGCACCCCACAATGATCCCAGAGTGCACAGTCACCCCAGAGCGACCCACAGAGCGGCGAGGGATCCCAGAGTGCACGAATCACCAAACAATGATACCAAATGCACCCAGTCACCCCACAATGATCCCAGAGTGCAGCCAGAGATCCCAGAGTGCACCCGATCACCCCACAATGATCCCAGAGTACACCCAGTCACCCCAGAGCGACCCAGAGAGCAGCCAGGGATCCCAGAGTGCACTCGGTCACCCCACAATGATCCCAGAGTGCACCCAGGGATCCCAGACTACACACAGTCAACCCAGAGCGACCCACATAGCAGCTTGGGATCCCAGAGTGCACGAACCACCCAACAATGATCCCAAATGCACCCAGTCACCCCACAATGATCCCAGAGTGCACCCAGGGTTCCCAGAGTGTACCCGGTCACCCCACAATGATCCCAGAGTGCACCCAGAGTTCCCAGAGTGTACCCTGTCACCCCACATTATCCCAGAGTGCACCCAGGGTTCCCAGAGTGTACCCAGTCACCCCACATTATCCCAGAGTGCACCCAGGGTTCCCAGAGTGTACCCGGTCACCCCACAATGATCCCAGAGTGCACCCAGGGTTCCCAGAGTGTACCCAGTCACCCCACATTATACCAGAGTGCACCCAGGGTTCCCAGAGTGTACCCAGTCACCCCACAATGATCCCAGAGTGCACCCAGGGTTCCCAGAGTGCATCAAGTCACCCCAGAGCGACCCAGAGTCCACCCAGGGATCGCAGAGTGCACCCAGTCACCCCAGGGCGACCCAGATTGCAGCCACGGATCCCAGAGTGCACCTCGTCACCCCACATTATCGCAGAGTGCAGCCAGGGATCCCAGAATATACTCAGTCAACCCAGAGCGACCCAGAGTGCAGCCAGGAATCCTCGAGTGCACCCAGTCACCCCACACTGATCCCAGAGTTCACCCAGTCACCCCAGAGTGCACACAGGGATTCTAGAGTGCACCCAGTCACCCCAGAGCGACCCAGAGTGCACACAGGGATTCTAGATTGCACCCAGTCACCCAAGAGCGACCCAGATTGCAGCCACGGATCCCAGAGTGCACCTAGTCACCCCACATTATCCCAGAATGCACCCAGTCACCCCACAATGATCCCAGAGTGCACCCAGGGATCCCAGAGTGCACCCTGTCACCCCAGAGCGACCTAGAGTGCACCCAGGGATCCCGGAGTGCACCCAGTCACCCCACAATTATCCCAGAGTGCACCCAGGGATCCCAGAGTGCACCCAGTCACCCCACAATTATCCCAGTGTGCAGCCAGGGATCCCAGAGTGCACCCTGTCAGCCCACAATGATCCCAGAGTGCACCCAGGGATCCCGGAGTGCACCCAGTCACCCCACAATTATCCCAGTGTGCAGCCAGGGATCCCAGAGTGCACCTAGTCACCCCACAGTAACCCAGAGTGCACCCAGTCACCCCACAATGATCCCAGAGTGCACCCAGTCACCCCCCCAATGATCCCAGAGTGCACCCAGCGATCCCAGAGTGCACCCTGTCACCCCACAATGATCCCAGAATGCAGCCAGGGATCCCAGAGTGCACCCAGTCACCCCAGATTGATCCCAGAGTGCAGCCAGGGATCCCGGAGTGCACCCAGTCACCCCAGAGCGACCCAGAGTGCACACAGGGATCCCAGAGTGCACCCCGTCACCCCACAATGATCCCAGAGTGCAGCCAGGGATCCCAGAGTGCACCCAGTCACCCCAGAGCGACCCAGAGTGCACACGGGGATCCCAGAGTGCACCCCGTCACCCCACAATGATCCCAGAATGCAGCCAGGGATCCCAGAGTGCACCCAGTCACCCTAGATTGATCCCAGAGTGCAGCCAGGGATCCCGGAGTGCACCCAGTCACCCCACAATGATCCCAGAGTGCAGCCATGGATCCCAGAGTGCACCCAGTCACCCCAGAGCGACCTAGAGTGCACCCAGGGATCCCATAGTGCACCCAGTCACCCCACAATGATCCCAGAGTGCAGCCAGGGATCCCAGAGTGCACCCAGTCACCCCAGAGCGACCTAGAGTGCACCCAGCGTTCCCAGAGTGCACCCAGTCACCCCAGAGCGACCTAGAGTGCACCCAGGGGTGCCAGAGTACACCCAGTCACCCCAGAGGGACCCAGAGTGCACCCAGGGATCCCAGAATACACCCAGTCACCCCAGAGCGACCCAGATTGCAGCCACGGACCCCAGAGTGCAGCGATTCACCCCACATTAATCCAGAGTGCACCCAGGGATTCCAGATCGCACCCAGTCACTCCAGATTGATCCCAGAGTGCAGCTAGGAATCCCAGAGTGCAACCAGTCACCCCACAATGATCCCAGAGTGCACACACCCCACAATTATCCCAGAGAGCAGCCAGGGATCCCAGAGTGCATCCTGTCACCCCACAATGATCCCAGAGTGCACCCAGTGATCCCAGAGTGCACCCAGTCACCCCACAATGATCCCAGAGTGCAGCCAGGGATCCCAGAGTGCACCCAGTCACCCCACAATGATCCCAGAGTGCACCTAGGGATCCCAGAGTGCACCCAGTCACCCCAGAGCGACCTAGAGTGCACCCGGGGATCCCAGAGTGCACCCAGTTACCCTACAATGATCCCAGAGTGCAGCCATGGATCCCAGAGTGCACCCAGTTACCCCAGAGCGACCTAGAGTGCACCCAGCGTTCCCAGAGTGCACCCAGTCACCCCAGAGCGACCTAGAGTGCACCCAGAGGTGCCAGAGTGTACCCAGTCATCCCACAATGGTCCCAGAGTGCAGCCAGGGATCCCAGAGTGCACCCAGCCATCCCACATTGATCCCAGAGAGTGCACCCAGGGATCCCAGAGTGCACCTAGGGATCCCAGAGTGCACCCAGTCACCCCTGAGCGACCCAGAGTGCACACAGGGATCCCAGAGTGCACCCAGTCACCCAGAGTGCACCCAATCACCCCAGAGCGACCCAGATTGCAGCCACGGATCCCAGAGTGCACCTAGTCACCCCACATGATCCCAGATTGCACCCAGGTATCCCAGAGTGCACCCTGTCACTCCACAATGATCCCAGAGTGCAGCCAGGGATCCCAGAGTGCACCCAGTCACCTCAGATTGATCCCAGAGTGCGGCCAGGGATCCCGGAGTGCACCCAGTCACCCCACAGTTATCCCAGAGTGCGGCCAGGGATCCCAGAGTGCACCCAGTCACCCCAGAGCGACCTGGAGTGCTCCAAGGGATGCCAGAGAACACCCATTCAACCCAGAGCGACCCAGATTGCAGCCACGGATCCCAGAGTGCACCGATTCACCCCACATTAATCCAGAGTGCACCCAGGGAACCCAGAGTGCACCCAGTCACCCCAGATTGATCCCAGAGTGCAGCCAGGAATCCCAGTGTGCACCCGGTCACCCCAGAGCCACCCCGAGTGCACCCAGGGATCCCAGAGTGCACCCAGTCACGCCACAATGATCCCAGAGTGCAGCCTAGGATCCCAGAGTGCACCCAGGCACCCCACAATGATTCCAGAGTGCAGTCAGGGATCCCAGAGTGCACCCAGTCACCCCTCAATGAACCCAGAGTGCACCCAGGGATCCCAGATTGCACCCAGTCACTCCACAATGATCCCAGAGTGCAGCCAGGAATTCCAGAGTGCACCCAGTCACCCCAGATTGATCCCAGAGTGCAGCCAGGAATCCCAGAGTGCACCCAGTCACCCCACAATGATCCCAGAGAGCAGCCAGAGATCCCAGAGTGCACTCAGTCACGCCAGAGTGATCACAGATTGCAGCCAGGGATCCCAGAGTGCACTCAGTCACGCCAGAGTGATCACAGATTGCAGCCAGGGATCCCAGAGTGCACTCAGTCACTCCAAAGCGATACAGAGTGCAGCCACGGATCCCAGATTGCACCCAGTCACTCCAGATTGATCCCAGAGTGGCATTGAGACCACCACAATTATTACAACAACAGCAACTTGTATTTATAATATATTTCTCTCGAAATGTGTGTATCTGCACACGGACAGAATGGCGGCAAGTACGGCAGCCGGTTGGACAACATAGAGGCAATTGCGGTCGACATCTTGGACAAAATCGTGGCATCCAAGGCGGCCACCGTGGACAAAATGGCGGTAGGTACCCCACGGCGTGTCCCCAGCAACATCCTGGGGGTCACCATTGACCAGAAACTTAACTGGACCAGCCATATAAATACTGTGGCTACGAGAGCAGGTCAGAGGCTGGATATTCTGCAGCGAGTGACTCACCTCCTGATTCCCCAAAGCCTTCCCACCATCTACAAGGCACAAGTCAGGAGTGTGATGGAATACTCTCCACTTGCCTGGATGAGTGCAGCTCCAACAACACTCAAGAAGCTCGACACCATCCAGGACAAAACAGCCCGCTTGATTGGCACCCCATCCACCACCCTAAACATTCACTCCCTTCCCCACCAGTGCACTGTGGCTGCAGTGTGTACCATCCACAGGATGCACTGCAGCAGCTTGCCAAGGCTTCTTCGACAGCACCTCCCAAACCCGCGACCTCTACCACCTGGAAGGACAAGAGCAGAAGGCACATGGGAACAACACCACCTGCACGTTCCCCTCCAAGTCAAACATCATCCTGACTTGGAAATATAAAGGGATCCTAGAGGGGATGGCACTGCAGATCGGCTTGTTGAGCTTCAGGGAAGCACTCCTGCTCCTTCGGGCCCACAAGCAGTGCAACAAAGGCACTTCCCTGCAGATCCGGGCCTTCTCACCTCCTCTGATGTGGCATTAATCTGAAGGCCTGGGAACCCAGGCCCCCAGGAGTTAAAAATAATAAAGCTGTAAAAATGGAGGCCGGCAGCCTCCTTATATGCAGTTGGTGACCGACCCTCCTCCTGATAGCGCGTTGGTCGCCCGCCCCCACCCCCCGCAGACCCACACCCATTAAAACCGGAAGTGGGCGGGTTGGAGGCCAGTTGGGGTCGGATTTTAGTTTTTGACAAGATTTACCCAACATCCCATTTGTGGAATTAAAATTTAGACCTAAAAGGATCAGGAGTGTAGCGAGAGCGGGGATATAAAGTGTGGAGGCAGCGGAGAGCTGAGGTTAGAAGGAGTGGGAATATGATGTGCGGAGGGCCAAGACCAGACGGAGCGGGAGCCGAGACTGGACGGAGCGGGAGCCGAGATCAACTCAAACACAGGCAGAAATTTGAAAGATTAACGTCAGGGTGAGGTCAGAATCAGCGCAGAGAGGAAGGAGAGGCAGAACCCGAGGGAAGTAAGGTAATTATGGGGGAGAAGAATTGAGGTAAAGATCGAAGGTAAAGAAGTGGAATAATTAAACCGAGTTTAATATGGGTGAGATTTTACCAAAAGCGTTCATTCGGCTGGGTCAAGATCTTCCAGACCCGGTGAAGTCACAGGACATGAGGTTGGTGATTAATATATATTTTATATTCTCTAAGCTCAGGGAGTGGTTTCAACTAGGAACCTATAACTTGCTAATACTAAAAATAAATCAAGTGAATTAACGACATAAAATTATTTAAATAAATAAAACAAGGTTAGATAGAGATGGCAGTGCAGATTGTGTGTTGTGACTGCATCATGTGGGAGTTTGTGGAGACCAGTGTGGTCCTGAACCATCACATCTGCAGTAAGTGTCTGCAACTGGAGGAATTTCGGCTCAGAGTTGTTGAGCTGGCGTCCGATCTGCCGACATTGCGATGCATCATGTAGGGGGGAGAGTTATCTGGACACTTTGATCCAGAAGGCAATCATATCTCTTAGGTTAGGTAGTAGTTTAGATTTGGTTAGTGGCCCAGGGACAGGAGGATTTGCCTGCAAGTCAGGCAGGTATGGGGACCCCAGATGCAGTGGTGGAGGAGGCACAGTCTTTGCCCTTGTCCAACAGATACGAGGTTCTTACTACCTGTGTGGATGGGAACAAAAACTGCAGGGAGGATGGATAAACTGACCACAGAACCCTACTACAGGAGGCCATTCGAGTGGGGGGAGTACAAAGGAATGTGGTAGAGGTAGGTTACAGTGTGGTCAGGTGGATAGATATTATTCTCTTCATCCACGACCGGGATTCCCAAAGACTGTGTTGCCTGCCCAGTGCCAGGGTTAAGGACATCTTCTCATGGCTGGAGAAGAGCTTGGAGCATGAGGGAGAGGATCCAGTTGTCGTGGTCCACGTAGGAACCAATGTCATAAGTAGAACTAGGAATGGGGTTCTGCTACGGGCGTTCGAGGAGCGAGGCTCCAAATTAAAAATCAGAACCTCAAAGGTGATAACCTCTGAATTACTACCCGAACCACTTGCAAATTGGCATAGGGTGAAACAGATTAAATGGTGAAATGCATGGCTGAAAGGGTGAAGTGGGAGGCGGCGGTTCCAACTTCTTCCAGTTCAGACGAAAGGTCAAGGGCCTGAAACGTTAACTCTGCTTCTTTCTCCAGAGGCTGCCTGATTTGCTGAGTATTTCCAACATTTTCTGTTTTTATTGCAGGGGTTTCGATTCATGGGGCACTGGCACTGGTACTGGGGATCGAGGGAGCTGTTCTGTTGGGACGGGGCCCGCTTAAACCAGGCTGGGACCAGTGTCCTGGTGAATCGAATAACTAATAAATCTTTTCTGCACCCTCTGTAAGGCCTTCGCATCTTAGATAATGTGAGAGGAAACTAGTAAGAAACATAAAAACAGATTGTACGAGCTTCTAAAACGTAAAAATGTAAGGAATCTTACAACACCAGGTTACAGTCCCACAGTTTTATTTGAAAATCTCCACATCACAAGTACGTAAAAAGGAAGAGATTAGCGAAAGTAAACGCGGGTCCCTTAGAGGCAGAAACAAGAGAAATTATAATGGAAGATAAAGAAATGGCAGAGACGGTAAAAACATTTTTTGTATCTGTCTCCACAGCAGAAGACACACAATATATGCCGGAAATAATGGGGAACCAATGGTCCGATGAGAGTGAGGAACTTAAAGTAATTAATATCAGTAAAGGAAAAGTACTGGAGAAATTAATGGGACTAAAAGCCGATAAATACCCTGGACCTGATGGCCGACATCCGAGGGTTCTCAAAGAGGTGGCTGCAGAGATAGTGGATGCATTGGTTCTAGATTCTAGAACAGTCCACGTGGATTGGATGTCAGCAAATGCAAATCTGCTATTCAAAAAAAGAGGGAGGGAGAAAACAGGGAACAACAGGCCAGTTAGCCTGACATCAGTCATTGGGAAAATGCTGGAATCCATTATGAAGGAAGAAAATCATAATATGATTAGGCAGAGTCAACATGGTTTTTTGAAAAGGAAACCGTGTTTGACAAATTTATTAGAGTTATTTGAGGATGAAATGAGCAGGGTACATAAAGGGGAACCAGTGGATGGAGTATATTTGGATTTTCAAAAGGCATTCGATAAGGTGCCACATAAAAGGTTGCTCAAGCAGAGGAGATAGAGGGGCATTCTGGGAGAAGTCGGCTCAGTCACCTCCACTGAACAGTGGGTAGCAGAAGAAGCCCTTCAGTGACGACCAGGAGGAAAATCATCCAGCAGAGGGGCATTCTGGAAGAATTCGGCTCAGTCTCCTCCACTGAAGACTGGGTAGCAGAAGAAACCCGACAGTGACGACCAGGAGGAAAAGCATCCGGCGGAGGAGCATTCTGGGAGAAGTCGGCTCAGTCACCTCCACTGAACAGTGGGTAGCAGAAGAAGCCCTTCAGTGACAACCAGGAGAAAAGGCATCCGACAGAGGAGCATTTTGGTAGGAGTCGGCTCAGTCATCTCCACTGAATCGTGGGAGCAGAAGAAGACCTTCAGTGACGATCAAGAGGAAAAGCATCCCGCAGCTGGGCATTCTGGGAGAAGTCGGCGAAGTCACCTCCAGTGAACAGTGGGTAGCAGAAGAAGCCCTTCTGTGACGACCAGGAGGAAAAGCATCCAGCAGAGGAGATAGAGGGGCATTCTGGGAGAAGTCGGCTCGGTCACCTCCACTGAACAGTGGGTAGCAGAAGATGCCCTTCAGTGACAACCAGGAAAAAAGGCTCCCAGCAATGGAGACAGAGGGGCATTCTGGGAGAAGTCGGCTCAGTCATCTCCACTGAACAGAAAAAGCTCTTCAGTGACGACCAGGAAGCAAACCATCCAGCAGAGAAGACAGAGGGGCAGTCTGAGAGAAGTCGGCTCAGTCACCTCCACTGAACAGCGGGTAGCAGAAGGTAGCCCTTCAGTGACTACGAGGAGGAAAAGCATCCAGCAAAGTGGCATTCTGGGCAATGTCTGCTCAGTCATCAACACTGAACAGTGGGTAGCAGAAGAAGCCTGACATCTGTAGTGGGTAAGTTGTTAGAGGGCATTCTGAGGGACAGGATCTACAGGCATTTGGAGAGGCAGGGACTAATTAGGAACAGTCAGCATGGTTTTGTGAGAGGAAAATCATGTCTCACGAATTTGATTGAGTTTTTTGAAGGGGTAACCAAGAAGATAGATGAGGGCTGTGCAGTAGACGTGGTCTACATGGACTTCAGCAAAGCATTTGACAAGGTACCGCATGGTAGGTTGTTACATAAGGTTAAATCTCATGGGATCCAAGGTGAGGTAGCCAATTGGATACAAAATTGGCTTGACGACAGAAGACAGCGGGTGGTTGTCGAGGGTTGTTTTTCAAACTGGATGCCTGTGTCCAGCGGTGTGCCTCAGGGATCGGTGCTGGGTCCGCTGTTATTTGTTATTTATATTAATGATTTGGATGAGAATTTAGGAGGCATGGTTAGTAAGTTTGCAGATGACACCAAGATTGGTGGCATTGTGGACAGTGAAGAAGGTTATCTAGGATTGCAACGGGATCTTGATAAATTGGGCCAGTGGGCCGATGAATGGCAGATGGAGTTTAATTTAGATAAATGTGAGGTGATGCATTTTGGTAGATCAAATCGGGCCAGGACCTACTCCGTTAATGGTAGGGCGTTGGGGAGAGTTATCGAACAAAGAGATCTAGGAGTACAGATTCATAGCTCCTTGAAAGTGGAGTCACAGGTGGATAGGGTGGTGAAGAAGGCATTCAGCATGCTTGGTTTCATTGGTCAGAACATTGAATGCAGGAGTTGGGATGTCTTGTTGAAGTTGTGCAGGGCATTGGTGAGGCCACACTTGGAGTACTGTATACAGTTCTGGTCACCCTATTATAGAAAGGATATTATTAAACTAGAAAGAGTGCAGAAAAGATTTACTAGGATGCTACCGGGACTTGATGGTTTGACTTACAGGGAGAGGTTAGACAGACTGGGACTTTATTCCCTGGAGAGTAGGAGGTTAAGGGGTGATCTTATAGAAGTCTATAAAATAATGAGGGGCATAGATAAGGTCGATAGTCAAAATCTTTTCCCAAAGGTAGGGGAGTCTATAACGAGGGGGCACAGATTTAAGGTGAGAGGGGAGAGATACAAAAGGATCCAGAGGGGCAATTTTTTCACTCAAAGGGTGGTGAGTGTCTGGAACGAGCTGCCAGAGGCAGTAGTAGAGGCGGGTACAATTTTGTCTTTTAAAAAGCATTTGGACAGTTACATGGGGAAGATGGGTATCGAGGGATATGGGCCAAGTGCAGGCAATTGGGACTAGCTTAGTGGTATAAACTGGGCGACATGGACATGTTGGGCCGAAGGGCCTGTTTCCATGTTGTAACTTCTATGATTCTATGATTCTATAAGCCCTTCAGTGACTACCAGAAGGAAAAGCATCCAGCAGAGGAGCATTCTGTGAGAAGTCGGCTCAGCCACCTCCACTGAACATGGGGAGCAGAAGACGCCCTTTTGTGACGACCAGGAGGAAAAGCATCCAGCAGAGGAGATAGAGGGGCATTCTGGGAGAAGTCGGCTCAGTCACCTCCACTGAACAGTGGGTAGCAGAAGATGCCCTTCAGTGACAACCAGGAAAAAAGGCTCCCAGCAATGCAGACAGTGGGGCATTCTGGGAGAAGTCGGCTCAGTCACCTCCACTGAACAGTGGGTAGCAGAAGATGCCCTTCAGTGACAACCAGGAGAAAAGGCATCCGACAGAGGAGCATTTTGGAAGGAGTCGGCTCAGTCATCTCCACTGAATCGTGGGAGCAGAAGAAGCCCTTCAGTGACGATCAAGAGGAAAAGCATCCCGCAGCTGGGCATTCTGGGAGAAGTCGGCTAAGTCACCTCCAGTGAACAGTGGGTAGCAGAAGAAGCCCTTCTGAGACGACCAGGAGGAAAAGCATCCAGCAGAGGAGCATTTTGGGAGAAGTCAGCTCAATCATCTCCACTGAACAGTGGGTAGCAGAAAACGACCTGCGGTGACTACCAGGAGGAAAAGCATCCAGCAGAGGAGATAGAGCGGCATTCTGGGAGAAGTCGGCTCGGTCACCTCCACTGAACAGTGGTCAGCAGAAGAACTGGTGTCGAGGAGCAGTTCAATCAGATAAAAATTACTGAAGGGTTAGTGAATGGGTGACCAACAGACAAAGAAAGAGTTCGAAGGCAGTGCAGGGGTTCCCTGCGGCGATCTCCTTCCAAAACAGGTATACCATATTGGATGATTTTGGGGGAGATGGCTCACATGGGGAAGGAGACAGACGGGCATTCTGGGAGAAGTCGGCTCAGTCACCTCCACTGAACAGTGGATAGCAGCCGAAGCCTTTCGCTGACTACCAGGAGAAAAAGCAACCAGCAGAGCGGCATCCTGGGAGAAGTCGGCTCAGTCACCTCCACTGAACAGCGGGTAGCAGATGAAGCCCTTCAGTGATTACCAGGAGGAAATGCATCCAGCAGAGGAGACAGAGGGGCATTCTGGGAGAAGTCGGCTCGGTCATCTCCACTGAACAGAAAAAGCTCTTCAGTGACGACCAGGAAGCAAACCATCCAGCAGAGAAGACAGAGGGGCATTCTGAGAGAAGTCGGCTCAGTCACCTCCACTGAACAGCGGGTAGCAGAAGGTAGCTTATTAGTGACTACGAGGAGGAAAAGTATCCAGCAAAGTGGCATTCTGGGCAATGTCTGCTCAGTCATCAACACTGAACAGTGGGTAGTAGAAGAAGCCCTTCAGTGACTACCAGAAGGAAAAGCATCCAGCAGAGGAGCATTCTGTGAGAAGTCGGCTCAGCCACCTCCACTGAACATGACGACCAGGAGGAAAAGCATCCAGCAGAGGAGATAGAGGGGCATTCTGGGAGAAGTCGGCTCGGTCACCTCCACTGAACAGTGGGTAGCAGAAGATGCCCTTCAGTGACAACCAGGAAAAAAGCCTCCCAGCAATGGAGACAGTGGGGCATTCTGGGAGAAGTCGGCTCAGTCATCTCCACTGAACAGAAAAAGCTCTTCAGTGATGACCAGGAAGCAAACCATCCAGCAGAGAAGACAGAGGGGCAGTCTGAGAGAAGTCGGCTCAGTCACCTCCACTGAACAGCGGGTAGCAGAAGGTAACCCTTCAGTGACTACGAGGAGGAAAAGCATCCAGCAAAGTGGCATTCTGGGCAATGTCTGCTCAGTCATCAACACTGAACAGTGGGTAGCAGAAGAAGCCCTTCAGTGACTACCAGAAGGAAAAGCATCCAGCAGAGGAGCATTCTGTGAGAAGTCGGCTCAGCCACCTCCACTGAACAGAAGAAGCCCTTCTGTGACTACCAGGAAGCAAAGCATCCAGCAGAGGAGACAGAGGGGCATTCTGAGAGAAGTCGGCTCAGTCATCTCCACTGAACAGTGGGCAGCAGAAAAAGCCCTTCAGTGACTAAAAGGAGGAAAAGCATCCAGCAGAGAATCATTCTGGTTGAAGTCGGCTCAGTCGTCTCCACTGAACAGTGGGTAGCTGACGAAGTACTTCAGTGACTACCAGGAGGAAAGGCATCCAGCAGAGGGGCATTCTGGCAGAAGTCGGCTCAGTCACCTCCACTGTACAGTGGGTGGCAGAAGAAGCCTTTCAGTGAGTACTGGGAGGAAATGTATCCAGCAGAGGATACATAGGAGCATTTTGGGAGAGGTCGGCTCAATCACCTCCACTGAACATTGGGGAGCAGAAGAAACCCTTCAATGACTCACAGGAGGAAAAGCATCCAGCAGAGGGGAATTCTGGGAGAAGTCGGGTCAGTCACCTCCACTGAACAGTGGTCAGCAGAAGAACTGGTGTCAATGAGCAGTTCAATCAGATAAAAATTACTGAAGGGGTTAGTGAATGGGTGACCAACAGACAGAGAAAGAGTTCGAAGGCAGTGCAGGGTTCCCTGCGGCGATCTCCTTCCAAAACAGGTATACCATATTGGATAATTTTGGGGGAGATGGCTCACATGGGGAAGGAGACAGACGGGCATTCTGGGAGAAGTCGGCTCAGTCACCTCCTCCGAAGAGTGGGTAGCAGAAGAAGCCCTTCAGTGACTACGAGGAAGAAAAGCATCCAGCAGAGGGCCATTCTGGGAGAAGTCGGCTCAGTCACCTCCACTGAACAGTGGATAGCAGCAGAAGCCTTTCGGTGACTACCAGGAGGAAAAGCATCCAGCAGAGGGGCAATCTGGGAGAAGTCGGCTCAGTCACGCCGATTGAACAGTGGATAGCAGAAGGAGCCCTTTTGTGACTACCAGGAGAAAAAGCAACCAGCAGAGCGGCATCCTGGGAGAAGTCGGCTCAGTCACCTCCACTGAACAGCGGGTAGCAGATGAAGCCCTTCAGTGATTACCAGGAGGAAATGCATCCAGCAGAGGAGACAGAGGGGCATTCTGGGAGAAGTCGGCTCAGTCACATCCACTGAACAGTGGGTAGCAGAAGATGCCCTTCAGTGACAACCAGGAAAAATGGCTCCCAGCAATGGAGACAGTGGGGCATTCTGGGAGAAGTCGGCTCAATCATCTCCACTGAACAGTGGGTAGCAGAAAACGACCTGCGGTGACTACCAGGAGGAAAAGCTTCCAGCAGAGGAGATAGACGGGCATTCTGGGAGAAGTCGGCTCGGTCACCTCCACTGAACAGTGGGTAGCAGAAGATGCCCTTCAGTGACAACCAGGAAAAAAGGTTCCCAGCAATGGAGACAGAGGGGCATTCTGGGAGAAGTCGGCTCAGTCATCTCCACTGAACAGAAAAAGCTCTTCAGTGACGACCAGGAAGCAAACCATCCAGCAGAGAAGACAGAGGGGCAGTCTGACAGAAGTCGGCTCAGTCACCTCCACTGAACAGCGGGTAGCAGAAGGTAGCTTATCAGTGACTACGAGGAGGAAAAGCATCCAGCAAAGTGGCATTCTGGGCAATGTCTGCTCAGTCATCAACACTGAACAGTGGGTAGCAGAAGAAGCCCTTCAGTGACTACCAGAAGGAAAAGCATCCAGCAGAGGAGCATTCTGTGAGAAGTCGGCTCAGCCACCTCCACTGAACATGGGTAGCAGAAGACGCCCTTTAGTGACGACCAGGAGGAAAAGCATCCAACAAAGGAGACAGAGGGGCATTATGGGAGAATTCGGCTCAGTCACCTCCACTGAACAGAAGAAGCCCTTCTGTGACTACCAGGAAGCAAAGCATCCAGCAGAGGAGAGAGAGGGGCATTCTGAGAGAAGTCGGCTCAGTCATCTCCACTGAACAGTGGGCAGCAGAAAAAGCCCTTCAGTGACTAAAAGGAGGAAAAGCATCCAGCAGAGAATCATTCTGGTTGAAGTCGGCTCAGTCGTCTCCACTGAACAGTGGGTAGCTGACGAACTACTTCAGTGACTACCAGGAGGAAAGGCATCCAGCAGAGGGGCATTCTGGCAGAAGTCGGCTCAGTCACCTCCACTGTACAGTGGGTGGCAGAAGAAGCCTTTCAGTGAGTACTGGGAGGAAATGTATCCAGCAGAGGATACATAGGAGCATTTTGAGAGAGGTCGGCTCAATCACCTCCACTGAACATTGGGGAGCAGAAGAAACCCTTCAATGACTCACAGGAGGAAAAGCATCCAGCAGAGGGGAATTCTGGGAGAAGTCGGCTCAGTCACCTCCACTGAACAGTGGTCAGCAGAAGAACTGGTGTCGAAGAGCAGTTCAATCAGATAAAAATTATTGAAGGGGTTAGTGAATGGGTGACCAACAGACAAAGAGTTCGAAGGCAGTGCAGGGGTTCCCTGCGGCGATCTCCTTCCAAAACAGGTATACCATATTGGATAATTTTGGGGGAGATGGCTCACATGGGGAAGGAGACAGACGGGCATTCTGGGAGAAGTCGGCTCAGTCACCTCCTCCGAAGAGTGGGTAGCAGAAGAAGCCCTTCAGTGACTACGAGGAAGAAAAGCATCCAGCAGAGCGCCATTCTGGGAGAAGTCGGCTCAGTCACCTCCACTGAACAGTGGATAGCAGCAAAAGCCTTTCGGTGACTACCAGGAGGAAAAGCATCCAGCAGAGGGGCAATCTGGGAGAAGTCGGCTCAGTCACGCCGATTGAACAGTGGATAGCAGAAGGAGCCCTTTTGTGACTACCAGGAGAAAAAGCAACCAGCAGAGCGGCATCCTGGGAGAAGTCGGCTCAGTCACCTCCACTGAACAGCGGGTAGCAGATGAAGCCCTTCAGTGATTACCAGGAGGAAATGCATCCAGCAGAAGAGACAGAGGGGCATTCTGGGAGAAGTCGGCTCAGTCACATCCACTGAACAGTGGGTAGCAGAAGATGCCCTTCAGTGACAACCAGGAAAAAAGGCTCCCAGCAATGGAGACCGTGGGGCATTCTGGGAGAAGTCGGCTCAGTCATCTCCACTGAACAGAAAAAGCTCTTCAGTGACGACCAGGAAGCAAACCATCCAGCAGAGAAGACAGAGGGGCATTCTGAGAGAAGTCGGCTCAGTCACCTCCACTGAACAGCGGGTAGCAGAAGGTAGCTTATCAGTGACTACGAGGAGGAAAAGTATCCAGCAAAGTGGCATTCTGGGCAATGTCTGCTCAGTCATCAACACTGAACAGTGGGTAGTAGAAGAAGCCCTTCAGTGACTACCAGAAGGAAAAGCATCCAGCAGAGGAGCATTCTGTGAGAAGTCGGCTCAGCCACCTCCACTGAACATGGGTAGCAGAAGACGCCCTTTAGTGACGACCAGGAGGAAAAGCATCCAGCAGAGGAGATAGAGGGGCATTCTGGGATAAGTCGGCTCAGTCACCTCCACTGAACAGTGGGTAGCAGAAGATGCCCTTCAGTGACAACCAGGAAAAAAGGCTCCCAGCAATGGAGACAGAGGGGCATTCTGGGAGAAGTCGGCTCAGTCATCTCCACTGAACAGAAAAAGCTTTTCAGTGACGACCAGGAAGCAAACCATCTAGCAGAGGAGACAGAGTGGCATTCTGAGAGAAGTAGGCTCAGTCATCTCCACTGAACAGTGGGCAGCAGAAAAAGCCCTTCAGTGACTAAAAGGAGGAAAAGCATCCAGCAGAGAATCATTCTGGTTGAAGTCGGCTCAGTCGTCTCCACTGAACAGTGGGTAGCTGACGAAGTACATCAGTGACTACCAGGAGCAAAGGCATCCAACGGAGGAGACACAGGGGCGTTCTTCGAGAAGTCGGCTCAGTCACCTCCACTGAACAGTGGGGAGCGGAAGAAGCCCTTCAGTGACGACCAGGAGGAAAGGCATCCAGCAGAGGGGCATTCTGGCAGAAGTCGGCTCAGTCACCTTCACTGTATAGTGGGTGGCAGAAGAAGCCCTTCAGTAACGACCAGAAGGAAAACCATACATCAGTGGAGTTTTCTGGGAGAAGTCGACTCAGTCACCTCCACTGAACAGTGGGTAGCAGAAGAAGCCCTTCAGTGAATTTGTGGGGTAAAAGCATCCAGCAGAGGAGACAGAGGGTCGTTTCAGGAGAAGTCGGCTCAGTCACCTCCACTGAACAATGGGTAGCAGAAGGAAAAGCATTCAATAGAGGGGCATTCTGGGAGAAGTCGCCTCAGTCACCTCCACTGAACAGTAGGTTGTAGAAGAAGCCTTTCAGTGAGTACTGGGAGGAAATGCATCCAACAGAGGATACATAGGAGCATTTTGGGAGAGGTCGGCTCAATCACCTCCACTGAACATTGGGGAGCAGAAGAAACTCTTCAATGACTCACAGGAGGAAAAGCATCCAGCAGAGGGGAATTCTGGGAGAAGTCGGCTCAGTCACCTCCACTGAACAGTGGTCAGCAGAAGAACTGGTGTCGAGGAGCAGTTCAATCAGATAAACATTACTGAAGGGGTTAGTGAATGGGTGACCAACAGACAGAGAAAGAGTTCGAAGGCAGTGCAGGGGTTCCCTGCGGCGATCTCCTTCCAAAACAGGTATACCATATTGGATAATTTTGGGGGAGATGGCTCACATGGGGAAGGAGACAGACGGGCATTCTGGGAGAAGTCGGCTCAGTCACCTCCTCCGAAGAGTGGGTAGCAGAAGAAGCCCTTCAGTGACTACGAGGAAGAAAAGCATCCAGCAGAGGGCCATTCTGGGAGAAGTCGGCTCAGTCACCTCCACTGAACAGTGGATAGCAGCAGAAGCCTTTCGGTGACTACCAGGAGGAAAAGCATCCAGCAGAGGGGCAATCTGGGAGAAGTCGGCTCAGTCACGCCGATTGAACAGTGGATAGCAGAAGGAGCCCTTTTGTGACTACCAGGAGAAAAAGCAACCAGCAGAGCGGCATCCTGGGAGAAGTCGGCTCAGTCACCTCCACTGAACAGCGGGTAGCAGATGAAGCCCTTCAGTGATTACCAGGAGGAAATGCATCCAGCAGAGGAGACAGAGGGGCATTCTGGGAGAAGTCGGCTCAGTCACATCCACTGAACAGTGGGTAGCAGAAGATGCCCTTCAGTGACAACCAGGAAAAATGGCTCCCAGCAATGGAGACAGTGGGGCATTCTGGGAGAAGTCGGCTCAATCATCTCCACTGAACAGTGGGTAGCAGAAAACGACCTGCGGTGACTACCAGGAGGAAAAGCTTCCAGCAGAGGAGATAGACGGGCATTCTGGGAGAAGTCGGCTCGGTCACCTCCACTGAACAGTGGGTAGCAGAAGATGCCCTTCAGTGACAACCAGGAAAAAAGGTTCCCAGCAATGGAGACAGAGGGGCATTCTGGGAGAAGTCGGCTCAGTCATCTCCACTGAACAGAAAAAGCTCTTCAGTGACGACCAGGAAGCAAACCATCCAGCAGAGAAGACAGAGGGGCAGTCTGACAGAAGTCGGCTCAGTCACCTCCACTGAACAGCGGGTAGCAGAAGGTAGCTTATCAGTGACTACGAGGAGGAAAAGCATCCAGCAAAGTGGCATTCTGGGCAATGTCTGCTCAGTCATCAACACTGAACAGTGGGTAGCAGAAGAAGCCCTTCAGTGACTACCAGAAGGAAAAGCATCCAGCAGAGGAGCATTCTGTGAGAAGTCGGCTCAGCCACCTCCACTGAACATGGGTAGCAGAAGACGCCCTTTAGTGACGACCAGGAGGAAAAGCATCCAACAAAGGAGACAGAGGGGCATTATGGGAGAATTCGGCTCAGTCACCTCCACTGAACAGAAGAAGCCCTTCTGTGACTACCAGGAAGCAAAGCATCCAGCAGAGGAGAGAGAGGGGCATTCTGAGAGAAGTCGGCTCAGTCATCTCCACTGAACAGTGGGCAGCAGAAAAAGCCCTTCAGTGACTAAAAGGAGGAAAAGCATCCAGCAGAGAATCATTCTGGTTGAAGTCGGCTCAGTCGTCTCCACTGAACAGTGGGTAGCTGACGAACTACTTCAGTGACTACCAGGAGGAAAGGCATCCAGCAGAGGGGCATTCTGGCAGAAGTCGGCTCAGTCACCTCCACTGTACAGTGGGTGGCAGAAGAAGCCTTTCAGTGAGTACTGGGAGGAAATGTATCCAGCAGAGGATACATAGGAGCATTTTGAGAGAGGTCGGCTCAATCACCTCCACTGAACATTGGGGAGCAGAAGAAACCCTTCAATGACTCACAGGAGGAAAAGCATCCAGCAGAGGGGAATTCTGGGAGAAGTCGGCTCAGTCACCTCCACTGAACAGTGGTCAGCAGAAGAACTGGTGTCGAAGAGCAGTTCAATCAGATAAAAATTATTGAAGGGGTTAGTGAATGGGTGACCAACAGACAAAGAGTTCGAAGGCAGTGCAGGGGTTCCCTGCGGCGATCTCCTTCCAAAACAGGTATACCATATTGGATAATTTTGGGGGAGATGGCTCACATGGGGAAGGAGACAGACGGGCATTCTGGGAGAAGTCGGCTCAGTCACCTCCTCCGAAGAGTGGGTAGCAGAAGAAGCCCTTCAGTGACTACGAGGAATGAAAGCATCCAGCAGAGCGCCATTCTGGGAGAAGTCGGCTCAGTCACCTCCACTGAACAGTGGATAGCAGCAAAAGCCTTTCGGTGACTACCAGGAGGAAAAGCATCCAGCAGAGGGGCAATCTGGGAGAAGTCGGCTCAGTCACGCCGATTGAACAGTGGATAGCAGAAGGAGCCCTTTTGTGACTACCAGGAGAAAAAGCAACCAGCAGAGCGGCATCCTGGGAGAAGTCGGCTCAGTCACCTCCACTGAACAGCGGGTAGCAGATGAAGCCCTTCAGTGATTACCAGGAGGAAATGCATCCAGCAGAAGAGACAGAGGGGCATTCTGGGAGAAGTCGGCTCAGTCACATCCACTGAACAGTGGGTAGCAGAAGATGCCCTTCAGTGACAACCAGGAAAAAAGGCTCCCAGCAATGGAGACCGTGGGGCATTCTGGGAGAAGTCGGCTCAGTCATCTCCACTGAACAGAAAAAGCTCTTCAGTGACGACCAGGAAGCAAACCATCCAGCAGAGAAGACAGAGGGGCATTCTGAGAGAAGTCGGCTCAGTCACCTCCACTGAACAGCGGGTAGCAGAAGGTAGCTTATCAGTGACTACGAGGAGGAAAAGTATCCAGCAAAGTGGCATTCTGGGCAATGTCTGCTCAGTCATCAACACTGAACAGTGGGTAGTAGAAGAAGCCCTTCAGTGACTACCAGAAGGAAAAGCATCCAGCAGAGGAGCATTCTGTGAGAAGTCGGCTCAGCCACCTCCACTGAACATGGGTAGCAGAAGACGCCCTTTAGTGACGACCAGGAGGAAAAGCATCCAGCAGAGGAGATAGAGGGGCATTCTGGGATAAGTCGGCTCAGTCACCTCCACTGAACAGTGGGTAGCAGAAGATGCCCTTCAGTGACAACCAGGAAAAAAGGCTCCCAGCAATGGAGACAGAGGGGCATTCTGGGAGAAGTCGGCTCAGTCATCTCCACTGAACAGAAAAAGCTTTTCAGTGACGACCAGGAAGCAAACCATCTAGCAGAGGAGACAGAGTGGCATTCTGAGAGAAGTAGGCTCAGTCATCTCCACTGAACAGTGGGCAGCAGAAAAAGCCCTTCAGTGACTAAAAGGAGGAAAAGCATCCAGCAGAGAATCATTCTGGTTGAAGTCGGCTCAGTCGTCTCCACTGAACAGTGGGTAGCTGACGAAGTACATCAGTGACTACCAGGAGCAAAGGCATCCAACGGAGGAGACACAGGGGCGTTCTTCGAGAAGTCGGCTCAGTCACCTCCACTGAACAGTGGGGAGCGGAAGAAGCCCTTCAGTGACGACCAGGAGGAAAGGCATCCAGCAGAGGGGCATTCTGGCAGAAGTCGGCTCAGTCACCTTCACTGTATAGTGGGTGGCAGAAGAAGCCCTTCAGTAACGACCAGAAGGAAAACCATACATCAGTGGAGTTTTCTGGGAGAAGTCGACTCAGTCACCTCCACTGAACAGTGGGTAGCAGAAGAAGCCCTTCAGTGAATTTGTGGGGTAAAAGCATCCAGCAGAGGAGACAGAGGGTCGTTTCAGGAGAAGTCGGCTCAGTCACCTCCACTGAACAATGGGTAGCAGAAGGAAAAGCATTCAATAGAGGGGCATTCTGGGAGAAGTCGCCTCAGTCACCTCCACTGAACAGTAGGTTGTAGAAGAAGCCTTTCAGTGAGTACTGGGAGGAAATGCATCCAACAGAGGATACATAGGAGCATTTTGGGAGAGGTCGGCTCAATCACCTCCACTGAACATTGGGGAGCAGAAGAAACTCTTCAATGACTCACAGGAGGAAAAGCATCCAGCAGAGGGGAATTCTGGGAGAAGTCGGCTCAGTCACCTCCACTGAACAGTGGTCAGCAGAAGAACTGGTGTCGAGGAGCAGTTCAATCAGATAAACATTACTGAAGGGGTTAGTGAATGGGTGACCAACAGACAGAGAAAGAGTTCGAAGGCAGTGCAGGGGTTCCCTGCGGCGATCTCCTTCCAAAACAGGTATACCATATTGGATAATTTTGGGGGAGATGGCTCACATGGGGAAGGAGACAGACGGGCATTCTGGGAGAAGTCGGCTCAGTCACCTCCTCCGAAGAGTGGGTAGCAGAAGAAGCCCTTCAGTGACGACGAGGAAGAAAAGCATCCAGCAGAGGGCCATTCTGGGAGAAGTCGGCTCAGTCACCTCCACTGAACAATGGATAGCAGCAGAAGCCTTTCGGTGACTACCAGGAGGAAAAGCATCCAGCAGAGGGGCAATCTGGGAGAAGTCGGCTCAATCATCTCCACTGAACAGTGGGTAGCAGAAAACGACCTGCGGTGACTACCAGGAGGAAAAGCATCCAGCAGAGGAGATAGAGGGGCATTCTGGGAGAAGTCGGCTCAGTCACCTCCACTGAACCGAAAAGCTCTTCAGTGACGACCAGGAAGCACACCATCCAGCAGAGAGGACAGAGGGGCATTCTGAGAGAAGTCGGCTCAGTCACCTCCACTGAACAGTGGGTAGCAGAAGATACCCTTCAGTGACAACCAGGATAAAAGGCTCCCAGCAATGGAGACAGAGGGGCATTCTGGGAGAAGTCGGCTCAGTCATCTCCACTGAACCGAAAAGCTCTTCAGTGACGACCAGGAAGCACACCATCCAGCAGAGAGGACAGAGGGGCATTCTGAGAGAAGTCGGCTCAGTCACCTCCACTGAACAGCGGGTAGCAGAAGTGACTACGAGGAGGAAAAGCATCCAGCAAAGTGGCATTCTGGGCAATGTCTGCTCAATCATCAACACTGAACAGTGGGTAGCAGAAGAAGCCATTCAGTGACTACCAGAAGGAAAAGCATCTAGCAGAAGAGAGAGGGGGGCATTCTGGGAGAGGCCGGCTCAGTCAACTCCAGTGAACAGTGGGTAGCAGAAAACGACCTGCCGTGACGACCAGGAGGAAAAGCATCCAGCAGAGGGGCATTCTTGGAGAAGTTGGCTCAGTCACCTCCACTGAACAGTGGGTTGCAGAAGAATTGGTGTCGAGGAACAGTTAAATCAGATAAAAATTACTGAGGGAGATAGTGAATGGGTGACCAACAGACAGAGGAAGAGTTGGAAGGCAATGCGGGGGTCCCCTGCGGTCATCTCCCCCCAAAACAGGTCTTTCGTTTTGGATACTGTTGGGGGAGAGAGCTCACCAGGGGAAGGAGACAGAGGGGCATTCTGGGAGAAGTCGGCTCAGTCACCTCCACTGAACAGTGGGTATCAGAAGAAGCCCTTCAGTGACTATCAGGAGGAAAAGCATCCAGTGGAGGAGACAGAGGAGCATTCTGGGAGAAGTCGGCTCAGTCACCTCCACTGAACAGTGGGTAGCAGAATAAACCGTTCAGTGACTACGAGGAGGAAAAGCTTCCAGCAGAAGAGAGAGGGGGGCATTCTGGGAGAGGCCGGCTCAGTCAACTCCAGTGAACAGTGGGTAGCAGAAAACGACCTGCGGTGACGACCAGGAAGAAAAGCATCCAGCAGAGGGACATTCTTGGAGAAGTTGGCTCAGTCAACTGCACTGAACAGTGCGTAGCAGAAGAACTGTGTCGAAGAGCAGTTATATCAGATAAAAATTACTGCGGGAGATAGTGAATGAGTGACCAACAGACAGAGAACAGTGGGTAGGAGACGGAGCCGTTCAGTGACGACCAGGAGGAAAAGTATCCAGCAGAGGGACGTTCTGGGAGAAGTCGGCTCAATCATCTCCACTGAACAGTGGGTAGCAGAAGAAGCCCTTCAGTGACTGCCAGGTGCAAAAGCATCCAGCAGAGGGGCATTCTGGGAGAAGTCGGCGCAGTCATCTCCACTGAACAGCGGGTAGCCGAAGAAGCCCTTCGGTGACCACCAGAAGGAAAAGCATCCAGCAGAGGGGCATTCTGGGAGAAGTCGGCTCAGTCAACTCCACTGAACAGTGGGTAGGAGAAGAACAGGTGTCGAGGAGCAGTTAAATCAGATAATAATTGCTGAAGGAGATAGTGAATGGGTGACCAACAGACAGAGGAAGAGTAAGAAGGCAGTGCAGGGGTCCCCTGCGGTCATCTCCCTCCAAAACAGGTCTTTCGTTTTGGATACTGTTGGGGGTAATGGCTCACCTGGGGAAGGAGACAAAGGGGCATTCTGGGAGAAGTCGGCTCAGTCACCTCTTCTGAACAGTGGGTTGCAGAAAAAGCCCTTCAGTGACTACCAGGAAGAAAAGCATCCAGCAGCGGAGACAGAGGGGCATTCTGAGACAAGTCGGGTAAGTCACCTCCACTGAGCAGCGGGTAGGAGAAGAAGCCGTTCAGTGACTACCAGGAGGAAAAGCTTCTAGCTGAGGGGCATTCTGGGAGAAGTCGGCTCAGTCACCTCCACTGAACAGTGGATAGCAGATGAACTGGTGTCGAGGAGCAGTTCGATCAGATAAAAATTACTGAGGGAGGTAGTGAATGGGTGACCAACAGACGGAGGAAGAGTAAGAAGGCAGTGCAGGGGTCACCTGCGGTCATCTCACTCCAAAACAGGTATATCGTTTAGGATACTGTTGGTGGAGATGGCTCACCAGGGGAAGGTGACAGCGGCCAGGTTCATGGCACCGTGGCTGGCTCTGATGCACAGTGGGGCAGGACAAAAAGTGGCAGAGCTATAGTGATAGGGGACTCGATTGTAAGGGCAATAGACAGGCTTTTCTGCGGACGCAACCGAGACTCCAGGATGGTATGTTGCCTCCCTGGTGCAAGGGTCAGGGATGTCTCGGAACGGCTGCAGGACATTCTGGAGGGGGAGGGTGAACAGCCAGTTGTCGTGGTGCATAGAGGCACCAATGATATAATTTAGAAACGGGATGAGGGCCTGCATCTGAATTTTGGGAGTTAGGAGTTAAACTAAAAAGTAGGACCTCAAAGGTCGTAATCTCAGAATTGCTACAAGTGCCACGGGCTAGTCAGAGTAGGAATGACAGGATAGCTAGGATGAATACATGGCTCGAGGGATTCAAATTCCTGGTACTTGGAACCGGTTCTGGAGGCGGTGGGACCAGTACAAATTGGACGGTCTGCATCTGGGCAGGACTGGAACCAATGTCCTAGGGGGAGTGTTAGCTAGTGCTGTTGGGGAGGGTTTAAACTAATGGGGCAGGGGGATGGGAACCAATACAGGAAGTCAGTGGGAAGTAAAGTGAGGGGCACAGATAGGATGGATACTAAGGAGCTTTTTCCCTTCGTTGAGGGTTCTATAACAAGGGGACATAGTTTCAAGGTAAAAGGCGGGAGGTTTAGAGGGGATTTGAGAAAGAACTTTTTCACCCAGAGGGTGGTTGGAGTCTGGAACTCACTGCCTGAAAGGGTTGTGGAGGCAGGAACCCTCACAACATTCAAGAAGCATTTGGATGAGCACTTGAAATGCCATAGCATACAAGGCTACGGACCAAATGCTGGAATATGGGGTTAGAGTAGACAGGGCTTGATGGCCGGCGCGGACACGATGGGCCGAAGGGCCTCTATCCGTGCTGTATAACTTTATGACTCTATGACTCTATAAAGTAGTGACAGAAACAAAAGGCAGTAAGGGAGAGTGCACAAAACATGACCGGACAGATGGTCTGAGAAAGCAGGGCAAAGACCAAGGGAAGTCTAGATTAAACTGCATTTATTTCAATGCAAGAAGTCTGATGGGTAAGGCAGATGAACTCAGGGCATGGATGGGTACATGGGACTGGGATGTTATAGCTGTTACTGAAACATGGCTAAGGGAGGGGCAGGACTGGCAGCTCAATGTTCCAGGGTACAGATGCTATAAGAAAGATAGAGCAGGAGGTAAGAGAGGAGGGGGAGTTGCGTTCTTGATAAGGGAGAACATCACGGCAGTAGTCAGAGGGGATATATCCGAGGGTTCGCCCACTGAGTCTATATGGGTAGAACTGAAAAATAAGAAGGGAGAGATCACTTTGATAGGATTGTACTACAGAACCCCAAATAGTCAACGGGAAATTGAGGAGCAAATATGTAAGGAGATTACAGACAGCTGCAAGAAAAATAGGGTGGTAATAGTAGGGGACTTTAACTTTCCCAACATTGACTGGGACAGCCATAGCATTAGGGGCTTGGATGGAGAGAAATTTGTTGAGTGCATTCAGGAGGAATTTCTCATTCAGTATTTGGATGGCCCGACTAGAGAGGGGGCAAAACTTGACCTCCTCTTGGGAAATAAGGAAGGGCAGGTGACAGAAGTGTTGGTGAGGGATCACTTTGGGACCAGTGATCATAATTCCATTAGTTGTAAGATAGCTATGGAGAAGGATAGGTCTGGCCCAAAAGTTAAAATTCTAAATTGGGGAAAGGCCAATTTTGATGGTATTAGACAGGAACTTTCAGAAGTTGATTGGGAGAGTCTGTTGGCAGGCAAAGGGACGTCTGGTAAGTGGGAGGCTTTCAAAAGTGTGTTAACCAGGGTTCAGGGTAAGCACATTCCTTATAAAGTGAAGGGCAAGGCTGGTAGAAGTAGGGAACCTTGGATGACTCGGGAGATTGAGGCCCTCGTCAAAAAGAAGAAGGAGGCATATGACATGCATAGGCAGCTGGGATCAAGTGGATCCCTTGAAGAGTATAGAGATTGCCGGAGTAGAGTTAAGAGAGAAATCAGGAGGGCAAAAAGGGGACATGAGATTGCTTTGGCAGATAAGGCAAAGGAGAATCCAAAGAGCTTCTACAAATGCATAAAGGGCAAAAGAGTAACTAGAGAGAGAGTAGGGCCTCTTCAGGATCAACAAGGTCATCTATGTGCGGAACCACAAGAGATGGGTGAGATCCTAAATGAATATTTCACATCGGTATTTACGGTTGAGAAAGGCATGGATGTTAGGGAACTTGGGGAAATAAATAGTGATGTCTTGAGGAGTGTACATATTACAGAGAGGGAGGTGCTGGAAGTCTTAACGTGCATCAAGGTAGATAAATCTCCGGGACCTGATGAAATGTATCCCAGGACGTTATGGGAGGTTAGGGAGGAAATTGCGGGCCCCCTATCAGAGATATTTGAATCATCCACCGCTGCAGGTGAGGTGCCTGAAGATTGGAGGGTAGCAAATGTTGTGCCTTTGTTTAAGAAGGGCGGCAGGTAAAAGCCCGGGAACTACAGACCGGTGAGCCTGACATCTGTAGTGGGTAAGTTGTTCGAGGGTATTCTGAGAGACAGGATCTACAGGCATTTGGAGAGGCAGGGACAGATTAGGAACAGTCAGCATGGTTTTGTGAATGGAAAATCATGTCTCACGAATTTGATTGAGTTTTTTGAAGAGGTAACCAAGAAGATAGATGAGGGCTGTGCAGTAGACGGGATCCAATGTGAAGTAGCCAATTGGATACAAAATTGGATTGACGACAGGAGACACAGGGTGGTTGTGGAGGGTTGTTTTTTGGACTGGAGGCCTGTGACCAGCGGTGTGCCTCAGGGATCGGTGCTGGGTCCGCTGTTATTTATTATTTATATTAATGATTTGGATGAGAATTCAGGAGGCATGGTTAGTAAGTTTGCAGATGACACCAAGATTGGTGGCATTGTTGACAGTGAAGAAGGTTATCTTGGATTGCAACGGGATCTTGATAAATTGGGCCAGTGGGCCGATGAATGGCAGATGGAGTTTAATTTAGATAAATGTGAGGTGATGCATTTTGGTAGATCAAATCGGGCCAGGACCTACTCCGTTAATGGTAGGGCGTTGGGGAGAGTTATAGAACAAAGAGATCTAGGAGTACAGATTCATAGCTCCTTGAAAGTGGAGTCACAGGTGGATAGGGTGGTGAAGAAGGCATTCAGCATGCTTGGTTTCATTGGTCAGAACATTGAATACAGGAGTTGGGATGTCTTGTTGAAGTTGTACAAGACATTAGTAAGGCCACACTTGGAATACTGTGTACAGTTCTGGTCACCCTATTATAGAAAGGATATTATTAAACTAGAAAGAGTGCAGAAAAGATTTACTAGGATGCTACCGGGACTTGATGGTTTGACTTTTCGGGAGAGGTTGGATAGACTGAGCCTTTTTTCCCTGGAGAGTAGGAGGTTTAGGGGTGATCTTATAGAAGTCTATAAAATAATGAGGGGCATAGGTAACGTAGATAGTCAAAATATTTTCCCAAAGGTAGGGGAGTCTATAACGAGGGGGCATAGATTTAAGGTGAGAGAGGAGAGATACAAAAGGGTCCAGAGCGGCAATTTTTTCACTCAAAGGGTGGTGAGTGTCTGGAACGAGCTGCCAGAGGCAGTAGTAGAGGCGGGTACAATTTTGTCTTTTAAAAAGAATTTGGACAGTTACATGGGTAAGATGGGTAGAGATGGATATGGGCCAAGTGCAGGCAATTGGGACAAGTTTAGTGGTATAAACTGGGCGACATGGACATGTTGGGCCGAAGGGCCTATTTCCATGTTGTAAACTTCTATGATTCTATGATTCTACATCAGATAAGGGCTCATGGGGTTTGGGATAATATATTAGCATGGATAGTGGATTGGTTAATGGACAGAAAACAGAGGGTAGGGATAAACGGGTCATTCTCAGGTTGGCAGGCTGTAACTAGTGGGGTGCCGCAGGGATCGGTGCTTGGGCCTCAGCTATTTACAATCGATATTAATGAATTAGTTGATGGGACCGAGCGTAATGTATCCAAGTTTGCTGACGAAGCATAGCAAGGTGGGGAAGTAAGCTGTGAGGAGGACACAAAGAGTCTGAAAAGGGATATAGGCAGTTTACGTGAGTGGCAAGAACGTGACAGTTAGAATATAATTTGGGGAAATGTGAGGTTATTCGCTTTGGTAGGAAGAATAGAAAAACAGAATATGTTTTAAAAGGTGAGAAATTATTTAACGTTGGTGTTCAGAGAGATTTGGGTGTCCTTGTACACGAAACATTGAAAGTTAACATGCAGGTACAGCAAGCAATTAGGAAAGGAAATGGTATGTTGGCCTTTATTTCAAGAGTAAGGAAAACTTGTTACAATTGTACAGGGCTTTTGTGAGACCATACCTGGAGTACTGTGTACAGTTTTGGTCTCCTTATCCAAGGAATCTTGCCTTAGAGGCGGTGCAGCAAAGGTTCACTAGATTGATTCCTGGGATGAGAGGGTTGTCCTATGAGGAGAGATTGAGTAGAAAGGGCCTATACTCGCTGGAGTTTAGATGAATGAAAGGTGATCTTATTGAAACATACAAGATTCTGAGGGGGCTTGACAGGGTAGATGCTGAGAGGCTGTTTCCCCTGGCTGGAGAGTGTAGAACTAGAGGTCATAGTCTCAGAATAAGGGAGCGGTCATTTAGGACTGAGATGGGGAGGAATTTCTTCACTCAGCGGGTTGTGAATCTTTGGAATTCTCTACCCCACAGGGCTGGGATGCTCAGTCGTTGAGCATGTTCAAAACTGAGATCGATAGATTTTGGTAAATAAGGGAATCAAGAGATAGGGCGGGAAAGTGGAGTTGAGGTAAAAGGCCGGTCAGGATCTTATGGAATGGCGGAGTCGGGTCGAGGAGCCATATAGAATCATAGAATCATAGAAGTTACAACATGGAAACAAGCCCTTCGGCCCAACATGTCCGTGTCGCCCAGTTTATACCACGAAGCTAGTCCCAATATGGCCGACTCCTGCTCCTATTTCTTATTTTCTTAACCAGGTACAGTTTTTAGACCTCAGCACAAGGCATGAGAAAATCAAAGGACAGTCGAATCTTCAGAAAAAGTGATCGATCCCAGAAGCCGCACTGTAGAAGTACAAATCACCACCAATCCTCACTAATGTTCTCCAGTTAATCCCCCTCCCTAATCAATATGCCAAGACTTGGATTGAAGTTCGCAGACATCTTTTTTACCACTAGTCCTTACAATACTTGAACCATCAAGTACATAAACAGTCCAAGAAAGCCATTTTCCAGAAACAGAGTTATGACCTGAGGCGAACATTTGATGGGAACACAAGATCGTACCTATAAGCCAGCAGGACAGGTTCTGTAATATGGGTTTGCCTATCTGATGCATATTCCGTTTGTTCACTGACCTTCTATCCTGAAGGCACTGACTCATGCCGAGGTACACAGCAGCAATCTGCTCTCCGGAACCCCAGGCGATCGGTCCTCAGGAAACACGACAATCTCACCCAGTTCTTCTTAACCCGATCTCCAGGACAAGCGCGCTTTCCACCAGGAGTCAATGGATTCCACTCAGGACTGAGCGCCCTGCCCGTGTTCCCCATTCCTGGCCAGTGAGCACCAAGAACACACTTAACCCGCAGACTCGACGGCTCAGCACAGAGCGAGCACGAGTTACTGGGTGTATTTACCAACCAGACAGGAATGAAAGTTTTAACTGTATCACAAAGCGTTGAGGATCAACATATTATGTTTGCTAGACTCAGAGCACAACAAACAATATAATTAAACGTTGGGCCAGAAATCGTGCAGAGCCGCGAGGCAACGCTCACCAAATAGTTACTGCGGGCTCTCCTTAAATTCGCCACTAAAAATGGAGCGAACTGTTGGGCGTGAATCGGGAGCGATTTCTGGCCCAATATGTTACTTACAGCATACGTGCTGGTAATGACCTACCAGGTACTCCAATTGCTGCCAGAATAGGGTAATAAACGAATTCTATCTCCGCAATTAGAGACGAACGCATTTCTCAGTGAAGGCGATTTATTTTGCTGCTGCAAAAAGGAATGCAGACTGCAATAGTCAGGTAACGAAGATAAAACAGTGGGATAATTATAGTGTAATAAACCCCTAATGGGCCGACCTACTGACATTAATTGCAGACTCTTGAACAAATGAGTGATGGTGCCATCTGACATTTAACAATCACACTTTTACATATCGACCAGCTGAGTAGCCTTTTGGGACAATGAATTGTACAATGACAAAGCCACAATTTCTACATTTAATGTAATAAATGAAAATTGCAACCACAAGGACAGAGTGTAAGAAATATCGAAACCTCGTTCACCAATGGGTCATTTTTACTTTAATTTTCCGTGCTGCAAATCCCAGGCTGGTCCTGCGATTCCCCGACCGCCCCACTATACACTTTACTGCAATCAATCACATAGTTTCAGACATTCCCTCTCTTTCTGTGCCTCAGTGTCCACGTCTCCCTCCCTCACATACCCTCGTTCGACTTGTCTCCCAAACTTCTCTGTCTGTCAATCTCCCTCTTCCATTCCCACTTTCTCTGGATCTCCATTTTCTTCCTGATTTCCTCTGTTTTTGCCGAACGCGAGTTCACTCAAAATGATTTTCCAGATTGAGACGGATAGATGAGGTCAAGACCAATCATTCTTTGTAGCCCTTGTAGGAGACAGTTTTGTGGTTGGGGTTTTGGACAATGGTTGTTGATTGAGCTGCGCCTTACCTTGCCCAAAACAGTCTGGTCACGAACTGGATCCGCTGGAGTCTGTGGTCGGAGTTATCGTCCAGGAAGTGAAGATCAGGGTTCCATCTTCCGCATATTTTCAGAGAAAGATCAGGGAAAGCGTCGGTCCCGGACCATTCTGTCCCTGTTTAAAAGGGATGTGCTGTCAGTCCAGGATAATTCTGTGTCTCTTTAAAAGGGGTGCGCTGTCAGTCACGGATCATTCTGTGTCTGTTTAAAAGGGATGTGCTGTCAGTCGAGGATCATTCTGTGTCTGTTTAAAAGGGATGTGCTGTCAGTCCCGGATCATTCTGTCTCAGTTTAAAAGGGATGTGCTGTCAGTCCCGGATCATTCTGTGTCTGTTTAAAAGGGATTTGCTATCAGTCCCTAATCATTCTGTGTCCGTTTAAAAGGGATATGCTGTCAGTCCCGGATCATTCTGTCTCTGTTTAAAAGGGATGTGCTGTCAGTCCCGGATCATTCTGTGTCTGTTTAAAAGGGAGTCATGATGTGGAGATGCCGGTGATGGACTGGGGTTGACAATTGTAAACAATTTTACAACACCAAGTTATAGTCCAGCAATTTTATTTTAAATTCACAAGCTTTCGGAGGCTACCTCCTTCCTCAGGTGAAAAGGGATGTGCTGTCAGTCCCGGATCATTCTGTGTCTGTTTTAAAGGGGTGTGCTGTCAGTCCCGGATCACTCTATGTCTGTTTAAAAGGGATGTGCTGTCAGTCCCGGATCATTCTGTGTCTGTTTTAAAGGGGTGCGCTGTCACTCCAGGATCATTCTGTGTCTGTTTAAAGGGATGTGCTGTCAGTCCCGGATCACTCTATGTCTGTTTAAAAGGGATGTGCTGTCAGTCCCGGATCATTCTGCGTCTGTTTAAAAGGGATGTGCTGTCAGTCCCAGATCATTCTGTGTCAGTGTAAAAGGGGTGTGCTGTCAGTCCCGGATCATTCTGTGTCTGTTTAAAAGGGATGTGCTGTCAGTCCCGAATCACTCTATGTCTGTTTAAATGGGATGTGCTGTCAGTCCAGGAACATTCTGAGTCTGTTTAAAAGGGATGTGCTGCAAGTCCCGGATCATTCTGTGTCTGCTTCAAAGGGATGTGCTGTCACTCCAGGAACATTCTGAGTCTGTTTAAAAGGGATGTGCTGCAAGTCCCGGATCACTCTGTGTCTTTTTAAAAGGGGTGTTTTGTCAGTCCCGGATCATTCTGTCCCTGTTTAAAAGGGATGTGCTGTCAGTCCCGGATCATTTCGTGCCTGTTTAAAAGGGATGTGCGATCAGTCCCGGATCATTCTGCGTCTGTATAAAAGGGATGTGCTGTCAGTCCCGGCTCATTTCGTGCCTGTTTAAAAGGGATTTGCTATCAGTCCCTGATCATTCTGTGTCTGTTTAAAAGGGATGTGCTGTCAGTCCCGGATCATTCTGTGTCTTTTTAAATGGGATGTGCTGACAGTCCCGGATCATTATGTCCCTGTTTAAAAGAGATGTGTTGTCAGTCCCTGATCATTCTGCGTCTGTTTATAAGGATGTGCTGTGAGTCCCTGATCATTCTGTGCCTATTTATCGGGATATGCTGTCAGTCCCTGATCATTCTGTGTCTGTTTAAAAGGGATGTGCTGTCAGTCCCGGATCACTCTTTGTCTGTTTAAATGGGATGTGCTGTCAGTCCCGGATCATTCTGTGTCTGCTTCAAAGGGATGTGCTGCAAGTTCCGGATCACTCTGTGTCTTTTTAAAAGGGGTGTTTTGTCAGTCCCGGATCATTCTGTCCCTGTTTAAAAGGGATGTGCTGTCAGTCCCGGATCATTCTGCGTCTGTTTAAAAGGGATGTGCTGTCAGTCCCGGATCATTTCGTACCTGTTTAAAAGGGATATTGCGATCAGTCCCGGATCATTCTGCGTCTGTATAAAAGGGATGTGCTGTCAGTCCCGGATCATTTTGTGTCTTTTTAAAAGGGATGTGCTGTCATTCCCGGATCATTCTGCGTCTGTTTAAAAGGGATGTGTTGTCAGTCCCGGATCATTCTGTGTCTTTTTAAATGGGATGTGCTGTCAGTCCCGGATCATTCTGTGTCTAATTAATAGGGATGTGCTGACAGTCCCGGAACATTCTATCCCTGTTTAAAAGAGATATGCTGCCGTTCCCGGATCATTCTGTGTCTGTTTAAAAGTGATGTGCTGTCAGTCCCGGATCATTCGGTGCCTGTTTAAAAGGGGTGTGCTGTCAGTCCAGGATCATTCTGTTCCTGTTTAAAAGGGATTTGCTATCAGTCCCTGATCATTCTGCGTCTGTTTATAAGGATGTGCTGTGAGTCCCTGATCATTCTGTGCCTATTTATCGGGATATGCTGTCAGTCCCTGATCATTCTGTGTCTGTTTAAAAGGGATGTGCTGTCAGGCCCGGATCACTCTTTGTCTGTTTAAATGGGATGTGCTGTCAGTCCCGGATCATTCTGTGTCTGCTTCAAAGGGATGTGCTGCAAGTTCCGGATCACTCTGTGTCTTTTTAAAAGGGGTGTTTTGTCAGTCCCGGATCATTCTGTCCCTGTTTAAAAGGGATGTGCTGTCAGTCCCGGATCATTCTGCGTCTGTTTAAAAGGGATGTGCTGTCAGTCCCGGATCATTCTGCGTCTGTTTAAAAGGGATGTGCTGTCAGTCCCGGATCATTTCGTACCTGTTTAAAAGGGATGTGCGATCAGTCTCGGATCATTCTGCGTCTGCATAAAAGGGATGTGCTGTCAGTCCCGGATCATTTTGTGTCTTTTTAAAAGGGATGTGCTGTCATTCCCGGATCATTCTGCGTCTGTTTAAAAGGGATGTGTTGTCAGTCCCGGATCATTCTGCGCCTGTTTGAAAGGGATGTGCTGTCATTCCCGGATCATTCTGCGCCTGTTTGAAAGGGATGTGTTGTCAGTCCCGGATCATTCTGCGTCTGTTTAAAAGGGATGTGTTGTCAGTCCCGGATCAATCTGTGTCTGTTGAAAAGGGGTTTGCTGTCAGTCGAGGATCACTGTGCGTCTGTTTAAAAGGGATGTGCTGTGAGTCCCTGATCATTCTGTGCCTGTTTATCGGGATATGCTTTCAGTCCCTGATCATTCTGTGTCTTTTTAAAAGGGGTGTGCTGTCAGTCGAGGATCATTCTGTGTCTGTTTAAAGGGGATGTGCTGTCAGTCCCTGATCATTCTGCGTCTGTTTAAAAGGGATGTGCTGTCAGTCCCGGATCATTCCGTGCCTGTTTAAAAGGGATGTGCTATTAGTCCCGGATCATTCTGCGTCTGTATAAAAGGGATGTGCTGTCAGTCCCGGATCATTCTGTGTCTTTTAAAAGGGATGTGCTGTCAGTCCCGGATCATTCTATGTCTGTTTAAAAGGGATGTGCTGTCAGTCCTGGATCATTCTGTGTCTATATAAAAGGGGTGTGCTGTCAGTCCGTACCATTCTGTGTCCGTTTAAAAGGGATATGCTGTCATTCCCGGAACATTCTGTGTCTGCTTATAAAGGATGTGCTGTCAGCCCCGGATCACTCTGTGTCTGTTTAAAAGGGGTTTGCTGTCAGTCCAGGATCATTCTGCGTCTGTTTAAAAGGGATGTGCTGTCAGTCCCGGATCATTCTGTGCCTGTTTCAAAGGGATTTGCTGTTAGTCACGGATCATTCTGTGTCTGTATAAAAGGGATGTGCTGTCAGTCCCGGATCATTCTGTGTCTTTTAAAAGGGATGTGCTGTCAGTCCCGGATCATTCTATGTCTGTTTAAAAGGGATGTGCTGTCATTCCGGATCATTCTGTGTCTATATAAAAGCTTGTGAATTTAAAATAAAATTGCTGGACTATAACTTGGTGTTGTAAAATTGTTTACAATTGTCAACCCCAGTCCATCACCGGCAACTCCACATCATATATAAAAGGGGTGTGCTGTCAGTCCGTACCATTCTGTGTCCGTTTAAAAGGGATATGCTGTCATTCCCGGAACATTCTGTGTCTGTTTATAAAGGATGTGCTGTCAGCCCCGGATCACTCTGTGTCTGTTTAAATGGGATGTGCTTTCAGTCCAGGATCATTCTGTGTCTGTTTTAAAGGGATGTGCTGTCAGTCCCGGATCATTCTGTGTCTGTTTAAAAGGGATGTGCTGTCAGTCCCGAATCACTCTATGTCTGTTCAAATGGAATGTGCTGTCAGTCCAGGATCATTCTGTGTCTGTTTTAAAGGGGTGTGCTGTCAGTCCCCGATCATTCTGTGTCTGTTTCAAAGGGATGTGCTGTCAGTCCCGGATCATTCTGTGTCTGTTCAAAAGGGATGTGCTGCAAGTCCCGGATCACTCTGTGTCTGTTTAAATGGGATGTGCGTTCAGTCCAGGATCATTCTGTGTCTTTTTAAATGGGATGTGCTGTCAGTCCCGGATCATTCTGTGTCTAATTAATAGGGATGTGCTGACAGTCCCGGAACATTCTATCCCTGTTTAAAAGAGATGTGCTGCCGTTCCCGGATCATTCGGTGTCTGTTTAAAAGGGATGTGATGTTAGTTCGTACCATTCTGTGTCCGTTTAAAGGGGTATGCTGTCATTCCCGGATCATACTGTGCCTGTTTAGAAGGGATGTGCTATCAGTCCCGGATCATTCTGTGTCTGTTTAAAAGGGAGGTGCTGTCATTCCCGGATCATTCTGCGCCTGTTTAAAAGGGATGTGCTGTCAGTCCCGGATCATTCTGTGTCTGTTTAAAAGGGATGTGTTGTCATTCCTGGATCAATCTGTGTCTGTTTAAAAGGGGTTTGCTGTCAGTCCCGGATCATTCTGTGTCTGTTTAAAAGGGATGTGCTGTCATTCCCGGATCATTCTGTGTCTGTTTAAAATGCATGTGCTGACAGTCCCGGATCAATCTGTCCCCGTTTAAATTGGATGCGCTGCCGTTCCCGGATCATTCTGTGTCTGTTTAAAAGGGATGTGCTGTCAGTCCCGGATCATTCGGTGTCTGTTTAAAAGGGGTTTGCTGTCAGTCCCGAATCACTCTATGTCTGTTCAAATGGAACGTGCTGTCAGTCCCGGATCATTCTGTGTCAGTTTCGAAGGGATGTGCTGCAAGTCCCGGATCACTCTGTGTCTGTTTAAATGGGATGTGCGTTCAGTCCAGGATCATTCTGTGTCTTTTTAAATGGGATGTGCTGTCAGTCCCGGATCATTCTGTGTCTAATTAATAGGGATGTGCTGACAGTCCCGGAACATTCAATCCCTGTTTAAAAGAGATATGCTGCCGTTCCCGGATCATTCTGTGTCTGTTTAAAAGTGATGTGCTGTCAGTCCCGGATCATTCGGTGTCTGTTTAAAAGGGGTGTGCTGTCAGTCCAGGATCATTCTGTGTCTGTTTAAAAGGGATGTGCTGTCAGTCCCGGATCACTCTGTGTCTGTTTAAAAGGGATGTTCTGTCAGTCCCGGATCATTCTGTGTCTGTTTAAAAGTGATGTGCTGTCAGTCCCGGATCATTCGGTGTCTGTTTAAAAGGGGTGTGCTGTCAGTCCAGGATCATTCTGTTCCTGTTTAAAATGGGTGTGCTGTCAGTCCCGGATCATTCTGTGTCTGTTTAAAAGGGATGTGCTATCAGTCCCGGATCACTCTGTGTCTGTTTAAAAGGGATGTGCTGTCAGTCCCGGATCATTCAGTGTCTGTTTAAAAGTGATGTGCTTTCAGTCCCGGATCATTCTGTGTCTTTTTAAAAGGGATGTGCTGTCACTCCCGGATCATTCTGTGTCTGTATAAACGGGATGTGCTGTTAGTTCGTACCATTCTGTGTCCGTTTAAAAGGGATGTGCTGTCATTCCCGGATCATTCTGCGTCAGTTTAAAAGGGATGTGTTGTCAGTCCTGGATCAATCTATGTCTGTTTAAAAGGGGTTTGCTGTCAGTCCCGGATCATTCTGTGTCTGTTTAAAAGGGATGTGTTGTCAGTCCTGGATCAATCTGTGTCTGTTTAAAAGGGGTTTGCTGTCAGTCCAGGATCATTCTGTGTCTGTTTAAAAGGGATGTGCTGTCATTCCCGGATCATTCTGTCCCTGTTTAAAAGAGATGTGCTGTCGTTCCCGCATCATTCTGTGTCTGTTTAAAAGGCGTGTGCTGTCAGTCCAGGATTGTTCTGTTCCTGTTTAAAAGGGATGTGCTGTCAGTCCCGGATCATTCTGTGTCTGTTTAAAAGGCGTGTGCTGTCAGTCCAGGCTCATTCTCTTCCTGTTTAAAAGGGATGTGCTGTCAGTCACGCATCACTCTATGTCTGTTTAAAAGGGATGTGCTGTCAGTCCCGGATCATTCTGTGTTAGTTGAAAAGGGATGTGCTGTCAGTCACGGATCATTCTGTGTCAATTTAAAAGGAGTGTGCTGTCAGTCCCGGATCATTCTGTGTCTGTTTAAAAGGGATGTGCTGTCAGTCCCGAATCACTCTATGTCTGTTCAAATGGAATGTGCTGTCAGTCCAGGATCATTCTGTGTCTGTTTTAAAGGGGTGTGCTGTCATTCCCGGATCATACTGTGCCTGTTTAGAAGGGATGTGCTATCAGTCCCGGATCATTCTGTGTCTGTTTAAAAGGGAGGTGCTGTCATTCCCGGATCATTCTGCGCCTGTTTAAAAGGGATGTGCTGTCAGTCCCGGATCATTCTGTGCCTGTTTAAAAGGGATGTGTTATCATTCCTGGATCAATCTGTGTCTGTTTAAAAGGGGTTTGCTGTCAGTCCCGGATCATTCTGTGTCTGTTTAAAAGGGATGTGCTGTCATTCCCGGATCATTCTGTGTCTGTTTAAAATGCATGTGCTGACAGTCCCGGATCAATCTGTCCCCGTTTAAATTGGATGCGCTGCCGTTCCCGGATCATTCTGTGTCTGTTTAAAAGGGATGTGCTGTCAGTCCCGGATCATTCGGTGTCTGTTTAAAAGGGGTGTGCTGTCAGTCCCGAATCACTCTATGTCTGTTCAAATGGAACGTGCTGTCAGTCCAGGATCATTCTGTGTCTGTTTTAAAGGGGTGTGCTGTCAGTCCCGGATCATTCTGTGTCAGTTTCGAAGGGATGTGCTGCAAGTCCCGGATCACTCTGTGTCTGTTTAAATGGGATGTGCGTTCAGTCCAGGATCATTCTGTGTCTTTTTAAATGGGATATGCTGTCAGTCCCGGATCATTCTGTGTCTAATTAATAGGGATGTGCTGACAGTCCCGGAACATTCAATCCCTGTTTAAAAGAGATATGCTGCCGTTCCCGGATCATTCTGTGTCTGTTTAAAAGTGATGTGCTGTCAGTCCCGGATCATTCGGTGTCTGTTTAAAAGGGGTGTGCTGTCAGTCCAGGATCATTCTGTTCCTGTTTAAAATGGGTGTGCTGTCTGTCCCGGATCATTCTGTGTCTGTTTAAAAGGGATGTGCTGTCAGTCCCGGATCACTCTGTGTCTGTTTAAAAGGGATGTGCTGTCAGTCCCGGATCATTCTGTGTCTGTTTAAAAGTGATGTGCTGTCAGTCCCGGATCATTCGGTGTCTGTTTAAAAGGGGTGTGCTGTCAGTCCAGGATCATTCTGTTCCTGTTTAAAATGGGTGTGCTGTCAGTCCCGGATCATTCTGTGTCTGTTTAAAAGGGATGTGCTATCAGTCCCGGATCACTCTGTGTCTGTTTAAAAGGGATGTGCTGTCAGTCCCGGATCATTCAGTGTCTGTTTAAAAGGGATGTGCTTTCAGTCCCGGATCATTCTGTGTCTTTTTAAAAGGGATGTGCTGTCACTCCCGGATCATTCTGTGTCTGTATAAACGGGATGTGCTGTTAGTTCGTACCATTCTGTGTCCGTTTAAAAGGGATGTGCTGTCATTCCCGGATCATTCTGCGTCAGTTTAAAAGGGATGTGTTGTCAGTCCTGGATCAATCTGTGTCTGTTTAAAAGGGGTTTGCTGTCAGTCCAGGATCATTCTGTGTCTGTTTAAAAGGGATGTGCTGTCATTCCCGGATCATTCTGTCCCTGTTTAAAAGAGATGTGCTGTCGTTCCCGCATCATTCTGTGTCTGTTTAAAAGGCGTGTGCTGTCAGTCCAGGATTGTTCTGTTCCTGTTTAAAAGGGATGTGCTGTCAGTCCAGGCTCATTCCCTTCCTGTTTAAAAGGGGTGTGCTGTCAGTCCCGGATCATTCTGTGTCTATTTAAAAGTGGTGTACTGTCTGTCCCGGATCATTCTGTGTCTATTTAGAAGGGATGTGCTGTCAGTCCCGGATCGTTCTGCGTTTGTATAAAAGGGATGTGCTGTCAGTCCCGGATCATTCAGTGTCTGTATAAAAGGGATGTGCTGTCAGTCCGGACCATTCTGTGTCCGTTTAAAAGGGATATGCTGTCATTCCGGAATCATACTGTGCCTGTTTAGATGAGATGTGCTATCAGTTCCGGATCATTCTGTGTCTGTTTGAAAGGGATGTGCTGTCAGTCCCGGTTCATTCTGTCTCCGTTTAAAAGGGATGTGCTGTCAGTCCCGGAACATTCTGTGTCTGTTTAAAGGGGATGTGCTGTCAGTCCAGGATCATTCTGTGTCCGTTTGAAAGCGATGTGCTGTCAGTCCCGGTTCATTCTGTCTCCGTTTAAAAGGGATGTGCTGTCAATCCCGGTTCATTCTGTCCCTGATTATAAGGGGTTTGCTCTCAGTCCCGGGTCGTTCTGAGTGTTTACCGGTGGAAGAGAGATCAGACTGTGAAATATTTAAGAGCAAGGGGAGCGAGCTGGATCGTCGGGTGTGATTCATAGCTCATGTGGATGCAATACTGGGGTGGAGTTAAGTGTTAAATGTCCTGCTTGTGTACCTGGCACATCCTGTCAGATGAGCTCATGTTTCAAACCATGTAGTGGGGCCAAACACGCAACCTTGTGATCTGAAAGATAGAGAACTGACAACTGAGGCAAGCTGCCAACTGATCCACCGTCGCACAGAAGGGAAATTTTCCCAGAATATTTTCAGAGAGTCCCTCCCCGTGCATCGGATTATAAATACAGCAAACTCTCTGAGTCTGGATACAGAACTTGTGAACTCCGGCCGTCTGATCCTGATTCTGAGGAACTCAGCGGAAGATGATCAAAGTCCTGCTCTTGGTATTTTGAGTCCTGGTGCTGACTCACTCCATCAATGTTCAAGGGGGGTTCAGGGAAGATCGTGATGGTTCAGGTCTGTACATTTCCCCGATCTGTCAGCAGAAAGTGATCAGATAGTTTTGTATTTTTTAATCTATTTTATTCTCTGACTGAAGCTCACGGTTTGATTGGTAAAATGAATATTATAGAGTTATAGAGTTATAGAGTTATACAGCACGGATAGAGGCCCTTCGGCCCATCGTGTCCGCGCCGGCCATCAGCCCTGTCTACTCTAATCCCATATTCCAGCATTTGGTCCGTAGCCTTGTATGCTATGGCATTTCAAGTGCTCATCCAAATGCTTCTTGAATGTTGTGAGAGTTCCTGCCTCCACAACCCTTTCAGGCAGTGAGTTCCAGACTCCAACCACCCTCTGGGTGAAAAAGTTCTTTCTCAAATCCCCTCTAAACCTCCCGCCTTTTACCTTGAATCTATGTCCCCTTGTTATAGAACCCTCAACGAAGGGAAAAAGCTCCTTAGTATCCATCCTATCTGTGCCCCTCATAATTTTGTACACCTCAATCATGTCCCCCCTCAGCCTCCTCTGCTCCAAGGAAAACAAACCCAATCTTCCCAGTCTCTCTTCATAGCTGAAGCGCTCCAGCCCTGGTAACATCCTGGTGAATCTCCTCTGCACCCTCTCCAAAGCGATCACATCCTTCCTGTAGTGTGGCGACCAGAACTGCACACAGTACTCCAGCTGTGGCCTAACCAGTGTTCTATACAGCTCCATCATAACCTCCTTGCTCTTATATTCTATGCCTCGGCTAATAAAGGCAAGTATCCCATATGCCTTCTTTACCACCTTATCTACCTGTTCCGCCGCCTTCAGGGATCTGTGAACTTGCACAGCAAGATCCCTCTGACCCTCTGTCTTGCCTAGGGTCCTCCCATTCATTGTGTATTCCCTTGCCTTGTTAGTCCCTCCAAAGTGCATCACCTCGCACTTTTCCGGGTTAAATTCCATTTGCCACTGTTCCGCCCATCTGACCAACCCATCTATATCGTCCTGCAGACTGAGGCTATCCTCCTCGCTATTTACCACCCTACCAATTTTTGTATCATCAGCGAACTTACTGATCATACCTTTTACATTCATATCCAAGTCATTAATGTAGACCACAAACAGCAAGGGACCCAGCACCGATCCCTGTGGTACCCCACTGGCCACAGGCTTCCAGTCACAAAAACAACCTTCGACCATCACCCTCTGCCTTCTGCCACTAAGCCAGTTTTGTATCCAAAGTGCCAAGGCACCCTGGATTCCATGGGCTCGTACCTTCTTGACCAGTCTCCTGTGCGGGACTTTGTCGAAGGCCTTACTGAAATCCATGTATACCACATCCACTGCGTTACCCTCATCCACACGCCTAGTCACCCCCTCAAAAAATTCAATCAAATTAGTCAGACATGATCTTCCCTTGACAAAGCCATGTTGACTTATTGTAAGAATGATTGAAGAATTTAACCTGAACCAGTTCCACATGTAAATCCCCCGATTGTTTAGTCGGTACCTGAGCGGGGAGTGGGAATGGTGGGTGTTGTGTGAGGATCCAAACAGACCGGGCATTAAATCACAAATTACTGGCCGGTGCTGAGTCAGCGGATCCCAGCCGGATCATTGACCTGTTTGGGAGACTCTGTAATTGGCCTCAGTACCCAGGCACTATGGAGGGGGAATCTCACAGTTCTTGCTCCCGATCAGTGCTGCCTGCTACAAAGTGTGAGAGTGTGAACGGGATCAGGAACTCCTTCAGCCCCTTTCACCCACACTCAATGCTCAGACCCACAGATGAAGAATGGTGAATTGGGAGCGATACTGGAGGCGTCTGAGGAACCGATCCCCAGACATGAGTCAGTTTTTCACACAATGAGGGGAGGGGATTGGATCAAAATGGTTTCAAAACTGGTTTCTTTAATCCTAATAATTCTGCAGCCTTCATCGAGATCAGGATATGAGGACACTAAATAAGTGGAGGAGTCAAGCAGTGAAACTATCAATTTTCAGGAGCCGGGTGTCAGTTTACCTCAGTTGGGAGTTGAGTGACCAAGTTATGGGTTGATGTCCCACTCCAGTACATACAGCCCAGCACTGGGGGAGTGCTGCACTGTTGGAGGTGCCGTCTTTGGAATGAATCTTTAAACGGAGACCTTGTCTACCTGTTCATGGGGCAAGAAACACTTGGTGGCATTATTTGAAGAGCTGGGAGTTCTCCTGGTGTCTTGGACCAACCTCATTCTCTCAACTAACATAACCAGAAAATCCCCACACTGTCAAATCTCATTTGCTGTTTGTGGGACTTTGCTGTGAGCAATTTGGCGACAAAACAATGTCGGTATCTCAGAAATAATCCTTTGTCTGTGAAACTCTTTGGGCCCTTCTGTTGACGGGAAAGGCTCCATATAAATGTTAGATCTTTCTTTTCTTTGTCTCTAGTCTCAGATAGCGGGAATGCTGGGCTCCATTCTGTGGAAAAACTATTGGGCTGCCCTGGAGAACAAAGAGTGAGTCTCTACAGGTCGGGGAGGGGTCAGTGTGAGGTTTAATGAAGTACAAATAAGCTGAGGTTCATGTGTGGTCCAGAGTCAGTTGCAGTAACACGGACAGACTCAGCTTCATGTTTTCTCATTGTTCTCCCACCCTCTGTGTCCAGAACAGTCAATCAATTAACTCTTCATTTTTGATTTTAGGGCTCATGGATATCTGCAGCTCGCTTGAAGGAATGTGTCGAGAGGGCTCCTGTAACACAAACGAGGAGACTCTGCCGGTATTCTGCCACGATGAGTTCCATTGTTGCAGACCGATTCTCACCAGCCCGAGCTCCCCAAGTTCTCACTGAATTAAACCTTCGTTCACGGGGAGCAGGCTTTGTTTGATTGTGTCGGTCCCATATCCCCCTGACCCTATATTACTGCTGTCTAAATAATGGGCTGTACGGAGAAATAAAACTCACTGCATTGATCACAGCTTCATATCCGTGTCTTGTTTCACTTTAGGATCATTGTGTCCGAGGATGGGTTGTTCAGGGGTCTTATGAGGCTGCGGGAAGATGTGGGAATCGTAGGTAATGGAAAGAGGAAACCGCAGCAGGGAATCTCTGAAAGTGCTCAATAACTCATTCAGAAAGACAGGTGTCCCAGAGTGTCAGCACTCTGACCGTTCAAGGTTCAAGATATCTCACTTGAACGGGCTTGTTCAGACAGAATTGGAAGGAGACACACATTGCTTGATTGCTTGATGGAACGTTGGAGAAAGAGCTTTACTCTGTATCTAACCCTGTACCTGCCCTGGGAGTGTTTGAAGGGACAGTGTAGAGGGAGCTTTACTCTGTATCTAACCCTGGACCTGCCCTGGGAGTGTTTGAAGGGACAGTGTAGAGGGAGCTTTACTCTGTGTCTAATCCTGTACCTGCTCTGGGAGTGTTTGATGGGACAGTGTAGAGAGAGCTTTACTCTGTATCTAACCCTGTACCTGCTCTGGGAGTATTTGATGGGACATTGTAGAGGGAGCTTTACTCTGCATCTAACCCTGTACCTGCCCTGGGAGTGTTTGATGGGACAGTGTAGAGGGAGCTTTACTCTGTATCTAACCCTGGACCTGCCTTGGGAGTGTTTGATGGGACAGTGTCGAGGGAGCTTTACTCTGTATCTAACCCTGTAACTGCCCTGGGAGTGTTTGCCGGGACAGTGTAGAGGGAGCTTTACTCTGTATCTAACCCTGTACCTGCGCTGGGAATGTTGGACGTGACAGTGTAGAGGGAGCTTTACTCTATATCTAACCTGTGCTGTATGTGCCCTGGGTCTGTTTGATGGGACAATGTAGAGGGAGATTGACCAGAGACCCATGTGAAGCTGACAGTATAACTCGGTGCTGCTCTGACATCAGTAACTATCTCAAAACCAGTACTTACTGAACAAAAGGTTATTGTTTTAAAGTCAGTGATTATAAAACAACAGCGCTCTTATTATAGAAGAATAAAAAATACAAGAAATATTAAACTGCATTGAGAAGCAGGAATCAAAATATCTCTGCTTCAGTCTCTCTCTCTGCCTCTGCTTTGATCCCTCGGTTTCGTTTCTCTCAATATTTCGCTCTTTGACTCATTTATCTCTCTCTCTGTTTAATCTCTTTCTGCCTCTTATCTCTCTGCCTCTGTTTATTTCTATCTCCATCTGGCTCTGCCACTCCCTGACTCGTTCTCTCTCTCTCATTCACCCTTGCTCGGTCTCTCCTTTCTTTCTCTCACTCTATCTCCACCTCTCTCTCATTCTCTCTGTCTTGTTGTCTCTCTCACTCTGCCCTTTCTCTCTTCTCTGCCTCTCGGTCCCTCTTTTTGCCTCATTCTCTTTCCCCCTCACTCCGACTGGATCGCCCCTCTCTCTTCTCTCTGCCTCATTCTCTCTCTCGCCATCTCTGCCTTTATCCTCTCTCTCTGCCTCATTCTCTCTCTCACACCTTCTCTTCTCTCTCTCTAAGCCTGACTCTCTTATTTCCCTCTGTCATTGTTTCCTGTCTCTCTGCCACTTGCTGTCCGTGTCTACCTTCTAATTTAAGATCCCTGATGTAACAGGACTATCCCAACACAAACACTTTCACACTGATCCCAGCCTGTACTCTGAACAGATTGCATGAGCTGATCACTGCTTCTGCACCCCGAGTTCTCCAATGAGCTGCTCAGGATGTGCAAGGCCCACCAGTGGCCTGGAGTCCTGCAAGATTTCGCTGTTACTCTAGAGGGAAGCTTGCTTTTGGTCCTAACTTCTGTTACCCCTCTGCCTCCACATCGCACCCAGCGCACATTCCTCAACACCTTCCACCTTCAAGTGACATTTTTATCCATGAATTTTCCAAGTCTCTGATTTGCTGCGCTCTGTAAATCTTCTGGGCCTACGTTTTCCTTATTTTTGTCAGCCTCTCTCTGTAACTGAATCCGTTTGGTCTATTTATAAATTTACATAAATCTTCTAAATAGCTGGCAAGCAATACCTGCTATTCTGCTGACCGTATTTCCACGCACAACATAGGATAGTAACTAATGACTACAGTAAGTAATTCAGGAGAAACTTCTTCACTCAGGGTGATTAGCATGTGAAGCTTGCTCGCACAGGGAGTAGTTGAGATGAATAGCATTTAAAGAGAAGCTGGATAAATAAATGAGGGAGAAAGGATACATTGACGGGGTGAGAGTAAGAGAGGTCGGAGAAAGCTCATATGGAGCATAAACACCGGCAAAGACCGGCCTGTTTCTATGCTGTAAATTCCATGTAATTCTATGGTGAATTCTGAAAAGACGCCGTACGGCATTCGAAACAAACTTTAACAATGGAGTTACAAAACTGATTAAATTATTTGAGGAAGTGACAAGGAGGACTGATGAGGGTGGTGCAGTGGATGTTGTCTACATGGATTTTAGTAAAGCATTTGACAAGGTCCCACATGGCAGACTGGTCAGAAAGGTAAAAGCCCGTGGGATACAAGGAAATGTGATGAATTGGATCCAAAATTGGCTCAGTAACAGGAAACAAAGGGTAAAAGTCGATGGATGTCTTTGCGAATGGAAATCTGTTTCCAGTGGTGTGTCACAGGGCTCAGTGTTGGGTCCCTTGCTGTTTGTGGTATATATTAATGATTTGGACTTGACTGTAGGGGGCATGATTGGTAAATTTGCAAACGACACAAAAATTGGCCGTGTAGTTGATAGCTTTAGACTCCAAGAAGAAATCCTCTTCACTATCAATGGGTTGGTGGAGTGGGCGGAAAAGTGGCAAATGGAGTTCAACCCGGAGAAGTGTGAGGTAATGCACTTAGGGAGGGCAAACAGTAAAAGGGAATACGAGGGGTAGAAGAAGTGAGAGACCTTGGAGTTCATGTGCACAGGTCCTTGAAGGTGGCAGTACAGGTTGATAAGGTTGTGAAGAAGGCATACGGAGTGCTCTCCGTTATTAGCCGAGGGATAGAGTACAAGAGCAGGGATGTAATGATGGAACTGTATGAAACGCTGGTAAGGCCACAGCTGGAATATTGTGCGCAGTTCTGGTTACTACATTTTTTTTATTCGTTCATGGATGTGGGCGTCGCTGGCAAGGCCGTTATTTATTGCCCATCCCTAATTGCCCTTGAGAAGGTGGTGGTGTGCCGCCTTCTTGAACCGCTGCAGTCCGTGTGGTGACGGTTCTCCCACAGTGCTGTTAGGAAGGGAGTTCCATGATTTTGACCCAGCGACGATGAAGGAACGGCGATGTATTTCCAAGTCGGGATGGTGTGTGACTTGGAGGGGAACGTGCAGGTAGTGTTGTTCCCATGTGCCTGCTGCTCTTGTCCTTGCTGGTAGAGGTCGTGGGTTTGGGAGGTGCTGTCGAAGAAGCCTTGGCGAGTTGCTGCAGTGCATCCTGTGGATGGTGCACACTGCAGCCACTGTGCGCCGGTGGTGAAGGGAGTGAATGTTTAGGGTGGTGGATGGGGTGCCAATCAAGCGAGCTGCTTTGTCTTGGATGATGTCGAGCTTCTTGAATGTTGTTGGAGCTGCACTCATACAGGCAAGTGTAGAGTATTCCTTCACACTCCTGACTTGTGCCTTGTAGATGGTGGAAAGGCTTTGGGGAGTCAGGAGGTGAGTTACTCGCCGCAGAATACCAAGCCTCTGACCTGCTCTTGTAGCCACAGTATTTATATGGCTGGTCCAGTTAAGCTTCCTGTCAATGGTGACCCCCAGGATGTTGATGGTGGGGGATTGGGCGATGGTAATGCCGTTGAATGTCAAGGGGAGGTGGTTAGACCCTCTCTTGTTGGAGATGATCATTGCCTGGCACTTGTCTGGCACGAATGTTACTTGCCACTTATCAGCCCAAGCCTGGATGTTGTCCAGGTCTTGCTGCATGCGGGCTCGGACTGCTTCATTATCTGAGGGGTTGCGAATGGAACTGAACACTGTGCAGTCATCAGCGAACATCCCCATTTCTGACCTTATGATGGAGGGAAGGTCATTGATGAAGCAGCTGAAGATGGTTGGGCCTAGGACACTGCCCTGAGGAACTCCTGCAGCAATGTCCTGGGGCTGAGATGCTTGGCCTCCAACAACCACTACCATCTTCCTTTGTGCTAGGTATGACTCCAGCCACTGAAGAATTTTCCCCCTGATTCCCATTGGCTTCAATTTTACGAGGACTCCTTGGTGCCACACTCGGTCAAATGCTGCCTTGATGTTAAGGGCAGTCACTCCCAGCTCACCTCTGGAATTCAGCTCTTTTGTCCATGTTTGGACCAAGGCTGTAATGAGTTCTGGAGGCGAGTGGTCCTGGCGGAACCCAAACTGAGCATCGGTGAGCAGGTTATTGGTGAGTAAGTGCCGCTTGATAGCAATGTCGACGACACCTTCCATCACTTTGCTGATGATTGAGAGTAGACTGATGGGGCGGTAATTGTCCTGCTTTTTGTGGACAGGACATACCTGGGCAATTTTTCACATTGTCGGGTGGATGCCAGTGTTGTAGCTGTAATGGAACAGTTTTTCCAGAGGTGCAGCCAGTTCTGGAGCACAAGTCTTCAGCACATCAGCCGGGATGTTGTCGGGGCCCATAGCCTTTGCTGTATCCAGTGCACTCAGCCGTTTCTTGATATCACGTGGAGTGAATCGAATTGGCTGAAGACTGGCTTCTGTGATGGTGGGGATATCGGGAGGAGGCCGAGATGGATCATCCACTCGGCACTTCTGGCTGAAGATGGTTGCAAACGCTTCAGCCTTGTCTTTTGCATTCACATGCTGGACTCCGCCATCATTGAGGATGGGGATGTTTACAGAGCCTCCTCCTCCCGTTAGTTGTTTAATTGTCCACCACCATTCACGACTGGATGTGGCAGGACTGCAGAGCTTTGATCTGATCTGTTGGTTGTGGAATCGCTTAGCTCTGTCTATAGCATGTTGCTTCCGCTGTTTAGCATGCATGTAGTCCTTAGTTGGAGCTTCACCGGGTTGGCATCTCATTTTTAGGTACGCCTGGTGCTCCCAGCATGCTCTTCTGCACTCTTCATTCAACCGGGG